>NC_135503.1:83421204-84096204 GCF_052857255.1 Amblyomma americanum | reverse complement strand
CCTTAGCCAGTTTTTCCCATGCTTTTTCTTTCTTATGCACGTGCAGCTACTGACAAGTCTTTCCCGCGCGCGCTCTTTTCGCCTTAGTTCGAATCGCGGCAGAAAAATGTCTGAGCAATCATCACAAGAGGACTCCTGCTCCCAGTGGAGACCAGCGCCTCGGTTCACTTTAGAAGAAAAGGAATTGTTATTGGGTTTGGTTAACGCACGTCGGCATATATTAGAGTGCAAAAAAACCGATGTGTCGTCGCTGGCAAAAAAAAAACGCCACTTGGAAGGAAATTGCCGGGCTGTTTAACAGCAATCACGGGGTGACCCGACGTGACCCCAATCAGCTCAAGAAATGCTGGGCCAACCGGAAACAAAAGTCGAAGGAAGAGGACGCGAGGAAAAAGAGAGATCGCCAAAAGACAGGTGAGCGCGGCTTGCAGGCCGTTTACAAATGTTTGTTCCTGCATGCTTTGTATGCCATGGATAAGGGCATGATTATTCTACTTGGGTCTGCGTAAGCAGCGTGTACTGGAATGCATAGTTTTTTATTAACAGCGTGATAACACGTAAATGGGCACGTAATAACGTTTCGGTACAGTGTACTCTGCTCTATTTACAAACGCAGATGAATGCAACCTGAGTAAATCGTGTAAATAATGCCCAAGCAGTATCCTGTACAGCCTCCGTAATTTTTAAAAACTACAGAGAATGTTTGCTACATTCAAGTCAGTACGAAGGCATGCGATTTCTTCTGCATAGAAGACTATGATGAGCGGGCAGTGCAGTGGGACGGAGGGCTCGCGCCAGGCCAGCAGCGAACTGACAACGGACGATTTTGCTCGGAGTTGGTACCATTCGCATACTATCGTGCCGCGAAGCCAAATTGGGTGCACCGTAGATCAGACGGTGTCTACACTGGCGACCATCATGTTCATGAGGAAACTTGCCGCGCTATTGACAGTTGCTTGGTACTATTGAAAATTCGGAAGGCTGTACATACAGCTACCTACCTTTACTCATTCCTGGCACTGCTGGGACGGGTGGCACAAAAACGTAGCGAAAACAACGCACACTTGCATGCATTGGTGTGCCTTTGGTTGCTTTTGTGTGGCACTTCATGAACGAAATATTTTAATGCCGCATTGTCTATAAATTAAGAGTAGCTTCACTGTGTGCGGTGTCTTTTTTCTTTTCAGGAGGAGGGTCAACTCAATGCACTGTGAGCGCTCAAAGTGAGCAAGTCATTGCTGTTGCCAGCCACATAATGACCAAGGTAGGCAACCAGACTGACTATGATGGAGGCATCGACCTGCCACCAGTGGCAAGTTTGCCTGCTATAAGATTATTGCAGCCAATGGTGGATGGAGCCGGCAATGAAGAATTCCATTATGCAGGTAAAGAAAGCACTTTGCATGTGGTAGAAAAACAGCGCTCCTCTCTTTATATTCCTTTGATGACAAAGGCAGCGCGTACTGTCAATTGACGCTGTTTCAATGTTTTTATTGCCTTGAACCTGCTATGAGGACTGTACACTTCATCTACAACAAATTATAAAAATCTCATTTAATACAACACTGTGGAAAGCTGCTCTACATGTGGTTGGCTGAATGTTTGTGCAGATAAAGGCTGCATTGGTTGACAGTGCTAAAGGATGACCTGCTCCAAGCTGCATGTTGTTGGGCAGCACTCTGAAGGCATTTTGTCTTGACGGCGTACATTCATGTGAGTGGTATGCTGTGTTCATGTAGCGGAAGGCGAGGAGTTGGTTAACCGTTGGACACCGAGGGAGCAAGCATTCAGTGCTGCAACCTGAACTGCATTCATTATGACATTCTCTCCTGATGATGTTTTTGAGTCTTGTTTGCCATTCCTGCCTCACTTTAAACGAATGCCAACTTTAATGCAGTTTCATTATGCATGCACTCCTTCACATAAATATTCATATTTCTGTGTACTTGTACATGATGGTGCTCCAGGGATAAGGTAACAACATTCTTGTTGTGAATAATGGTGCAGCTTGTCTATGTGTAATGCTCAAAGCCTTTTCGAATTTGGCTGCTAGTTTCGAGGAAATTGTTAGTTTTGCAATGCAGAGGTTTCACTCGAAGCGCATGTTTTCTGCAGCCCTCAGGCTCAGGCTGCAGTATTTGTCACCTTTCTTGCATGCCTCACCTTGGCATTGGTGTCGCATATATGCGGCGAAGCAAGCAGGCAGGAATTACAAGGAAACCTTTGCAAAAAAAAAATGACAGTGGATTTGCTCAGCTACTCCAGGATATACAAAGTGAAAGCTGTCGGCGTTCATTGGCATTGACAAAGTTCTAGACGCTGATGATTTTGAGGAAAGGAAAGGCGTATAACTGGCTTCCTGGGCCAGAGGACACGCATGAGTACAAACTAGCAAATATACTAGAATTAAAAATAAACCCATTGAAAGATCAAAAAAGCTGCAGGTGCAGAGTTAGAGGATAACCACATGTGTAAAACTCGGGGCCTGCGTGACTATCACTACTGTATCAGCAGAAAAAAATAAAGTGAGGTCATCAGGCATAATTCAGAGTGAAAGGTGAGGAATATGGCAGAACAAAACAGAATGACTAAACTGGGGCCCCCAGAAACAACGGCAGCTATTTGGCGCCGAGAAGGGCAAGTGGCGCCTTATATGAGAACATTATAAAGCTTTCGTTATAATGTCTCTTCAACAATTGACCCAACAGTCTGTGCTATTGAGGCAGACAGCTAATGTGTTGTAAGCTTAGATTTGTCCAACTAATTTTTACCTTTTCTTTATTACAGAAGACGACTGGGAACCTCCGCTCGTGGATGAGCCGCAGTCACCAGCGGCTGCTGTTGGTAAGAGTGGGGCAACTCCAGAAGAATTGAGCAGGAGAGCAATCTCTTTTTTCCTGCTCTGCAACCTGCTGATGCTTCCAGAACAGCTGCAGCAGGCTGCAGTAGTGCTACAGTTGCTTTTGGAGCTGCCGCTGGTCCCACTACTGCTGAAGCAGTGGCCACTGGTGACGCTGGCAGGGCTCCAAGAGGGCGGATGGCATTTTAGAAAGGTCTCTGGCAGATGAGAACGACTATAGAGCGGCCTTACTGCGCGAAGAGCATGGACTGCGTCTGCAGCTGATGCGAGAGGACCACAACATTTTTCTGCAAGAGCGGCAGGAGAAAAAGCTCCTTGATATCCGGAAAAAAAAATTGGAGTTGAAAATCTTAGAAATTGAAAAACAAATCAAACTTGAACAGCTTCGTAGGCTGCGAGAGGCACCAGAATAAACGGTGCCTATGACATAATGAAACTGGAATGCTGTGTGAATGCTTGCACAAATATTATGTGGCAAATCCACATAACTACACTTCATTTGCACATGTACCGTTTTAAGCACATGACTCGGTGGTAACAGACATACAGCCCCGTCACTACCTTGCATGCAAGTCTGACAAGCTATCGCATAGCAGGAGGCAGGTAGGATGGTTGCGTGGTACTTCTGCTGATATGGCTATATGGATCTTTGGATGCAAATAGCAATTTATTCATAGAAATACGCATTGCTGTATGCTACAAATATGGCTGCTCTGGGAAGAAAAAACCTCCCCTGGCATTGCTTGCAAAACCAACCAGTAGGGAAAATTGCAGGCCACATTGTTAAAGTTTCTATGTATAAAAAGTCAACAATATTGGCTCACGCAAGTCAACACCACATAAATGCTCAAAGGCCAACACCGCTCTCTACTCCTTCCATTATCTTTGCTGTCTCATCTAACCTAAACCCTCGCAGCTAGTGCCTCCTACTCAAGAACCGAAACCCTTAAAGAATGCGATTCCTCCTATGCTGTCTACAAGGTGGGCCCATAGCTTGAGTCAATACAATGCCACAGCCTCCCGCTTTGCTGAAGTAATCTATTGCTTCAAAAATATGGCCACCACATTCCTGTGACAAGCCGCACTAGGCATGACAAAAAAAGACTATAAAGAAGCATGCATCAAAAAAACACTTGCTGATGGCACCCACGTTCTGCTATTTCGAACCCAGCCAAACCATGCAACAATTTCAAAACATGCCAGTTCTCGATGAGTGGAATCAGCACAGTTCCAAAAAGGGCGGCTCAAATGCAAAGCCAGATTTAAGCTGTGACAGCCAACCAGTAACTGCATGTACAAATCAAAAGAACCGCTAGTCCAAGTGTTTGCATGTAAAAGATTTCACTACAACAGTTGCGAGCTAGAAGTAGCTACCTAGTCATATCACAACCCATTCATTGAACCCACAAAACAAAAAGTTGCAAACACTGCTGGGGTCATAAATTATCTTTCAGTGGTCCACCATGACTGCGGCAGCAAGGCGTTCCCAAACATCAGTAGTGCCCGCACACAATGATCTCGACTAACTGTTGGTGTTGGCTCATGACGACTCACTTTATGATCTAGGGTTTGTATTCAGCCATGCAAAGCAAGGCACCTAACAAACACCAGGTGCATTTGGCTCGAGGACAATGAATATTGACTGCAACTGCTGGCAGACAGATTGTGTAGCCTTAGCAACAGTTACAGGAGTTCTATGTACGACCATGACCTTTACACCTGGAAATTAAAAATGCTCACAGGTCACACACTGTAGGTTGGTATGTTTCACCATGACACAACAATGCCTGGAATCCTCTCCGCACATATGCTGCAGTGAACTTCGCTTCTTTCTCTGTGCCAGTTACTGCCCGTTATGCAACATTGTTGTAAGAGATTGAGCTGGACGAGGCATGTGGATCATGTCAGGAAGCCCATTTCAGACCTGAAGAATCGACCTTTTGCACCATACTATGACAACAACCAACTCCCACTTTGGACAGAGACGAGAGAGAGCGACAATGCACAACAAACCACTCGAGCATTGTTCCTTGAAAAGAAGGCTCCAGTGTGACAGCTGAAGGTTCGACCGTTTTACACCATCTTTGAAGCAAACCAAATGAAAAGAATACACTCATGTTTTTTTTACCTCAATGCTGCCAAAAAAGTGAGAAATTTAATAACTGATTCATAACACACCTCTGTTGGCATGCCAGAAAACAAAACATCGCAGTGATCTGGAATTTCATCATTGTAGGCAATCGGGAACGTCTCGTTTAGTTGTAAAAGGGATATTTGAAATTAATGATTGTGCAATGGGTTTTCCGGGCAGAAAGTACAAAGCGCAGAACAGCGTTCACAGACAGTCAGCGGTTCCAGCAGCACCAACCCGAAGCACGCGCTCGCCGAGAGCAGTCCCGCTGCCACATGGGCACTTCTTTGTCATTACAATTGTGACATAAAAACAAATTTATACTCAACACATGGCAGACATGCAAGAGCCCAAGCTTGAAGTGCAAGCCGGGTGAAAGTAGAAAAGATGAAGTAGCAGAACTACTTGCTGTGAGGAACCTGAATTCCATGCCGCTACCAAAGCAGCCACACAAATTTTTGCTCTGTGGAAAGGTGCACAATCCCTGCGACTCCTCCACCTGAGGCCTAACTGCTGTACTTTACCAAATCTGGTAATTTTTCACATGCGTGCAAGCAAAGCCGCCAAGGCAGCAGCTCTTAAACAAATGAACTGAGTGCCATTAAGACCCTCAGCAGCAGGGTCAACAAGAGCTTTTCTGGTATTCGCCTCCTGCAAGATTAATACAGCGTTCTTGAAAAACAGCATTTAAAATAGAACACTATAGCAAGAAATGCAGAACCTAGAAGTGGAAGAGTAGCAGTTTGTTAACGCAACAAGTTCGCAACTTAAAAGCTTCCGAAGCTGAGAAAAAATTCTAGTGTAAAGGGGTGTATTCGAAGTGAAGGTCTGCGGTCGTTGATCAGAGAGCGTCATGATGAGCACACTCTCACGAGTCACTCAGGATCCCCAGCTGCACTTCGTCGACCTCTTTGTCCCACCGCTTTAACTGCTGCTAGTCGTTCCCATTGCTCTAACATTTCTTTAGTTCCTGCACAAAAGTTGGGATACGGGTAGCATGAGCAAGTGCGCATTATAAACATGCTTTATTCAAAATGCATGGGACAGTGTTGAGGACTTGCATTTCTTACCTATGTGAAGCTCTTCTGGATGAGTACCCGTCGTGCCTGCATTCCCGACAAGCTGTCGCTGACAGCATCAACAGGTGGCAGGTGCTCTGGCCGCCTCGCTGCTGTCGTGCTGGTGCGAACCGGTGGAGCGTCCTGGATGGGAGCGCTTTCAATAGGAGGCTGCGGCTCTTTCATCAAACATGCAAAGTTCTGCAGGGCTGCACACGCTGTGATGATCACTGCAGCTTGTTTCGGCTTGTGCTGGAGCCCCATATACAGACAAGGGAAGCGGCGCTTCCAGACACCGAATGTCCTTTCGACCACATTCCGTGTCTTTATGTGGGCTTTTTCGTACCTGCACGTATAAAGGAATATTGCGTTGATTTAATGCCACAGCTCGAAAGTGTGGTCAAGCTTTGTCAACTTTGTCATGCACTGTCATTGGAAACATATTAACATTCCTTGCGGTGAATTTGCACAGTGATTGCGTGGTAATATAGCGCCTAGAATGTAGTGCTACTCTTCATGGAGCATGGAGAACGAAGCTACACTCTTCATAGAGTGCAAAGCTACATTATAAAGCAGTACTAAAACAAAATGCGGGGCCTCGATCGCATATTCCGAAGCGACACATTTCGCTATGTGGGACACCGTAGTGAAAGGCTCCGGAAATTTCTACCACCTGGGGTTCTTCAGCGTGCAACGACGTCGCACAGTACACAGGCCTCCAGCATTTCGCCTCCATCGAAATGTGAACGCCGCGGCCGGGATCGAGCCTGCGTCTTTCGGGCAAGTAATCTTGTGACTCTATGTTCGTAGCACCGCGGGGAAATAAATAAAATGACAGCACGTACACGACGCGAAAGAATACGAATGAGCTGAACAGTGGTAACTTTTCAGAGAATTTCAATTTTCATTGCTCACCTGCACATTGATGGAGAAATAGCCTTTGCGGTTTCGGTAGACTTCCGCATCTGCGCCACCCGGGCTGTTGATGCGGACATGCGTGCAATCTATGCAGCCGGTCACACCAGGGAATTCACCGATCTCATAAAAGTCCCGCATCAGCTTTCCAAACTGCGAGACGACTGGAAACTGCACCAGCATTGGGCGCAGGTGCTTGGCAATCAGCAAGGTGACCTTGCCAACTGCGCGGCACACCGTGGGCTGCGAAATCCGCACCAGATCCCCGGTGACGGTTTGGAAGGTACCGGCCCCATAAAACCTCAAAGTCCGGAGTAGCTGCAGCATCGGAGGAACAGGCTGTCCCCTGTTTTCGGGACTTTCACGCAGGGGAAACATGGTGAGCAGCTTCCGCACGGCGTTCTTGGAGAACTGATAGCGGGCGAGGAACTGCTCGTCGTCGTAGAGCTCTGTGGGGTTCCCCCGATCTCGTGACGCTGGCCGTGGAATCTTCGGCAACGAATGGGCCTCAGAAAATACTACGTCCATGGCGTAGCAAGCGAACTCGAACGCAGCTACCCTCCGCGCGACGTCAGATCGGTAGGTGGCCATGTTGGAAAATACAACGAAGTCAGCTTCAAGCAAGCTCCTCAGCCGACTTGAAGTTGGACCGAACTAGGATCGAACCAAGCCGGTTGCAAGTCACACTTCAAGCCGAGTTTGGTTTATGAAACACGATCGAGCTCACTTGAGAGCGATTGAAGTTAAGTTCGAGCCAAGTTACGTTTCTGCATTCGGGGGTAAGAGCGTAAAAATATCAAGAAATTTGTGGTTTGTTAAGCGCTGACTTATATATACAGCAAACGCCTTCTGCGGTGCTTCATAGATGTTCCTTCATGTAGGAGCTCTCAAGGTGTGGGCAAAAGTCATTTAGATGTGTCGCGCCCACTTCTTTCTAGTGAATGGCAAAACCTGCTAGGTTTTCTTTCCACGTCACTCAGAGTAATCCTTAAAGTTTTTTTACCACTGAACGAGATTTCTTTCCCGAAGCCATTTTCAGCAGAGGGAAGTACAAATGTCTAAGCGACCTAGCTGTGCTATTAGAGTTTCTGTTTGCGCATTTTTAATGTGATGTACAATCCAAAATCAACGAAAAGCAACATTTGTTAAAATTCTATGCTCACATGTCCCATTAATCTTAAGCTCCGGTTGGTGGCCTACATTACTGAAAAAACTGTGCTTTTTTGCTAAAATCCTTTGCGCATGAACGAAGCACTGCGCCTTTATTTGCGTAACGAGTACAATGTGTTGACTCCGACCAGCAGTTCCTGTTTCGCAAAGAAAATATTGTCACCGGCGAAAATACAGAGAACAAAGCTGTTCACTCCGGCGAGGTTTGCCAACACCGCCGCGCTCGTTCTGGACAAAGAAGACGTTCGGCCACGCGCTCGGGAGCACAGTTCGACCTCCAGGTGGCGCCGGCAGAAAGTCAGCAGCGTGGCATTCCCCTCCCATCTAAGAGGCATCAACTCGATGCCGCACGCGAGGGGAAGAAAAAAAAATAAGGCGAAAGGTAATGGCGGGGTTGGGTCCGGGGCTAACTGGAATAAAACGGCTTCATTCGCGCCACGTGGACGACCTCGGACGTCGGGTGTCGAGAGGACCGGACATTTCCTTGAGGGAGCACCTCGTAGGTCACCGCGCTGAGGCGGCGTAACACCTGGTACGGACCAAAGTAACGGCGAAGAAGCTTCTCGGAGCGCCCTCGCAAACGGATTGGGCTCCACACCCAGACTTGGTCACCGGGTGTGTAAATCACCTCCCTGCGGCGGAGGTTGTAACGCTCGGCGTCGCGTTGTTGTTGGCACCGGATTCTCTGTCGAGCAACTTGGCGAGCAACTTCGGCGTCACGGACAAATTGGTCGGCATCCACGACAGAAGAGGGAGTAGGATCCGGAAGAAGCATGGCGTCCAGCATGGTCAAGGCTTCGCGACCGTGCACCAAATGGAAAGGAGTGAAGCGCGTCGTTTCGCGAAGCGCAGTGTTGTACGCGAACGTTATGTAAGGAAGTATCCGGTCCCAGTTCGCGTGGTCATCGTCGACATACATAGAAAGCATATCGGCAATTGTCTTGTTAAGCCGCTCAGTCAGTCCGTTGGTTTGCGGATGGTAAGCTGTTGTCTTTCGATGGCTGGTGCCACTGAGTCGAAGTACCTCGTTCGTAAGTGCCGACGTAAACGGGGTTCCCCTGTCAGTTAATACGACCGTTGGAGCTCCGTGACGAAGCACAATGTTATGAATGAAAAAACTTGCGACTTCAGCGGCGGTACCACGGGGAAGAGCCTTGGTCTCACAGTAGCGGCTGAGATAGTCAGTGGCAACAGCAATGTACCGGTTACCCATGGAAGACGCCGGAAACGGACCGAGTAAGTCCATGCCGACCTGTTGAAATGGGAGGCGCGGGGGATCGATAGGCTGCAGGAGCCCGGCTGGTTTAATCGGTGGCGTCTTCCGGCGCTGACATTCTCGGCAGGTTCGGACGCAACGGCGGACAACCGCAGCAAGCTTGGGCCAGTAGTACTTGGTGCGTATGCGCGCCAACGTGCGGGAAAACCCGAGATGGCCCGAAGAAAGGTCGTCGTGGCACGCGCGCAGAACTTCGTCACGAAGCGCAGCTGGCACTGCAAGCAGATAGACAGTGTCCGTTGGGCCGTAGTTCTTTTTGTAGAGTACCCCATCGCGCAAGCAAAACGATGACAGTCCGCGCTTGAAGAGCCGAGGTGGAGATGGGGCGATTCCTTCAAGGTATTCTACGAGGGGCAGCAGGTCAGAATCGGCCCTTTGTTGTTGGGCAAGGGTGGATGGTGAGAGCACCAAGAAAAGCGGAATCGTCGTCGGACTCGTCAGTGGGGCACAGGATTGGGGCGCGGGATAGACAGTCAGCATCGCTGTGTTTCTGGCCAGACTTGTGCACGATGGTGACATCAAATTCTTGTAACCGAAGACTCCATCGAGCAAGCCGCCCCGAGGGATCCTTCAGGTTCGCCAACCAACAGAGTGAATGGTGGTCGCTCACGACCCGAAACGGGCGGCCATACAAGTACGGACGAAATTTCGTAACGGCCCACAGCACAGCTAGACATTCCTTTTCCGTTGTGGAATAATTGACTTCTGAACGGGACAAAGTGCGACTGGCGTAAGCAATCACGCGTTCTAGACCATCCTGCCGCTGAACAAGGACCGCGCCGAGGCCAACGTTACTAGCATCAGTGTGCAGTTCAGTGTCGGCCTCTTCGTCGACGTGGCCAAGCACAGGCGTACACTGCAGACGGGACTTGAGTTCTGTGAAGGCGCTGTCCTGGTCTTGGCCCCAGATGAAGGGTTCAGAATCCTTCGTCAGGCGGGTCAAAGGCTCTGCTAGCCGGGAGAAATTGGGAACAAACCGGCGATAGTACGCGCAGAGGCCCAAGAAACGACGCAGGCTCCGTTTGTCTGTTGGCTTAGGGAAGGCAGCTACGGCGGCCGTCTTTTCGGGATCTGGACTAACACCTCGTGCGCTGACAATGTGACCAAGAAACTTCAGCTCTTGAAATGCAAAATGACATTTCTCTGGCTTGAGAGAGAGACCAGCGGAACGTATGGCCTCGAAAACAGTACGCAAGCGTTTCAGGTGCTCATCAAACGTGTCAGAGAAGATCACGACATCGTCAAGATATACGAGGCATGTCTGCCACTTCAGACCGGACAGCACGGTGTCCATCATTCGTTGGAACGTGGCAGGGGCCGAGCACAAGCCAAAAGGGAGTACCTTAAACTTGTATAAACCGTCAGGCGTAATAAAGGCGGTCTTCTCTCGGTCGCGTTCGTCGACCTCTATTTGCCAATGCCCACTGCGGAGGTCAAGGGATGAAAAGAAGGTGGCATGGCGCAGGCGGTCTAGGGAATCATCAATGCGGGGCAGAGGGTACACATCTTTTTTCGTGACGGTATTCAGGCGCCTGTAATCGACGCAGAACCTGAGGGTGCCATCTTTCTTCGTGACGAGAACAACAGGCGATGCCCAGGGGCTCGTGGAAGGTTGGATGACGTCGGCCTGGAGCATCTGTGTAACTTGGCGGCGGATGGCATCGCGTTCTTTGGAAGACACGCGATAAGGGCGCTGGCAAATTGGTCTTTGGTCGTCAGCAACGACAATTCGATGCTTGGTAAGCGACGTCTGTCGGACCTTGGAAGTTTCCGCAAAACAGTCGCGGAAGGAATAGATTAGGTTTTGCACGCAGTTTTTCTGACTGGCCGAGAGGTGCGGGTTCACGTCAGTCGGAATGGCTGTAGCCGTCGCGTCGGCGAGGTCTGACGTGGTGGATAAAGAGCACTGCCTCGTACACTCTCCAAGCTCGTCAAAATAAGCGACGACTTCTGACTTCGTCAAATGTTGCGGTTCACGAGTAAAGTTCGTGACTAAGATTTCGGTACGACCATTGGCAAGGTCTACTAGGCCTCGGGCGACACAAACTTGCCGAGCGAGTTGCAGGGACATGTTCGCTTCAATATTCTTTGTTGTAGCTTCCGACGTTGTCAGAGCATTCAATGTTTTGCCAATTTTTTTCAAAAATTTTGTCACTTCCAAATTCTCTTCAATTACATGGGATATTTATCAAAAACACTACTTTTAAAGCCAGTCTGAGCGTTAGATAAATTGCATTAACATTGTTTACCGCACAGCAGAACTTACCAACAAGATTAACCAACTGCATTCCCGTAGGGATATATTACAAAACACTATATAGAATGTGAATGTTCAGCCGAAACTTACGATTTAAAGTTTGGACACCATAATATAACTTTTCTTTTCGCAACAAGCGCTCAGTGTCGCTTTGTTGAATAGCATACTGACTTGCACAGTACTTGTCATTCGTCTCAATATACTTCATCTAGTAAAATGTCGACCTACCTTTTTACATCGGCTAGAGAACTAGATTGATGATATATATTTTGCTAACTGCGGTCTGTAAGGCATTAGAAACCAGGTTCTTGACCGAAATTGGTGGCAGAGTGAAATCGCAAAAGGTTTCTTTGACGTATCACGATTACGCTGAACGGTTCAAGCGATGCCATTATCACACTGCTCCAGAACCATATTGCGCTTGTTACAATTAGACATTTGCAGGACAGCCCTGTAACAACTGATTTTGTTAAACATAGCACTCTTTCTCTCATTTTGTCGTTTCTTCATGGCCTAGCCGCGACAACAGTGTTGTGCATTTCACTGCGCATACTTACCTACCAAACATTACTCATCATAAGCCTCAGCATTGATGTGTGAGAACTGATATTCTCATCGTCATGTGCACGGTTGTGGTTTGTTTTGAACTCGCTGTTATGGGCTTGGTAAGGCTTCACATGCACCTACTTCGGGAACAATATTCAACTAAATAATTGCTGGGTATGTGTAAGGACTTGCAACGCTTTAAGTTCACGGTGCTTCAAAAGTAATGGAAGTAAAATTTGGTAATTCAAAAAGCAGACATAAACGTGATGGTGTTTCCATAAAAATACAGAGAAGGACAAGGAATTTGTTTTTAATAACAAGCCATTTTTTTCTGCAACGAGAGTGACATTTCTTGCGGACACGCGGGGCTAGAGAGCTACAGTGCAAAAATATTGGCGCACCTGAAACACCACCCACCGGTGGCGAATGTAACCATTCTTGAAGTAGAACATTATTTGTCAATGAAAAGAATGCGCATTTTTTCCTCTGAATTTCTTTAAAAAGCGCATCGTGCCAGAGTCTACATTTTTTAAAAGGTGGGATTTTTACTTTTTGGGTTACTTTCGGATGACCTTGTATATTTTATTCTTTCACATCCTCGCTCGGGCAGCAATCGTGAAACGAAACCCAGTCACGGAATTCGTTGAAAGCAAATTGGTGCATAGTTTCCCGAAATAGAAATAGACACTACAACTGACAAACTATATACTATACAGCACTTTCTAAGGCCGTACAATGGGTGGGTGCTCGTTTATGTATAATGATGATGATACTCGAATAGATGAGAGGTGGACGAAAGGCTTGTAAGTCCATGCGTCGGTGTATGTGGCCGAGGCACTGTCTTATGCACAAGTTGAAAAGCTGGCTTGTCACTGGTAGCCTAGATGGGGCTGAAACCCATGTCGATCATGCAGTCCCGAGTGCCGGTTGTAGCAGCGGCCTGTATGTAGCAGATTTCTTTGGCTTTACAGTCCTTCACGCACTCATGCGGCTCCACAAGCTTGTGCATGAACCTGCGAAACAGCAAATTATATATAAGATTGATTTCTTTCCCTTGCTGTTTAACAATATATACAAATTCCAGATGTTTTAAGATCTCTCGACCAGATTGTTTCTCCCCGCTTGTTTATCCACTGCAGCGCATGCAGCCTCTGAAAATGAAATGGCATCCACTGGCACCCTCCTAATGGGATGGCAGAGGAAAGAGCACACCATATTTATCTGAATCTCTAACTTATGCAATCTGGCTTCACGAACCCTTCAAGCCACACCATCCCAGAGGTAAGCACCTCAGGACTAGCCCAAACACTGCCATAGCCACTAACACCCCGAAGAAACTCTTAACGCCGTATAAATTGGATAGAAACTTCGAAATATATTAGTAACTCGCTGGCTCGAGCTGCCTGACTTCAAAAATATTACCTTGCAATCGCAGGCGACTCTACTGCGGACGCAAAGTGAGCAAAATGCCGCAAGAATGAGAATTTTCAGCGAGGTAAGGAATTTGTGCGGCACATTGATTTCCTCCCCTCTGGGCGACGGTTAGCTACATAAAGTACTGCTCTCATATGTGCGATGTCAATCATTTCCACACTTATTTCATGTACTACCCAGCAAAAAATAGGAAACACTAGTATTTAGCAAAGATTGAGAAGAATTACCGAAATAAAAAACGACAACGGCTAACGTACAGCTCACGGGAACAAGTAAGCAAGAAGCTATCCCCACAGCGGCGTTCGCGCTCCTTTTTGACTTTGCGAGCGCACTGTTCTTTTAGTGCATGTTTTCAGGAAGCGCTGGTTCTGTCGGCAGTTCGGGAACAGCCAAGGGGAAGCGGGACCGGATTCTACCCGCTTACGCTTGCGATACTTCCATGTTTACCGGGTGTTTCACGTAAGGTGTTCTGCAATTTCTCCCGGCTGCGCTGAATCAATTATACAGCACTCAGATGTGTGGAAGAAATAGTGGTGGGTACATACTGCGTCCGTACTGAACCGACATCTTCACTGTTCTGAATCTTTTTAAAGTAGAGCAATTGCATTCTTCGGCACAGAATTATCAGCGCTGCAGTGAATCAGAATACACCTAAGACGTGCTAACTAGTGAGCTGGTTAACTAATATCGAATAGATACCTTTCTAAATAATATGGTTAGCCTCCTTATTTATCAACATGCGTGTAGCTGCCAGTATGAGTGCTATCCAAATCACCTTTTAGAATTTCGAGAGCGCAATTATCCTGGGCGCTGTGGCCCAACAAATTTTCGCCATTCCACGTGCTTTGCTTTGCCTGCAAGCTTCTCGAAAGCGCATCTATTTTGGCGCCATGCAAACGTAATTTGTTTTGCCCCAGCGCCCAGGATAACTGTTTTTCGAAATTCTCAAAATTGATATGGAAGTTACTCACGGTTGGCTAAAAGCCTTTCGTTAAATAATTGTACTAACAGTAATACTTATAAAGTTAACTAGTCAATATTAGTCTACTAGCCAACTTGGTGGCACGCATTGACTGTATTCTGATTGGCGACACCTCTAACAATGCCATGCCGAAAAAGCGGTCTTCTAACTCAAAAAGCCTGTTTTCAAAAACTGCAGAGCAAATTAGGCAAAACACCCGGTATATACTGTCTGGCGAGGCTGCTGGGCTTCACCCCAAAGCCTAGCGGCTAGGCTTTTCTTCTCACGTAGGCGGGAGTTTGCCACTCCTGTTGACGCTCACAAGCACGTCGAATCATGGCCTGCTGACAGCGGCTGATCTTGTTTGCCGGCGTCTGCCGTGGAGAATGTGATGAAGGACGAGTGAAATCTCCGGCTGTGTCACAAAGAAGAGGCTTGGGACATGCGCTCGCCCCAGTTACGTAATCTTCCTGCAGTACCACCGCCACCACCAACCCCCAGCTATAAAACGGTTCATCACCCACTTAGACCCATGCGATCTCCCTCTCTAGCTGCAGAGGAAACGGCATGACCCCAATAGTGCACCTGTGGCGCAGCAACTCTGTTTTGTCCACGGCCTGTGCTGAATACTTGCGCTGACTGGGCTCTCTATAACAACTTTCCGCTGTAAAAATATAGAAATGGGTTATGAAAGCAGCCTTTTGCAGAAACCTAAGAGTCGCTTAGAGTAAAACTGAACACATACACTGTGTCTCAAATTTTACACTGCGAATGAACGCGCGCCAGTATAGACTCCAAATACTCCTCCAATTCGGATGGCCTAAAATCCTTGACTCAGCGGGAATGGCCTAAGATGTCCGACCTGCGCGAACTCAGTATACAGAGAACACTTTTCTTCGCACATATCTCAGAGATGTAACCTTCAACAGCGCAGCTACGAGAAAATAGCTGGAAGCAGTCTAATGAGCAGAAGCATAACTCCTGACGCTAGCAAATCTGTTACAAAGTTCACGGCATTTAGAATAGTTTAATATATCCTGCATTCCCAACTGACTGACACAAGCATAATACATTTTTCGCGCTTTAAGCAGCAACGGCGCCAATGTTCTAGCATCGCCTTCAAAATTACGTTGCTTACGCGATCGTGGCTAAAAGATGCAGGTAAAAGAACCAACCGGGATAGAAAACACTGAATTTTAATGTCATTTGTCATTTCAGTGCTATATAGCACTGAAAGCCTCACAGCTAAAAAAATGCGTGATTGGTGACATGATTCTGAAAACCCGAAGCGGCGTCGACAGATTGGAAGTGAAAAGAGTACGCTTCGATGTGTCTACATTACATCCGTGGGCAACCTCTACACACATGAGGGGAAACACCTAACCACCAGTTAAGGACCCCACACGATCTCTGGTTGCGTGCTAGCTAGCATCACATAGGGTTCCACAAACACAACCATGAACGAGTGACACAAATCTCATTGCATTAGCATCACAGCCTCTAATGCTATACCATTACAAGCACATAATATAATTAGATGTCCCTGTAAATTTTATTTGTTTCTTACATTGCTGTGCCTACACAAAGTATTCTGTAAACTTGAACTTTACGCTTTTGTAACATATGCAACCAATGTTCTCTTTCTTTGCAAGTAGTCAGCTGATTTTATAGTTTTCACAACCAAGTACATCATGGCTTCGCGGGAACTCGACTAGAAAACAGGTAAAGCTCTATTCCCAATGCGTACCATATTGTGATTTTTGTATTACTGCCTTAAGCCTACAAATCTGTCAGCCCTCAAGGTATAGCAGGCGTCCCTGAATAACGAAACTGCAAAAGCGCCAGCCTTAAGCACATTTATGCTCAGTATTCTTGCATGGAAAAAATTGTCTATGTCCCCGAGTTGGCTGTGGTGTTCATACGGATGAGAAACTTTCTAGTCAACAGCCCTCAGTCATTAAATAAGCACAAGCTTGGAAATAAATGCTAAAACAGTAGACGGAAAGGATGTGACATGATATTATAAAACGCAACGTGTAAAACGTAACGTATAAA
Source organism: Amblyomma americanum (assembly GCF_052857255.1). Classification (NCBI taxonomy): domain Eukaryota; kingdom Metazoa; phylum Arthropoda; class Arachnida; order Ixodida; family Ixodidae; genus Amblyomma; species Amblyomma americanum. The sequence goes on along the minus strand of NC_135503.1, from coordinate 84,079,541 downwards.
AAATGATATTACAAAACGTAACGTTATACACACTGCCGGTAAATAGCGCCCATATTACTTATTGCGGCATGTGAGGCATCATACGAAGGAAACAGGGCGGGCAAAATAAGCAAAAAAGAAACAAAAAACACCATGTAGAAGCTATTAAGCTGCATTTATTAAGAAATTGTCTTTTTATCCCCGTCTTATCACTGTCACATCTTCCCTGTCGAAGGTGCCCATCAGCCATTATCAAAATTCTTCCAAATCAGTAGGTGTGCCTGAGACGCATATTTGCGGCCAACTAAAAAATGGTTACATTACTAGTGATGACGGTGGCATCCTAGTGCTATGAGTCTTCGTTTATAATGAAGTCTTAGTATTAGCTTCGAGTCAAAACTTTCACTTCTCTATTTCTTTGTAGTTATAAACATGCATTTTCGCATTTTCTGTAAAGCACACCTACCATTTGTAACGTTAGACTGTTAGGAGAAATTGATTTTTCCCTGCAAGCGAAGCATGCTAAATCAAAGACTGTTTTTTCTTCAACCTTGTTTCTCCTGATGGCCTAGAGGTGTTTCTTACCTGTGGTATTCCTTAAACAGCGTGTCATTTGTCCGGAACTTTTCAGCCAGGTTGTGCCAGTGCTTTGCCGAGAGAGAGCGCATGTTGTAATGCTCCTTAGCGCTGTACGCGAGGTTCCATATTGGCTTATCTTCTTTGTTCGACTTCTCCAGGTCCATCACGAATGTCTCGTGGTCGAGAATTGTCTGTAAGAATTTCACTACTGAAGTAATCACGGTAACTCAGCAATAAACGTGACTACCTTCCCTGCGTATTACTTTCTGTTCAAGAAAACTCTTCGTTGGGATATTTGGTAAATGATCATTGTAATTTAAGGGCGCCAAACCACACACACACGCGCGCGCGCGCTTCTCGTTTTCTGTCTGGTTCTCTCTCATTCTCTTCTCTTGTGTGTGTGGTTTATGCTCTTTTAAATTACAAGGATTACTTTCTGTTTAGACTGGAACTTTGATAGTTCAAGCTCAGATGAGGTGTAAAGATTTGGGTTCCTAAACGGGGTTCAAAATAAGAACAATTCCAACTAAAGAGATTTCAGTCGGAACAGGGCTGGCTGTGTAATGGGCTGGTTCCATAGCGCGTCGCCGCACACATCCTTGTCACAAGGCAGCCCTTGACCCGCTGACAAGAGATGGTGAAGACAATAGATAACAACAGAGACATTTAGTATAACTGAATGCGCGTCTGCTGCCATGGTCCGCTTCCGTGAAGTGCTACTGCGCATGCTCAGATCTCCTTGAGGGCGCCAGGCGCTGGGCAGCTGTGCGCATGTCTGTCGTGGTAAATGCTGCGGATCACGCCACGCTAAAACTTTATAATGACAGTCATATGGACCCGTCGTGCCCGCTGCCGCATGTTAGCACTGCACGCGAGTAAGTTAAGAAATCGTATGGTGAAGTTACTATTAATGTGATTAACGTGCGGCTGTTCGCCACTGGGCCATAAGTGAGCCGCTCTTGTACCGTGGTTAATTCGCAGACCGAGGACAACAGCGTGGTCTGCTTCATTTAACTTTTAGTTGTGCTGATCCGTTCCAAATGTGGTGCATTTTCTCCTTTTCAACCCTAAGTGAGCTTCACAGGACCGAAGCTTCAGTTTGCTCTAAACCGTAAATTCAAATTAACGTTATTACTCTGCATCTAAAGCCTATTAAGTCACCGAGGAAACGACATTAACAATAATTAGGAGTACAAAGTGCGCGGGCTGAACACATTTAAACTTGAAAATTTTTACGCTCTGTGGACCATATACAGGCAGGAATTATTAACCATAATTATTATCAAAACTCCGCTGCAGAAAGCGCCATGCCTAGGGTATGCTCCCTATCTAAATACATTTTTCCGCAGCTAGTTGGCGGAGGCTGCAAACGGGAACATTCTTTAACCTACATATACTTATCAAGATGAATCCTACACAGTATGGGTGTTACGGAAACACAGGGCAAGCATGAACCGTCAAAAATTTATTTTGATAGGGAGAACAGCCTAGGCATGGCACTTTGTGCAGCGCGATTTCTTAAGAATTATGCTTAATAATTCGTGCCTGTATATGGTCCACAGAGCGTAAAAATTTTCAGTTTAAATGTGTTCAGCCCACGCACTTTTTACCCCTAATTATGGTTAATGTCGTTTCTTCGGTGACTTAATAGACCTTAGATGCAGACGTTCCACGAACACAAAACCCCGAGTGCGGAGCAGTGGGAGAGCCGGCTCACCAGCTGCGAGCTCGCCGCCCAAAGGACAATGGCGCAGCACGCAAGCGAAGTAGCGCGACTCAGTGGAGCCCTGGACTAGGGGCCCAACCCTGCTTTGAAGGTCAAGAGTCTGCAGCGATGCAGACGAAGACCGAACGCTAAACCCTTAATGAACCAAAAAAAGTTTTTTTTCTCTCTCTCTCTCTTCAGTAACACCCATGTGGCTCATTACCCGATTCGCATAAAACGCCATTTTTAATTTGGAGAATGTCTCACGCGTCTGCCACTCCAAAAGAAAATGAATTGCATGGTCGGTGATCCGCTAAGTGGTCCTTTAAAGGTGCACTAAACAGGAATCTGAACTCGTCTTTTTACCGCGAAAACTCTATCTACACGTTCTGGGCATTCTTAGAAACTGGAACTTATTGTCCTGTGCTGCCGATTACCCTAATCAAATCGGATTAACCGTCACGGCGCCCGCGTTTTTTTTTTTTTAACACAACGCGGTAGGCAGGAGGAGTCAACGCTTCAGCCAGTCCCGTGAAGCCAACGCTTCAGCCAGTCCCGTGGCGGCTTGCCGCTCTGCCATCGGCGGAGTGATACGTAAATCAAAGATTCCACGTGTATTTTTATTTCCGCGAGCCCAACTTGCAGCTATATTGTCTGTGACTGAAACTGTTTATTCACAGAAATCTAAAAGCAAAATAAAAGCGAAAGCGAGCCGCTACTGGACTGGCTGAAAGGCACTCCACACGTTGGTTGACTCTGCCTACCAAGCTCGTTCAGTTAAAAAAAAAAGGCGGGAGCCGGGACGCTTATTCCGATTTAATTAGGAGCAGTCGGCCACATAAAATAATAACTCGAAGTTTCTAGAAATGCCCGGAACGTGTAAATGGTGTTCCCGCGGTAAAAGACGCGTTCAGATTCCTCTTTAGTGCACGTTTAAGGCACCTGAATAAATTACTCAAGACGAATGAAAAACATAAATTCACTAATGATAGGAGAGGATGACTACTTGCACTTGTGAGACAGTGCTTCTGAGGCATGAACTCTCCTGAATGATAGCTAATCGTTTCCCGTTTGCATCATGAGCGACTTTCAGCCGATCAGAACTCGTATAGCACAAAGCATGCGAGTTAACCAGTTAATTTTTTTTATATGGGGGGGGGGGTGCGGAGATGTTGCCCTTTGACAAATATAATTACAAAATATACTGCCTTACCCAGGGAGCACCCTTGCGGTGCCGTCCGCCGTCCACCGTGTAGACCCGGTAGGCAGGATTGCTGTCCACGAATGTGGTCACGCTGGGCGCTAGGTAGGCAACGTTGGTTGCGCGCCTTGCGCCTTTCTTGCCCTGGTCGCCATCGTAGGTCAGGTACAACTGGTCCAAATGGGTGTGGCCATAGAACTGCGCGACGATGGTGGACTCGTACCTGGGTGTGAGCCCGGGGCGAAACGGACGAACAATTTTCACGAGAATCGAAAGAAAAAGAACCTGAGGAAATGCGGGTTATTTGCAGAGATCACCCCGGCTGTGTGCAATTTTCGCTGAGTGCAGCACCGGCTTTCTTTTTTTTTTCTTAGTGTGCGCGATTTGCAGCATAATTTGAAGGTATGTATAAGAACCGTTACCACAACGTCCCATAAAATTGCTGAAATGCCAAATTCATAATATTTATAAGTCAAAACCAGTTACGACTTCTGTAGCAGATAACCTAATATACAGAAATATTGAGTCAAATTTCCTTTTTTGGAGATGGATATATTATAAATCCTTCAGATAGATCACTAATTCTGGAACCAAATGAAAATGAGTCAGTTGCGGGTCTTATTGTAGCAGGCGTCGTTTTCGATTCCTGTATTTCAGATGCACACAACGCATGCAATATTCTATTAAAATTGAAAAACGAAAATTCCCCCCCATTAAGTAAACTGAGGATCATGAATTGTATTATTAGCTCCTTAACGAGTCTGGTTTGGTTTCGACGACGGCTTTGAAACCTGTCTTCAATTTTTATCTTGCGAAAGATGCATCCATTTCGTATACGACGCTGTTACACTTCTACCTACGGAGCACGGCGCTTAGGACAGGAGGGTGCACAGTGGATTTGTTGAATTTTGTCGCGGTATAGTAGTGAGGATATTTGCTATGACTTTACGAAAGATGTATGCTTCCATGGCACTAGAGAAGCAGATGGGAATGAGACAAAATTTCACTTGGGTTGCATGCGATGTCTCATAATTCGGAGCTTGTGAGTGACCTGCTCCCCGACGTGGGTACGTTTGACCTGGTGATTGGAGCGGACTGGCTGTGAAAACTTCGTGCTGATATATCCTCTTTCCATTCCCTTCACATTATTCAACCTTCAAACTCCTTTCCTTCACTCTTCTTCTGAAGACTGTCGCTGCCACACGCGGAAAAGGTGGAGCTCGTGGCTGCAGTCAACCAAGAGGGAGAGCTACGGTGAGCTCGGTTCGGGATCTTCGATAAAATCATTTTCTTTCTTATCTGATGTAGTAATTCTTCAGTTATTTAGCATAACTGAACGCCAGCTTTCCTACCTCCTCGCATTTCGTCCACAGCGCCGTGTTTTTACTCCATTCAAAACTGACATCCACAAGTCTTCACAGGGAAGCTACACAAATTACCAAATTATTTATGCTATGCCGACATTCTTGTTTCCAAATAAAAAAAAAGATTTATTTCGTACCTCACATAACATCAATGAAATCAAGATGAACGTTTGCAGAATTCACCGCCTGAGGAGTTCGAGTTCATTTATTGTGAAAAATTGCTTCGAATTAACGCTGGAATTTACATTTTTCGTCCATGTATGTTTTTTGAGATCGTTGATTTGTTATAACTCATTCGTAATAAGCATTTCTGTTCGCACGAGTAGTTTTGTTGAGTACGAGTATCTTTTCAGAACTGCATGCCTCACACTTCCATGCACTTTATAGAGAAGAACTTTTCGTTTCTTTCCTTTTTTGTTTTCCAATCTGGAACATCTGCACATAATGCGCTTCAATGAAGTAGTATCAAATAAATATAGGTCAGGTTTATTTTTTTACAATTCACAATTGAAAAATTACATTCACAGTCAGAAAAATCAGCCGCACTCGTGGCGGACAAAAAGACCTGAATATGTGTCGGTAATCTGTATCTAGAGGTAATATCAGCACAACGCTAGTGGCCTCTGGTGTCAGAACGCTATGTAGACCGTTTAAAAAATTAAGACTTATGAGCGCGTTTTTATTAACGTTGCGTCTCTCTGCCAGAAAGTTAAATACCTCGTGCAGTACTCATCCATGGTGTAACTTCTTATGGTAGAAATAAAGCTATAAACTGCAAGGCTAATGCTTTTTCAGCTATGTTGCACCTAAGGTCTTGATCATTTCTTACAAAATAACCTTATGATATTGGTTGGCGCACGTGATGCACTGAGTGTTAAAAGTTCAAGGTAGACATCCCATTCGATATACTCGTACAAACTCAACATGATAGGCAGTGACAAAACATCCTTACTTGTAGGCGTTTTTGTCCCGAAATGAAGCCTGTGCGGTAAAGTAAACTTTACATGCCTAACGGTGGTGTTCGCAAGTGTCCCTTGGAGCCGCGTAGATAGTGGCGCAAGGAATATTTTTACGGAGATTCAGTTTTCTCTTTATAGCACTGGGGTTAATTGTCTTACAACAATATCTATTGGAGCGCCCTGTTTTGTAACGTAAATTCAACGGCACATTTCTGCCTGCCTCTTTCAGTCCTGGCCAGCTTTTTAGTGATTCTAAGAAGACTTGGTGTGCTACTTTCGGCTGCTGCTTTCCGCAGATAGATTGGTTCTGCTGCGCTTTCTATTTCGGCTGCATGTCTCGGCCGGCAGACTTTAAATAACTTGCAAATATTTGTAAATATTCTTTTCTAACCAGCGAAGTCGCCAGTTTATCTACCAGATACCTTGCCTGCTATTTCAAATGAGGATGTTGCGATTACGTTCATAAAAGCGTCATTCATTGCTCCTGCCGTATGCTTGTTTTCTTGGTCTGAAAACATTTAGTTTTGAAGTAGCGATGAATTCGGGATACGCATACTGAAGGCTACCATGAGGTAGAGCTGAAAGCCGGTTAGGCAGAGGCACTAACCTGTTGACGATCTTTTGAAAGTTGTCCGTCCATACGGGGATGCATTCCACCTTCACGGGGGCCACGTGCCCAATGATATACACCTTCTCGCCAGAGTCCTCGGCGCGCTGAAGCTCCACTGCCAACCACTGCAGCTGGCCGCTAGGGTCGGTTGAATTGTAAAGGAGCCACCTGATGATAAAAAAGAAACAATTTGGGAAGCCTTGGACAGTAGGCAGCGTACTCAAAGCACAACTTGGTAGGATGGACTGCAGAAATCACCGAAAAGAATTCTCAACCGATGGTTTCATTTTTATGCTCTATGCTTTTCATTCTTTTTAAACAAAATTTTCGAACTGCTCCAGGGTATGGCAAATATTATGGGGGTTTCCACTGAGCACAATGTACTAACACTTGTTCTTCGGTACCTAAATGTAGGAGATCGGTCATGCTCTGTACTGGACGTCCTGGTTAGATTAGTTCCACTCGCAACTGCCCAATAGAGGTTTCGGTCCCTGGTTTCATCCCAAGACAAGGATATTTTTTTTTTAACTGCGAAGTTTCGGCGAACTTGTATTCCGCTCTTTTTATCCGTACATCTATGCTTTGGTGGTTGCGAGTAATTACTCCCTTATTTTAGCCACCGCAGTGGTTGAGTGGTTATGGCGCTCGGCTGCTGGCCAGAAAGACACGAGTTCGATTCCGGCCTCAGCGGTCGCATATTGATGGAGGTGAAATGCTAAAGCCAGTGAACTGTGTGATGTCAGTGCACGTTAAAAAATCTCTGGTGGTCTAATTATCTGGAGCCCTGCACTACGGCGCCTGTCATTGCCTAAGTCGCTTTGGGACGTTCAACCCCTATAAACCATAAAACTCGCAAAATTTGCTTGAGCGCAGTCTATTCTCTGTCGTTAAATGTAACTGGAAAACTGGTGTTTAGCTTTCTACCTGACCTCAGCGCAGAAACCCAAACTGTCTGATTATCGTTTGTAAGTTGTGATAACGCTCAGAGGTGTCTGAACGAGTGCGCTGGATTGGTATCTGAATTATACGACTCTACAGAATGGGTACGTAATCAAAAAATGCAAATGCGTTTCGCGGATAGCATTCCTGCAGCCGTTTCTTTCTACACAGTTGTCACTCAAGTCATTTCTAGTTTATTGCTTGCTGAGATAAATTTTTACGTGCACTGCTCTTAGAAACAGGCTGGTGCAATTTGTTTTTATTATTAATCGTACGCCAATTGGCAAGAAAAGGTACATGCTCCAAAGCTAGCATGAAAGCACTGCTTGGCACCGTTGAGAGTACATACCAATGTGATTACAAGCAAGAAAGCCGTAAAGTACCAGGTGGTTAAGTTGGCACTCTACAGCCCTTTACGCAACTATTTATTTTCACGTGCCTGTTTCGGAGCGGTCGCAGACTGCTTTTAATTTAAATTATGGAGTAATTTAGTAATATCCACATGAGCGCTACCGTACGGTTACAGAGAATACATATCCACACAGCAGTTTAAGAAGCTTCGCAGTTTGAAAAAAACTTCATGCTTGTCCGAGGATCCAACACGGGACCACCACCTACCCGGGACAGTAGCTCTATCAGCCAAGCTAACCAGCATAGACACAGATGGCATAGTGAGGCTGAATTGATGCGGGCCACTCGAACATGGTTACTCAATTCTATTCACGGGCCGTTAACGAAAGGTACACAGTTTTCTGAGAAGCTTCGCAATTGGAAAAAAAAAATAATCCTTTCCCGGGAATTGAACTCTAGTACCCTGCTCGGAGGCTTTGCGGTAAAAGCATTGGATTGACCCCGTTCCCGATTCCAGTTTTGGACCAATTTAGCCTCGTCCTGCTATCTGCTAGCCATGCCGGTTAACTTAGTTGGTAGAGCGACAGCCCATAAAGGCGTCGCATGACGAATTTTTCTCCAACTACCAAGCTTTTCAGAAGGCTATGTAGCTTTTCTTAGTAACCATACGCGACGGTAATGTGAATGTCTAACTGAAATCTAGTTCACCTTTAGAGACCCCCTCGACCCTCTGACCCACTTTGAAAACAAGTGTGTGCAAAGCGAACTGCCAGCATTTTCTCAGAGTGTGCTGCACCTAGCAGTGAATGCTTTCTTTCGGATGAATTTTGCATTGTTCAACTGGAAAATAAGCTTGTTTTTTAAAAGCTATACTTTGAACGCAGTAAATAGTATTTCGCGAAACAGTTCGCGGGGTACCAGGTCGTCCGCCATTTTTCAACTGACATGTTTTGCCAGCAGCAGTAACCTCAATTTTCTTTCTGACAATTTCGAGTGCAACGTGCGAGTTGGAAATTTAAATCACTTCCAAACTGTTGTCTGTGTGTGATTTGCTGTTTCCATCAATTATAGCGCGTTCGTACGAAATTTTCCACATCACTGAAAAAAAAAAACACCTAAAGTTTGCGGTGGAAAATTAAGCAGTTTTTTTCCTTAAGGCCTGATTGTACAATTTCAGAGATAAAAATATTTAATTTCGATGAAAAGAGAAAATGGCGCCTGAACGAGGTAATTACTTTAAGCTACTTTTTGGTTTAGGTTGCTGCCGTTATCTGACACTCCAAAACAAAGCTGGCTCAAATTTATGACTTGCCAGGGCTGCGTCCGACGAGAGGCGAAAGTCAACATCACGGTTGGATGCATGTCTAGGAACAGCACGCTTCATTCGCCTGAGAGGCTTTACTGCTAAAGCACTAGAACATTTTATAAAGCACGACTAAAGTTTCATTGCATTAGAAAATGAAGCTTCCGAAGTACTCACCAGTTGTAGATGTAGCACAGGTTCGTGTTCAAGGATATGACACGGAAGCCCTTGGCAACATTGACAGAGTAGAAGGCGCCCCTGCGTGGAAGACCATCAGGAAATGAAAGCGTTGTTCACAAGCTCATTTCGTTTTATCGCAATCACTAAATAAAGCCCAACACCAGCTTTGCTAAGGTCGCCAGTGTATATATTCCCGTAGTCTTAGATGCATTCTGAGCCTATTAACTTTGTGCCGCTTTCAAAATGTCTCAGCGCTCGGAAGTGAGCGAAAATCTTTAGCGAGAAAGTAATTTTATTCCATTTTATCTACTGGCTACATTCCAATAACACATCAAAGTGAAGCGTTGTTATGTATAGTAGTAACTGCCCAAAATAGTATTAGTATTCCCGGAAAAAGTTAAAAAATCACGGAAACGAAATCGTAATAGCCGAGAACAAAAACAGGACAAAGAAAGAGGCGACACACAAACACACATACTTGTACATTTATTAACTGATACAGGCCCCTTATTTACACAGTGATCGCACTTGGCTTCATTTATTCATTTTAGGTGCATTTGATACAAGTACCTAATTTATAGCACTACCTGACGCCATTAGAGAAGAAGGATTTCGTGGAACAAGAGTAAAATAACACAAAATTTGGCACGCAACAAGTAATACTAATTTAAAAAACGCGGTAACCGGCTTGAGCCTTTCCAGATTATTGCCGTGAACACTGGCGAAATTTGGGAGCATTGTGGAAAGCCAAAAATTACCTGTAGTAGAAACATTGGTAGTAGCTTTTCCACCAAGCGACACGCTCATAACGTATGAGCTGCATAGCAGTGACCAATAAGCAGGCAAAATTCATTTTCTAGTGCTACTCATTATGGATTTAAAAACGACATTCGGAAAACAATTTCACGCTTTGATTCCAGCTTAAAGTCGGCGGACAGGTTTTTGCAGTGAAAACATTTAATGCACATGCAAGCAATCGTCGCGGGCGTAATACTAAGTTTGCTACCACTGTCGGATTTCCAACTAGCTTACCGTGCACTTCTGCTGCTAAAGTCGTGTTGCGCAACGTTCGAATTGTTCAGGTAGATTTAACGCCTTCTGATTCCTTGTCTTCACACACACGGTAGCTCAAACTTGGTGATCAGTCTTTGTATAGCATATGGCAATTTACTAGAACGGTTTCTATTGGAAAGAAATGTATTAGTTTCCGGACGTTTATAAGTATTATTTACAGCCTAATAATTGGTAGTATGGGTACTGTTACTCCAAAAGACCTCGTTCAAAACTGGTTGCCCAACTTGTGATTCCTTCAAAGAACACGCTTTCGCAGATTAGACATGGTTTTGACGAGTTTAAACAAATATCAGTACTGATAATATTTAGCCCGAAAGCGCTTCGGGTATTAATGGCGTGGCATATGAAAGGATGTGAGCAGGTGCAGACAACACTTGTCGCGCAGCGATTGAAAATGCGCTGACGCACACGACGTGTGTCACGCTGGTTTTGATGCGGCAGCTCGGCAAGCTAAGAAATCCACGCAGTGTATGATAAAGTGCGGGTGTGGCTGACGCACCAACTTTGGATTCTTCTCTTGTTTTCCCGTGGTTATTACTAGTTAGAAAAATCACCTCGTAGAAAATACTCGAACAGGAAATGTTCTGGGGCAAAACAGCAATGTTTCCGGAAATAAAACGCTCTACAAAACAATGTATGCATGCGCGCTGGGCAGTGTTTGCTTTTGTGTGCTTGAGTTATGCTTGAAGAAAATGTAACCAGGAACGGAAAGCAAAGGAAATCATGCATTCTTACAGCTTTATGCTGTCCTTTGTTGACTCAGGCAGGAAATCCATCCAGTGCTCAGCAAAATTGTCATAGAGCCATTGCGTCGAAAAGTTGGCCTTGTTGTTGACGGGAAAGCTGCGGGAAAGCAATTAGAAACATGCGGTATACGATTAGATTGGTGGCTTTTTAAAGCAATTTTCATTCGCTTAGCGTAGGGAAAAAAATCAGTTCTTTATTCTTTATTGGTGCTCTTATTCTCCAACACCTCATCGTGCCCCTGAAAATACGCTGAATGAAAGGGCGATGCTGTTCTCTGGTAACTTGTCGCGTATACGTTGTGATGGCGGCAAATTTCGATGCCCATACTCTCGCAGTGCATGGAGATCATCATCAGCATCACCACCTCCGCTGCATTCAAAACAGAACAAAGGCCTCTCATTCTATCATCATCATCAGCCTTACTACGCCCACTGCAGAGCAAAGGCCTCTCCCATGTCTCTACTATTAACCCTGTCCTCGGCCAGCGGCGGCCCCCGTATCTCTGAAACTTCTTAATCTTATCCGCCCACGTAACGTTCTGCCGCAACCTGCTCTGCTTGCCTTCTCTTAGAATCCACTCCGTTACCGTTAAGGACCAGCGGTTATCTTCCCTTCGCATCACATGTGCTGCCTATGTCCATTTCTTCCTATTGATTTCAACTAGGATGTTATTAACCCGTTCTGTTCTCTGATCCACTCTGCCCGATTTTGGTCTCTTAGCCTTACACCTGTCATTTTAAGTTCCTTAGCTCGCTGTGTTGCCCTCAGCTCAAGATGAACCCTTTTGTTAGCCTACACGTTTCTGCCTCATAGGTAAGTACAGGTAAGATACAGCTGTTGTATACTTTATTGTATATTAGTGACCTGCCATTCATATGAGATAACCTGCCATATGCCCCCCACCCCATTCTACTTTTTCATTTTATTTTTCTCTCGTGATCCGGGTGACCGATAACTACCTGCCCTAAGTAGACATATTCTTTTTCCACTGCCAGCGCTTAGCTGAAAATTGTAAACTTCCGTTCTCTTGCGTGACTGTTGAACATTATTTTGGTTTTCTACAATTTTTAGACGTACCGTTATGCTTTGCCTGTCTATATTACTGATTGTGCTTTTGCAGTTCACCTCCTGAGTGCCTCAGCAAAAAAATTCCACCAGCGAATCGCAAATTACTTAGGCATTTTCGATTAGCTCTTATCCGCAACTGTTAATAATAATAATAATTGGTTTTTGGGGAAAGGAAATGACGCAGTATCTGTCTCCCCAATCCTGGTCTCGGAACACCTCCTGTAAAGAGGCAGTGAGTAGCATTGGCGAGATCGTGTTTCCCTGCGTGACCCCCTTGCTTATTCGAACTTTATAGCTAACATCATGGAGGACTATTGGAGGTGTCCAGTGGCTATAGACATGTTCCGGTATCTTCAGATAAGACTATTCTGCACCCTGATTCCGCAATGCCTGCATGACTGCTGAGGTTCCACTGAGGCAAATGCCTTTTCCTAATCAATGAAGGCTATATGTAAAGATTGGTTATGTTCTGCGCATTTCTCTATCACTGGATTGATGGTGTGATTATGATTTTTTCTCGAGTATTATCTACGAAAGCCTGCCTGATCATTTCATTGATTGAAGTCCAAATTTGACCTGACTTTTTTTTGCGATTACCTTAGTAAATACCTTCTAGGCAGCGAACAGTGAGCTGAGCGGCCTGTAATTTTTCAAGTGCTTGATATCTCCTTTCTAATGAATTAAGACAATGTTAGTGTTCTACAAAGCTTCTTTTACGCTCGAAGTCATAAAGCATTGCGTATACAGGTAGGATAGTATTTCTAGCAGAAGCTCCTCTCCTTCCTTCAAGAGATGTGCTGCTACCTGATCCTCACCAGCTGCTTTCCCCCTTTGCATTGCTCCTAAGCTTTCTTTGCTTCTGTTTTGTTGACTGAAGGGATGCCCCATTATGCGCTACTGCCTCTCTCATTGGTGTTCTGATTACGTTGCCTACTGTATAGATTTCGGCAGAAATCTTCGAATACTTTAGTAATTTATACATAGTGCTACTGACATTACTTTGCCTTTTACCGCATAACTCTGGTTTTTACTTATGCAGTGTCCTCATAACTGCTTTTAGACTACTTCAGTTCTTTAGAGCTTCCTCTTTTCTCTCCTCATCAAACTTCCGTATGTATATCATATTTTCCTTATTTTTTAAATTTCATAGATCAGCTAGTTCTATTCTGTCTGCAGGGTTAGACGCCATCATAATTTGACGTTTCTTAATCAGATATTTCGCCTCCTGAGATAGCTTGCTGGTATTCTGTCGAATCATCCTACCGCCTACTGAGCACTCCGTAATGATCGCTGTGAGATTATCGTTCATATTTTGAAGATTAAGACAGTCTTCCTCTGTTAGACCCGAATATATGTTCTCTAGCGATATTCTGAATTCCTCTACTTTCCCTCTTACCGCCAACTCGTTAGTTAGTTCCCTCTTCACTAATTTTTTCGATTCTCTCCTCGTATGTAAGCTAATTCGAGAGCTGCAATTCTGTTGTCTCTACAACGCACCTCTCAGAGAATCTGCACATTCTGCATGATACCTATAGGGTCAGCCATCGCATGAAGTCTATTTCAGTTTTAGTCTACCTATTGGGGTTCTTCCCCGTCCACGTGTTCTATAGTTTCGGGAAAGAGGGATTCATTATCCTTAAGTCATTTTCTTCGGTGAACTCTACTGATAACTCCACCCTGCTACTCCTGGAGCCTATGCCGTATTCGCCTACCGCCCTGCCTTCGGCCTGTCTACTTGCCTATTTTCGCATTGAAGTTGCCCATCAAGACGGTTTATTGTGATTTTGCTTTGTTCATTGCCGATTCCAAGTCTTCATAGAATGCATGAGCGATCTGGTCATCATAGCAGGATGTAGGCGCTTAAGCCTGCACCAGCTTCAGCTTGTACGTCTTATTAAGCGTAATTACGATAGCATCCACCCTCTCGTTAATACTATAGAGCTCCTCTGCTCTTCCAGCTATATCACGATAGATGAGAAATCCCCTTCCTAGTTCTAGTCTGTCAATTCACGATAGCACAGCACGTGCCCGCCCTTTAATACTGCATGCGTCTCATCTGTCGTAATAACGTCACTAAGCCCTATGATATCCCACTTAATACCAGCTATAGTTCCTCGAACAGCACTGCTAGACTAACCTGACTGGATAAGGTTCTACCGTGAAGCGTTGCCAGGTTCAGATTCCAATGGCTGCCTGTCCGGAGCCAGAAATTCTTAGCACCCTCCACTGCGTCACAGGTCTGTCTGTCGCCGTGGTCATTTGCTCCGCAGCCGCTGGGGACTGAAGGCCGAGGGTTAATTGGTTTTTTCTTAGAAGGTTGTGGCCAGGTAGTGTACCAGGGTGGCCAATTCCTGTTCTGGTGAGGGAGTGCGCTGTCAATTTTGGTCACCGATATCAGGCCGCACACCAGGCCTGGTTATGGAATTCCAAAGACATGCGGCATTTTTTTTTTGAAGTCGGTGAAGAATTGCGTGTCACCTGGATTCAAAGTCCTGCCCTCTTGCACGCGAGGCGGGTGCTCTACCTCTACGCCATCGCTGCACCCAGTGGTCTCCAATTGAGAATGCCCAGTGCTATGTGGTGTGCCGCTCGTTCTTCTAAAGCTTCCTGATATCATCCAAGTGACTCTCTGCCACTTCTACTACTCTTGTCCTCTCTCTGAAGCCAATTTGTTATCATAAGGAACCGTCTGTTATACGCACTCCGCATAACATGCCCTATAGATAATAATTCTGCCATCCTGACTTCAACTGCGATATCATGAGCTCGTCTTCGTTTCCCGAATTCCTCTGATCTTTTCCTGTATCTTAGCACTGCACCGCTTATTTTCTTGCAATAATGGAGGAGAAAATCACACTTCAATAATGACTTAAATTACTATAGTCTGCTTCTTTGTTAAGGCATTAGATAACTTGGACCACCACCTGGTGCTGGCCTACAGCGATAAAATAAATTACCATTGAATGCCTCCTCTCATGGCGAGAGGTTTCAACAAATGAACGATGGCTTTCACGTCAAAGGCTGGTTTAGACAACGTGAGACACGAAATAAACTGCACTATAATCGATGGCACATCGTTTGCTGTCAAACCGGCTTCTGCGGTGCACTGGCATAAGAGTTGTAGTGAATAAAAGCGACGTATCAGCCATTGTAGGGCGCCTGCGCTGACATTTTTCGGGTCAATTTCAGCGCAGTTACACATCCTAGCGAGAGGAGCAAGCAGTTTTCGGTGCACTCGAAGTGCTTTCCCACGCCACCCGCGCTGACTGGCATGAGCTTTCTCGCTATGCTGAAGCCCCGCGTGCCATGGGTCAGCAATCTCAGATACACCGAGAGAACCTAGGCAATGGATGCCATCAGCCAAACTCTGGTCTCTGATCGCTCAGAATGGGCACTCGCATTTGTGGCGGCCCAAGCGGCTGACGGTAACAGTTTTTAGTCACACAACACAACAATTTCACTGCCTGTGGGGAACGCCAGTTCCCTACATTGAAACGTTTCTAATGGTCCACTTTACATGAAACGGAAAAAGTATCAGAGAAGGAATGCAAATATAAATTATATAGCAGCACTACACAATACAACGTGGTTATTTAGGTATTATAATTTCTAACGAATCATTATAAAAAACTTAGAACGGCAGCAACAATTTGCAGTCTGCACTACTTTAATGGTCATAGGCAAGGAACAGCATCAAGAGCGGTAACGACACTGATAATTTTTTACAGAATCGCAGTAGCCTAGTGATGATGATGATGATAGTATTTTTTGGCGCAAAGGCAGCTGCGGCCAAAGAGCGCCATGGCACAAGTTGTTTTTTCGCATGCGCAAGGTGAGGTCAAAGACCCACTGCCCAAGCATTTCACCCTGAATTAGCCGAGCACCAAGCCAACTGTAACCTAAATCACTGAAAAACGGCGCTCTGTGCATATGGTGCTTAGGCAGGGCAGTGCTGGAAGTAGCGTGCAGTTCTGGGAAAAGAGGGCAAGGAAATAAACTAGCCCAGCTTCCGGGGCGGCAACTTAGTGGTCATGATCGACTCGAGATAACCACGGGAAGATTTCTTGCGCAAAGAATCCATGGCGAAAAGATTCACATGCACGATTCGAAAGGCTATTATGCAACCGGATGAATCAATAACTGAGAACACATTCCTTTCAGAATAATTTCGTTTGGATATCTTCATATAGATATTTGAAATTCACAGCGTGTACCTGTTTATCGGTACGGCTTCGTGGTTTCCTATGGATGGAAGCACGGTGGCATTGGAGAAGTACTTCCTAATGAGTCCTGATGTGACACGAAGGTTTTCCAGGGTGTCCTCTCGTTTTGCTTTCCATGGGTCGTGCGGTGGCAAATCGCCAGTCCACAGCACCACATCGATCTGAATATGTCAAAAAAGGCCCTGTTACATAAATAATTGTGTTACAGCTTCTCTCACTCATCCTTTTGATAAAGTGCTACTATTTGAAAAGGAATATTTCCTTCTTGCAGTTCGCCGTTTTTAGGTCTTGACTTTTTCCACAACATATTGCCCTTGGCGATTTGATAAACCCATTTTCATTGACGAATATCATGTCTAGTTGCTAAGGCTGCAGTTTATTACTATATTGCTTTAATTAGAACTTTCGAAGCTCTACCGGCTGTTTTAGGGAAGCCCGTCACTACTATATAAAAATAGGCGATATTTCAAATTTTCAAATGTGGCTTTGGCAACAAAGTAATACTGCTGTTACCAGCCTTCAGAAAACTTGTGTGTGATGGTAACTAATTTTGGTAAATATGTTTTCCAGAATACATTTAGGTGCGCGGTTACAATAGAAATTTGAAGGTGGTGATTAGGGATAGTTATAACAGTTTTTCAACTTAGATGGCCTGATTGTCCTCGATGCTGTGCCTCAACAAATTCTAGTGGTACTGCGCGCACATCGGAAATCTCCCTGGTGCGGTGCGTGCCGAACGACATCTACAAGTACATGGAACTTCATGATGCACGGGCCACTCAGCAATGCGGATAGGTCATTGGAACAGAATCGCAGGATGAGAGTCGTAGTGATATACGTACCTCGACTGCGGTTAGTTTATGCCGGAGCAAAAATCCTTTGCATTCCCACGCGGTTCTTTCCTTCTACCACAAACTGCTATGTGATATAACTAGGGCTTAACAACACGAAACCGCAGGTTACTATGAGATAAGGCATGGTAGCAGGCTGCCAGAACAAGTCTGACGACTTCGGATAATAGAACGTGAACTGACATTGCGCAGCACAGGGGTGCGTCTTCTATCTAGCTTCCATCAAAACGCAGCCGCCGCGGGCGGCGTTCGAATCGAGACCTTGCGCTGAGCAACTGAACGCTGCCAAAGCCACTTAGCACGTCCGGTGGTTTCCTGTGCACAATGGTTCCACTGATTCTATACCAAGACGTAAGAGTAACTGCCACTGGCCTTGTGGTTTTCCGCAGCGTGCTTGAGAGCGCTTTCTAACGTGCGCAACGGGATGTCGCACTTGCCACGGTGCCCCCACTTCCCCGCTGCATCAGCAGCCTTAGCCGGCCGACCGTTGTTGCCGCGGCAGCAGATTGGGTCCTGGCACGCGCCGTTGCTGCCAGGCACGTACTCCGGGTCGTAGTGGGTGTCAGAGATGTGCAGGACCTTGACCCTCCGCTCGCCATCCTCATCGTCATCATCTTCCTGCGAAAATAGTGTGGGGGTCAAAGTCACAAGACCAAAAATTCGGGGGTCTCTTAAGCACCGGCTTAAGGGTATGACAGCATAGTGTTAACGGATCCCTCTAGTGGCCTCCGGTCCTCTGCGTATGACTTCGGAGACACGGACACTGTCGGTAAGTCCTCTCGTTTACTAAGTCCAAAGAACGGGCCTCGATAGCCTAGAGGTAGCGAGACTGACTCGCAGCTCAAAGGTCTCAGGTCTTCCCTTCATGAGACACTATTTACTTCACAATGTTTTATGCATAATGATGTTATACTCATATTGCAACCCTACAATCGCCAGTTATGTAATGTTTCAAGCGCTTTCCAATTACGCAGCTCCACACGTGAGGGCATGGCCCTTTCTACCAATCGGGATTTCTTCGATACGCCAACTTTGTTGCTGGGGTCTCCGCAGAACGGGACCCCCAACGTCATCGCGCTAGAAAGCCCAAAGCTATCGCCCTAGCTTAGCTGGTCGAGACACCTTGCCGGCAGCGTCCAGGCCCTGAAGGTGACTCTTCCGCAGGACCCTCCGTTGGTTGCACTGCCAGGAAGCTACCAGTAAAAATGCAGCTCCCACCTACCAGCTAGCACTCAACACCCACTAAGTTCCACCCACCAGAAAGCGCAAGTAGAAGCTGAACGAGAAAGTGACAGGAAAATCAAATTGAAAGAAGGCGTGAGAAGGTGATCAGTGCAAAGAAATATGTGCAGCCAGTACTGCTAACGCTGATTTTTCACATGACAACGTACGATCACCAGTGTACTTTTTTTTTGGTTGTATATAAAACGCTCGTATATAAAACGCGCTTGGTGTCTTAAGGAGGTTAGATAAAATTATCTTCCAGGAAGCATGGTTCATTTTAATACAATGAAATTAAAATAGCTTTCTTGGTAGGCACTTAAAAGCAAGTACGGTACTGCATTTTGCTATTTTATTTCTAAGGATTTAATTTCTCTTCCCCAGCTAAGTAACTGGGGGGGCCACTTTGAAGGATAGAGCTCACGCGTGGTGGGTGTGTACTAAAACTGCAGTCTACAGCATGCGTTGCGGCTTCAACTTAGAGGGTAGTCGACAAGGAAAACTCTCAGTATTTATTCACAACCGCAATCGATGCAGAGAGTGCTCCTCCCGCATCTGGTCAGTTGTTGAACTGACCTTCATTGGTAAGCTATTAACTGGCAGGCTTCTCCCCGCTTAAGCTCCTGCGACGCGCATTTGTACTCGACAATTCAGGAGCAAGTCGCTTTCAACGCTATGAAGAAGCGTTGTTATCTGGTGCTTTTTGTCCGCTCGTTGATGTTTTCAAACGGCATTTTCCTTTAATCCCACTGCACTATTTCCGTGGGAAATACTATCAACGAAATCTCCGGTGCCTTTCACTACAACATCCTTCATAGCATAAGTTTCTTTGGGGTGCTTAACGTCTCAAAGCAACTCTTTAACACGGACTATCATCGCTCAGTACGCGGGGCGCTAGAATTTCGCCTCCATCGAAATGCGAGCGCCGCGTCCGCGATAGAACCCGCATCTTTCGATCCGGTCAGCACCCGATCACCTTTTCCAATGAGCTACCGCGGCGGCCTACATAAATACAACATTGTCTCAGTTCTTTTTTTATTTTGAGAGATAGCTGAGACTCAGTCCTTTCGTTTAAACAGCACGCTTACAAGATCACCCTGGCCAACACTCATTACAATGTTTCTGCAGTAACTATGGCACCAGCATGCTTTCTGTTGTAAAAAAGAGGGATACTCAAAAAAGAAGGTGAGGTTTAAAAATGACAATGCTTAGCATTAAAAATAGCAGTCACCTTCAAAATTGGCAGCTTACCCCTTCGTACGGCGCATCCGTGTCGATCGGGGGCTTCACAGTACTGCTGACTTGCACCGTCCAGTTGTGGACGACACTGCTGAGCGGACCGCAGACCGATCCAAGCAGAACACTGCATGTCTCGGCTCTGGGCGCCTTGCGGTTCTTGGCAATGTACACGAATTCGTCCTTGAATGAGAGGAGGCATCCTAATCAAATAATTGCTAAGACGTGCACAGGAGCGGAAGCTGCAGCAAGCCTTGACTGAATTTTCCGTACACTGCAAAGCATGAACGTGTGGCACTGAGCAGCACTACGTCTGCTCGTTTCGTGGATCTTCGTAAGTGACGAGGCGATACTATACCGAGCGCTGGTAAGGGATTCCTGTCCATTGTAACACACTGTAAATTACAAGCATCAAGAGCGTTATTGCTGTGACATATATCTCTTCTGACTAAAGCTATCAGGTGACCGCTTTTTGTTGAATGAGTTCATAAAATGCGAAAATGTCTCAAAAGATCCGTTCCAACAGACAAGTTCACTATCCTCTTGTTACGCATATGCACGCCCTTCAAAAAGCTCAGTAAACTGAAGGAGGACGCGAGACCACCAAATCACGTAACCGTTCATTATTATTTTTGTCCAAGAAAGCTGAACACTATCGAAAGCGCGCTTTCAGTGATCCAGTGTGTCTGTGCTGGTCACTCGCTGTTGTTGGCTGCAGCGTCCTGCACGCAGCGATCCTCTATTGGCTTGAATTCGACCACCTAGGCCGATGTGTGTAACGCATACGATTTACACCACCCATCTTGCGGATGCCTACCCGCAATAACTATGTGAGAAGTGGTGATTATATCCTATTGCTTTGGTAAGTAACTCAACAAGTGGCGCTGGGAGTTTTTTAAACGTGACCTATTGACGACTGAACGTTATTACTCACGGATTTTTTTCCTTCATTAAATCTTTAACTACATGAATACTGTCCGTCACCGGCAGAGGTTTTGCTTTGCCTCTGACGTGTTGTGATGCAGACTCTTATACCAATCTTGGCGATTCTGTGTAAGTACGCCGCTTGCGCAGAACTCTAAGCGTGTGCTCTAAGCCACGTTTAAGAACATGCACTGAGCGAGTCATGGCCCTTAAAAATAATGATTAGCATATCAATAAACCAGGTCATAGGTACGCAAAGGTTACGTGGCAGTTTATAAAAACACAATAAATTTCTTCCATCACCATAATTGCATTACTGGTGGGCTGTATGAAATTACTATGCCAGCAGAAAAAGTAGTAACCTAGCTTTTCATGTGACACCGGCAAAGAAATTGATCCATTTTGTCCCCTCAAAACAAATTCGGTTTGGCCCCTCAGAGGGATGCATGACAAACATGAGTTGCGAGTTCTTTAATGTTTAACTTTTAAGTAGTAAACATGAGTTTCGAGTTCTTTAATGTTTACCTTTTAAGTAGTAAAATTTTTTATAAATTATCGCTCGTTGTCCTCCCTTCAATATTTTAACACGTTATTTAATGGCATGCCCCAGATGGCCGATTGGAACAGGCTCGCTGCGAAGTGGCAGGTCCGTGTTAGGCCACATGTACCCTCTTGCTTTCACATCTTCCTTGAAGTACACAAACTATATAGGTGCAACCAAGGTACGAACGATTGGTTGCACAGTGCGTAGTTTTGTTTACAAGGCCTGCCGTATAATTCGCCCTGAAGAGTTGTATTCTAGTACGTGGTATGCCGTTCGGACACTGTTCTCTAAACTTCAAGCAGAATGCTTTGTTGAGAGTTTTCTTAGGGAATTGACATGAAGAATAACTTATGTTGGCGAAGTAAATATTTAAAGGAGAAGGAAATAAGCAAGCAGAAAACCGAAACTGGAGTTGAACCGCGTTCACGAAGGTGTTTGTTTGCGTGACGCAGCGATAATATCACATAAATTACGCCCGCCACTATCTCGCTTGCGTTGAATTCCACATACGAAAATTCAGTCCATGGCTGCATCTCTGAAATGCTTCAATTCATCGACGACTGATAGTTTGTGCTTTTAATACGTGCAGCTGAGAACATTATCATGATCTTCATTATCATCAGCCTAACTATTACTACTGCGGAATAAAGAATTTTCCCATATCTCTCCAAAAAACCTTTTCGGGATATCTCACCGCAGCACTATTTCCTAATCTCCTCCTTCCACCTTTACTCGCTTTCACACCTTGCTGTTTTACAGTCATCTAAATAACTTCTTGAGTAATCATACTCTGAGGACCACTCCATCCAATCATTTTTCTCAGTAAATATCGATGAACTGGTTCCTTCTGGATATGGGGACTTTTGTCAGGAGTCAAAAGAAGCATCTGATCATCATCAGCAGCACCAGCACCAGTCTGACTACGTCGACTGCAGGACAAAGGCCTGTCTCATTCGTGTCCAGTTAACCCTGCCCTTTCCCAGCTGCTGCCACTTTATCCCCGCATGCCTCTTATCTTGTCCGCCCACCTAACTCTCTGCCGATCCCTGCTTCGCTTGCCTCCACTTGGCATCCAGTAAGCTACCCTTAAGGACCATCGGTAAATCCTGCCTTCGCACTATTAGCGCTGTCCAAGTCCATATCTTCTTGATTTTGACTAGGATGTCTTTAAACCGCGTTTGTTCTCTTACCCACTCTACCACCTGTCTGTTACTTTACGTAACACCTGCCATTTTACTTTCCACAGCTAGCTGAATTGTGTTCAATTTAAGTTTAACCATTTTCGTTAGCCTCTACATTTCATCCCCAAAGGTGAGTACCGGTAGTGTACAGGTTTTATATACTTTTTAATTGAAGGACATTGTTAGCCTTCCATTCAAGATTAGAGATAGCTGCCCCAATGCGCTCAAATGCATTCTTATCGCCTAGTTATTTACCTCCCGTGATCCGGATCTGCGGTAACTACCTGTCCTAAGCAGAGGTATTCCCTGACCGCTTCCATAGCCCAGCTACCAAATGCAAGTTGCTGTTCTCTTGCGAGAATGTGGAACATTACTTTTGTTTTCTGCACAGTAACTATAAGACCACCCTTTCTGCTCTTCCTGTCTATGTCACTGATCACGCCTTGCAATTCATTCTTTAGTGACTTAGCAGGACAATGTCATCAGCGAATGACAGGTTACTAAGGTATTTTTCATTTACTCATTACCGCAACTATCCCCAATCCCATTGCCTCTATTCCCAATGCCTCTTGTAAACAGGCGGTTAATAGCACTAGAGGAGTCGTGTCTTCCTACCTGACATCCTTCTATAATAGAATTTTGTTGCTGACTTTAGGCTGAGCTGTGGTAGCTGGGCAGCGGTTTTAGTTATCTTACAGTATTTTTACACGAGACTTTTCTGCGCCCTGATTTCGCAAAGCCTGCATGAGCTCTAAGGCTTCAGTTCAGTGAAATGGTTAAAAATATTCCTGTGAGCGATTTAGACTCAAATGAAAAGCACAGACCAGAAAGAGGCTCGCCATCTGGCTTCTATTTAAACTGGTGACATCCTTACTGCAAACGACTCGTTGCCATCGCATTGAAATGAATGGCACTGAAGCCCGACATCTGGGATCCGCAACCAAAATTTTGTGCCTACGCTTGCGCTTTACTTGCACTGTGGCCCGGTGATGGCGACACCTGTATTTTTTTGTTGCTCTTCTTTTTCGTATATAATGTCCGTTTTCGGGGAGAAGGGTCTCTAATGATATAGTCAGCCTGCCAAGGGCTAGCTTCGTCACATTCAAATTCTTTTAGGGCCATCAAAGGCTCTACCCTTAACATACCATGTGTTCATTGTGTCCTGCAATTTTGTTCTAGCCATTCCTGTGCAATGCCAAAGCAAGGCAATAAAGAAAAAAAGAAAGGGGTCTCTAATGAGAATATAAAGCTGTATGCATGGCCCCATGCCACATGATACGGGCCGGTGTAGTTTCGGCTACTAGGCTTTGTTCCCGTGCAAAGCCAGCGATGGGGATGGGTTGGCCGGAGCCCATTCTCTGGGGATACAAAGCCCCATGAGAGTGGCAGAGACTCTCAAGCGGCTGTGAGGGCCAGTCGCGCCCATGAGGTTCGATGCCTGAGCGAAGGCAGGCCTTGTTATATTATCAGGCTGGACCTACGCAATCCGGCACGGAAGGCATGTCAGAAAGCAAAAGGCTTTCAAATACATGTATTCAGCCTCTGCACGCGGGGGCGTGCGTGGCAGGCGACCGACGCCAGGTCAGAGGCAAGGTCAGCGCGGGGGTTTACAGCAGCGAGACTTCTCGGAATCGACGTCCTCGGGGAGGCAGCCTCACGGTTGACCGCGGGGCCTTGGAGGTCATTGCGGGACTCCGAGGCAAGGGGTGCGTAGTGCGACCAGTGGAAAAACTGTCGATATTGTGGTGTGCCGGCGGAGTAGGCCCGGTCATCTCACCCTAAGCAATGTTCTTTGTTTGTGGCCCGGCATTGAACACTCCCCTCAGTAGGCGTGGAGCAAGCAAGGGAAGGAAATAAGTGTATGGTTGGTTGGTTGGAAGCATAGGTGGGTCCCGCCGGAGGTGTTAGGTCATGGCGACGAGGGCCGGAGGGTCGACAGGCTGTCGTCCTAAGCCTCTACTGGCTGGACCACACCACACATACTTCCGGAGTCTGAAAAACCGGGGAAGCACTCGACGGCTAATACCTGGCAGGCTAATACCTGGCGTTTGTGGGTGATCGGGCATCCCGTGAGTGGAGCCGCACCATTGGGCAATCTTGATGCTCTCCCTGTTCTGGTCAGACAGGCCAGCAATGGAGTCGAGACGAATGAAGGATCAGCGCCAAAACTCGCTGTCCCCATTTCCTTCCCAATTCCCGTAACCCCATCCCAAGTCCCAATTCCCATACCCGTCATCCAACGCCTTCCGCTAGGTCTGTGGCTTTACTAAAAGGAGTCACTTTAATTTACTGTAACTGCCTTTTCTCCTTCATCTTTTTCTCGCCTCACCCCTTTCCCCCCGTGCACGGTAGCAAACCGGCTATTCGTCTGGTTAACCTCCCTACCTTTCCTCCTCCTCCTCCTCCTCCTGCTGCTCCTCCTCCTCCTCCTCCGCACCAGCTCCAATGCTTCGCTGCCTATCGTAAACTGTTCTTGCCTTCCGAGGGAGTCAGACATTCAAACACTAGGTGAGTTTTCTGCAAATCAGTTTTCAGACCTAACGTTCTAACCAGGTCGTCAGTTATGCTCTCCAATTCGTTCCCATTGAAAAGTGCAGGCTGGTAACGTCATTCATGTAGGAAATAAACTAAACATTTCGACAGATTTGCCTGTCTGGTTGGCATCTCCAACCAAAAAAGTTTAATTTCAAACCGAACGTTTCGAAGCCGGCTCGGCTCCTTCATCAGGTATGACTGGGGCGTAGCTTGCGTCATAAAGTATTCGGGAGGGGGCTTCAAAATAACGAAAGCTTTGATGCGAAAGGCGTGGGGGAGGGGGAGGAATAGGGGCTTAAGGCTGTGAATCACGTTGTGGCACTGTGGGGAGGCCGTCAATGGCGACTTTTTTTCTCTGAGTTTCAGAGTGAAGTCCCTGGGCATACAGTGAGGCAGATTTCCTTTTGTGCGGTTGATGTTGCTCGGGGTAGTTTGGATGTGCCACCGAATAACCCGTAAGGGCCACACTAAAAGCCTGGCGCTATGATCGGTAGGCTCCTCTTGCGTGGGGTGCCCAAAGCGGTGGATCACAGAGGTCATACGAAGAGTGCTCACAGTCTAAGTAACTTTTAAGTTAGATTTTCTCCAAACTGAGAAAGCGAATAGCCAGAACACGAAGTGTATGTTTCTGTTTGAATCATGCGGATGAAAACAATGTCGCAAAGTGCGTAAATACGCCAGGGATGCAAGGCGCTATTTAGAACTGAGGCTACCTTCGTTGAATTTCATTGACGGCACAGTCAGCGACAGAATGTGCCTCGAAAAAGACCTATTAGCCAATACTACAAGTTTACGAAGGATGTACGAATGCAACCAGCATTTATTGAAAACATGGCGAGCAAAAGGGAATCCCGTTTTTTTATTATGTTGGTATTGGAGAGTAGAAAATTAGTTGCGTAATCACCTCAGTTTCATGACAGTTTTATGGCGAATTAAAAACACATATAAATGAAGTTGATGCAATCCGAACGCACGATCTCTGTATGTAACTTGCAATGCTATACAAGATCTACCGAATCTTATCCTTCGCAATGAGCTAGTCACCTCGCCTCCTTCTTTCTAATGCGTCTGTGGTGCGTGCGACCAAACATTCACAGTGTCCACCAGCAGCACACCCGAACTCTACAGCGGACGATGAATGACACGAAGAATATGATGCAGCGTGAATGGCTCCAGCTGCTCCACTAGTCTCATGCTACACGCGTTTTCTCTCAAACTGTCTCCTATAACCAATTTGTCAGCCCAATCAACACTGCTAAAAAGGAGTAACATTTTTCTGTGCCTCCCTTCAAGTCAATTGCTGCTCGTCTCTATCACATACAAGACACATCCCACCCATGACTCACAAACGGGTGTATGACTTCGCAAAATTTAGTTATATCGGGCAATTCCTTCAGCTCGCCTATGCGCATTACCTCTGTATTTATGCGTTGTTGTTAATAAGAAAAAGAGCAATGAAGAAGGAAATGAAAAAATTATTGCATATAGATAACAAAAAAGAAAGAGTGACACAGAAATTCATTTCCCAAGGATTCCTTCTTTGTTTTCTGGTACGATTACAAATGTTTAGGGATGCTTACGTGACGAATATATTAAGAGGGTTATTTGAGATTGGCTGCAAATAGACTTGAGTTGTGCCGGCGCTCGTTCTCTATCAGGGGTGTGGGTGGACATTTGAGTCCCCTATCTGCCATTGTTCTATTTCTGTCAGTCAGTGCCTTGTCAACAGCAACCTGGTTACCGATAATGAAAGCCTGATATGTACGCCTAACTTATATTGCGGGTGTGAATCCGGAGCAGCTGTCAAAATAAGAAGCAGATTTTAAGGACCTCTTTTTTCCCGCTATGTTTACCCGAACTAAAAAGTACTAATACTAGCTAGTAAACAGTGTCTAATCAACCCAAGGTTACGTTTGCTTACACTCAATGTCGTTCCTTTTGTGTTGAGTTGCTTTTAATTTGCATGCGTCTTTGTTTTTTCTGCAATTTATGCTCGACTCTTTCGATGGCCAGAGGACGCTGACAGTGCAAAAATAATGAATGTATGAAAGACGAACAACAATCCAAAACTTGCAACTTCACGCTCCCGTCCATCATGACCACAACGCATCAAGGTACACAGAGCAGACAACCAAAAATAAAGATGACAATGATTGCAGAGTATTTCGTGACCCGGAATAATAATAACTTAGTAATACTTGTTGGGGGGCTAATTGGTGCATGCTTCCAGAAGAGGGTAGAAGCGCCGAAAAAGACAACATATATTTAGCAAGCGAGACGGGACAGGGATAGTTGGTAGTTGCGCCTGTCTCGTCTCGCTTGCTATGTGTTGGCTTTTTCCCTCTTCCGGAATAATAATGCTTCTCCCTCAAAAGACCTACTACTTCATTTTCATTTTTTTCTGGCTATCTTCAGACCAGCAAAAGAAGGCCCTCAAACAGCATCCGCGAAAAGCTATTATCAGCATCTCCAGTACTCTAAGCATTCGATTCTTGTTATGAGGAAAAGTGAAGTCCTCAACATATAAGCACTCTAAGAGGATTCTGGTGTGGTTCTACTTGGTTCAAACTTTCTACGACACAAATTTATACAGAGCCCGTCGTGTGTTTCGTGTTCCTTCTTCTCGTCCTCGTTCCGTTGCCATGTGTCAGTATACATGCTGTTGAGATAATATCAGTATTTCGTGCCTACTGTTGCCACTCAATACAAACACATTTCTAGTAAGAACACACGCTAGTACGAATGCCTTCTTTCCACCTGGTTCACTCAATGTTTACTTTACTCTTCAGGGAAATTTTTCCTTTAGAGCGGGCCGTAGGAAGCTGAACGTTGAAGAAATTATGCTTTTGTTTTTGCACAACGAAGAGGCTAGCAGATTAAAGGGCAAAGATGTGCTTGGAAGAGAATCCTTGAAAGGATTTTGCGCTGAGAGAAACCGCTGTCACTTTTGAAATTTGGATAACATTTTTGGACGTTTTTCCAACAACCCCTATGTCTTTTTACCATTCCGACACTGTACACTACATCATTTCAGTGTCTCTCAAATAACAGCAGCCAATGCACCCGGCAGCCGGTCCGTGAAGCGCGCGCACACACACACCTTGTACATGTCGATGACGTTGTCACAGGCATCCTTGCTGGCCACCTTGAGGAAGGAGCACACACCCTGGACGATCTTCACAAGACCATTGGGCGATCGGCCGGCATCCAGGTAGTCGTAGAGAATGCCTGTCGCAGCAGAGCAGACCGAGCATGCCTTGGGGGAGACCACTCCTGTTGCCGCATTTTCCACGACCTGCGTGACCGTAAGACATGCACATTTCTTTCAATGATACAGCATGCAGAGAAAAACATTTGCCAACTGGCAGTTCGCAAATTGGTAGAGTAATGTATAGGAGAAGGGGCTTCGGAGCCAATTGTGAAGTTTAAGGCTTGGCTTTCGGGTAACAGAGAGGGCGTTCAGAGTATATATGAATATTATTTTGGGCTGTTCACCCTTGTTCAGAGTGAACAAGGCTTCCGTATGGAAGCCGAAACGTCTGTTTTGACAAAAACCTTTGGTCGGCGTCTGCCTTTTTTTCTGTTGAAATGAATTATTTACTACCCGACCAAACGAGATTTCGTCAGACCTTAGATTTCAATGGAAAATAAAGTAGATCTTTAGGAACAAAAGGCCCCAGGGAGGAGTTCTGCACCGTTTGTTACTGTATCGCAAGCATGAATGCATGTATAGAGTAGGTTAAAAGTTTCCAGGCCACATGGCGTGCTTTCGAGCCCTATAGTCGGGCAATTATAGCACCCCCGAAGAGTAAAATTTCTATAGAAAGTAGAAGTATCCTTGTGCCCTTTAAGAACCTTGATAGTTTTATTGCTATCATTAGTGGCAGGATATTATTACTATCATAGCTGGCGGACCCTCTGGTCTGGGAACTTTTGATTAACCCTGGAGTGGGAAGTTTGTATTTGGGAGCTAATATCCGAGAACAAAGGTGTTCTTCAATTATATTACCCAGCAAAGTTGCGTAGGAATATCACTTACAATAAGTTTCAATGCATGCGTGCTCTATACAGTCGAGGAGGACTGTATTAAAATTATTTATTTGATTATAATATTCATAACACTAGTTACCCGCTCACTTTTTGCCCGCGTAATCGTATAGTCTTCTTCAAAAACTGCTTTCTTGTTATCCTATTCGTTTGGTTCTAAAATATACTGTAAAGTGAGGATGTTACCGCTTTTCTGAAATCGGTGGGCGTTTGAAGGTGCACCCTTGACAAAGCAATAGCGCATAATCGGCTGAAATTCGTGAAACCTTCATCGCTTTACTTTTAACACCAAAAAGGAATGTTGAAATTTCTGAAAGAAAAATAACGGCAATGGGCACTCTGCATTATGCTTTGCAATGTTTACGTGCACTGCTGTCAACTGCATTTTGGAATAAAATGTGAGCTTATTTATTTTTGTTAATTAACATGGCAGGTGCATTTCAAAAAGCTGTCCACGACCCAGCTCGAGTCGAAACTCCACAAATCACGTTGTGATTTTTTTAATCTAAAACAAAGATAGCTGTATCCCGGCCGCGGTGATCCAATTTCGATGAAGGCGATTTCTAGAGGCGCGTGTACTGTGCGATGTCAGTGCACGTTAAGGAACCCCAAGTGGTAGAATTTTCCGGAGCCTTACACTACGGCGTCTCTGATAGCCTGAGTCGCTTTGGGACGTTAAGCCCGCATAAAGCAAATAAACTTAGCTGTTTCGTTTTTTTTTGAAAGCTAGAAAAAGCTGAACTGAAACAGCTTGGATACAACCTTTCACACTATGTATAAACAGCTTGAAGGGAAGGTTCAAGAAATATAAATTCTTGACCTCGTGGAAATGCTAGCCTCTTTCGTTCTGTATATCTCCCGAAACTTTCTCTGATCACTCTCCGCCGATCTTAAAAGTCGGTACTTCCCCGCTGCTTCTTTTGTTTTTTCATAGATAAATGCTTTTCGACAATAGCCCCTATCAATTAGGAGTAGGAAGCCAAGCCAGGAGTAAACAGCGAGTAGCATGAGGTAATACGATAAGCGGTCAGCAGCTTCATGTCTGGACGTCATGCAATACAATGATAAGGTTGTCGGGACTAGGTGATAAAAGGAAGCCCACGTTGGGGACCAACATCGTGCCACGTGGTTTGAACAATGGGCGAAGACGGAAGAGTGATTCCCCTGGGCTGTAGGCGACTTCGCCAGTGGGTATCGAAGCACAAAAGATCGTCCGACATGATGCCATAGGTCACGCCATGGTTGATGATAGGGACAGACATCAAAAGAACAAGACTCAGGACCTAACTTGCCCCAGCATGTGGCGAACTGATTCCCACGCAACGCAACATTTAATTGCAAAATGTAAGCGTGTTTTAATAAAAGACACCTGCTGTAGTCGTATACGATGCACTAGGGATGTCGCGCTGAATAAAAGTAGAAGTGTTCTGGCTGTTTTGTTTGCTTTCTAGTTACACAGTTCATTTTGAAACAAGCTCAGATACGTTGAGCTAACAAAAACTATCAGGTCCAAGTTTCTTTTTTACACAAACGACACCAGTTTTCATTGTAATAAAAGAATTTGTCAGCGCGCAACTACTTGCACATTGCACTTTCTTTGTAAGCTACTTGATAGTTCGTGTCAACCAATTATGGTGAATTGGTATTCGGACGTATAGCCCAAAATCGCCGTATCGAATTCCAGGCGCGGCGGGTGCATTTAAAATAATGCCATATGCAAAAAAGTTCATGTAGCGTGCGCTGTCAACACACGTTAAGGAACCAAAACTGGTCGAAACTATCGCGGAGCGCCGCACTACTGAAGTCACGCACCGCGTACATTACATTTTCAGGCCACAGAAATAACACGAAAACAAAGAGCGTGTGCTTATTTGCTTTGACAACTTGGCTGAAAGGGGTCTGTAGGCTACACGTTATCTCTATTTGCACGACATGAGTGGCCGTATTGCTCCTAACGAAACAAAAGTTCCTTGTCGCGACACTTGGTACTTCCGTACTGTTCGGTGAACGAATAGTGTGGTAATCATACCGGCATCCATTTTGCTGTTTGTTTTTCAACTTATTTTTCAGCCTAACATGCCAAAATTCATCCTAGTTGAAAAAAAATCTTCTATTTGTGTTTCTGTTTACTTGTATTCCTGTAAGTAGAATCCACAGATGTACACCGCAGTAATAGGCCAAATAATGTGGTTCGCTAAAACGAGTTGCAAATGCAGAGCTAAGTTAAATAGTCGATTACAGCTTCAAGAAATAGGGAAGAGGGGCACCTCTCTGTGTCTCCCTCCGGCCGTCTACGTTATTTTGCTCTGTAATCGGCCCTTAAATATTCACTAACTAGCCCCCAACAGCAAGCTTCAAAGCAGGAAAGATACTTTGGAAATACGTCGATTAACTTTTTATTCGTAATTTCTTGGCAGTGAAATGGTACCCGCCATTCGCGCCGGTGAATCAAGTTCATAACCACCAAGGAAATCAGGTTTAACATTGGTTCGTGGCTTGCTCATGTCCCAATTGCGACATTGGTTTTAGCCCACGTATATTAACAAAAGCGCTACTCAAACTTGAACAGCTTATATGTCACTTCTTTGAACGAAGGAACAGCTTAGGGAATATAGTTCGTTGTTACCTTGAGTTTTGCGTATTTTCGACTTTAGGCACACAAACTGCGTCTCAGAGTACAGCGTCGCTTAACACTGGTAATAGGTGACTAGGATTGTAGCCTACATTCGCTAAAGAATATACATTGTTATTATTCTTACATAGACACTAAAGTGTGCCAAACTTGAACGAAACTAGGTTTTCAGGCTTACTTTGCACCAGAACTTCATGAGGGCTATTAATTTGCAGTGTGCCCACAGTTCTCAGATATTTATGAGACTACACAGCACCACAGGTGTATTCCTCATACAACTTAATTCTTTTTTTGTGGTTCGGAAGCGAGATTTCTCCAGCCTCTGCGGCAAACGCAAATATTAGTTAGTAGCATATATTGCATCAGGTGATGACCCACCGATCCAGATAACAGCACAACATAAGAACATAGAAAGCACGCACCCATCGGCGTCAAACAGAATTTGTAGAAGCAGTGAACTACAGCGCCGCACTGATAAATGTGCTACATGTATTACAATATGCAAAGCTTTCCTATAAAAAGTGAAAGTCAATTGCTATATTAAAGTTAAGGGCTGGTTTTATTATCCGATATTATAGCTGATTTTGATTTTTTTTTTCTTTCTGCGCTGTTAGCCCTGTATGATTTCTTCTATGCTGGGAGAAATTACATTCAGTATCCAAAGGCTGCTGCTGTTTATAGAATTTTTTGTTGGTATAAATAAAAGATGTGTTCGACAAAATCCCTAACATGTTTCTAATTTAGGAAGTTCACTTTTCCGAACGAATAAAAAAAACAAGCTTTAGCAATCTGAATGTGCAAAAAGATGTATACGGAACTCACAAAAGAGTCTCCAGTTGGCAGGGTACAGAAACCAGTCTGATCGTTTTGACAACTTAACTACATTGAGATACGAAGGCTTACCGGTTGCTGATGTAGTAGTGATGTGCCCTTTGCCGCATCTTATCCCGTGCTTGGTTTTTCAAGTGTGTCGCATTATGCACAGTATTGAATTGTGAATGTTTTCCTCGTGTTTTGTACATATTACATGTACATGGAACAGTGCTCATATAAAAAAAATCTATGTTTAAAACAGAAAGGAGCGATAGCGTAGAGCTCTGGTGCCGTGGCCAGCGAAGCTACGTGTTCGTTCCGCCCTGGGTTCGAAACCCAGGTACGACTTGGACGCGGCATATTTACTTTAATTCTGCAGGCATAGGTGGCTCCAAAAGAACATATAAGAGTATTATTTTTTTAGATTGGAAGCCTTAGCTACCGCACTAAAATAGAGCGATTTTTAGAGTGACATCTAAGGGGAGCATTGGAAGTGCAAAACAATCAGCCCACGTGCACGGGATGCGGGGACACACGCGGAGGAGCACTGTCTTCCAACATGATAGGAATACTGCGATAAGAGAGGGTACTTCTGTAACTGCGCTGATGTAGAAGCTGACAGGCACAGTTACAAGCCCGATAAGGACACCCTATTTGTATAACGTGAGTTGAGTGCGGCGCAAACTGGTAATAAGAGCCACTTGTTAGCAGTATTGCATCGCGGTGAGTCCGCGAGTTTTTGATGGCTCGACAATATCGCGGTCGCAGAGCCGTCATTTTAATTCTTAGCACTTAAGCGCCCGTTATTTCTCTTAAGCACGAGTCGCAGGTTTCAGACTAGTAAGGTAAGGTGTGAAAGAAGGCTCCCTTCGAGGGCTAAAATTTTCGCTAGTGGGTACGAGATTTAAGTATTCACGCAAGAATGCACCTCCGAGATGCTGTAGAGTGAAAGTTGTCCGTGACTACGAAAGAACTCTGTCGGCTGCCATTGCTTAAAAAAAACCTCTTTCAGTGCGTAGTAACCACCCCCCCCCCCCCCCCTCAAACAAAAAGTCATGAACAGCTTGTCTTTTGAAGCCTGTATTTTACAATGGTGAACAAATCATCGTATAATGTTCTCTTAGCCATCTTTCTGAACGTGGTTCACTTCAAAGTAGCAGCTGTCCAACGACAGTTCGTGAGAGCGCCGTAGAGGTTGTTATATAGAAACAAATGTATTGCCCGGAGAAAACCTCTGACGTCCATTCAGGAAACGGCTTAGTGATGAACGCATTCACAAAAGTGAACAACGCACGAGCGATGGAAGCAAGCATGAATCCTCACGGACTCCGCGTGTGTGCAGCTTAACTTCTAACTTCACCTCCATCCTCCTGCTCGAACGGTAATGCTGCAGAAAATAGTTGCAAGTTGGTTAACTAAAATGCAGCGCGAGACATTCAGCGAACTGCTTAAATATCGACCCGCGCTGCACAAGAAGCGAGTCGTGGCTGATCGCCAAGTGTTTGTTTAATGCGCTAGAAAATCTAATACCACAACCCGTAACGGCGACTCGGCTGCTTTAGCGTTAGGCGGTCGTGGTAAAGTTCTCGGTTGTCCTGCTGTGATAACAGTCACATTTAGATCGTGGCGAACCGCAAAATGTTTCTGGGGTAGAGGTATCGGAGCATGTCAAAACAACCTAGGCAGTCGAAGTGATCCGGGAAATTCTCGCTACCTCATGCATTACAACCTGATATGAAACTTCAGGACAGGAAATGCTGTTAACAATAAACCGGTTGCGACCAATTATTTCTAACAAATGGGACAACTAATATCTAGTACAAACAAGCCATCCAGGGAACGTTTCCTTGCTTCGCTAGCCAATAAAGCTGTTTTAGTGGGCCATTCCGATTCAGTTCCAGAATTTCGATTGTCGAACCGCGGCAATGCACACTTCTACGAATCCCTAC
Source organism: Amblyomma americanum (assembly GCF_052857255.1). Classification (NCBI taxonomy): domain Eukaryota; kingdom Metazoa; phylum Arthropoda; class Arachnida; order Ixodida; family Ixodidae; genus Amblyomma; species Amblyomma americanum. Next base: position 84,045,326 of record NC_135503.1, on the reverse strand, counting down.
ACCGAGATCTGTGCAGCCTAAAGAGCATCTCGCGTTTCAGTTCTGTTTTGGCGTTTTTGACAAAGTGGCGGATTTGTCACCCATCGCGGATTCGGAGCCGCTCTGAGGACCGCCAACTACGATTCGCCGTATTCTATTATACTGCTCTTCACCCTCCATAGACGCCTCCTGATGCAGAAGCGTTTGCCGACACGGAACCATGGGGAAGAGGAACAGAACGCTCCTTAATCCAAAGTATACGAAGTGCAGAGTGATTCCAAGAAGCGCTTCAAGACAGTCCGTGAAGTGTTCCTCATTGAAGATGACAATGCAAACCAAAAGAAAAGCAGTTATATCATCTAAGAAGTCTGTTGCACTTTATACAAACTCTACTAAGAAAAAAATACATTTTTCAAAATTTGGAAATCACTTTTGCTTCATTCGTAAGAAACTAAAACCACAATGCCCCAGGAAAGTCCTAGAACCCAGTGCACCTGATCGTATGCAGGTGTCAGTGTAGTAGTCGAAATTTACTACTCTCTTGCCTTTATTTATAGGCACTCAGTACGACGTTGAGGGATATATTCCTTGTGGATTATTCCTATGTTCCTTTGTCGTATATGGAAATGGAACATTAAACTTGAACGAATAAACGAATTATTCTACAAAAGCATTGTGATCCTTTTGACATTTTTTTTTTTTGCCCACAGCGATGGCTCGGTGGTTATGGCGATGGGCTGCTTACCGGGAAAACGCGGTTTCGATCCCGGCCGCGGTGGTCGAATTTCGATGGAGGCGAAATTGTAGAGGCCCGTGTATTGTGCGATAGCAGTGCACGTTAAAGAATCCCAGGTGGTCGAAATTTCCGGAGCCCTTCACTGAGGCGTCCCTCATAGCCTGAGTCGCTTCGGGACGTTAAACCCCAATAAACTAATAAACCAAACCTTTTGACATTTTTATTTGTGCGTTAAAGAAATTCTCTGCCATTAAAATTTCTTACGACGTTATACATTGCTAAATTTTATTCAGCGGTAAAAAGAGCGCTGACAGTTGCACAGTAACATAGATTCTTCTTTCCTCAATTTCTACAAACGAATACTTCATGCCCACTGTTGCAAACAAGTACCTTTTTTGAGAAAGAACTTGGTTAAATATCTATGTTGGTATACACAACCTGAGCCTACACTAGACACATGTTAACGTTTGTGATTTGATAAGTTTTGCAAACACATTATGTAAAGTTAAATTTCGTGCAATGGCAAATGCGCCTCAGCTGTTTAAAGAGCTGCACGAGGTCGTGTATTCCATTCCTGAATCCTCTAAGGGCGCCCTTAGTGGATGAGTACTCTGTAAATGAAACTACTTAGACATGCATTTAAAATACAGTCCTTCTTGCCAGCTCGTAATTATAGCCGGTTCTTTTTCCTTTATAAAAATTTATAATCACTTTTTTTCCCACCCAGCAACATTACATCATGCACTGATATCAGGCTGAATATTGACCTTCCGTCGTCCACAATGACGACGTTTTCTTTTCCTTTGACCGTGAGACAATCACGAACTAAAGTAACTAAAGCTCCAAACCTCTAAAGGTGGGCAGGCGAAATAAAAATTAGGCGATACTTAAGCTTCACCTTAAGGATATGACGCGAAAGCGTTCGCGGTTATTGTCTGCTTCCCTATTTATTACCTCTTTCTGATAAAGTATACTCATTAGCATACATTAATAGGCATACTAGACCACGTGATACACCACAAGACACACAAAGTCTCCCTTTATCCAAGTCGTATGAATGTGCTTCAATGGCTGAGGGGTAGCGTGTCCGGCTCGCGACAAAAGGATTATAGGTTCGGTGCCCAACTCATTGCATCAATCACCTTTCCATCGTAATTAATTCTATTACATTGCTACATGCCATACTGGCATTCCAGTCATTTTGCGACTTCATATACAATTTAACTCATGTTTTAGTCAGTTTCAGTCCACAGCTCAGGGAGTTACGTTATGACCTCCTCGGCTAAACAGGATGTTCTCGACGTCCCTCCGGCGCCACCGGATTCTCCGCTGGACGGGAGCCTTATGCTGCCACGTAAAAGTTAAATAACGACCATGTAAGCCGAGTGGCGTCTTCTGGATATTTTTCATACCCAGATATTCTGGACTAGAGCATCTTTCAGCGAGAAAGAATTTACGAGTGCAATTGTTACATATATTGTAATATTCTACTATAACAACCAATTAATCCTCACATCTGCAATCCGTAGGCTTGTATGTTTTTGCTATTAACGTTTTTGCTATCCTGAAAAGCTTTCCCCATTACCTTCCTATGGTAGCCTAAACTGCGCTATGCGAGCAATGGAAAATTTAAAAGATTTCGTTACGCATTGGACGAATAGATCATTACCTTCAATATTTCCATAACAGTTCCTTACAATATAGCAATATCCAAAATTCATGTCGAAGAATGCTGGATCACTTGCCAATATCCTTGGCGCAAGAAGTTTGTTGAGGCCACGTCCGGAGCCGCAACACAGTATAAATCTATCAAAGCTGAGTCAGCGACTGCTTACCACGCGCAGATCTCGTAAGTTTCCAAACTTAAAGAGGAGATCGAATATGTTGATGTCCTTCTTGGCCGGCGCCGCAACGGCAGAGGGGATCAGAATGACGGAGGCGCAGAGAAGCACCAGTGTTGCACTGATCGCTGCACCTGCTCTCCGGAGTGCACGCATCGCTCGAGGATCCTGCGAGGGGCGCAAAATAGAGGAACAGTGCTCTGAAATTTGTAGCGAGCGAAAGTGGGACATTCTCATCGAAGTATAAAAAAAGATTGGCCATAAGAGACACTTCGCTCCTGAGGAGCAAGCGTAGTGACTGAAAGCACATTCAACATGGCTAAAAATAAATTATTTTCTCAAATCTGTGGAGGGGCCTAGGTACACTCTGACTTGCATAAAACATCCGCTACAATGCTATTGAAGTGAGAGGAACTCGAACCTTTAGTATCGGACAATACAATAGGGGATTAAAGGTAGACTGTTTTCCCAGAGTCTTCTTATCGTATTTTTTGACAGTCGCGTGAGCTAGGCTCTGGAATTATTTTATCGGCTTTGCATGGGAATACAATACTCAAAGCAAGCGAAAACTAGCAATGTTAGGAAGCCTACATTGGAGGTGAAAAAGCATTAGAAGGAGTGCTTAACTATACTTTGTTTCCACACATATCTTGCCTAAAGAAAAACGCGTATACGACCAATGTGAGTAGTGAACTTTTTGCCCTCTATCACACTTGACTCACATCTAAGGTTTCAAACAAAGAACCTTCAAACGTGCAAGAAAAAACAGTAAGGTATAGATAATCGCCTACTGGTTGCATCATTGGTTATGTTTGAAACAGGATTTTCTCGCCTGGCGCGTTCAACCTTTCGTTGCGTAATTTCAGCTTAAAAACTTCAAAAATTGCTTCAAGTTTCATGATCATGCACTTTAAGCTAAAAAAACCAGTACTCTGCACTGGCATGTCATGTTTACGCCAATTTCCTGCTTACTTCTCGATGCTGGTGTCCGGAGACAATCGCTGGCAAGTGTATCCTCTTGTGCTGGTGTGTTTCTCCCATTTCTCACTGAAACCTCCCCGCCAGAGACAGTGCTCTGCAGAAAAGCGTACTTTCCTATCTGAGACGCGTCTTGGAAGGCTAAAAAAAATAGTGCTTCCACGCAATCATTTAAGTCCCATTTTTTCAATGCCACCATCATCTCTTCGTTGATACTCTATTTCAGACATAACGATGATTAAAACTTCGCTAATTATGGCGTACGAATTATTTCAGTTTTTAGACCGAGCAATACTGCTGACAAGGCTACAGATCTCCCAACAGCGCAAGTTGGTTTCCCTCGCCTAGGGTACCCGGTCTTTCTTAAAATCTTGGTTAATTTTAGACAAGACACTGGCATACTTTCGCTAAAAGTTCATGTTCCTTGTTCAAATATTATTCCGTTTTTTGATTCCTGTTGCACTGTACTGAATTTTTCTTTGAAAAGTACATGTGTTGCTTTCATTTTCTAAACAGCTGTGCTGAACTGCAGAGAGGCAAAGGCCTAGGCGTTACGGGCGCTAAACCATGCAACTGGATTAGTTTCTAACCTATCTCCAAAGACCTTTGTTCTATTGTTGATAAAAGACCAGCTTATGACTTCAAGAGGGAATATATATGACAAGGATGTAAAAGAAAACTAGCGTACGTTGAGTGTGTCCATTGCTTTTCCACTGTATTTCCTGCGTGCTAGAGAAAAGTGAATTTCGATTGTTACCATTCTCCTCTGCCCCAGCAACATGCCTTGTATGTATTCTAAAAAATTATTATAATAATAAAGAAAATCACCGGCTTCATATTAATTTCGCTGGTTATTTTTTTCCATGACGCAGGCCACGGGCAATACCTGGCCGATATGGATGCCCTTTTTAACAATTGACAGTCTCTCATCGCATTGCAAAACAGTATAAACTGAGACTGTTCCACGTTGCTCCTATTCTTTTTTAAGCTTATGACTGTCATTTTGCCGTTGAGGTCATCAGTCAAATGCCAGAATCTCTCGTAAAAGGCACCCAGCATGAAAGTATTACCAGCTTCTTGGATGTTACCGAGACATTCTGCATTTATTCGGATATCAAGCTCTCCGCTATCCAACTGTATGAATAACTCTTAAAAAAAATGAAATTCAACCTACCAGTTGTCATCTTGTCTGACACACAGTTTGTACGAGGAAGAGGAAGACTGGTACAAGGCGACAGTAGTAGGCGATAAAAGGTGTTATCTTTCACTACGTGCAGGAGAGGGTGTGCGGTTTGGCGGACTGCGCCTTATAAAAGGAAAACGGCCAGGCCCTCCAACATTCAGGTGCGTCGCCTGTTGTCATCTCATTCAGGAGGTTCGCGTAATACTCGGCATTCACTCTGTCTTTTTCTGGGGAAATCGACCATCACAATCCTGTCTGAGCTCTAGTAGGCAGAGGCCATGAGCATTTTCGGATATGTGTACTGTCAAATTTGTTCTAGAATTGGAGCTCTGGAGTTTTACCACAGGCTGTTTCAGCTTCTGTTTCTAGTCTCAGTCTGAGCAGTGCCCCTCTGTTTATTTCAGGCGACTAACTACGTCAAATGAGCCTCCTGATTTATGTGGAGACGTTTCAAGCGAGCAGCAGCAATTATCATGTTATTTGTTCTTTTCACATGGGCGATCTTCTAGCATCCATGTTGCAAAAACTTTGTTCATGTGCTACATAGACTGGATAATTGCATACAGATGTTCGTATAACAGTCACACTTGTTTTGCTATCCATCGCCAAGACAATAGAATTTTCGGCATGATGAAGTCGTGGGGATAGATGACAGGGTCATCTGTCGGTGCCCTTTTGAAATAACACAAGCAGTGTGGGTATTTTATGGACGGTCGTTCTTCTCCCTGGCGCTAACCTATTCACTCCTACGTCATGTGTAGCAATATTGCAGTGTTTCTTTCTGGACCATACTTAACGCGTGCGAATAGACGTCATGTGTCAGTGTGCGGTTTGCCGGGCGGCCATCGTTGCCAGCGCGTTCCATTTTGACAAACGTTTGCTGCTGCCCACAGAATGATAGAAAATACAAATGTCGGACGAAATTCAGTGAAAAGAAGTACCGTTGCAGGACCATGGATCTTTTCTAATAAGGAACAACACTCCTCAAAGAACTGGTCTGTATGCAAGTACTACCGTATTCGAGCGCAGGTTTTCCTATTTCGGTGATAGTTCGGCAGACTAAAAAGACAGTGCTTTATTTCACAACGCCATGGGATCAACTAGTGTTCCGGAAATGCATGACCTGAATAATAAAGAGCGGTTTCGAGCTCGCTAGTGCTCTGAGGCGCCCAAATACCTCTTCAGGGCTGTTTCATTCTGCTCTGAGTAATACCAAGCTGCATAATCTTCAGGAATTTCATACACAAGCATTTCGTTGGAACTACATAGCTTACTCTTATTTCACAAAGAAATTAGCACTTTTTTACAACAAAGGTAAATATATATCCCTACAATATATGGAGCACATATAAACAAAACAACATATAAAGCAAATGATTCTTGAAGCAAGGCAGGCTGAGGAAGGTAGGAATGGAGTAGTGCAATAAAGAGAATTCGACAGAGGCACCTAAGACAGCTTAAGTGAGGGAATTCGACGCATTAATATCCCGGGATGCACTGAGTAAGTGTAATTTTTTACATTCATTAAAATCAATTTTAATACTAACGCATCCCATAACTTTGAGTATTTCTGTACACTAAGCTACCCAAAACCTCTATTGAGCAGTAAAAGTAAAAGAGCTGAAAATATCAGAGAACACCTGGCATCAACGTTTCCCAAAGATTCACGATCGCCTCTAGAAACCTTGTTAAAGAAGCTTACCTGTAGGACTTATTTGCAGATGTATGAAGCTTTTGCGTCTCCCGCAGTTAAGTAGGCAGGGATGACCAATAATTCTCGTGCTGGGCGCTTCGCGTCACCCAGTGATCCTCCACCTGCTGAGCAACGCGCCCACGCACCCACCTTCCTCGTTTTGTCCTGGGCCTCTGATCTGCCGTCAGTGACGGAATGCTCAGGAGACACGCTTCTAACTTATCTCGATCTTATCTGCGCAGAAATTGAATTGTTCGTTGCCTCGCGGTGGGCGTGAACTGGTCAGATTAGTGCGGACGATCTGAACGGTGCGTTCAGCGATCTTTCGAGCACCTTAGGCCAGTACGATATCATTGAGGAACAAACCTGTATTTAATGCAAGCACAGAAAGCGTGCAGCGCTATGCACGAAGTTTAACACATAGACAAGTCTATCAGTACGTACAGAGCAGCCGAAGTAAATAAAAATAGAAACAACTCGTTTTGAAACAAGATATTGCCAGCGGTGCTCAGGCGTCTGGTACTGTTCCAGAGATAGCACTCGTGCATTTGAATAGCGTGATTTCTTACACCTATTATTATCGGTTTATTACAGCTGTTCTCTCGCATTGGTCGAGTCCACACTAGCTGCTACTACTCATTAACTGCTTCAATGTTTTAGTTGCTCTTTCTGTGTACACAGCATGTAATGGAAGGCAAATCGGATTAAGCAGAATCTAGGTTCCTTTTTAATAACCGACCATACCAAGTATTGAACATAGCTCATAAATACTTATTGGAGACAAGAAACTCAGAAGAAATCATGCACTCCTTTCAGCTTCTGCACGCTGACCATTTTATAAAGGACATCGAATAAAATTTTTGTTCCCAAACTTTGAGTGGATTTAATAAAAGGTGTCAACCAACAAAACATTAAATGCGGCCATTGCCGTTCTTTACTCTGCTTCGAGATCATGCCTTGAGGGAGCGAAAAACGTGCCGCTTAATTGTGCTCTAAGAATATTTACTAATTTGTGCAGCCTCTACATTCGAAAACAAAGCTCAAGCACTTATTCTCCCAGATGTCTCACTCCGTGGTGACTGCTGTCCTCACTCCTAGTATTCAATTATTCCAAATGCGTTTCTGGTGATGTACGCCAGATTACATCTACATTTTAGAATTAGCGGTAATATACTGCTCAGCCCAAACGGTCGTTATTATTGAGTGTGCGTTTTGACTACCCCCTCATGCTGCTGCCTCATCAGTGGTTGTTCATCCTTGGTGTGAAACGTTTCTTTGAAGCCGTAGCATACACTAGGCATTTCTTATCACTGTTCATATCCTGAATACTTTCCTTTTAAACCAGTCAGGCACCCCGTTCACAAAGCAGCTAGGGCGTACTGTGGGAAAGCTGTCAGCTAAGGCAGCAGCAGGTAGTTAGTAGATGCACAAAGTTACAGTCGTTGTGCACCGAAGGGGCAAAAGTTATTTCTTCAGAAGACGTCCTGCGGATGACGTTATCTTCTATAATAATAGCCCGTGCTTTACTATGAAGTCAGTGGTAGAGAGCTGATAACGTTAACTTATAGGCATAGTTCTCTATTCGAGTATCTTTGAGCAAAAAGGTGGAGAACTAGGCTGCCTTGATTGAATTATCTGGAGAAGTGAGCGTCGCCGTTGGCCGCGTAGAACGTTAGTAACCGAAAGCTCTTGGTTACCCCTTGTCTGCATTAAGAATGCTGTTTTGGCCTAAGTTTTACCGGGCTTATAAGGACAACGTAGTCTGCAGAGGTCGCTTTATTGAAGAATCTATCAACGGCGATCATTCAATAAGGACTTCCTGCGCCATGTCCACTCACCTGCGTCTTAAAGAGGATGGAAAATCATTTAGCCGCGATGAAATGTACCGATGGTGAGAGAATGGGATAGCATTACTTTTTTATTCGCGAATATATTTCAACTCTGATTCTATTCCAATTTTGAGTCGATTGTCTTTCACTCGCAAATCTATTCGAATTCTGCTTCTATTCCATTTTGAACCTAGCAACTAAGCAGGATGTTTTATTGATAGACTGTGGCGACTGCTCATACCACTATTGATAGATTATTGAGAGATCGTCTTCGCCACGCTGCCTGCTTTGCACGTAAGCCTGCTCTTGTCGAAAAAATTTGCTCAGGCATTTCCATTTTTGTTGAGCCATTTTTCTTCTGGCGTCAACCTCCTCTCGTCTTCCGGTGGAGATTGAGAGAGGGGATAGCGCTGCAGTTGGTAAGCGGCAGTTGAAGAGAGGAAAATCCCTTTAAACACCCGCATGCAACGGTTGGCCTTCACTTAGGCGCCGACGTCTGACAGTTTCCGCCTTCATGGCCACGCAAATGCCATCAAACTATCATGTGCCATCTCTGGTGCCGTTATGTGGGCGCTTTCATTGCAAGTTCGATGCAGGGCGAAGTCTTCGAGTTCCTTTCATTTTTCGCTTGCCCCTAGCTGTAAACACGGCACACTACCTAGGTGGAAAGGTACATACGGCACCATCGCCAACGCGGCTTGACCTAACCGAAAATTTATACATTTTCCCGCTTACCAAAGAAAACCATATTATGCCTATTACAATACTACGCAGTCACTGACTGCCAGAATGAGCTCCCGCTGAATGTGGATCATGGGGTCCTTCGGGTGGGCGCTACGAAAATTTCAGCGTTATCCTGCGTACGATCGACACAGTTATCTGCCTCAGCCGACTCCATAGATAAAAACCTAAATGGTTGCATATCCGGGGTCAACTCGTGCGTCGGCATTAATTGACTGTCGGTCTCATATGTGTGAGTGCGTGCGTGTCTGTGTTTGTGCGTGTGCGTGCGTGCGTGCGAATGTGTGCGTGTGCACGCAGCGGGCGGGCGCGCGTGCATGTGTCTCCTGTTTTGAAGGAGAGGCTAGACACAGTAAAACTGCAATTCTTTCTATTTAGCTCCGATTGGTCCACAAGAGGCAGCTTTCTTAAAGCATATTACGCTCATGAAGTCTTCGGCCCGGTTCAGTACACACAAAGCCATGGCAGAGCTATTTGCGCGCAAATTTCAAATTTGCTCAACGTCGCGGTCAGTTGTTCCTGGCTTTACCTCCCAGTTATCAATTAAGTGCCTTACCCGCGATTCGGGATTTTCACAGGAACTGCGGCCGCATTACGCGTTTAAAGTTGACGTCAATTTCACGTCACGTTTGCGGCGTAAGTGAGCGCGTTATGATTTCTGTATTTCTCAATTTCGCCATTCACGACTGGCAGTCGAAGAGCGCATGGCTCCATTCACAAAGACTGGCGCTCGACGATACGCTGTTCTCTTTGCAGAGTCCGCATTGCATATCGGCAACAATCGGATAGGTTCGGATAGCGGGTACTATGAGAGGAGCCGAGATTAGGAAGACGTTGCCTGCAGGCTTATCAATGTTAGGACAAATGTGTTTGCTCAAGCAGTGCAGCAATATCAGATGCGATTCACTCGATAAAGCGTTCGCCAGAAAAAAATCGTTAGGAATTAAGCGTGCCAATCACGGTGGCATTTCTCTGCGTTGATATGCTACTCAAAACGAAGGTAAATGCAAAAGTGAATGTAAAACCAATGAAAGTTTACATACTTTCGTATCGAGTGCTTGATTAGGCATTTATAATGCAACCAGAGTTTTCTACTTGAACCCGGGCACAGATGTGATGAGAGTAAATGCACAGGAAACTTCACTTTATACGCCAGACTCGATCACATCAAACCATATCGCAAGTTTTCGAGGGCACCCACTTCTTGGACAAGGAGGTCGGAGTTCCCAATACTCCCCAAACTGGCCTTACAGAGTAATCAATTAAGAATATGACTGTTCTTAGAGTTATTCACACCTTCGCTCATACCGCCACTCACTTCTCACACCAACACGTACATCCCGCTGTCTATTGAATGGCGCAAGTTTACAGCGCTTGCATAGGTCGACTGCCCGTTGTGTATGTCTTTCTTACTTGCCCCAATTCAGTGAAGGAATTTGTTTCTAGATTCATTCCCTATATAATGTTATCCTCCCATGTTAAAATAAAAATTACTACGTTACTTTCAACGTTTTCTTCATATTCCGTGCATTTGAAAAATTGGTTTAGAGATCTCATCTCCTGATTACTGGTTTGTAATTTTTTTAAACATGCTTTCCTCATCCGTGTTTAAGATTGGTCACTTGCTCTTTTTCATATGTCATGGCGAAAGCCTCCCGTTTGTAAAGCCTGCCAAGGGCCTTTTATCTTCTGTTAATGATGACCACATCAATTGAGCACGCTCTCCCAAGCAGCACAAGTGATTGGCCCAACATTGGAACTGTATTGGCAAAGCTGGCCTTACAAAGGACCAGGATGGGACAATCCTCTTGCAATATTGGACCGATGACCTGTGCTGCTTGTGCTGTTTTCTTCAAACTCCTACAAAGACACCGACACCTATGCAGGGTATTTCTTTCTTGCGTAAATCTGCAGCTGCAGAGCACACGGATGCACCTCTGATGTGACGACAAATATACATGTTATACGCGTCGTATAGGAATTGTAGCGCCGTTGGTGGCCGGCTTGCTGGGTACACACGAAAGTGGTGCAGACCAAACGGCCGCTCGTCATACATTTCTACGCCCTTGTGTCGCCGTACGTTTTTTTTTTAACCCTAAATATTGCGTATCCATCGCATGTAAAGCATGATAAAAGCTTTAAGGCGTCTTGAATGCGTTTCCCACCAGTTGGATCTTTAAAAACTTAATAAGTGCAGCAGAGCGCTGCATTTTACTTCTTTTTAGCCCGGCTAGCATCGCAGTCAAGAGAAGAGAAGTTAATCGCATGAGGCTGTACTCTGTATTTCTTTTTTTGATGTTTTTATTTTCGTTACCAGAAAGTGTATGAAGTAATTTTGGTCTCTTTGTAAACCGCCACATGTTCGCTGTCACTCGAGTGCAGGTCCGTAACGAAAAGACATGAATACGTCGCACTGTAGTCAAGGCTTCTCTTGAAAATGCGTAGAAAGCTGCATATTTTTTGGGGCACTATTCAGTCAAGTAATCATGCGTCTCGAATGAGAACTAACGGTGGGCATGAGACGTAGAGGGTACGGTTGTCACCGAATTGGACAGTGGTCAACAAACTGTGACTCATTCAGCTTCAATGTTGAGATTGAATGGATCGCAATTTCGGGAAAGGAATCTGTAAGAAATCCTTCTCCGGCACTGTTATCAAAGGAACTTGCGTATTTCTGTGATATCTCTTTCCAGTTTGTCTTGTTTTCTGCTGATGGCCAGACTGTGATTCTTTGACATAAAAACCACCTTTCGTTTCAGCAATATAAATCATGGTTGGAAGTTGCCCGCCGCGGCCGCCCAGTGGTAAGGACTCTCCGCTACTGAGCAAGAGTTTCCTGGTTCGAACCCAGCTGCTACGGCCGCGTTTCAACGGAGGAGAAACGCAAAGGCACCAGTGTGCTGTGCGATGTCAGTACACGTTAAAGATCCCCAGGTGGTCGATATTATTCCGGTGCTGTCCATTAAAGCACCTATTTTTACTTTTCTTCCCTAATTCCCGCCTTTATTCATTCCCTTACGGCGCGATAAAGGCGTCTAACGAGATGTCACACGGATACTGCGCCATTTCCTTGCCCAAAAACCAATTTCAAGCTATTTGCATGTCTCCTACATGTCTATCTCATTCGTGCAACATATTTCTTCATGGTTGTAACTATCCGCCCATGCACTTGCACTTTCTAAAATTGCCGAACGCCAAGCTCTAGCATTAGCGAATTTCATTTCGGCATGAAAATACTGGCTACATAAAGTGTCACGTGCACCGGTGCACTTTTCCGCATGCGGAAGCTGCTTATTTAAGAAGGATTTAAAGCAGAACAAGGCGTTGCAAAGGAAGACAGACCTAATTCGCTTGCTGACGCGTATTGTTACGTGGCGGCCAGCTCGATAATGCGAGGCGATCAACGAAGGACAACAGATGGTTTAATGGCATCTAGCCTGTCAGGAGTGCTTCGTCTCGCGCCACTGCCAGCTTCGTCTTCTTCGTCAGACTACCCGGCGCCAACGAGCGATCGTCCCGATCGGTGACAGAAGCGCGAAATAGTGATGGGCTTGAAAGGATGGTTGGGCAGTAAGAATAAAGTGGTGTGGTGCTGGCCGCCATGATGAAGAAGGTGGCGGAATAATTCCTGGTCCTCCAAGCCTACGGGCCGCAGGTCCCCATGAGCCGAAGGCAGAGGCCCCAGGACGCGCCGAGCGGCATGGGCAGGGGAACGGTGTCTTCCGATGTAGGAGGCGTCTCGGGTCGGTGGGTTCGGTAGGTCGGGCTCTTGCGTCGAGATCAGTTTGTCGTGTCGAGTGGTGGGGGTGAGGGACGGGGCAATGGTAAACAACGGCGAAGTTGGTTCGTGTCTGAAAGGCTGGGGCACGGTCAGGCGACGCAGCCCAAGAACCGACAGCTGAGGACCACGGCTGACTCAGGACGGCGAGGCTGCGGGACCAGGATGGCGACGCTGACCCAGCAGCTCGCATCAAATGTTACGCGGCGGCCAGCTGAAGAATACGATGCGATGAACGACGAAGAAGAGATGACTTAATGGGCGCCAGGTTCGGCTTTTTAGTCAGAATTTTTTAATGTGTGATCGCTGTGCTATTATTGACTTCCGATCGCGCCGCAACATTATGTACCTATTAAAGGCGCTTGGAATGAAAAAGCGTGGTCAAGAGCTTAAAACAAAAAAAAATACGTAACTGGAGATTTGGCTCCTGCAGTCAGTGGAAAGTCTAAAACACGAACACATTGTACTCGCAGTACACTTCATAAGTGCGTGCGTGTGTGTGTGCGTGTGTGCGTGTGTCTGCCTGCCTGTCCGTCCGTCTGTCTGTCTGTCTGTCTGTCTGTCTGTCTGTCTGTCTGTCTGTCTGTCTGTCTGTCTGTCTGTCTGTCTGTCTGTGTGTCCGTCTGCCCGTCCTTCCGTCCGTCCGTCCGTCCGTCTGTCTGTCTGTCTGTCTGTCTGTCTGTCTGTCTGTCTGTCTGTCTGTCTGTCTGTCTGTCTGTCTGTCTGTCTGTCTGTCTTTATGTCTGTCTGTCTGTCTGTCTGTCTGTCCGCCCGTCCATCCGTCCGCCCGTCCGTCTGTCTGTCCGCCCGTCCATCCGTCCGTCCGACTGTCAGCCTGTCTGTATGTCTGTCTGTATGTCTGTCTGTCTATCTGTGTCTGTCTGTCCGTCTGTCTGTCCGTCTGTCTGTCCGTCTGTCTGTCTGTCTGTCCGTCCGTCCGTCCGTCCGTCCGTCTGTCAGCCTGTCCGTCCGTCCGTCCGTCCGTCCGTCCGTCCGTCTGTCTGTCTGTCTGTCTGTCTGTCTGTCTGTCTGTCTGTCTGTCTGTCTGTCTGTCTGTCTGTCTGTCTGTCTGTCTGTCTGTCTGTCTGTCTGTCTGTCTGTCTGTCTGTCTGTCTGTCTGTCTGTCTGTCTGTCTGTCTGTCTGTCTGTCTGTCTGTCTGTCTGTCTGTCTGTCTGTCTGTCTGTCTGTCTGTCTGTCTGTCTGTCTGTCTGTCTGTCTGTCTGTCTGTCTGTCTGTCTGTCTGTCTGTCTGTCTGTCTGTCTGTCTGTCTGTCTGTCTGTCTGTCTGTCTGTCTGTCTGTCTGTCTGTCTGTCTGTCTGTCTGTCTGTCTGTCTGTCTGTCTGTCTGTCTGTCTGTCTGTCTGTCTGTCTGTCTGTCTGTCTGTCTGTCTGGATATTGAAGGGGGAGGCTAGACACAGTAAAACTGCAACACTTTCTATTTAGCTGCGATCGGTCCACAAGAGTCAGCGTTCTTCAAGCATATTACGCTAAAGAAAACTTCGGCCCGGTTCAGTACAAGAAATGTCATGCAAGACTTATTAGTGCACAAATATCAAATTTGCTCTACGTCGCGGTCAGTTGTTCCTGCCTTTACAGCGCAGTAATCAATAAAGTGCCTTACCCGCGAATCGGGCTTTTCACAGGAACTGGGGCCGCATTACGCCTTTAAAGTTGACGTCAATTTCACGTCACGTTTGTGGCGTAAGTGAGCGCGTTATGATCTCTGTATTTCTCAATTTCGCCATTCACGACTGGCAGTTGAAGAGCGCTTGGCTCCCTTAACAAAGAGTGGCGCTCGACGAATCGCTGTTCTCTTTGCAGAGTCCGCATTGCATATCGGCAACAATCCGATAAATACCGATAGCGGGTACTATGAGAGGAGCCGAGATTAGGAAGACTTTGGGTGCAGTCGTATCAATGTTGGCACAACTGTGTTTGCTTTAACTAGTGGAGCAATATCAGATGCGATGCACCCGATAAAGCGCTAGCCGGAAAAAATTCCTTAGGTATTAAGCGTGCCAATCACGATGGCATTTCCCTGCTTTGATATCGTACCCAAAACCAGAGTAAATGCAAAAGTGAAAGTAAAACCAATGCACTTTTACATAGCTTCTTATCGAGTGCTTGTTTGGGTAGTTAAATATGCTGTCAGAATTTTTTTCTTGAATCCGAGCAGAGATGTGATGAGAGAATAAATGCACCGGAGACTTCTCTTTATACGCCAGACTCGATAACATCAAACCGAGTCACGCGTTTTCGAGAGAGCCCACTTCTTACTTGCAGGACGGAGTTCCCGATACTCCCAACACTACCCTTACACAGTAATAAAGTAAGATTATGACTGTTATTCAAGTTATTCACATTTTCGCCAATTTAACCAATCACTTCTCACACCTACACGCACATCCCGCCCGCCGTCTTTTGAATGCCACGAGTTTACAGCGCTTGCATAGGTTGACTACTTCTGTTGTAAGTCATTCTTACTGGCCGCAATTCAGCGACGGAAGATGTTTGCAGATTTACTGGCTATACGGCGCTATCCTGCCATGTTAAAATAACAATTACTACGTTAATTTGAACGTTTTCTTCATATTCCGTGCATTTGAATAATTCATAATAAACTGCACACCTCCAACCAAAAATGTTAACTTTAACCCAACGTTTCGAAGCCGACTCGGCTCCTTCATCAGGGGTGACTGAGAGCAGTAGCTAGCGTCTTTTAAGTATAGAGGGGAGGGAGGTGAAAGAACGACAGCTGTGTCTAAAATGGCGCGGGGGAGGGGGAGGGGAGGTGGGAGGGGGAGTGGGGTTTAAGCTGTTAGTCACGCTGGCGCACTGCAGGGAGGTGCTGAATGGCGACATTTTTTCCTTGCGTTCAAGAGCGAAGTCCCTGGGCATATACTGGGGCAGGTTTCCTTTTGTGCGGTTGATATTGTTCGGGGTGGTATGGATATACCAGGATTCCAGAAGGAGCCTCTTGTGATAATTTGTTTCGGTTCCGAGGATGCGGGTTTCTTCAAAGTTGATTCTACGGTCGGTGTCCTCGGTATGTTCGGCTACTGGATTGCGCCCTCTAGCGAATTTGCGGACGTCGTTTTTTTGTTGCCGAATTCTTTCTTTGAAATTTTTGGTTTCGCCGACGTAGCTTGCGTCGCAGTCGGTGCATTGAATTTGGTAGACAATGCCTTGGGCTCTTTCTCTCGGCGGCCGGTCTTTGGGAGCAGGTAGGCAAAGCGCAACAGTGTTTGTGGGCTTGTGCGCTACCTGGAGACCAGATTTTTTCAGGATTCTGGAGATAGTTTCGCTGACACCTCCACCCGAATCCTGAAAAAAATCGGGTCTCCAGGTTGCGCACATGCCTACAAACACTGTTGCGCTTTGCCTACCTGCTCCCAAAGACCGGCCGCCGAGAGAAAGAGCCCAAAGCATTGTCTACCAAATTCAATGCACCGACTGCGACGCAAGCTACGTCGGCGAAACCAAAAATTTCAAAGAAAGAATTCGGCAACTTAAGAACGACGTCCGCAAATTCGCAATAGAGCTGAATCCAGTAGCCGAACATTCCGAGGACTGCGACCATAGAATTAACTTTGAAGATACCCGCATCCTCGGAACCGAAACAAATTACCACAAGAGGCTCCTTCTGGAATCCTGGCATATCCAAACCACCCCGAAAAATATCAGCAGCACAAAAGGAAACCTGACCCCAGTATATGCCCAGGGGCTTTGCTCTTCAACTCAACGAAAAGTCGCCATTCGCAACCTCCCTGCAGTGCGCTAGCGTAACAGCCTAAAACCCCTCCCCCTCCCCCGCGCCTTTCGCGACACAGCTGTCGTTCTTTTCACCCCCCCTCCCCTCCATACTTAAAAGACGCTAGCTACTGCCCTCAGTCACCCCTGATGAAGGAGCCGAGTAGGCTTCCAAACGTTTTGTTAATCTTAACATTTTTGGTTGGAGATGTGCAGTTTATTATGTCTTCAAACCCAACCAGACAGGCAAATCTGTCAATATGTTTAGTTTTCAATTAGAATACTTATTTATAGTTCTCATCTCCTGATTACTGGTTTGTAATTTTTTAAACAAGCTCTCCTCCTCCGTGTTTTCAGATTGGTCACATGCTCTTTTTCATATGTCATGGCGACAGCCTCCCTTTTCTAAACCCTACCAAGGGCCCTATTATCGTCAGTAAATGATGACCACGTCAATTGAGCACGCTCTTTTTTGTTCAAAACCCTACAAAGACACCGACACCTATGCAAGGTACTTATTTCTTGCGTAAATCTACAGCTGCAGAGCACACGAATGCACCTCTGATGTGACGACAAATATACATGTTATACGCGTCGTATAGGAATTGTAACACCGTTGGTGGCGGGCTTGCAGGGTACACACGAAAGTGGCGCAGACCAAACGTCCGCTCGTCATACATTTCTACGCCCTTGTGTCGTCGTGCGTTTTTTTTTTTTTAACCCTAAATATTGCGTATCCATCGCATGTAAAGCATGATAAAAGCTTTAAGGCGTCTTGAATGCGTTTCGCACCAGTTGGATGTTTAAAAACTTAATAAGTGCAGCAGAGCGCTGCATTTTACTTCTTTTTAGCCCGGCTAGCATCGCAGTCAAGAGAAGAGAAGTTAATCGCATGAGGCTGTACTCTGTATTTCTTTTTATTTTGATGTTTTTATTTTCGTTACCAGAAAGTGTATGAAGCAATTTTGGTCTCTCTGTAAACCGCCACATGTTCGCTGTCACTCGAGTGCAGGTCCGTAACGAAAAGACATGAATACGACCTACTGTAGTCAACGCTTCTCTTGAGAACGCGTAGAAGGCTGCATATTTTTTGGGGCACTATTCGATCAAGTAATCATGCGTCTCGAATGCGAACTAACGATGGGCATGAGAAGTGGAGGGTACGGTTCTCACCGAATTGGACAGTGGTCAACAAACTGCGATTCATTCAGCTTCAATGTTGAGATTGAATGGATCGCAATTTCTGGAATAGAATGTGTAAGAAATCCTTCTCCGGCACTGTTATGAAAGGGACTTGCGTATTTCTGTGATATCTCTTACTAGTTTGTCTTGTTCTCCGCTGACAGCCAGACTGTGATTCTTTGACATAAAAACCACCTTTCGTTTCGGAAATATAAATCATGGTTAGAAGTTGCCCGCCGCGGCCGCCCAGTGGTAAGGACCCTCCGCTACTGAGCAAGAGTTTCCTTGTTCGAACCGGCCTGTGGCGGCCGCGTTTCAACGGAGGCGAAACGCAAAGGCGCCCGTGTGCTGTGCGATGTCAGTGCACGTTAAAGATCCCCAGGTGGTCGATATTATTCCGGAGGTGTCCACTACAGCACCTATTTTTACTTTTCTTTCCTAATTCCCGCCTGTATCCATTCCTTTACGGCGCGATAAAGGCGTCTAACGAGATATCACACAGATACTGCGCCATTTCCTTGCCCAAAAACCAATTTAAGGCTATTTTCGTGTCTCCTACATGTCTATCTCATTCGTGCAACATATTTCTTCATGTTTGTAACTGTCTGCCCATGCACTTGCACTTTCTCAAATTACCGAAAGCCAAGCTCTAGCATTATCAAATTTCATTTCGGCATGAAAATACTGGCTACATAAAGTGCACCGGCGCATTTTTCCGCACGCTGAAGCTGCTTATACAAGAAGGATTTAAAGTAGAACTAGGCGTTGCAAAGGAGGACAGACCTAATTCGCTTGCTGACGCGTATTGTTTCGTGGCAGCCAGCTCGATAATGCGAGGCGATCAACGAAGGACAAGAGATGGTTTAATGGCCTCTAGCCTATCAGAAGCGCTCCGTCTCTTCTTCTTCTTCTCCGCTCCGTCTCGTGACACTGCCAGCTTCGTCTTCTTCGTCAGACTACCCGAGGCCAACGAGCGATAGTCCCGATCGGTGACAGAGAAGCGCGAAATAGTGATGGGCTTGAGAGGATGGTTGGGCAGTAAGAATAAAGTGGTGTGGTGCTGACCGCCATGATGAAGAAGGTGGCGGAATAATTCCTGGTCCTCCAAGCCTACGGGCCGCAGGTCCCCATGAGCCGAAGGCAGAGGCCCCAGGACGCGCCGAGCGGCATGGGCAGAGGAACGGTGTCTTCCGATGTAGGAGGCGTCTCGGGTCGGTGGGTTCGGTAGGCCGGGCTCTTGCGTCGAGATCAGTTTGTCGTGTCGAGTGGTGGGGGCGAGGGACGGGGCAATGGTAAACAACGGCGAAGTTGGTTCGTGTCTGAAAGGCTGGGGCACGGTCAGGCGACGCAGCCCAAGAACCGACAGCTGAGGACCACGGCTGACTCAGGACGGCGAGGCTGCGGGACCAGGATGGCGACGCTGACCCAGCAGCTCGCATCAAATGTTACGCGGTGGCCAGCTGAAGAATACGATGCGATGAACGATGAACAAGAGATGACTTAATGGGCGCTGGAATAGCGCAAGCGCTCCGTCCTGTGCCACTGCCAGCTTCGGCTTTTTAGTCACAAATTTCTAAGGTTTCATCGCTGTGCTATTATTGACTTCCGATCGCGCCGCGACATTATGTACCTATTAAAGGCGCTTGGAATGAAAAAGCGTGGTCAAGAGCTTAAAACAAAAAAAAATACGTAACTGCAGATTTGGCTCCTGCAGTCAGTGGAAAGACTAAAACACGAACACATTGTACTCGCAGTACACCTCATAAGTGCGTGCTTGTGTGTGTGCGTGTGTGCGTGTGTCTGCCTGTCTGTCTGTCTGTCTGTCTGTCTGTCTGTCTGTCTGTCTGTCTGTCTGTCTGTCTGTCTGTCTGTCTGTCTGTCTGTCTGTCTGTCTGTCTGTCTGTCTGTCTGTCTGTCTGTTTGTCAGTATGTCTGTGTGTCTTTCTGTCTGTCTGTCCGTCTGTATATCTGTCTGTCTGTCCCTGTCTGTCTGTCTGTCCGTCCGTCCGTCCGTCCGTCCGTCCGTCCGTCCGTCTGTCTGTCTGTCTGTCTGTCTGTCTGTCTGTCTGTCTGTCTGTCTGTCTGTCTGTCTGTCTGTCTGTCTGTCTGTGTGTCCGTCCGTCCGTCCGTCCGTGCGTCCGTCTGTCTGTCTGTCTGTCCGCCCGTCCATCCGTCCGTCCGTCTGTCTGTCTGTCTGTCTGTCTGTCCGTCCGTCCGTCCGTCCGTCTGTCTGTCTGTATGTCTGTCTGTCTGTCTGTCCGCCCGTCCATCCGTCCGTCCGTCCGTCCGTCCGTCTGTCTGTCTGTCTGTCTGTCTGTCTGTCTGTCTGTCTGTCTGTCTGTCTGTCTGTCTGTCTGTCTGTCTGTCTGTCTGTCTGGATATTGAAGGGGGAGGCTACACACAGTAAAACTGCAGCTATTTCTATTTAGCTGCGATCGGTCCACAAGAGTCAGCGTTCTTCAAGCATATTACGCTCAAGAAGACTTCGTCCCGGTTCAGTACAAGAAATGACATGGCAGACTTATTAGTACACAAATATCAAATCTGCTCTATGTCGCGGTCAGTTCTTCCAGGCTTTACCGCGCAGTAATCAATAAAGTGCCTTACCCGCGATTCGGGCTTTTCATAAGAACTGCGGCCGCATTACGCGTTTAAAGTTGACGTCAATTTCACGTCACGTTTGTGGCGTAAGTGAGCGCGTTATGATCTTTGTATTTCTCAATTCCGCCATTCACGACTGGCAGTTGAAGAGTTGCTTGGCTCCCTTAACAAAGAGTGGCGCTGGACGAAACGCTGTTCTCTTTGCAGAGTCCGCATTGCATATCGGCAACAATCGGATAGGTACCGATAGCGGGTACTATGAGAGGAGCCGAGATTGGGAAGACGTTAGGTTCAGTCGTATCAATGTTGGCACAACTGTGTTTGCTTTAAGCAATGGAGCAATAGCAGATGCGATGCACCCGATAAAGCGCTAGCCGGAAAAAATTCCTAAGGCGCCCGTGTGCTGTGCGATGTCAGTGCACGTTAAAGATCCCCAGGTGGTCGAAATTATTCCGGAGCCCTCCCCTACGGCACCTATTCTTCCTTTCTTCTTTCACTCCCTCTATATCCCTTCCCTTACGGCGCATTTCAGGTGCCCAAAGATATATGAGACAGATACTGCGCCATTTCCTTTCCCCAAATAAAACAATTATTATTATTATTAGGTATTAAGCGTGCCAATCACGATGGCATTTCCCTGCTTTGATAACCTACCCAAAACTGTAGTAAATGCAAAAGTGAAAGTAAAACCAACGCACTTTGACATAGCTTCTTATCGAGTGCTTGTTTCGGTAGTTAAAAATGCTGTCAGGTTCTTTTTCTGGAATCCGGGCAGAGATGTGATGAGAGAATAAATGCACCGGAGACTTCTCTTTATACGCCACCCTCGATAACATCAAACCGAGTCACGAGTTTTCGAGAGCGCCCACTTCTTTCTGGCAGGTCGGAGTTCCCGATACTCCCAACACTACCCTTGCACAGTAATAAAGTAAGAATATAACTTTTCTTCAAGTTATTCACATTTTCGCCAATTTAACCAATCACTTCTCACATCTACACGCACATCCCGCCCGCCGTCTATTGAATGCCACGAGTTTACAGCGCTTGCATATGTTGCCTACTTCTGTTGTAAGTCATTCTTACTGGCCGCAATTCAGCGACGGAACGGGATTGCAGATTCATTGGCTTTACAGCGCTATCCTGCCATGTTAAAATAACAATTATTATGTTAATTTGAACGTTTTATTTCTGTGATTTCTGTATTTCTGTATTTCAGTGATATCTCTTACTAGTTTGTCTTGTTCTCTGCTGATGGCCAGACTGTGATTCTTTGACATAAAAACCACCTTTCGTTCCGGCAATATAAATCATGGTTAGAAGTTGCCCGCTGCGGCCGCCCAGTGGTAAGGAACCTCCGCTACTGAGCAATAGTTTCCTGGTTCGAACCCGGCTGCGGCGGCTGCGTTTCAACTGAGGCGAAACGCAAAGGCGCCCGTGTCCTCTGCGATGCCAGTGCACGTTAAAGATCCCCAGGTGGTCGAAATGTTTCCGGAAACGTCCACTACAGCACCTATTTTTACTCTTATTCCCTCATTCCCGCCTGTATCCATTCCTTTACGGCGCGGTAAACGCGTCCAACGAGATGTGAAGACAAATACTGCGCCATTTCCTTGCCCCAACAACCAATTTAACGCTCTTTGCGTTAACGCTCTATGCGTGTCTCCTATCTGTCTATCTCATTCGTGCTACATATTTCTTCATGGTTGTAACTGTCTGTCCAAGCGCTTGCGCTTTCTCATATTACCCAAAGCCAAGCTCTAGCATCATCGCATTTCAATTCGGCATGAAAATACCGGCTACAATTAAGTGTCATGTGCACCGGTGCATTTTTCTGCATGCTGAAGCTGCTTATACCAGACGGATTTAAACCAGAACTATGCGTTTCAAAGGAAGACAAACCTAGTTCGCCTGCTGAAGCGTATTGTTACATGGCAGCTAGCCCAAGAATGCGAGGCGATAGACGAAGGACAAGAGATGGTTTAATGTCCCCTAGCCTAGCGCGAGCTCTCCTTCCCGCGTCACTGCCAGCTTCTTTTTCGTCAGACTAGCCGGGGCCAATGAGCGATTGTCCCGATCGGTGGGAGAGACGCCCGAAATGGTGGTGGGCTTGAGAAGATGGTGGGACAGTAAGAATAAAGTGGTGTGGTGTTGGCCGCCACGATGAAGGAGATGGCCGAATAATTCCTGGTACTCGAAGCCTATGGGCCGCAGGTCTCCAGGAGGCGAAGGCAGAGGCTCCAGGACGCGCCGCGCGGCATGGGCAGGGGAACGGTGTCTTCATATGTAAGCGGCGTCTCGTGTCGGTAGGTTCGGTAGGTCGGGTTCTTGCGTCGTTATCAGTTTGTCGTGTCGAGTGGTGGGGGCGAAGGATGAAGCAATGGGAAACAACGGCGCATATGTAACGCATATATTAATTGTGCTCTGCCGGACGCCTCCAAAGCCACGGTAGTGCCCCCTTTATGTCAAGGGACACGATTTGCTAATGTTTCCGTAGGAGGAAATCGCATCCCTTCATATAAATTGGGCACTACCGTGGCGTTGGAGGCGTCCGGCAGAACACAATATATGCGTCATAACGCTCCTCTGAGGCGATGATCAAGAGCAGTTTTGAGGTGTACTGCGAGTGCAATGTGATCGTGTTTTACACTTTCCACTGACTCCAGGAGTCCAATTAGGAGTTATATAGATTTTTTTAAATATTTTCTAATGTTACCACAGGAGAGAACTCATCGCGTTGGCTCAGTGGTTAGAGCGCTCGGCTACTGATCCGGAGTTCCGGGGTTCGAACCCGACCGCGGCGGCTGTGTTTTTATGGAGGCAAAGCGCCAAGGCGCCCGTGTGCTGTGTGATGTCAGCGCCCGTTAAAGATCCCCAGGTGGTCTAAACTATTCCGGAGCCGTCTACTACGGCACCTCTTTCTTCCTTTCTTCATTCACTCCCTCCTTTATCCCTTCCCTTACGGCGTAGTTCAGGTGTCCAACGATATATGAGACAGATACTGCTCCTTTTCCTTTCCCCAAAAACCAATTATTAATTATTATTATACAGCAGGAGAGAGAGTGGGCGGGAAGCAGCAACAAATTTTAATAACAACCGCCAGCGCAGGTCATGCTCGCCGCTACTCACGAAAAAGAAGCGACAGCGGCAACCGCACTCTCAAGCGTGTGCCATATTGGAGAAGAATCAAAAACGCTTTTCTCGCTCACTGGCAGCTTGGTGGATTGCTCAACTATGGGTTCAGGGCGGACAAATAAAGGCCGAGTTTGGGCGAGTTGGTTTACCATGCTGAACGTAAAAGCGCAAAAAACAAGGACGAGAATAAAACACACAACACGAGCGCTCCGGACGGACAAAGCAAAAGTGTGGCCGCTTGCGGGGCGAGTCGGCGCGCGTGCTCAATGGAACGTTAGAGATCGGCTTCGAGAGAGTCGTGGCAGTGGGTGGCTGAGTGGCGGGACGTTCTTTGAAGCTCAGCGTTCCTCAAGGCCTGCTAGCCTGCACCGGCCGGGCATTGAGGTCCGGGGTCTGGCTGCCCGCACGCACCACGCGACCCTGTCCGCTCACTCCAGCCTCCCGGCAGCTAGGCGCCCTACCGACACACTCCTGCCTACTGGTACCGACCTCCGGGTATCCAGGACAGCACCGCGAACCGGTTGCCTGCTGATACTTCCTCAGTGGCCGAGCTGTACCTGCGCCGCCGTGGTCTTCGGCGTCAACAATGACTGTCACACGGGAACCCATAGCAGGACGCTCGTGTTCATTTTGTTGAAGTCCTCTAGGTCGTAGGTGCCCCGTACTGTATGTGTGCGCGCTAGTGCGCAAGCGGGCGAGGTATGCCTTCGTCGTCGTCGCTAAAGAAAACATTGTTGTGGTGCTCCATGCGGCCTGTTTTATTGCACAGGGCTCCTCAACGGACCTGAGTCCATTAGTTACATTACATTATGGCGAACCTTCCAGGTTCCGCCAGCGAGAGGGCCGATTAACAGACACGTATTCACGCAGAGTGCTAAGCTTCAGCGACTATGAACATCGAGCGTCTAGCCAAGTTGGGCCCGCAACTTGGTTTCTCATGTGCTGAGTTCAGGGACTGGATGCACAATGAACGCGCAGCGCAGAAGGAAGAACGGGCTACGGAAAGAGAGGAAACTCGGGCAGCCCTTGTGAGAGAGAGATTCTGGAAATGAAACTCAGACTCCAAGAAGGAGCGAGGAGCAACCAGAGCGATCATGTGGAAACCCTTCCAGATTCGAACCATGGCTTTTCTATCAAGCCGCAAAAACTGTTACCGCTGTTCGATGAATGGCGCGATGATCTGCATACATACTTGCAGCTTTTGAGCGTGTGGCAACGGGACAGGACTGGCATCAAGACAAATAGGCTATGGCCGTAAGCACGTGCCTCACAGGCGAGGCCATTACTGTAATCGGCCGAATGACCGCCGCAGATTCATTAGATTATAAAAAAGTAAAGAAGGTGCTCCTGCAGCGATCGATATTTACTGCTCAAGGTTACAGAGACAAATTTCGAAGGACTCCAGCTGAGGATGGCGAGACATGGATACGGTTAGCAGCCAGGCTTTCTGGTTATTTCGACCATTGGTTTGAAATGGCGAATATTGACAAGACATTTGCAGGCCTGCGCGACCATATTATCGCTGAGCAGCTCCTTCGATGCTGCCATCCTAAGCTCGTTGTCTTCTTGAAGGAGCGGGAGTGCAAGACACTCGATGGGCTGGCCGACACAGCTGATCGCTTCCTGGAAGGGTGGAAGTTTTCTAACTTCGGAAAAGTTTCTGATGCAGCGTAAAAACCCAGTAAGATATCTGTTGACCCGCCGAATAAGTCACAGTTAAAATGAATGTTGTGAAATCGTCCGGGGCATCGGCCTTCTGATTGCCGCAGCTCCACTAATGAGGCCCCAGGCTGCAATTCTTGCGGCAAGATTGGACACAGGGCAGATAATTGCAGAAGTCGGCACCCGCAGTAAGAGCAGAGTGCCGCCTCCTATGTTACTCGTGCTTTATCACCCGCCAGCACTAAACCACGCTCTAATACAATAAACCAGCGCTAAGTCACTAAAAAAACTAAACCAGCAAGGAGAACAAAAGTTCCTCGGAGGATCTGTGAGCGCGGTGCGCCCACAGTGGTGCGTCGGACCGCGGAGCGCTGCGCGTGCAGCCCAGCGTTGCGCGTGGGCGCGTGCGAAGGGTGTGTGCGAGGATACGGCGACAAAGAGCGTGGCGAGCGCGAGGAGCGGAGAGCTGGCGTCAAAAACCCGAGGGGTTAAGGAAGACAGCGCGGAGGAGTTCGTGTCATTCAAGCGTGGAGGTGGCAGCCGTCGGACGTTGGGTCTGGGCTGTCGTGGACCTCCCTT
Source organism: Amblyomma americanum (assembly GCF_052857255.1). Classification (NCBI taxonomy): domain Eukaryota; kingdom Metazoa; phylum Arthropoda; class Arachnida; order Ixodida; family Ixodidae; genus Amblyomma; species Amblyomma americanum. The sequence continues at coordinate 84,019,661 of NC_135503.1, read as the reverse complement.
GGATCACCGACGCAAGCCTCCTGAATTCTTTGCAAGTGTGGAGATGGCAGCCGATGGACTGAGGGTCCGTGTTGCAGAAAGCCACTCTTGGATAGCCTGCTTTAAGCCTCTGGCGTTTCGTGACGCCGTCAACGGGACCTGGCTACGTTTTCCTTGCTGCTGCAAAGTTCTTCGGGCTGTTGACGAGAGACCAGCGGCGTCTCCCTGTGTTCCTCTCCTCTCCTACCACCACCTAGCTCCCTTACGCCGCTTTCTTCTTGCATCGCGAACGACGCTTCACTCTACAACCACCCGCGTTAGCTCTGTCTTCAAGGCAACCCTGCTTCACATGGGACGATCCACATCTGGTGAACTCATCCTATATTCTGTAGTGTTGTACGCATGTTGTGTGTGTGTGTGTTTTTTCTTGTTTTCGTTTCCGTTTCTTATTGGCCCTTTTCCTTTAAAATATAAATGCGGCTTCGTTTTGTTTTCTTTGACCTTTTTGTTCTCTTGTGCTCTTGTTCGAATCTGCACGCGATAGCGTTCCCCTTCGGATAGTGGGGGACGCGCTTTCAATTCGCGACAAAATCACGACCAAAGCATGGGGAACGCGTTTCAGCCTACAACTGGAGGGATGCCAGTTGCGGAAAGAATAGCGACGGGAAAACTCGGTCGTGTTCTTCGACACACGAGCAGTAATGCTGTCGTTATCCGCAGGAGTTTGGTTCTGAAAAATGCTTCACAGGACGCACAGAGACACTATATCTCCTTGATAATACCGTCACCTAAGTAGCCGAGGCAAAAGTGCAAGTGCGCTACGCCTTACTTCTCAGGCGAGGTGACAGCATTTTGTATGAAACGCCCCTTGAACGACGTCGTCCTCGGGAACAACCCAGAAGTCAGGGAACCACATGAGCCGAACCCAGACTGGATGAACGCACGTGTTAGAGAGAATGATATGGTACCGGTTCCCCAGAAACACCTCCCGCATGCAAAATCAGAGCGTGTGGTTACTGCCGCTGCCAAGACACAAGAGGACAGGTTAACCCCGTTGCATGTGCCACTAATGCATTGCTGTGACATCACAAAATACCCCTTAGCTAAAGAGCAACGGAAGGATGCAACACTCAAACGGCTTTTCCCTAAGATCAATCAGGAGTTTATGTCCGGTGAGGGTCATAAATGCTTCTTCCGCGAAGAAGGGAATACTCTCTACCGGCATTGCAGCATGCCGACTGGCAGAAAATTTAATCTGGTTGTTGCATTCGTACTGTTCAGACCGCATTTTCTACACATGGCCCATGAAAGCATCATGAACGGGCACCAAGGAATACGACGCACGACCAGTCGTGTGCTAGAGGACTTTTATTGGCCTGACCTACACGGAGATGTCACCCCATTGGTTAAGTCCTGTGATAAATGCCAAAGAACAACACCAAAAGACAAGGTTAGCATTGTACCGCTTGGCAACATGTCACTGGTCACTACTATTTTCGAACGGGTTGCTGTCGACGTCATGGAGCCTTTCTCACCCAAGGCCGATAAAAGCAACCGATACGTGCTCACGCTGATGGACATTGCGACACGTTATCCTGACGCAGTCGCGCTTCCTGCCATTGACGCTGTGCACGTTGCGGAAGCGCTAGTCGAAGTGTTTACCCGCATCGGTATCCCAAAGGAAATTGTGACTGACCAGGGGGCTACATTTACCTCCGACCTCATGAATGAAGTCAGCCATCTCGTCTACTTCAAGCTCCTCAAGACGTCACCTCGCCACGCAATGGCAAATGACCTGGCGGAGAAATTTAATTGAACCCGTAAGAAAAATTTTAAGAGAGTGTGCTAAGAAAAGCCTCGGTTTTTGGACAGGTATTCGGCCCCATGAGTCTTCTCTTACCATGAAGTTTCACAGGCAAGTTTTGGGTTTTCGGCGCGCCAATTGATCTATGGACGTCATGCACTGGGGCCGCTGACAGTATTCAAGGAGGTCTGGACAAATTAGAGCATCGATGGAGAAACACGCTCAACGTATACACCTATCTCATCGACCTCAGAAACCGTCTCAAAGACACGTGCAAACTTGCTGACGAGGAAATAGAGAATCCATCTCAGAAACAAAAAACTTACTATGACCGCAGGAGCCGCCCCAGAAGGTTAATTCAGGGCGACAAAGATCTGATTTTGCTGCCCACAGGTTCCAACAAGCTGCTCTTGCGGTGGAAAGGTCCATACCTTGTCCTTGAACGCAAAAACGACGTGGATTACCTTGTGGAGCTAGGGCACATGAGGAAAGTTTTTAACATCAATACGCTTAAGAAATACGACGAACGCAAGCCTGTGGTGACAAAGCAAGTATCAGCCGCAGCCGAGACCGACAAACTCCCTTTGGGCCTTAATACACTCAACGGGCAGTGCCCGGTAGAATTGCCTGCTGCGAGTCTGCGTCAAACAGTGCTCTGAGGACATCATGTTGGCGTCAAGTCTGTCATAGGCACAAATTGCAGAAATACGGGGCTTGTTCTATGAAGTCGAGGCGTTTATTTGTGCAAGATTAGAGTTACATCATCGACTACAAGAATGAGCCGATAACGTGGGTGCTGATTATCGTAGCCGCGTTTCGCTGACCCACATTATCTTGACATATGGGAGGTTTTTTGACTGAAGAGTTTGTCTGTCATGCTAATCAAATAACAGTAACGGTTCCTTTGTCTTTGATATTTGTGTGTACGTATGAACGCGTGTCTGCGAACACTAACTGTGAACTCTTCCTCTCGTGGGACTCTCCAGTTCTATCCCCCCAGTGGTTCCAGAACAGTTGCAAACGAGTCTTGAAACGGGGGGAGATTGTGACTATGTGGATTGTTCCACTATGGGTTCCGGGCGGAAACAGAAAAAGTGTGGCAGCGTGCGGTGCGAGCTAGTGCGCGTGCACGACCAAACGTTGGAGCTCGGCATCGAGACAGTCGTGGCAGTGGGTGGCTGAGTGGCGAGACGTTATCTGGAGCTCGGCGTTCCTCAAGGCCAGCTAGCCTGCACCGGCCGGCCATCGGGGTCCGGTGTCTGGCTGCCCGCACAGTACCACGCTAACCTGCCCGCTCACTCCAGCCTCCCGGTAGCCAGGTGCCGTACCGACACACTCCTGCCTGCTGGTACCTGCCTCCGGGTATCTAGGACATCACCGCGAACCTGTTGCCTGCTGATACTTCCCCGGTGACCGAGCTGTACCCACGCCGCCGTGGTCTTCGGCGTCAACAATGACTGTCACACCGGAACCCATAGCAAGACGCTGGTGTTCATCTTGTTGAAATCATCTAGGTCGTAAGTGCCCCGTACTGTATGTGTGCGTGTTACTGCGCAAGCGGGCGTGGTATGCCTTCGTCCTCGTCGCTCAAGAAAACAGTGTCGTGATCCTGGATGCGGCTTGTTTTATTGTCGAGGGCTCCTGAGTGGACCTGTGCCCAATAATTACATAAAAATTACATTATTAACATCAAAAAGTAAAGATCCACCAGCGAGAGGGTTGAATAATAGACAAAACTCTGAAGTAATTAAAGGGCTCAGGTCCGTTTAGGACCCCTGGGCAATAAGACAGACCGCATCCAGCGTCACGACACTGTTTTCTGCAGCGACGAGAACGAAGGCATACCTCGCCCGCTTGCACAATAACAGGCAAACGTACAGTACGCGGCACTACGACCTAAGGGACTTTGACAAGATGAAAACCAGCGCCCTACTATGACTTCCGGTGCGACAGTCTTTGTCGGCGCCGAAGCACACGGCGGCGGCGGTACAGCCCGGTCACCGGGGAAGCATCAGCAGGCAACCGGTTCGCGGTGATGTCCTGGATACCCAGACGCCGATACGAGCAGGCGAGTGCTCGTCAGTAGGCCGCCTGGCTACCGGGAGGCTGGAGTCTGCGGGCATGGTAGCGTGTTGTTGTGCAGGCAGCGAGACCCCGGACCCCGATGCCCGGCCGGTGCAGGCTAGCTGGCCTTGAGGAACGCCGAGCTCCTAAGAACTTCCCGCCACTCAGTCATCTCCTACCACGACTGTTTCAAAGCCGATCTCCAACGTTCGATCTTGCACGCGCACCGGCTCGCCCAGCACGCGGCCACACTTTTTCTTTGTTTTCCTGGAACCCATAGAGGCACAATTCACATCACTACAATGACATAGGAAAGATTGACCGTAGGAAACAAAAGCAGGGCAGTAAAGTACTGAAATCTGTCCAACAATAGCATCCAACACTAATACTTCACAAATAGAGCAAGATTGTGGTAAATAAAAGTTTATTTCACATTCGCGTCATACTTCAGCAGTAGCTTTCTTGCCGATTTCTAGCTCTTATTGTGTGTGAAATCCAAATATATTTTCTGGTGAGCCAAGGAGAAAGAGTTTAGAAGGGTGGCTGCACTGCACCGAAACAATATCCAACTAGCCCAAGTTTCTGCCTTACTAAACACCCACCTTTATGATCACCTGGGGCACATAACGATATTCTTTAGAATTCTTATTCGGCCATAACCTCGACCAGGTCATCGCAACTCGTCACTGAACGCGTTAGAGTTCGCTGGCGGCATCCTGCGCTGCCCTGGAGTAGCATGCCGAGGCGACAACCAGGCAGACCTCTCCTGTTTCTTTAAAGTTCTTCTCCTCCTCCTCCTCCTTCGCCACGGTGAGCATATACCTGGTGAATGTCCCTAATTAGGTGGTGTTGCAAAAGCAAGCCCGCCAGAAGCTTCGATCACGTTGGACGCTATTTTGAGACCGTTGTGTGGGATGTTAACCGAGGTGCTAATGCAGACGACGATGGACGTGATTCTAGAGGAATTTGGACAGTGTTGTCGTGGAAATCTGGAGGTTAAGAGAGCGCAATCTGGTCATCACTGCCGCTTCAATGGGAATATAGCAAATGCTCTGGGGGCTTAGATAATAACGTCTGTTACATGGGGTTATACGTCCCAGCGCTGCGCACGGACAAAAAGAGACGCCGTCGTGTATCGGGGCTCCATAATTTCCCGCACTTAGGTTCATTTAACCTGTACAGGCATAGCGCCGCACACGGTAATATTTCGCGCCTCGCCTCCATCGACATGCGGCCACCGCAACCGGGATAACATGCCGCATTCCATGAATTCAACAGTTGAACGACGCAATGTCATAAGGCAACGTTAATCACCTGATAAACGAGATAGCATGAAGCCCAAGCTTGAAAGTGCTGGGACATCATTTCTCGCAAATGAACTTGAAACGTCACGGACCAATCAGACCGTCACACAGCGACGCTGCACTTTAGCACAATACCCTTAGCAGCTATACTTGTATGGATGACTGTATTCATAAAGATCTGCGCCGCCGTCGTGGTTACCCTTTTTGTAACACACAATTGAAGACTGATGCATGATGAATTGATGGCAAGCGTAGGAGGGGCGTCGGAGAGTACGGCAGGCGGATGAGACTAGGAATATTGCGGGGATATTTGCCACAGGTGGCAGAGGACGGTGTTAGTTGAAGTAGTATGGGAGAGACCGTTACCCCGCAGTGGACGTAGTTAGATTGATGATGTTGATGGCGTTGAATACAACTCTGTTGCAATCACAGTCAGTCCGTTCTTAACGTCGGTCTTGGTCATAATTGGTCTATGAGCATGGAGTTGCGTCTCCGCACAGAGTGTAGTTGTCCTTTGGGTTGACGTCTGTTCACCTTACACATTAAGACACTTCTCATGTGGTCTACGTTAGCGTAAGATTCGAAGCAAAAATGGAAGCGGAAGGTAGGAACCTTTAGCCTACACTGCTTCGCTCCGGGTCTTACCAAAAGCTTGGCGGGTTTCTACATCTCTGAGTACATTCTAGAACAACAAAACCGGAATTATTATTTTTCCTTAATTCTCAGCCATTCATAATGACGAAGCAGCTGAATACATTAACTGAGTTATGCCGAAAAGAATCACAAGAAGAGAAAATACGGTGCAAGTGTATGCGCTTTGGTGAATAGTAATGCATATTTACTCCTTCATCATAAGCAAATTCCACTTCAGAATATTCCCCTAAACACGCGACCAAGTTGCAAAGAAATATGATATTGTCCAAGCTAAGCACTCCATTTCATCAACTGAGTGGCTTTGTTACTTGTAGGCCAGTGCAGTGGTTTCCTTGAATATTCATTACGTTAAACATATGTTGTAACCGGGTGGATAATGCATTTCCAGGGTGATAAAATGACTTGTTTGATTCGTCAACTTCCATTTTCATTTATACAATTCGGCAGCGTTGATCACTTATAGAATCAGCCGCTGCAGTGGCTCAGTGGTTATTGCGCTTGGCTACTGACCCGAAAGACGCGAGTTTGATACCGGCCGCGGTGGTCGAACTTCGATAGAGGCGAAATTCTAGAGGCCCGTGTATTGTGCCATGTCAGTGCACGTTAAAGAACCCCAGGTTGTCGAAATTCACTACGGCGTCCCTCATTGCATAAGTCGCTTTGGGACGTTTAACTCCCCTAAACCAGCTTATAGATTAAGGCAACCCCGTATTTTAATCAACCAAAGAACCAGGCAGGCTGTCGTAAAGGGTACTCTACAATAGCCCAAATTCACACTTTCACTCAACTAATAGAGAAATCCGCAAAATATCTCAGCCCCGTATATAATCTTGATAGATTACGCCAGAACGTTCGGCTTAGACGAAGCCTCACCAGTGATGCAGGCATTGCAGAACCAGAGTAGAGAAGGACTATATATAAGAATACATGAATATATCTATAACGGATGCACAGCCCCAACTGAGTTGGAAGTGCAGCACAGCCCTGAATTGTGCGTTTCATTTATGCTGCGAATCTTGTCTGCATTATGAATAATAACCAACTAGCCAAATCCACCGTGATACTTCAAGGGTATTACGCAGGAAGACACAACCTCTCCAGTGCTATTCCCCACTTGTTTAGAGAATTTATACCGAATTAGATTGGGAATAGTTGCAGATAAGACTGGATGGCGAATTCTTTAGTAATGTGCGTTTAGCTGATGCGGCTGCCTTTCTAGGTAACTCTGGGGACGAAGTGTAAAAATGTATGGGTAAGATTTCAAGTTGTTGGCACAGGTGTTGACCCTAAGGCAGGTTCATGAAGACTAATACTGTAGCAACAACCAATCAAGTGCTAATTGAGCCATCCGCTAAAGAAATTTGCTTTCATGCCGCCAGATAAGCACTAAATGAATGTCCGAATAACCTCAGACTGGGGGACGCCGATAAATGAATGTAGCTAGGCTGCATCCTATAGCACGCCTTCTTAGCCAGAAACATATGCATCCGCTTCGCCTTGATAAATCCTAATGTGGGAACAGGGGGCGGAAAGGAAAAATATGTTCTTGGCCCTTGGTTTTGTAACTATGACAAGGTTGAAAAAACTTTCTCCTGTAGTAGAGAAGGCATTTTCCTGGGTGATATTTAATCTGATCACCAACTGTCGACAAATCTCCAGAGTATGTAACCCCCAAAAAATACACTCAATTGGTTTTCATAGACCAATAAAAGTATTCAGGCGGTGCGAACGACTACTGAAGAGCTTGTTGCTTTGCGTCGCCTGTTCATTTCACGTAACATAACGCCGGTCCTCCTCATAAGCAAAGCTCACACTCGATTTTGAGCGAAATTGATGCGTTTTCTTATTGTATTCTGGGAAACTAAGTCATACATTTTATTTAAGGTACGTGGCATGCAATTTTGTTCATCACAGTGTCATGAATCCTGCTTACTGATCTAGGTTGTCGGTTTGTGTTTTTAGTAGGCAGAAAGATATGGTATATTATTTATACACTTCTACATACCAGCATCGTTTGAAGGCACTACAGAAGAGGGGTGCGGGAGGGTACGTGAATATTGCTACTGGCTAATACGAAGCAAACAATATAACTGAAAAGAAAGAATGATTCGCAACGTTAGAAAACACAAAGGATCACAACAGCGCATATTGTTACGTATGCCATTGCAGAGTTCGGAAGCTTTTTTTCAGATTGGACTCGAATGCCTATATAGAGACATTCATTTCTAAGCGTTGTTTGGGAGTAGAAAGATGGCGTGATGAAATGTGCTAGTTTTGATTTTCAGTTTTTTGATTTTCCACTCACGTTGAAGCCTGCTCCGCTGCAATCGCGGGGGAACAAAAACTGTCTTTTTTAAATTTCACAAAATATATCTGAACAAAAGTGTTTAAGAAGTGAACTTATAGGTGTAATCCCGCATTCCAAAATACGTTTTTCTGCTACTGATGGTTAGCGATATGAAGCGGTCAGGGCCGAGCAGCAGCAAAAAACTAGCGGAAAAATTGGCTGACGATTACACTTTTCCGTAACGAGAGTTTTGAGCGCATCTGCTGCGGTATTGCAACCATCGGCGACGTCAGATGGAGTACGCAGTGAAAAATTGAGGCTGACATGGGTTTAGGCTTTGGCAGCGCGCACAGCGATCCGTCGCTGCTGAGATTGCTCTGTGCATCTCCTGGGGCGAATCTTGACTTTAAGCATCTGCGACTAACAATTCAGCTTTATCCACGTGGAAACGACGTAAGCAATGATACGAGCTCAGGCTGAAATCATTCGTGTGGAATGAAATGAAATTCGCGGCCTGGAATTCAGCAAGTTCTGTAGCGCAACTCACTGCCTTATTCGGAGTCTACTCTCTTCTCTTCGAGATTCCGTGAAGTTCGAGGGATTGATAAACAGTTCCGCGGGTAGCTCCTCACGTGCACACCCTATTACAGCTAATTTGTTCTTACGCTGTACCATTTCAGATAAAACGTCACACATGAATGTTTCAGTAGAAACGACCGCAAACAGTAGAAGGATGATTCCGCACACGGTAAATAAAACAACACAGCGAAATTCCGATAACGGCCGGTGCAGATGCCCTTCAATATGATAATTTCGAAAAGGAATTAATTCACAGAGTCTGCGAGGAAGAGGGGAGAGACGATCGCCTCACGCCGAAAACGGCTACACGTTAATCAATCCGTGGACACGTGAGTGCGATCAGTATATCACTCTCAGAAAAAGCAAGCACGATTTTTCCGGAAGCGGGCAGCGGTGGCGCAGAGAGATGGAGTAGAGGTGGCATCTAGCCATAAGCTGCGTTTTCCTCTCCCTGACTTCTCGAGAGGGCGCGAACCATCTCGAACCGTAGTACCAAGGGCAGCTTCCCCAAGGTAGCAGGGAGAGGAAGACCAGGACCGGGAGCTGAGACGCGCTGGCGAGATTTTGAGTCATCGAGCGTGCTACAAAACAATTTTATTGTTTGTTTTTTCTTTTTGCCGTGGGTCGCAGTCGCATGATCTCCCTTCACGCTAGCACTTTTCTCCTCGTGCTCTTTTCGCTTCGCCGTCTTTCGTCCTCCGCTGTGCTCTGCGATCGCTCTCTTCCATCCTGCGGTGCACTTGCTCACTCGGTTACGCCGAGGCCGAGGGACGCTACTCAAGAGCTTCGCTTTAAATACCACCGCCCAAAAGCTTCCGCTAAACGGGGAATGAAAATAATGTTTGTTGTTTGGTTTGTTTGGTGTCATTTGTACAGGGGATAACAATTAGTCCTTGAAATCTGCAATGGACAGCATCAATCAAGCGGCCGTTAGAGTTTGCCCAAGCGTTGTCTACCGGGACCAACCATCGTCGTTACTTCCAGAAGCACGAAAAATTCCTTTGAGTGCGAAGCTCCCTCTCCCGAGTATCCATGAGATCCTCGCAATGTAGGCTATTTTGCAGTGACGTCTCTTGCAGTTTTGTAACAACAGCGGTTGCGACTATTATGAACTCGCGCGTGCAAAGATGCTTGTCACGCATGCAGCCTCCGGATTGCGCCACTATAGTGGAAGGGCACCAGTTCTTAGGAACAACGGAGCAGTGGGAGGCAGCGAGGTCTAGCGAGAACCTGGAAACGCAGCGAAAGCTGACGGACCTGACCAGGATCGCCGCATCAGTCGTAACGGCCCTGGACTGCATATGGGCTCCAGACACTCGGGAAGAAAATTTCTGGCCGAAATAAAAAATTTTGTTTGCTCTTTCTCTCTGCCTAATAGAAAAGCAGTGGGAGGCTGAGTTGCCGAGCTCTAGCCTGGATGACCAGCATGGTCTGGACGACCGAACTAGGAATATGTCTCGGGTTCTAGGCTTCCTGGAATAAGGAGCCTGCCAAGTCAGTGTGAAGACTTCTCGCGTTCTCTAAATATGAGTTTGTTTTACTCTCCTCTCCCTATCTTCTTCTGGGAAAAACAACGAGCGCAACCATTCTGCCGGCGGGACGGAGCTTGTCCTTCCCTCCAGCTTCTCGTTTCTCGTCTGGACAAAATATATATCTATGCACAAAGGATAGGTGCAACTAACGATAACGCGGAAAGCGGTGAACGAGGCTCTAAAAGTGGGCATTGGAAAAGGTTTCAGCCAATTTCGAACGCAATTGTAATAACATATTATCTCCGAGTATGTTCGGGTAGTGCCGACTACAGACGTTTCACGGATAGCGGCAGGGAGAGTGCTGCCACATTATTCAGAGATTAAAGTATTACTGTGGAGAAATAATATAATTTCTATTCCTGCGATTTCCCAAACGATATACTTTTAGCGTTCCCCTACATTGCAGCGGGTGAAAACACGTTTGTACGTAACACCCCTCGCCAGCAAGTTGTCAGACCTTCACCTAACGTCGCACTCACAAGTGCTACAATGACCTTGTCAGAAGTTGGTCGCCTATACGTAAGCAGCTAGTAATAGACAATCCACGCGCTTGCGGATTTGCATGGTGATCCCTGAATTATTATCCAAGTGGATGAAAAAGCTTCGATGTATTGCTGGAGTGCGGCATGAAATTCATCGTTGAAGATTGCTTAACCCAATTTCCGGGTCTTATCGTCATCAAACTAATGTATGTATTGTCTACAGTACTTTTCAGCGTTGAACAGCTGCAAAATGTGGCACCTATTTGGACAGCGGCAAAATGCTCCATGAAGACTGAATTTTAATAACATCTTGTTGCGAAAATACTTTTCAAGCTAAGAACACACTGCTATGTTCAAGTACAGTGCCATCGGAGCGTTCACAGAAGTGAGTTGTTTGTGGAATGGCAGATATCTGCTGCTGCCCAAGCGTTGATGTCGCAGCGCACTTAAGCAGGTTTGGTGCTGGTTCGGGTGAGAGACTGCGCTCGATTCAGGTTTCTGGTGCCCTGCTAGCGCTGGCTCAGGCGACAGCCTATGCGCGCCGGTTGCCAGGAGGTGGCTCTTGGCCACAGGTACGACCTTGGATGAGAAGGTGATGTAAGTTTAGATGACTTCGTCCTCGTATGTGGATTCAAGGCTCTCGCGGTAGCTTCGGCATGCTGCTGGAAAGTCTGTAATGGCATATGTGGTGTTAGTCGGGGGCGGGGGGCGGGGGGGGGGGGGGGGCGAAAGGGGGCTGGAGACAGTGGCTACCACTATGTCTGCTTTCTGCGCATCCGAGGTGGTCATACACCCATACCGGTACAACCAAGTATCACGGGCAACCATACACTGCTTGAAATTATCCAATTTGCACGCCATTGTTAGCCCCAGCAAGAAGCTGTAAAGGTCCGCTAGAGGCCGGGCCTGCGAAAATGATGCATTGTCCAACAAGGAGAAGAAAAAAATACGCGCTCACTAATTAGGGGCCACAGAAAGAGCAAATGATGGCGTGGAAGGAGTTCTTTTGTGGAAATGTAGATTTAACCTGGTGCGTTGAATCACTAACACACACTTCTGTGCAAAAGAAGGGCCTGGGGTGAAAAGGCGGGTGGAGTAATATAATGTTAATTTAGAAGAAACTGATGTAAAAACAATTTTTGGTCACTGATTAAGGGTACACACGCTTTCAGTAGTAGTAAAATAATTTTAAACCTTAAGGAACCGCAACCGCTGTGCACGGCACTGCTGCGAAGGATAGGAGTCAGGTACAACTATTTTCATCGCCAATCGCACCCATTATTACCTTTCATCCACGTGAGGCATAGGAGGCATTTAGCTCACGTTGCTGAAGGCTCATCATACTACACGATGATTTGACAAGCAATACACACTTTTAAAACATGCGAAGCTTGCAATGCTCTACATGACTAACACGGCAAAGACAGCATCGTCTTTGGCATCGGTAGGTCCATGCCACAGCGCTCAAGTATCGTCTCGAAAAACCAATCGGTTTCATACTGGCCAAACCAGTTTTAGGCAAAATTTTTTATTGCTCTTCCTTTAAACCCGTAGCGTCTTTCATACATGTGGCTTTAGCGTTTTTACTCTGGCCTTTCTAAGCTGTTGGGTGCGCTTTTGGACATTTATGTCGTTTTTCATTCTATGCGAGTTGACGACTGATGTATAAAGTCAATGCCGAGATTTCAACTGCTCGCAAAAGTTTTCTTGGGTCTTCGGAGGAAAGCAAGTTAAGGTTGCGAGATAAATCATTTACCCGCTAATTGCGCGATCACATATTTGAGACCTTGGCATGAGAAGGCAGCCTTTATGGCAATATCTAACGCAATATATATATACACAATATATATATATATATATATATATATATATATATATATATATATATATATATATATATATATATATATATATATATATATATATATATATATATTTCAAGTTTTAGATGTCTGTCGTGAAAATTCCTACCAACTTATCTTCTGCGCAGAGAGTTTTCTAATACTGACACCTCTTAAGCTGCAGGCTTCGAAGTCCGGAGATTCACCTGCACAAATAAGTTCAACGTTGTGGGACTCGAAACTTGACAGAACAATGAAAATGCGATTTGATTACGTGAGAAAAGGTTTGGCAGATATAATATAGTTAGATCAAAGACGAGTTGGTTAGCGTGCTCCTCTGCTTCTGGTGTTCACTCAGCAAATTTTCTCCCTTTGTTTTCGCGATTTTCAGAGCTCTCAAAAGTTTATATATCAGGGGAGGTGCACTGTCGTGTATGTGGAAGTTTCCAGATATATAAGCTTGAATGAATAAGTAAAAGTAGGTGTGGGAAGAGTAGAAGAATATAAAAGATGTTTTGTAACGGTAGAGAGATTAATCAGAGTGCCTAAAGAAATTAAACCGGAATATAATTGGTTATCCGAAGATGAGCAGGCACTTTCCGACCCGCATATCATTTATGGGTATTGTGCATCCAAATAGCGTTTTCCAAGGTATTGTCAAAACGCAGGAGCTTTAGGTTTAGACATGGTAACCTCCTTCTGTTGGTCCAATAAGAGCCGTTCCGTATCCCGGCACCATCCCGGATAACTTCTAGTATTCCGGAAAATTTCCTAACCTCATCGGCCGGCCTGACTGCCACCCCGGCTGCGCTTTCAATCTCTTTGAATACACTGCCTTACCCTGAGGTATTATCAGCTGTGTCCACTCGAATTGCATGCGCCACCCATTTCTCCTTCTCTTGTTCAACTTTGAAATCAACCAATCCTGTTTGCTGACTGACCTACTCTGCTGTCTTCTTGTCTTTTAAATGGGCACATATAATTTTCCGTTCGATACTACGCAGCTCCAGCCTAAGCTCTAGTTCAACTCTTCAGACTCCACATTTCCTGCATATAGGTGAGTACTCGCGATATACATCTTGTATATATTCTCCTCTTGGAAGATACAGGCAAGCACCTTTTCATGTTCTGAGAGTACCTCCCAATGTGCTGCACCTCATTATTACGAGGGGAGTGCTGATCAAATTTAGCTTCCCTCTGATCCAAGCGTGTAAAATAACATGAGGTAAGTATTTCCTACCGATTGAGAGCCGCTCTGTGATCAATTTTCTGGCCGCGCAAAGACGTTCTGCAAAGAATATTTTTAATATTATTACAGCAATTGCAGCGGATAGCATCACTTCGTATCTCACAGTGAGACGTTGGGTTGCCAAGACCCAACCTGGTCAGTTAAGCACCGAAGTTTAAAAGCGTCTTGAGAGGCCCATAGATGCGACCGTGTTGGGACATGTGGACACGGTTCACGAAAACGTGTGGGAAGGCAAAATAACATCAGCTAACTGTATAGCATACTGTAGTCATTTTATGACAGGGCATGATGTTCCAAGCATTGCTAAGGTTTCAGCGAAACGTGGTTTCCAAATTCCTGGATGCTGACCTGAAGCATAAAATTGTGATGACCTATCAGGCCACTTTCCGTCATTTTTATAGGCGTGAATAAAATTTGCTGCGCAGACGTCATAAATAAAATGAAGCTAGGTTCTGTTTATTTGATCCCGAGGCGAAGGAGCAGTGAAGCAGTGGAGGAACTCGGTTTCAGCCCGACCAAAGAAATTACAAACACGAAGACCCCGCGCTAATCAATCGCTTAAGTGTTTCGGAACAGGACTGTAGTTGTCACAATCACACCAGGCTATTATGCTTACCTGTCCTACAAAGCCAGGCCGGAACTAGTCAGAAACCACGGGGGGAAGCTATCAAAGGAGTGCTATTTTTGTCACGGCATTGAGCCAGAACAAAAAGACTAGCCTCTATAACTGCTCAGAATGACTCAATGTAAAATTTCATACAGATCAACATCCAGCTCACTAATCCGATTTAGCTACCAAGAACTATCATGTGCTCAGTGATTTCAAGAAGCACGTGAAGGGAACATGTTTTGTGCCCTTAAGGATGTGACAACTGCTCCAAAGCGGTTGTCTGATGCAAAGCCATACTCTTTTCTTTAAGTGCATAGACAAGTTGCAGGGCAGATGTGAAAATTTAAGTTCGAGGAGAATGAATTCAATAATTAATAAATTGCATTCTTGCACAGTCAGCTGTTTGTATGAAAGCTTAATACTTATGAGCATCGCTTTCTGTACGCCTAGTACTTCGCTCGCGTTGGCCGCATCTGCGGCTACTACTTCTCCGAAGTTGATGAATCTCAGTACAAATTCAAATGCTAAGCTGTCTATCGTGAACTTCAGTTCCGTTGTTCATTATTGCTTTGGTTTTCATCATAATCTTTAGACCCAACATCCGTCCTGCTTTGTTTCTCTGGACCCTTATATAATCATGCTGTGCAATTCGCATCTGAATGGCTTAGCAAAGCAATTTCATGAGAAAATGTAGATTACTTAAGCACGTTCAATTAACTTTTAGCCCCAGCACTTTCTAGCACAATTCTCTGAACACTTCCTGCTAACAAGAAGCCTGTAGTGTACAGATCGTTTTTTCTGCCTAGCACTCTAACTGGAAATTTACCACTTGCTCCGCGGAGGACTATGGTCTCTGTGCAGCTGATATGGTATTTTCTATTCCATTTACATAGGCTACTAGGCTTTCAAGTAGGGACCAAGGCATCACCTTTGTCTTGAGAATAACCCCAGAGATTTCCCTTTTCCGGGCTACGAAATACCAGTCATAGTTGTGTGCAATTTAAACATTCCTCCACATGAGCCAATCCTCTCGATTACTTACGTGAATCTTATTGCCACCTATGGCCATTTTTCAACAGTGGCTGATACTGACTGTATACTTGGAATTCATAGCCGGTGTGCGCGTCTTGTGTTTCGTACTATATCCTGCATTTTAGGGCTAAGCTATGGAGTCCGAAAAACCAGGAAAGTCCTTTCAAATTGTTTATCTCTGCAAAGGTAACACGAGCGTCTTCAACTCCATAGAGGCGGAGGATTTGAAAGTTTTCGCAAAAAAATACTGTTTTTGTACGCAAGCCCTGGCAGATCGTACGAGCGCAACCTGCTGCTTTTTTTCCCGTGTTTCAGGCTCAATATCTAAATTTTTTTTTATGTTTTAAGGAGCGCTGCTGTAAGAAATGAGCATTCTGATACCGCCTAGGAGAGCGTTTAGGAGGCTACAACTTCGCCCATATAAGCAGTTTGATTTACGCTGCCTCTGCACCTTACCCGGGCCAGTGCCGTCGCTGCTACGTTACAGCGACGAGGGAATTATACCCGGCCCCTGCGGCCGAGTTTCTATAGAGTAAAAGTGCAGAACCTTAGCCCGCGTGCTGTGTGATGTCAGCGCATGCTCAAGATGCCCACATGGTCCAAAACTATATCCAAACCTCCAATACAACGTCCTTCATAATCAATGTGCTTCTTCTAGACGTTAAATCCGATCATTTAAAATTACCAGTTTTATATTTTTACAGTATTTATTAAATTAATATCCCTGCAGCGCGCAAAGGCAGTATGCAGGGCTGAAGGGCACAAGCGTATCAGGCACTAATAACGCTAGAAAGAAGAACGGAAAATAAAACAACGCAGAAAATAAGAGAACAGCGCGACGCAAAGCATGGGCTAGAAAGGCACGAAATTGATCTAAAGCTCGTATTCAAGCATCTTAGCGGTTTATCTGCTCCAGCCAAAATGGCGAACATCGAAAGGAAGAAATTTAATTACATTTTATGACACATTTAAACTCACTGATTTTGCACTGATGGGCAAATCTTCTGGATACAAAAAGAGGCATGTAATTATTCTGCTCTTTGTAAGTGTTGACCTTCAGAAAATATATGGGATTCAACACTTCTGATCTGAAGTCCTTACCACGCTAAATTAAGATATCCCAACCAAAGCTGCCGTGAGAGTTGTGACATTTCCTGAAAAGTTGAAATCCTTGAACAGAAAGCTTCGGTGGTTGTTTTGGACGCGTATTAGCATATGTGATAAATTCGTAAATGGAGGACCCCTACTACGAAGGCCTAATACACAGCACGCCAGGCGGGTAAAATACTTCATCTCTTTTACCGCGATAGCGTTAAGGGTACCATTAAGCAGAGCAAGCAGTGTAGTTGATGTTGGTAGGTGGAGAAAATCGAGATTGGTCGAATGGTTAACGACGTCGCAACCACCTCACCTTGAGCGGGCAATTCGAACGCCCCACAACAATCACGCAGTAAAATAATGATTACATCTCTGCGCAATTCCTCATTCGTATACAGAGTTCTGACGTCATTCCACCATCCTTACGCAGTGCCTATGAAGAAAGAAAAGCGATTGTTCTAAACAAAAAAAAATAACGAACGGTCGATTGTGGACTCGAACCGCGTATTCTGTGGTGAGTCGGGTGCACCAGCCCATGTCCACGGAGAAAGTTTTGTTTCAACTAAGAGTTTCTCCAATGAAACAATTTTCTGTGTGCATAGCCATTTACAATGCCTTCAGCAAGCGGCAATTAAGGCATTCCTGAATAGCAGTTCCAGGAAAACAATTGCTAGAGGAGAAGCAAGGCTAAGCATGCCGCGTACTTCCAAGAGGGAATGGAACTGTGATTCGAAGTCAGTCTGGTCAGACAAGTCTTAGCAATGGAGAATCATTTGTATTAAACGCTACAACAGATTTAACATGCCGACCCATAATATGGTCTTCGCTTAAATTGCGCAGCCATATAATAGAGAAGACATGAAGGAAGGTTCGTTGGACTGGGTAAAAAGTGCCCTCGTTTGTTGTGGTAAATAAAAAATAAAACAAACTGGAAACAAAAAGCGAAGAGAACATGAACTAAAATAAAGAACAGTGTCTGTGTCTGCGAAGTGGTGCGTAACGAGGAGCGCACTCTGATGAAGGCACCATTAACGCTATCACGTCCGACCCTTAACGTTGAGCTTAAGTATCTCCAGAAATTTACCCCGGATCTTGCTTTGCCGATATTGTGCTTAAAAAAAACAAGTAATCTTGAAGCTTTTGGCGTTGAACACTCAACGTATATTGTCGACATACTGTTCGAGTAAAAGTCAGAGCAAACGTTTTTATATCGACACCTCGTCATTCAAACTTTGCGCACCTTGCAGTGTCATTTTCAGTTCCCTGCCCGAACCCAGCTGTACTACTGCCTCCTGTAATAATTTCTCATGCGTACTGGCGGCAACGCGGTCAGGCGTTTAGGTGATAATGAGCGAGTACGTGTGGTCCAATGCGTGTTCTGAATGATTGAAAAAGGCGTTCAAAGCTCTGGTCGCGGTTCTTGATGATGCTTGTAGTGTGTGCTTTACTTTCCTTGTACATTTTTTTATTGACTGCTTGTGTTTTGATTCCAGTCATTTCTTTTCAGATTTGCTGCGTTCTTCTTTTCATTATTTAATTCGTTCCGGCTTATATGTGTCATCGGCCGCCGCGGTGTTTCAGTGATTATGGTGCTCGGCTGCTTACCAGTAAGAAGCGGGTTCGATCTCGGCCATGGCGTTTACATTTCTATGGAGACAAAATGCTAGAGGCCTGTGTACTGTGCGATGTGAGTGCACGATAAAGAATCCCAGGTGGTCGAAATTTCCGGAGCCCTTCACTGCGGCGTCTCTCATAGCCTGAGTTGCTTTGGGACGCTAAACCCTAAAAACCAAACCCTCCACTACGGCGCCCCTCGTAGTCTGAGTCACTTTGGGACGTTCAACCCCATTTACCTATTTACATGTATCGTCGCTAATAATTCATTATCGCGAGGTGCTAAAGTTATCCTGTCTAGCACAGGCGCACGTGATGATTTATACATCATTAAGAAAGAGCTAAGAACCTAACCACGTCCAGTTCCTTAATGGCTTTAGCGGTAGCTTTTAATATTGCACTCTAAAACACTCCTGTGTGAGTTTCATTCTTCCTATGTTACTTTCTATATCCTTGTTTTATTTTTACGCTATTTTCAGGCGCTCTATATGTTGACACTAGCATTTTTATTTTATTTTTTTCTTCGTTTTATCGTTTTCACCTCTTCGTTTCTATCAAGCTGTGGTTATCGTGGAATTAATTATAATTCGTAATCGACAGCCTTTTGGCGCCATTTGTGGCCGCCGTTGCCACCCTGTTTGCGTACATACTTGCTTAACATACCTTAACGGCTTTCAAGTCCTCTCAGATTGTATATCCTGTTTCGAGCCAAAACAGCTGCCCCTAACGAGCCGGCACAATACATATTAGCATAAACGAGACTTTACAGAATGCTGCAAATTGAACATCCTGAGAAAAACATAGTTTTTTTTTAAAAGGAGCAGCTTCAGGTCTGTTAGTCTTCTGACTGCCAGCCTGCACTACGAGATCGTTCAGTGCTGGGTGCTTCTGTGGAATATACTCTTGAACAATATGGGCAGGTTCCGCAGTTCGAGATGCAAAGCTGCAAAGATAATGATCGCACGATGGTAATTATCGTGAATGCTTTAAGTATGCGTGCTTCAGTTATCAGCGTTAAATCATTAGATGAATTTCCACAGACCGTACGTGGAAAAATGTCGACGATAGGCTTCCTTGAATCTGTTCACAATAACACAATGAAAGGAAGATAAGCTCTTGGCCAAGGCCTCATCGCCCAAAACAGACACGTCAGCTGGTTTCAGTGAAAGCGCAGTTTCATACATAAAACAGAGGCTATCAGCCGAAAAGCGGTCGACATCGCAATGCGGATAGCGCTTCTGAAAACAGGCAAAGAAGCCTAGCACCAAATGTTCGGCATAACACTGAAAATGTGCCAAAAAGCGAGCAAGGATTCAGCCACCAGCGCGGTGCAAAAGGGGTTCTTCTCAGTCAAGCGACACGGAGCAATGAATCGGGATGGTAACTTAGTGCTGGCATCAGAATTTTTGTTCCTAGTGCCCTGTGCGGACGTCAGGGGGCGCAAAGGTACTAGTTCTCATCGGAGCAAAAAGTAAAAATTATAAACAAGCTGAGGTCAGCGCTTCTTGAAAGAGAGGACCGTAAAGAAATTATGCCTTCCTGTCCGAGCTTAAAACAGGTAAAAAAATTCACGGCAGAACAAATGCGTGTCTGGTATTTCCTAAATCGTGGCTAATGCAATGCTAGTGCTACCATTCATGAGGAATATATGTTCCTCGGGAGTACCGAGCGGCTTTTGAAATTTAACCGCATTTAAGAAATTTACAACGCCAACCTTTTTGCGCAAAAAAAAATTCCGCTGAAATGTAATTCACGTTGCAATAAAGTATGAAAATTAAACCACTCCAGCCACATCCAATTGTGATCGGCATCGCAAAAATGGCGGCTTGGTGCATCTTGCGCGTGTATCCATGTATACGGGGGGGTTCAGGCTGTTTCAAGTGGAAGTTGTTTCCACTTTTTGCCTGAACCAACCCTCATCATTTTGTGATGAAAATAAATAGATTGATTGATTGATTGATTGATTGATTGATTGATTGATTGATTGATTGATTGATTGATTGATTGATTGATTGATTGATTGATTGATATTACTGATATTGGCCACCGCAATCTTGGATAGCGAGAGGCTTTGCAAGCATATGTGTTCCGAGAGCAAGGCGCCGATTTGGACTTAGCCTACATGTAATGTTCAGGTGCGAAAACGCGCCGATTTCAGTAGGGGACCCGTTTAAAAAAAAAAAAAAGTCGAACTTCTGTGCTGTGGCTTTCTGAGCACACACTCTCGCGGCGAGCGTGGAACCGCCACCGACGCTCCCGTCCAGATGCGCAATCTTCTTGGCTCTCTGTAAACTTCATCCGGAGCTCAGGATATTGGCGCGCTGCCAAGGTCTGCACTGCGGACGCCGAGGAGGGCGCGAAGTAACGAGCTGAAAAAAAGGTATCGCTTTAAAATAAGGTGATATTGTGTATGAATAAAAGGAGGCAATAGGACGGCCTCACGAGCTTATTTCGTTATCGAAGCATGAACATCCGGTGTGCGTTACAGTCGAAGTGATTGCATTTGTTTAGTCTGGTCTTAGAAAACAGGTGCACTTTACCAGTGGGGCTACATTAGAATCGAGTAAATGCGGTAGCAAGTGGTACAGACATGTACAGCCTTGATCATAAGCTTTCACTCCACATGAGTTCCTCTCCAGCCATGTTAGCAGGCGCTTATGGAGCCCTTCCTCCTGTGTTTTTAACATCTTGGACCTAATGATGCCGCAGGTGTTTTACTGTACGGCTCAAAGGCAAATCATTCAGCTCAGCGACTATAGATCGAAGCAGCATATCAGTGAATAAGGTGCTTGTTTGAAATAGATATAGCAACGATTACCAACAATTCACACTAGCAGCACATTAGAGAACATATCAATCAAACGCGTGGTCCTTCAAGGGGGACAGAAATAGCGATAAGAAAGGTACTTAAACAGGAGCGCGACATTAGTTAACGCAGGCTTAGTAGTTCTTAAACATGCGCCACTGTCGTGCAGTCGCTGCAGAGACAGACGACTAACCTTACACGTATGCTTTGAAAATATGTGTTTAGGAAGCTTTTAGCATGAAGGAATATAGTGTCCGTGCTCTACCTGTCCTTTTCTGGTCGGCTTTTAGAATAAGAGGGCGTCATTTCCTTTTTTTTTCGTATTTCGCCATAAGCTTCTATATATAACATAAAAATGGTCGCGGGTGCCGCCTTTGATAGCAAGCGGCACTGCTTCGTACTCCATAATGCAGCGCGTACGAGACAAGGCAATAATAAAAAACAGACCAGACTTGCCATGACTGGCAAATTGAAATTTTATTCATAGAACTAAGCCGGGAGAGTTGTAGACAGTATTAAAAAACCCAAACACAAAACAGCATCACAAGTAGAAGTAGACCCAGTTTGATCAAATGACACGAGTGCCGCACAAGCTCCTTTCAAACCTCACGAAAAACCATTTTATGCATGTTCGTAAATAAGTCCATCGCAATTCACACAAAAGGCACAAAACAAATTTGACTCATAACGACATGTCGGATACAAAGTTGACTTCGCTGTCAGCTGAGGCGACAGATGGATAGTAGTAGATTACTTTTTTGTTGTAAAAAATTCTTCAACTAACTCTTGAATTTACTGTTGCCTGCCTCGATATAATTATTTTATCTAAGAAGACGAAAATACAGAACACGAGAATTGACTTTTACGCACTCATCGTTTAGTCGAACGTAAAACACCCTGCCCTCTGCCATGTGTAAACCTGCCCTCAGTATACCTGCAACCATGTGTCAGAGATCACCATAGATACCGGAAATACCAGAGTGTAGCAGATTAATGAGCAACACATTTGTTCAGTCAAAGTATTTATACTGATTTTTTTTAAATCAGCTGTGAATGCGTGTTACATTTTCTCTTAATTTTGACTTTCTTGTTGCATTGTATACATGCATTATATTTTAACTCCGCCTAGAACATAATGGCCCTTTCGGTTCACTTTCAAATGCATGCGCCTGGAACGTGCTGCGCAAAGCCAGTGCGAAGGCTTGCACTGCGCTCCTGCGTGCATCCGAGTTCGCCGCGATTACAGTGGCGGGAAAAACTCTTAGCGGGGGCCCGGTGCATTTGCCCACTTCAGTCAGTCTCGTCTAAGGCAAAGCTACTCGCAAAACGGTGATGAAGTTCTCTGCGTTGCATTGAGGGTATACCTTAAATTTCAAACAAAGGGTAATGCATATTACATAGGGTTTAATGTTGCGAAGCTCCACATAGGCTATGTCCAATGAAAGCTGCTGGAGCAGGCGGCTCCTTATTTCGGCCGCCAGGTGCTCTTTAATGCACACTGACATCACATAGCACACGGATGTTTTTGCATTTCTTCGTGATGTAAACGCAACCAACGGGACCAGGACTCGGATCAATGACCTCACGAGGTCAGAAGCCTAATATTGCAACGAATAGAAGAAGAGATGAATGAAGACTCTTGGAGGTGCGCATGCTCTGGGATTCGGTGCTCTGTGCCTGGTGCTCTGTGCGGGCCGCCTTGTGCTCTTGACCTGTGTGCTGTGCCCGGGCGTTCTCGCGTCGTTCCCGCCTGGACCACGTAACATCTTTATAGCCAGTAAACTAAGTCAAATATAAAAAGCAAGCACCAAGATAACAAGGTGCTTGAAGGAAGGTACACGGGAAACACTTCTTGCCACTGTGCTGTGCTGTGCGCGTGTGTTTTTGCTGCTCCATCATGAACTAACCACGCGCACAACCTGTACACATTTCTTTTTGTGAAAATAGTTTGTGTATATTACCTCTCCCCCTATCCTCTCTTCCTGTCCCCTCACCTCTTTCATTTCATTTCTCCATTCTGCCTGCTATTCTTTACTTCCGCTGCCCCAGCTCAGGTGCTTCAGTACCGGTAGCAGATGCCGGGGCTAGCAAAAATCTTTTCCTTCCTTTTTTTACTATTTCATAAAACGGCTACTATAACTACTACTAATCTGTATTCGTCAAAAGGAGTCATGCAAGCAGGTATGTGGCTCTTGATGACTCTTAAAAGAGGACGTGATTATCCCATCACCGAACAGCGCTATCGACTGTTGGCGTCGAAGGCCACCTCGAACCTCACACAGATATAAATGAGAAAATAATGCCCAGGCGTCTGACCTTTTGTACAATAGGTGTTGCACCGGGCCGTTAGATATTTTATTTTTCTGAGCTCATCGGCATCGACGCGCGCGTGACGAATTGTATTGATCAAAGGTTCTGTGACACGGGAACGAGGAATTCTGCACCCTGTCAGCGCACAGCAAAGCGATCCCAATAAATATTTTTATCTGTCCGGTGCGTGCCCAGCAGGAACTGGGCCTGTCCGTACACCTGAGCATGCATGATCACGCTCGCGTTTTGTTCCCACTGCAAATGGAAGATAGAACATCTGAAGTTCAAGTACCAGTCCTGGCGCTTTATTTACCCATCCTACGTGGTTCGCCGTTTTTCAGCTAGGGATAGGAGCACGGGCAGTCACGTCAGTTTCGATTAAGTCATGTTTGATGATTTTTAACTACTCAACTGATCAGTTGCTTACCATACAAGGCCATAAAATATCCAGAGTGGCATAATACAAATATCTGATGTATTAGTAAACGAAGGACAGATATACATGAAAAAAACACAGAGTCTGTTTCTGTTTGGGCCAAAGGGTGAGAGATGCCGCGATAACGAAACATAAGGCATTAGGGGGTACGAGAAGCATGAAGTAGTGAGAGATTTTTGTAAAGGAATAACAGTGCCAGGGCTTACTTTCGAGAATGCGGTTTCATGCCTAAGTGCAGAAGTTCCATCAAGACTAGAAATAAATCAGAGCGCTGTTGGAAGATCAGCACTAGGTACCCACGGTAAAACCACTGACCAGGCAATGTAAGAAAATTTGGTCTAAGCATCTCTTCAAGCACGGGAAGCTCATAAATATTATACAGAAAACGCTTGAGGAAATTCGACGAAAACGGGTGGCCAGTTAAGATGTTTATTTCCTTGTACAGAAAGGGCGTTGACTCACAGTGGCGGGAAAGGAATAGAAAACTAATCAGAAAGTAGGCAGTACAGAAGGACGGATAAATGAAGAGCTCTAGGCGACAGGTAAAAAACGCCGAAGGTAAAAACTAAATTAATTCGACGGAAAAGGAGCAGATTGTAGAACTATAACGATTGATGTAAAACAGCGCGAACTACGACGGACAAGAAGAAAAGGAAATGGGACGAGCGCTGACTCTTATCTAAGTTTATAGTAGCAATACCTGGCCCTTAAACGGAAAAAAAACATAACATGTTACACTAAAAGCTATAATAAAGGGCAGAGATGCACGCCACGCTCAAAGACCACCAAGAAAAGCTACATTTTTTTTTCGACGAGACTGACAGCTTGCTGATGCAATTTGTTCTTCGCTATATGGAAGGCCTGCACAAATTCCGGCGTGGTATGACCATGGTGTCTGTAAGGTACCTTTGTGCGATACCAGGTAGCTACGCATTTTTCTTCTTCTTTTTCATTACCTCAGAATTTTTACAGTTCGTTACCTCTAATGCAAGGTCCATGTTATTCTCTAGATTGTTTTTGTGTTCATGCAGACGATTTTTTAGGCAACGTCTCGTCTGCCTGATGTATTGGGCTACTCAGGAGAAATCAGCTTCACAACCCATGAGCGACAAACGACGACCTTGTCTCTATGCGCGGTGCCATACCCTTTTCTTTTTACCGATGATTTCCTTTTCCTGTGGATTGGTGGACATAAGTGTATTAGTTTAATGGGAGCTGATATAGGTACACTAACTTTACACTTGCAGTTAGATCAACAAAAGCGCTCTTCAATTCCTACTCTGGTCACTCAAAAATTGCAGAAAATGGCGTTGTCAGTTCCTGCCTTCGACTTCTTTGACGAAATCCTGCCGCCGCGGTATCGGCGGCAGTTTCGAATCGCAACTGTCCAGGATCGACTTGCCGGATACCGAATTCATATTGCAACATAGGCGTGCTCTTCTTTGCAGAGTGGGTAAAATAGCAGGACACTCAGCAAACTCAAGATAAGCGACCGGAAGAAAAAATAAGAGTTGCGGTTCTTCCATAGTAAGATGGCGTCACCCATTGGCTAAAAAACAGCAAATAGATTTAAAGTAAGTTTAACTGCATCAGATCCCATTAAACTAAAACAGCTATGTGCAACAATTCAAACGAAGAGGGAATCATCGGTAAAAAAAAAATAAGAGGGCACACTTTGTTGACCTAAAGTGCGGTGAAGCGAAAGCCTTTAGCGCGGTGTTGCCGCTTGTGTCACTGATGTGTGGTTAAGATGTTAATTAAGTACACAATTGTTTGTGAATCTTTCATGCTGGAAACACTGGAGACCGTTTGGGAGGCATTGGTCTATTTTGACGCCTTCCTGCAAGCACTCTCTAGCGTCCTAGACAACGATATATGCGTTGGCAGGAAGTAGCGTAGTCGTTAGCACGCTCGTCTGCGGAGCGAAAGGGTGATGATTCGAATCCCATCGAGCACAAATTTTTTTTTGGTATCGAGTTGTAGAGGGTAACGGCGACCGCAGACCTGGATTATGAGCCATTAAAGGCTTTCGCCTTAAAAGAAAATGCTGTGGCACCGCGCATAGACACGTTCGTCACTTCTCGCACAAGGGTTGCCTACGTGATTCTTCGCTCCTGCATTACGTCTGCAGGAACACAAAAACAATATGTGGGGAATAGCAAGGACCTTTCATATCTGCACCGCTGCGGTGACTGTGTGGTTGAACATCCACCTCGCACGCGGGTGGTGCGGGGTTCGATCCCCAGTGCCGCGGGGTACCCACCGATGATATGATGGGTACAAGCTTCCCCTGTTCTGGTGCTCGGTTTGAACAGGGTGAGATGCTTGGAAATTGGTTTTTGACCTCACTCACCTTGAGCAAACGAAAATACCTTCTGCCATGACGCTGTCTGGCCGCAGATGCCCTTGCGCCATAAAAATTCACTATCATCATCGTCACTTTTCATATCTGATAACTCATTGTAAAAATTGGGAAGTAATGAAAAAGAAGAATAAAACTGCACAGCAATCTGCACGGCTCTGCTCTGCTGGGAACGATCGGCTAAGTTTCGGGTGGCTGATTGTGGCATTTTCTCTCTGCGTCTTTGCGCGGTAAGGCAGTAAGCCCGGACTATGTCCACCCAGTCTCCCGGCCAGGGGAGTTCCCTCTGGTCGGCTTCTCTGTCAACTGATCTCCTACCGTTGGAAGCTTTTTTGCGCAGTGGTGTCGGCAGTATCCCTGTCGCGCTGGTGCCTAAGGATGGTGGTGCTATCAGGATGAACAACCCTGGTGCTGTTCGGGCTGCTCTCCAGTCGACGACTTCTCATTATGAATCAATCTCAGAGGTTCGCCAGTTTGGACGCGGTGGGATTCTGTTCAGATCGCCAGACCTCGCCTGTGTAAGAGATTTACTAAAATCTTCATCCTTTGCCTCCCTTCGGGTAAGTTCTTTCATCCCTTCTCATCTGGCGTGCACGAAAGGTATTGTACGAGGTGTAGACTCTTCCCTGTCTCCGGCAGACTCTTGAGCTTCTGTCGGCTGCAGGTGTTGCTGTTATGCACCGCTGTAGCCGGGATGTAAACAACATGCGGATGCCCACTGAATCAGTGATTGCTACCTTTGCCGGCACTTCCTGCCCCTCTGAAATCAAAGCATGGCCTCTAATTTTTCGGGTAGACCCATTATCATCTCGGCCTCTGCAGCGTAACAACTGCTGGCGTTATGGACATAGCGCTGGCGGTTGCAAATCCAACTTGAGGTGTTGCAACTGTGGGGATGGTCATGCAACAAGCACCTGCACTGAGAAGAATGAGAAGTGTTGCCTTTGCGGTGGTGCGCACTCTGCAAACTACTCAAATTGTCCCTCTCGAGCTCAGGAAATTCAAATTCTGGAAATAATTGACAAGAAACGCTGTTCGCGCCGTGACGCTATTTCAGAAGTCAAAGAACGTGCCCGCGGTTATGCCGGTTTGACCGCTCGGCAAGGTGTCATGCTAGACTCAACGCTGTCCCAGGCAATTGCGGCTGCTGTGGAGGCTTCGATGTCTAAAATGGTAGAAAAGATTGTCGCAAGTGTGTCGGAGTGCTTTACAAGTGTTCTAGCGACTCAGATTACACATGCCGTGCAGGCTAGTTTGGCACCTCTTTCGACAATTCCCTCTCCTCTTATCCGGTCCCAAATTCCAGTAGCATCACAACCCCAAGAACAAACTTCTGTCACTTCCGCTGTACCTACCTCGGGTACTTCTAGGGATGTTGATATAATGTATGATTCCGAGATGGTGGAGCCTGATGCGCGGCTTCTTAAGCGCAGTGGGTCCCCCATGTCTCATTCGTTGTCTTCTCAGGGCACCCAGCCCAAATCAAAAAAGAAGCAGCTTGGCACTAAACCCAAGGATACCATTTTGGAGCAGGCAGTTGCTGCTGCTAGACTTTCGCAACCATAGCGTCGTTGCGAGTTCTGCAGTGTAACTGTCGCTCTATTCTTTCCGCTTCCACAGATTTACACTGCCTTTCTACTCAGCTTAATCCGGATGTCATAATTCTGCAAGAAACGTGGCTTTCAACCGACAAACATTTTCATATCAAAAATTATCGGTCATTTCGCCTAGACCGCCAGTCAAGAGGCGGGGGTTTACTAACTTTAGTCTCTTCAAAATTTTGCCACAGGGCTGTGGTATCTTTTCAACAAATGTCTCCTGACTGTGAGATTTTGGCAATAGACTTTGTACTTCCTGGGTGCTCTCCATTTTCAATAGCAAATTGTTATTTCCCCAATGGAGTCCAGGATGTTGGACCTCTGGATTTTTTACTCGTAAACTGTAAAAACCCAGTTCTCGTGGGTGGGGACTTCAATTCTCACCACGTGTCTTGGGGTTTTAGGACTAATTCATGCGGCAAGCGCCTTTGGGACTGGGTTTCTGATCACAACCTGATGTGCTTAAATTCAGGATCGGCCACTTATCTTCGCTCACACACTCAATCTGTTTTAGATCTCACGTTAATTAGTCCTGGAATTGGCGTAACGAATTGGTCGACAGTTGATAGCGGCACTTCAAGTGATCATATACCTATTCATTTTGATATCATATGTCGTGTTACTCCGGCGTCATCTCAGTTGCGGTCACATGTAAATTATGACAGATTTCAGACGGCGTTGCGCTCTGCCCTTGCTCCAGTGTCTAACATCGCCGAGGTCCACCAGTCAGCAAGCATATGTCTGGCTATTGAGGAAAGCCGTAAAAAGTCGGAGTTCCTGGTGAGGCCAATAAAAGGGAATTCTTCTAACTGGTGGAATGCGGACTGTACAAGAGATTACAGGCGGAGGAAGGCAGCATGGAAAAAGCTTCTTCATAACCAATGTCCGAATAACTGGAGTGATTATAAATTTATTGCAGCCACCTTTAAACGCACAGTTTCTCGCGCAAAGGAAAAATATGACTCAGAACACTTAGATTATCTTTCAAAGGCGGGCAACCGACGTGCACTATTCGGTTTTCTACGGTCTAGGAAACAGCTCATGTCCTCTCATAATTTTCAGTCATTAGTTATGTCACCTGTAGAAGCTATCCAGGCGGTTGAATTAATAGCCACAGGCCTGCAAAAGCGGTTCTCGTCTTTACTACCTATGCGACCATTGTTGTTTGCACCAGTCGTACCAAATGATAATGCCTCACAAGTAAATCTATCAGAGCTTTCACAAGTTGTCCAGAGATTGCCAGCTGCTGCTCCTGGCCCTGATGGTGTTACCACAAAGATACTCAAGATTCTATTTGAAGAGTCTCCCAACTCCTTATTGCACCTAATAAACTACTCTCTCAAACACGCTTGGATACCTTCTGAGTGGAAGCTGTCCAAGGTGATTCCTTTACATAAAAATCAGGGTGGAGGCTATGAATTGGATAATATTAGGCCAATTTTTTTAACATCAAACGTGGTAAAGTTGATAGAAAGGTTGTTACTAATTCGGGTGTCAGCCATTGTGGACCGCAAAAGTATACTCAGCCCGTGCCAACTCGGTTTCCGGCCACGGTGTTCGATATGGAATGTACATGCTGATCTTGAGAGCAGAATTCTCCTTGCTCGTCGTCAACGCCTGGTCGCGGCTTTGGTTACGTTAGATGTCGCCAAAGCTTACGACAGTGTAGAACACTCCATCCTGATACATAGGCTACAGTCTCTTCAATTTCCAGATTATATAGTAGCATGGATATCTGCATTTCTTCATAACAGGGAATTCTTTTGCGTCCATAATGGTGTTCATTCACAGAGGTATAGACAAACGCGAGGTGTACCACAAGGAGCTCTTCTTTCTCCTGTGCTCTTTAATATTCTGTTAAGCTCAATTCCTCTCCACCGCCATGTACGCATTGACGTCTATGCGGACGACATTGCGTTTTTTGCTGCTGCGCCGGATATACATTCTCTGTATGGTCTGTTGCAGTCATATTTGAATACACTTGAGCACTGGTTGAGCTCATTACACCTGAAGTTAAATGTTGGCAAGTGCGCTACTCTTGATTTCCCTCTATTCACTCCTGTAGTGGTCTCTCTTACTTGCCAGTTAAAAATAATACCGCAGGTTCAATCCCTAAAATACCTAGGGGTCATTTATGACAACAAACTCACTTGGCTACCTCACATTGACCATGTCGCGGCGAAAGGGGCTCGTGTCGTGGGCATGTTACGGAGATTATGTCATCACCGGTACGGCATGCGCAGAGATGCGCTATTAATGATCTACATAATGTATGTCAGGCCAATTTTAAAATTTGGATCAGTGTTGTTTTCAGGCTCGGCTACATATAAACTTCGCCCTCTCGTCCTTTTAGAGAGGGAAGCACTTCGCATGTGCCTCGGCCTTCCAAAATTTGTGGCTATCAATGTGCTGTACCTTGAAGCCCGCATTCCGTCTCTCTTATCACGACTTCAATTTTTAACTGTGCAAACTTACCTCAGGATCTATGAATCCCATTTCCACCGTTCCCAAAGCATTTTCTGTTCTCAGCCGACCTCCTTTTTTGGTGTCCCCTGGTCTCGTTTCAATTCCCCTCAGGTAGTGTTTGTGCAAAGATTACTTCAGCCTTTAGATGTAAACATTTATGATATCCTTCCTGCGCTTCGGAATGGGCCCACTATACACATTTTTTTCGACGACATATTCCCAAAAAATGCAAAACTTTTGCCACCGAGTATTCTAAATGGCCTTCTAGAAGTTCATCTGAGGACCCTACCAACCAATATAGCAATAGCCACTGATGCATCGCAATGCAATGAAAAAGCAGGTGTGGGAATATTTTGCTCCCATTTAGACTGGTCCTTTTCTCTGCGCCTTCCAGATTTCACCCCTATTTTTCAAGCAGAGTTTCTAGCAGTTGTACTTGCTCTACGCAAGCTAGACCCCTCTATTACAGCAGTTGCAGTAATTACTGCACAGGTTGACGGTCCCATTTTATCAACTTTCTTATCCCTACTTCCTCCGCATTTGAGCCTTGTTCATTTAGTATGGGTTCCCGGCCACAGCATTGTGACAGTAAATGAGATTGCTGATAATCTCGCAAAGGCTTCCCTCAGCGGCCCCGTGTTGCCAATCATCCCGGCTACAGCCTACATTACAGCATCTAGATTTCGGCGACGTGCGTTTTTAAGCACGCAAGACACATCACTTTTAACATCGGTGGATTATGAGCACCTTAAATATTATTGGAACAGGAAAATTTGTTGCTCTCGGCAGCTTGAAGTATCACTGACGAGGCTAAGCTGCCGCATCCCCCCTCTAAATTTCTATTTACACAAGTCGGGTATGGCGCTCTCTCCCCTTTGTGCATTTTGCCGTGAGCCAGAATCTATTGAACATTTTTGGCTGTATTCTCGCCGATTCAACTCACTGAGAAAAAGGTTGCTGGAGGAGCCCTTGCAGCATCTTGGCCTTAGTTTGAGCAGCCCGCTCTTTCTATCATTTGGCGCCACCACATTTGGGTTCAGCCACAGATCTGTTTGCATCGCTGTTCAAAATTTCCTGATAGAATCTCACCGACTGCCTTGCTAAGTGTTTCAACCTTTTCTTTTCTATCAATTATTACATTTTGACTAAATCATTATTATTTAATCACTCTCTTTATTATTATTCTTAAAATTTTAAAATCAAAACACTCATCCCTTTTCTGTTCATGACGAAAGATTCACCGGTGTTGTGCTCCCACGTGATTTTCCTTTTTGCTTACTGCGTTCAGGTGAATAGCCACCCGATTCTTGGCCGATCCCCCAGTGTGGGTATGTGCCATCTTTTGATAGGCTAACAACAACAACAACAATCTGGCAGCGCACAAAGTGCTTTACACACACCGTGATCAAACCACGCAGGAATTGAGGGAAGCCTTCCACATCGGGAAGGAACAGAATTGCGTCAGCACACCGTCAGTTAGTCTCAGAGCTTTTTTGTTGGTCTTTGACAGTCGTGGGCATCTCTGTATGCTGTTTTGCCGCTTTTACTGTAAAATTTGATGTAATTTATGCATTTTCTTCTAAGCACCAGGTGTTGCTATTAAAAATTTAGTTGAGAATGAGGGCTTGTCTCGTGTCCTTCTTGTTCTTGTCCGTCGTAGTTCCCGCTGTTTTACAAGGATGCATCTGTACCAACTCAC
Source organism: Amblyomma americanum (assembly GCF_052857255.1). NCBI lineage: Eukaryota > Metazoa > Arthropoda > Arachnida > Ixodida > Ixodidae > Amblyomma > Amblyomma americanum. The sequence goes on along the minus strand of NC_135503.1, from coordinate 83,987,855 downwards.
CGAACTGAACGGCCTGCTTAAATATATCAATATTGGTAAAGGCGAATCAGGACGGAGTCGTTCTATGTTAACTCAAGGGGAAGTGTCCTTGTCTTTAAGGTTAGATCTGGGTAATGCGCGCAACTACAAAAAGAAATTTACCCAAGAAGTCACACAGGCAGCGTGTGGTATATATGTGGAAACAATTTAACATGTAATGCTGTAATGTGGTGGTATTCTTCCGGATATCGATAAAGGCCCATTCACTCTCCCAGAGGTCCTGTAGTTTGGAGATAACCACAGTGTTGTAAATTTATCAGCAGGGGAAGTTAGCAAAAGCGATTGGAAGATTTCTGGCTCAAAAATAGAGAGGTGACATAAAGTTAGACGTGGAGTGTTAGAAATGTTTTAAAGAAATTGGCCAATTTATTGACTGGTTTATTACACCGTTAGAGTAATAAAGAGAAAAGGCCAAGCATGGTGGCAACTGCCACCACTCCGTTTTAAAGCAGACGCTCCTATCTTCCATCCATACATCCACGTTGTGAAAATTCAGAATAGACAATGCTGACCTCGAAGCGACAATTGGCACGAACAGATGTTAAACGCAATTTACATTGGATTCAGCATGTCACACTGTTCGTGAGCTCTAGATATTGAGACGTTATTCGTAGTGAAGAAGTGAAAACGTACAGGCATACCTAAATACAAGGTGTCTGTTATGTACGCGCAGTGTCAGGTGCACGGCCTAACTTTCAGCACGCCTGCCACAGCGCATGCGCTGTTATTGCCTTTACCGTTATTTCAGCTGCATGCGCGTTACCGCTATTAACGCTGAATAAAAAATTGTGATCAGAGGCGTACGAAAGCAGGAACTCCTGCCAATCAGGCACCATTTAAACATGTGAGCATCTAGGAAAATTCAACGTCTAATTTATTGGTTTCAGCAGAGTCCATTGTCTACTTGTGGGGCGTGAAATCAATACACAAACAACGATCACATTCATGTTTATCAGAAAGACTGGGCTTGGGACTGGCGTGACAGACTTATTGTGCTCGTGGCTTTTCGGTCACTCCATAAGGAAATATTTTGATATGTGGCGGCTCTTGAAGCCATTCAGGGAGGCTTTTCAACCCCTCCTGCCAGTATCAGATTACGCCAGATTCATTGATAAATTCCGGACAAAGCCTGTCATGTCAGGTTCTCTAGTTGCTGAAGTATCTTTTTATCACTATAGCACCGTATTTTAGGACACTGACGTAGGCGTTCTACGATGCTGAGACCATCTCGTTCTGGCCAGCAACACGCGAGCTCTCGTGTTTGATAAGGCCACAATTTACACGCCTGCAAATCGACTCAATGATCTTTACGTTGACCTTACAACGCAATATTGATAAGAGGGAAAGAACACAGTTTATTGAAGCACAATACCTGGGCTCTTAGTTATTTGCGAGCACAAGTCACGGTGGCCATCAGGCCAGCCAGCAGTGCGAATGTTAGTCTGGCATTCCGAGAATGATGAGACGGAAAGGAAAGAAACGTTAGAGGTAAGGGCTACTGGGGGAGGGAAATAGGAAGTGTTTGAAGTTAGAATGGATTGAGGCACAGTAAGCTGAAGAGGAAATGTAAAATGAGGCAGAATTCAGCTCGTGTCACAGCTCCGTCATACACTGCTATCTGGGGTTCTCTGTAGCTGATGTTGGCCTTCTTTTATTGCATTAGCAGAAATTCTTGCCGAAGTGTGAATCATCGTCTTGGATATATTCCCACTTTGTTTCCATTTAAGTAGACGCCATATAATCCAAATCTTCCTGTCGCAGTTTCCTGTCACACGGCGATTACTATAGCCACCTGTCTAATACAAAAGAAATGGCCAGAAAAGAACTATCCGTGAAGGACGTCCAAGACGTGGGCCACCCTGTCCCCTTTGCAAGGAATTTAAAACGACGTATTTGGCTAACTAGAGTCCCACATTTAGTTACTGGCGATTCTACACGACGTTTAAACAGTCCTACTTAGTACGCATCGTGTTGAAGTTAACGTCTCGTATGGGGCGAAAAAAAAATACCAAACGCGTTTTCTTTATATAAAAATGGCCACCATGCTTCTATACATTAGTTCCACTATAATTCTGGGCCCTATATTTATTACAAATAAGTGTTGCATGTTTAAAAATAGCTATTATGAATAGGTCCATTTACAAAAAAATTAATTTGGTGAAAAAATTGGTAAATATTCAAAAAACTCATTATTTAGGAATACTTCGCCATGACCACCTCTATATATAACTGGTGTTTGCGACTGAAAATGATGACGCTTAACATTAATAAATGCAAAGTAATCCGCTTTTCGCTTTGTAGCAAGTTTTGTACTATTTCCTACATTTATAGCTCTCTGGTGAAACCATACTTTTATTAAATATACCGGTGCTCTTCTAAAGCCTAACTTAACTTGGAATGCACACGTAATGCATATCACTGCGGTGACTATGCGGATATTAAAATATCTGAAACGTAACTTGAGCACGGCACCACATCTATCCAGTTTCTGCAGAACTCACGTGTCGGTTCAAAATTAGAACGCGCTACCTTACTCTTCAATTCACACACCTGGTTCAGTGCAAAATTCTGCATCAGGTGTTATCGTTCGTTAATTAACTGTTTTCACAACATTACTCTAATGAAAAAGTATATTCCTTGGCACCCCTTTCTCGGCACACAGAATAGTATCGCTCATATGTGTTTTTCTTTTTTTCAGTTTGCAACATGAATTGCATTGTTAAATATGCATGGACAATAACACCGGCATTTTTTTACACCGCATAGACCGGTAAATCGAGGACTGTTTTCAAATATAGCAATCTAGGTCCTACCTCAATTACTTCACTCCAAAGTCATCGTCAGAGTGGAGCAATATACCGCCCCATATAGTGCCCGTCATTGACTTCAATAAATTTAAGAAGTTATAATTATGATGGTGCTTGTCATAGGTTTGATTTCGTTAAGGTATATTTGAAAGTGATAACAAGAAGATATATTTTGGTCGAAAAATGCTATTTCTTATGTTCTTAATGTGCTTCCCATTTCGAGTTATTGATCAATTAGCTCTCGCCTTACAATAAGCTTGCCGTCCCGGTTAGCTTAGTTGGTAGAGCGACTGCTCCAGTGAAGCGGTGTCCCGGGCTCTAACGCCGGACCAGAACGAATTGTTCTTTAACTGCGAAGATTCTGAGAAAGGTGTGTAGCTTTCCTTTGTAGCCGTATGACTGCATTCGGGTGGATGCCAGTGAGTAATTACTCCCTTATTTCAGTGTTCCATGTATTCAATTCTCGCTCAAGTGTGTTCAAAATTATTGTTTACAGTGAGCGACTCTGCATTGCACAAAAATCTAGTACGCCTTATGTCATTTGCACTGAGCTGCGGAAAATTGACTGTGGTAAAATGAATTATTGATTTCGTTTTATTGGTTTTGTACATGCATATTTTCAAGTTTCCCCCCGCTCTTAAATGCGGATATCTTGCACGGCAAGCAGGCACGTTCGAGCTTTTCATGGCCAATGTTTTGTGTGATGACCCCTGACTCTTCGTTGGAAACAGAAAATTGGTTTCCGCTTTTCACGGAAATCTCACCATAGATGAGCTAGAATTCTCTTCCTTCTGCTCTCACTTGAATTACTGTACATTGATATGGGCAATCACAACGGGCGCAAACCTGCACACATTGTAAGTACTGGAAAAAAGTGTACTTAGAATGATGTATCGTTTACTGTACAGATCAGCAACCAAATATTTTTTTTAGAACTTTCGCGATTGTAAACGTTTCGAAGCTATGGAGCACAGGTTAAGTAAATGCTACAGAATTTAACATAATGCGCATTCAAACGCAGTTTAAAACATTGTCTGGCTGCAGCGATTCGAGACAACCTACCCAGCATTTCACGTCACAAGCCCCGCTGGCCATTACCCTTGGCACGGAGAAATTAAGACTACCAAATGAGTAACTGTGGACTCTATTTAGTTTTAAACAGGTTTATTTCTTTCAAACCTGCTCTTAGCGGTTCAACTTTGCAATTCAAAACATGATTAATAAATGTCTTATTCGAATGCAGCCACTCAGGTTCATGAGCGGCACCAACACCCGTTTTAATGTGAAGCTCCGTACTTGTACAGTTGTTTGCGGCATTTCCATTTATTTTTATTTTTCACTACATGTGTGTAACCCGTCTATAGAGTGAGCAAATTTGTTTCGCGCTCATCCTGTTGGCTCAAAGGTGCTGAGAACAGTTGAGCGTCCTTGCTTTTTTCTCGACACCTCAGTCAATTCTATACACGATGAAAGGATTGAAGGTTAATAATAATATTATTAATAATTAAGGCACGTTTGGAATTCTTAATTTAAAACAAAATAAGTGGCTTCCAAAGTAGTGCGCAAAACATTACGTTATGTTGTATAGCGCAGCTCTACCAGGCATGGTAAAGCGAGGAGGTGCGCCTAGGTGCCGAATATTTTCAGTAAACTTCCGGAGGAGCTTCTCTCATCAGACTTTAAACATCAAGTGGAAAAGTTGCCATAGCCAATCCTAAAATGTATTTTTGCTTCTTTTCTTCTCTGTGTTAGTTTATCCTTGTGCCTCTGTGTTAGGCACAATATTCTGTCCGTGGAAGTATAATTTTTTTAAGGACAGAAATTATTGAGCGGCCATTTTGTATGAATATTGATTATCTAATGCCATTTTTTGTGTGTTTTGAGTCTTTCATAATTTTGCGCTGATGATGTCTGTACAGTGAATGACTCTCTTCTTCTCCAGAATTCCTGTTTTTGGTTTGTGCATTTTTTCCTCGTTTCTTGTGGCCAAATTAATGTGTAACAAGGTTTGTCTATTTGTGTTTTTTAAAAGGCAGCTTTAAATGGTTGTTTCTCTGCTGATTTTCTCTGTGTCTATGTCTGCAGATCCCATCACAACAAATAACGGAACACAAGAACAAAAAGGAGGAAAGGAAGGAGCTCTGAACTCTTCCTCATTGTTCTTGTGTTTTGTTCTGACCTGAGCTGCCGGTTGCAAGCATGAAAACAAACCAACCTGTCCAACAGCAAGTGTTGATCTCTGCGTCTTTTGCACCTTTTTCACAGGCCTTGTCCCTCAAGCCGTATTTGGCTTTGACAGGCATGTAACTAAGAATCTAAAATAAAAACTGCCAATGAAATTAATAATATTATCATTATAACTGACAAGAAGAGATTAAAAAGAGCAAAAACTATCAAGAACAGTCTCAATAACAGCTCAGAGACTGCTCTTGCGGAAAACAGTGGTTCAGAGTTAGCACTCTTGGATGAGCTAAGGGAAACAAAAAAACAACTCTGCAACCTATACCTATTCTGCCTAAAAAGGATAACCCTCACAAACTGCTGCAGGTAGATAGAGTTCACGACTGCATCGAAATCGGTTCGACAACTCAGACGGTCGGCCTCGCTTTTATCTAAGAAGTTCGATTCTGTTTTGAAACAGAAGCAAGCTATTTCAGAACTCCGAGTGTCTAAAACAGCGATCCTGGAAGCTCTGAGAACAACTGTGTTCACTCAGACAACAGTAATACAATAACTGGAGGAGAACCAAAATGAAGCTGAGCAGTATAGCAGACAAACCATCTTGAGATTCATGGTTTCCCACTGGATAGCAACGAAAACTTAACACAAATGCTCAAGCAACAGGCATCAAAGCTGGATTTGGCTGGGTTTGCTTGCGACAACATTGCGGCTGGACACCCCTTCAAAGCCAAAATCGGTGGTATTCCTCGAGCCCTGGTGCGCTTTACCTCAGTAATTTAAAAGAAAAATAGCTTGAAGCGCCTGAAAAGTTGAAGAATCTATGTGAAGGTTAATCGTATCCATTAATCTATTTAAATGATAACCTGACCAAAGCTAACCACTACCTCTTATAGGAAGCGAGGATGAAAGCAAAGAAGCAGTGTTATCAGCTTTTTTCGGTGGAAGAAAGGAAATTCAAATGACTTCAAATGAGTAGACAAGCAGACCTAGAACCAAATGTATAACCAACATGCCTTTTTATATCTGTGAACTACCGAATTTTAACTCGTTTGAAAAAAGAGTCTGGATGCAACTGAGATCAAAGTTGCTGTGTTGCGAGTGTTAACATTTCACGCCTCTTCAACTATGGGGAAGAATTTAAGTTTTTTATCTAAGCCTGCTGCGGGCTTTGCTTCCGTCATAGTAGTAACTGAAATCAATGTTTGCCAGGCTTGCCAGGGCTTTTGCTGCCATTTTGTTACACATAGTGGGCGCAGTGGCGGAGGTATTTCTCTCTTTATAAACGACAACAGTGAAGTTCCTTCTGCAGATGCGGCCCCTCTGCATGCTGAAACCCTGATGGTCAAAGTTTGTAAGTGGTCATTTTATGTGCATTTGTTGCCACATTTCCATCCTCTTGCAGCATTTCACGCTTTTTCTTGTAGAGCTTGAACAAACTTTGGGGCGTTGGAGCTCAGTGAACCAATTCAGTTTGATTGGGGACCTTAATATAAATGTTTTATGCGCTAAAAAAGTGTCTGTGACATTTATCTATGTTGCCCCTTATGGTCTGTAATCTGCAATCCGATCTCTTACTGCAGTGCAATTAGATAATAATAGACTCGTGTAGTCCTACTTAGATAACATAGCGTTCAGAGCACCCTACTTACCACTGTTTCGTAGCATGCTCTCTCGTTTTACCAAGCACGCGTAGAACTCCATCCGTCGGAATGTCTTCTATGCTGTGGAAATGCTTTGTCTCCGTAGTTAATCAATCCAAGCTCGATAAGCTTATCCTTTCGCTAGATTGGACATCCTTAACCAATTAGTACTATTCGAGTAAAGTATACGAAAGGTTTTGTACGCAACTGAAACTGCTTTAAGTGCTTTGCACTAGAAGCTCTCCAAAAGCCCGAAAAACCAAGCACTATGACTAGAATACAAGTCGGAAAGAAATGCGGTTTTCTCACTCGTGCGTGGCGCTAAACGCCGTTACTTTTTTTCATAAATTCCAGCAATCTTAAAACACTGTGAGCAAAACATGGTCTCTGTAAATATTCACATAGTGGTGAGTTCCAGTAAACATACCGTTTTTAATTCAGCCAGCAGTCGCAGATGCATTAAACAGGCACTTTTAAGCGCATCCTCAAGTGCCATTTCTTCAAACAAAAATACTCGGTCCTTACTGCAATTCATATATGCGTCAGCTTTCAAGGCAAAAGCCTTTGTAGGCTCATCACTCGCCAGCTGGGATGTTCGTAGAAAAGTGTCACACTACAGCTGCCAATGAAACTGATGACGTCATCCAGATAAGGCACCAAAGCAACTACAACAGTAGTTGCGCGCAGTCAGGGTCAATCGGGATAAGTCGGCTGGCATCGCAGAGAAAATAAAGCCGTGTGACAAATGAGCGTGTGACGTCACTGAGTGCTGCCACCATCGTTCGAGAGGAGCGCTCCGCAGGCAATCTTGCCAGACGCCTCCTGTACGCCGATCTGGAGGGATGCCACCTAAACGCTCATTGTGGTCTTCAATCAACATACTCACCATACATCAGCGACACAAGTAGCAGCACTGCGCTATAGGCTTTCGCCTCACCACAATTTAGGTCCACAAAGTGCCCCCCTGAATTTCGTAGCGATAGCTACATTACGCTAGCATTTAGAGCCTTCAGTCTGGCACCCCTTAAGCTGCGTGGCCGCCCCTAAACTCCGTGGCGGCGCCGTGGCTGGTCACGTGGTTGGTCAGGTGGAAGCGAAGCAGCTGCCGGCGGCGTGGCAGCGAAACCAAGTGGGAGGGGAGAGTTGAGAGGGGGAGAGAGTGAATCCACGTCCAAATACGAAGATGAAGAACGAACGCCCAGCGAAACGGAGCGGCAAAAGAGTGACTCTGCAATTCGACTGAGCGAGTTCCACTCGTCCAGGTGTAGCTAACGCGTCACTCCAGAATTATCCAGAGCTAAACCACAGTTATTTTTTATTCCTAGAATTTTGATGTGTAAACTGGAAGAAATGATTTTCAGCTTCTGTCGAAACAAGCCCACTGGATATGATGGAATATCCTTGCACACTCTGCGAAGGAATTTTAATGCTCTGTCAGATAACCTTTGCATACTGAATGGTTTTTTGGAGGGTGACGAAATTCCTGAACGCCTAAAAACTGCTGTCATTTTACAACGACTATAGGCCATTTTCTTGCCTGTAATTGCTCAGGTCATATAAAAATTTCATTCCCAAACTGTCATCTTTTATGAACAAATTTTCGATCCTGACAGATCACCTGTTTGGCTTTGTTTTATGACGTGGCACTGTTCCTCATCTTGCGGAATTTTCGGAAGAACTGTTCTCAGTATTCGAAAAAAATCGAAGCAACTGTGCTCTCTTCTCTTAGCTGTAGCAAGAGTATTTGACACACTCAATCATGAGGTCTTCTTAAGCGAGTTGTATTTTCTGGTTCTCCCGGGGCCTTTTAACTACATTCCCGAAAACTGCTTGAGAAATCGTTTAAGCAGTCGCTACTCATAATAAGGGTGCTTTCAGTTATAAGCTGCCGCTGAATGCTGCTGAATGTTGTTTAATATCTTTGTCAATGATTTCCCAGTGGCAATTTCTAAATGTTTGGTGTTCCAGTATGCTGATGAAACCGAGTTACTGACAAACCATCTTGCTTTTAAAACGACCGCTAACATATTCCAAAATGACGCATGAAATACAATGCATCGGTTCTCTGGCAATGAAATTGTGATCAGTGCCCAAGAAACACAATTCTTATATTCCCGCTATGCATTCAAGACTACGCTAATTAACATGCCTCTAAGCTTAGACAAGTTGGACCACCTTTCTTGTAAACGCCTATTGCATACATGAATTCTGTAAATATCTTGAGCATCTTTTGATAGTAGCTTGTCCTGCAACACCCTTTGTCAAATGTTAGTTGAAAACTGCGATCTTTGGCATGGTTTACGTTCAGCACCCAATGTCTTCTGCCCCTGCCTGTAAAAAAGTCATTGCACATGCCCAGGCTTAGAGTGTGTTGAGATATGGCGTTAATGTTTTTTGTTTCTGTTCCGAACAATGGAGATTACTGGTTGATAGTAGTATGAAAATATTCTTTAAAATGTTGCCCACACATTCCCAATTTCACCAGCTACAAATATTTTCTGAGAACTAGGTCTCCCGAGCTGTCAAACCTCACTCTTCGAAACCGTTGGAGTTAAAAAAATTTGGAACTCCACTTTTAACCGCGAAAATACCGCCACATGGGAACCTGGGAAAACACCATGGGCATGTTGCGGCCCGCTCAGCTACAAGGAATGTGCCGCCAGACGCTGCGGAATAACATAAAGCCTGTCTCTGACCATAAACCGAGTCTGTTTACTTATCGCGAACTAAAAGAGAAGGCCGATTTAAATTTATAATTATCGTCAAAATTTTTTTCGTCCAGACTGTACTTTTTTTCCTATAAACACTTCTGCGACGGATTGTTGAGTCTGAGAAGGATAATCTTTTCTTTTTTCGGGACCCTTTGTACTTTTGGCTAACTTGTGGCAAGACCGAATCCGCATAGCAAGGTTCTTTCAACATGTTCGTCAAGAATGAAAGGCTACTACGCAGCACTTTAGATTCACTTTTGTTTAACGCAGACCGCAGGCAGGAAACAGCGGTACTACTCATTATCTATTTGAAAAACGCGCTTGCCTGTGACCGAGCACGGCTTTGTTGATTTATTATAATGTCAGCAGTTTAATATCTCTTTCTATGTAGCACCACCTTTTCTCTGCTTTCACCCGCGATTGTTATTTTACGATACGTACTCCTGTTGTATGGAAACGTGTTCGTGTATTTAAATAAACAAAAATATTTGAACGCCAGCGCTTCTATTGTTCTAACTTCCAAGCCTTTGTTCTCGTGTGTGTTGCTCTTCCTCAAGAAAATGTGCGAATTCGCATCAATTCGCTGAGCATTCAGCTTATGTGGGCGTGGATAAAAGTTCATTGGTGATCATCAGGAGGAACTGATGCTGAAGATATTTCGTGCGAAATTTTGTAGAACAGCGCTTAGTCGTGTATGTGCCAGCGAAACGAAATTTAACGCACGCTTCAAGTGGCTACGGCTGTTTTATGCCCGTGACGGTTTTCTTAGAGTTCAGGGCGAGAGCAAACACCAAATGCTTGGCCGATGCACACTGCCGTTGGTAAAACATCGCGTACTGCTCCTGGAGCTCCTGGCCCCTATTATATGAGGCGCGACTGTCATGAATGTCACGACGCTCCGCCGCTCCACTCTTTATGACAGCCATTGGGGCGTTGCCAGCCGATATAAGAATACGCTCGCGCGTTCTCTTTCCAGTCAAAAGCAATTCTTCCGGCCGTGAAGTCAGATGGCATGTTGCTATGTGCAACAGCGCCGCCTATAGCGCCCGGTCGGAGTGCCTTTACACGTGAAACTCTCCATTTTTCTGTGCCCTTTCGTGAGCTGAGTGGACTCAGCGATTGCGATTTCGTGTGGTCTCTTGTGCTCGCTGCCTACAACACGTGGGAACGACCATGAGCAGGTGAGGAGCCTTGTCACATGTGTCCGCCAGAAAGATGTGGCTGGTGTGTGGTCGCAGTTCCGACAAACTCATAATCAGGAATTGCATTCGCTGGAAAGGGGGGCAGAAACGTGGAGGCTAACGAAAAAGTTCAGCTTAAGTTGAGCACAACGCAGCGTGCTGTGAAGAGAAAAATGATAGGTGCATCGTTAAGAGACCGGAAGCGGGCAGAGTGGGTGCGGGAACAAACGCGGCTTAATCACATCCTACTCGAAATGGGCTTGGGCAGGGCATGTAATGCCAAGGCAAGGTAACCGCTCGTTCTTGAGGGCAACGTAGTAGATTTCTAGAGAAGGCAAGCGTAGCAGGGGGCTGCAAAAAGTTAGGTGGGCGGATAAAATTAGGAAGCTTGCAGGAAAAGGGTGGGCGCAGCTGGCAAATGATAGGGTTAATTGGAGAGACATGTGAGAGGCTTTTGCCCTCCAGTAGGTGCAATCAGATACATGATGATAATGATAATGCATCCTCAAAGTTTTTCGGGTTGTGTACTTTGTTAATATTCACAGACTGGGGAGAAAAATGCATAGCCATTTGGAATAGACCAACGCGTAGGTCAGTGCGCAGCATATCTGAGCGGCTATGAACCAATTGATAGGCTAAAGAGGAGGGAAAAATGTTTGTATTAGTGTCATTCTAGCGAACTGACTGACATTCCGAATATGGCCGTTGAACATTGTTGTTGGAAATTAACTCTCTTGAACGTAGTCTTGGTGATAAGTCTTAAGGGCAAAGGATTTTCGCTTCAGCCGCATAACGGTGCCACTACGGCGCTATTAAAGTATGAATGACCTTGAAATGCTAGCAGAAGGTTCGTTGTTGCGTTAGAGAAGCTTCCTGCTTGACTTTTTTTTTTTAATGATACGCTACACGGAGCATTCTAGGAACATTCATTTCGCTGCAGCCGAGCGCTGTGGCCTTAAGACTTTTGACCAAGACTACATCAGTACGCATCTTATTTGGTAAAATATATGGTGCGCCTCTTGAAATCAAGTTTGGTCTCGGTCCCGGGGTATCTTTGTTACAGATTATCTACCCTTTCCGACAAATTAATCCTCGCAATAAGGCTCGGGCATAACTTCAAACATGGTTTGATCGCCTATGTTGAGCCCGCACCCAAGCAATCATAATATGTGCCGCGGCATAATTTCTAGCTCCTGTCGGTTACTCACGCGAGCGCTCGAAATTGGCACAAGCCTTGCAAAAACGAAAAATGCTGCCTTAGAGGCATTAAAGCATAAATTTATTGCGGCTCGAACTGCATGCAAAGGTGTCCAAGCGGACCTTCAGTGCCCACGCCTTTGCCATTGGTGATCGCAGTGTTGTGTGGATGGTGCACTTGATGTATGTATGATGATGATGATGTATGTATGATGATGATGTATGTATGATGATGTATGTATTTATAGTTGCTCTGACGGATCAGCGATAAGTTCCGCCGTCAACAACCTTAAATCCACCTCGTGCGGTAGAAACCCATTTTGTGGCCCTTTTTCTCAAGGTGGGGTCAAAGACCCATTTCCCAAGCATTTCACCCTAAATAAGCCGAGCACCAGACCAGGGGAAAGCTTGTACCCATTGTATCACCGGTGGGTACCCGGCGGTACTGGGGATCGAACCCCGCACCTCCCGCATGGATGGATGGATGGATGGATGGATGGATGGATGGATGGATGGATGGATGGATGGATGGATGGATGGATGGATGGATGGATGGATGGATGGATGGATGGATGGATGGATGGATGGATGGATGGATGGATGGATGGATGGATGGATGGATGGATGGATGGATGGATGGATGGATGGATGGATGGATGGATGGATGGATGGATGGATGGATGGATGGATGGATGGATGGATGGATGGATGGATGGATGGATGGATGGATGGATGGATAGATGGATGGATGGATGGATGGATGGATGGATGGATGGATGGATGGATGGATGGATGGATGGATGGATGGATGGATGGATGGATGGATGGATGGATGGATGGATGGATGGATAAGGCTGAAGCCTTTAAATCGGGTGGTGGCTCAAGCCACCTAGGCATGACTTATGAAATGTTACTATTCTCTTGGTTTTAGTCACCAGTCGGATAACCTTCGCTTGATTACTTCTACCCGCTTAAAATCTACTTTCCCTTCGCCGTCCCTAAACACCAATGCCCTGGATAAATCAACGCCACTGCTTTCCGCTGTAGGGTGACGCCCTAGTTGTGAACTCGCGCTAGTTGTGAGCGCCCCCACATGTTTAAAAGCACTAGCAGCGCGTATATCACGCACGACGCTACTCGCAGCCTAATAAGGCAATAATTACTCATCGCCATCCACCCAAGTGCAGTCATACGGCTACAAAGGAAAGCTATACAGCTTTCTCAGAAACTTCGCAGTTAAAGAAAAATTCGTTCTGGTCCAGGGTTCCAACCCGGGACCACCGCTAAACCGGAGGAGTCGCTCTACATACTGAGCTAACCGGGACGGCAAGCATATGGTAGGGCGAGACCGAATTGATAAAGAACTCGAAGTGGGAGCAGTGTTGGTCAAGTGTTTAGGGGAATCCCCCAAGGTGGATTAGATATGTAACAAGGGAGCAACTGCAATTACTCATTGGCAGCGTACGCTAGGCTGTGTTTTCGTTACTAAGCGACGCGCGGTCTATGTTCCCGCTAATCAATGTCATTACTTAACTTGTTAGCATAGGAGTGAACTGCGCAACGAACGGGACAGAAAATAATCATTCCCACACGATTATGCAATGCGGTGTGTCGAATGTGCGTTAGCAGGTTTGCTTTTGAATGTCCCTTTTGCGTTATCTATTAGCAATGTTCGCAAATAGACGCGGATGAAATTAAGCGGGCGAAAGTTGATGAAGGCGACCGCATTTTAATCTAAACCGCGTGATGCTGGCAATGTAACTCGCGCCATGAAAGGCGGCATGTAATAACAATGATTCTGGATGAAGAAAATATGCAGCCAAGAAACAGTAGCGTAAAATAGCGGAAATGAAGATCGCTTGTTTGGGGGGCCGCCAGTTCAAATCCCCAGTGGGGCTCTAAGTATGGTAACTTTTTTTTTTCTGCTCCCTCCCTTCGTTTTCACCTGTTAGGCCTTTTCCGAGGCCTCGGTTTCAGACAAGGGGCGGTCGCCGGCGTTTGCCAAGTGATACTTGGGCTACTAACGCAATCAAACAGAGAATTTGCTCTAAACTTACGCTTACATGTGGGCAGAAACTAGCTGAAACAAAGCGTATTACACATAGAAATGCTTTCGACGCACAAGCACAAGCACTAAGCAACACATTGTTCTTCTGATTGTTTTTTTTTTTTTGCCAAACTTTTCCAGAGTGTAAAGATATGTGGCAGACCGAGGACATAATTTTCCTGAAGGTTTATCCTGTGATGCTGAGATTGTGGATGCTAAATGTAACAAGCATGCGGCTTTTGGCGAATGAAGAATAAATAGCTTTTTGATTACGCCGAAATGTATCCTACAATTAAAGGGCTCAAAGCAACCAGTTGTTTAAACTAGGTTCTTCCTAGAGTTCTAGCTTTTTTTCTCACAGTAACGCAATATGCTTCGTAAGAACGAACTCATATTGTCTCTTGAGGCTTGTCTTGCCCGTTACGCCCTTTAATGAAGTGCAAAAATACAAGGAACGAGAGAAAGAGGGCCGGAAATAAAAGAAAGTAACACTTCATTATGATAATTGTATGTCGAGTGGCTGCTTTGGTGCGCGTCCGATGATCACATTACCGTAATTACTGGACCAATCACGCCTGGGATTAAGCACCTATTGTATAACAACCGTGCGTTTTGTTTTGAGATAACTTGTTTCTTGATGCCCCCTTTTGCCAACGAAGAAAGGCAACAAATGCTGCCTTTCTTTGCCTTATGAAGACCGTCTTACACTCTTACTCTGTATTCCATATAAACTGCATACAATACCGAAGCTCAAGTTAGTGGATAATTGTATGCGCCGAAATGATCAAGACAGCGAAGAGAACTCAGGAGAACCTCTTGTTTCAGTACGCTAAACTCGAAACTCAAGAATTTTTATTTAGAAAAATTATAAGGCGCAGTTCTCTAGACGAGTTTTTTTTTATGTAAAGGGTGATTAGAGAATACACAACCAAATAAATCCACAGAATCGTTTCAGAACCTGTGTATGGCATAATGCAGCAGCTTCCTTAGCTAGGATTGATTTTCTGCGCTTGAAGAAATCTACAGCGCAGATTTTAGCCGCAGTTTCCTAAGGGAAACGGCATGGCAGAGGTTTTGTCTACTGACCTTTCTTTGACAGCTTATCTCCTTTGTTTCCCAATTCTAATTAGTCACATTTACCTCTATCCTAAATTATTCCTAAAATAGCTCATAAAGAATTTTTTCCATGACATACCAAAACAGCCACTTCGCTCTAATTCTCGCCATATCTCACATATATCAGTTACTCACGTAATCAAATATTCCTTACCTTGCCCACTTGAGTGGTTAAATCTGCTATTATCGTATTATATGTGCCTTTAGTGATGGTTTAATTCAGGCTCAAATCACTGAGGTGTGACAACAGATATATTCCGGTGTACTAGATGTGTTGATAGGTCAGCGTTGTGCTTTTATGGTTTTTATATTTTATATACCTGTAAGCCAGTCTTATCTTCGCACTTATTCTGCATTATCCTGTAAATAATTGATTGGCGCGCATCATAATGCGAACCAACCAGAAGACACAACAACTTGACGACGACGCCGCAGCTCGAACCTATGACCCCACCGACCCTAGAAGCCGCCAACATATTCGAACACAGCCCCTGCCTATGCTGTTCAGTGTGTTCATGGGCCTCGGCCGTCGGCTCAAGGTGACCTAGCACGGCCCGGAAGCTTCCTGGACCAACGCTCATCTGATCATGAACTGCTCATCTGTTTCATCGTAACGACAAACCCTACTTCCTCTTCTCTTCTTTGTTCATCCGTCCTGTCAGGCCCATAGTCGCGTCCTGCGTTTCATCGTCACGGCCGTTCTTCTAGTTCGCGCAATCGGGACGATCGTTCGGCAGCCCCGGGTAGTGTCACGGACTAGAGGACGACAAAGTGGGCAGTGGCGCGGCACGTAATGCTCGCGCTAGACCCACCGCCATTAAATCAATCCGGCACCATCTCTCATGTAGTCCTGTCTTCACCGGCTTGTCGTCACGTAACATTACTGCTTAGTATTTATCTCTTTATCATTACCGCCGTCATCAACCTAACGACGCCGACTGCAGGACAGACACATATTTCATATCCCTCCAATTCTCTTAGTCCAGGATTAGCTGCGGACACCTTACCCACCGCAGACTTTCTAATGTATTCATTGCATAGCTATCGCCAGTTGCATGCAATCAATTTCAACTTAAGACTGTGTTTTGTAACTGTGCTAGTGAGATCATCAGTTAGCTGGGGGACCATTAGCCTCCTGATTCTCCAATTTAAATCGCCTAGTTTTTCATCGCAACTAGAAACGACGAGTGTTCCGTCTGAAAAGTTATCGACTTTAAAAAGCATCTGTATTCGCAAGTAAGCCGTTTAAAAGGCCTACACCACAATGTGTCCCAGCAGTACATCGCACCTCTCCCCGTTCAGGCATTTTTCCTGTCAATGTATTGCAGTTAAATCAAAACAATATCGCTCACCGAAATGGCGAGTGGAGCAGGAAAAAATGCGCTCTTTAATAACTTGAAATGCATTTCAAATTCAAAAATGTGTCCGTTAGAGTTTAGACATTTCCCAGCGCTGTAGTAATGAGGCTGTAATGAAGTTTGTTGTTGGGCTAGTTGATAAATATATTTAAAAGATGAGAAAAAACGCATGGACGGCAGTACAAATAAAAAACACACATGCGCTGACCGGCAACTTATCGCTTCATTCAGAGCGCTTTGAAATATACAGGAGGACGGACAGCGCAAAAAATAAGTGAATGACACCAATACGTATTCCAGATGTTCGCAAATTGTCGCACATTCTCAAGAATATTGGCGCCACGGCAAGAGCACGTTGGCTGATCTACGCGCCAAAAAAAAACTTGGACATCTATGCAGGAAAGTCAGCGCCCGCGAGCAAGCCAGGACAATGTGCAGTATGCGCAAAGCCGATGAAACGTGCTATGAAAGACATTACTGCCGTGTGGACGTCGCTACGTAGGTTAGATCGTCCACTTTTGTAACGAACGGCTGACTGATTATGCTCGCTCCTCAAGAGGAACGACCGGAAGCAAACTCATGACTCATTGTTCCAAACGTAAATTATATTAGTCATCCCTGAGCAAGACAGAGACGATACGAAAGTGGAGAGTTGTGCACACGCGAGATAGGTTTTAAGTGTTCTGAGCGCCGCCAGAAAGAAACGCTTGCGTTAGCACTTTATCGATAACCTAAAACAAAAAGATATCTGGTGCCTTAAAGATTGGGAGTGTTTTTTCTTTGTATTGTCTGCTTTGTGTTCTTTGACCCGTCACTCGTTGTCAGATATGTTATCCATCTAAACCGTGATGAATTTGTAAACTGTATTTGTGTTTTTCATGTATCGTTCGCGCCCTCTTTTCTTCTATAAAGTCCAAAGCGTTGCGAGTAAAGCGATTAGTTTATATTCAGCGCCTGTTCGAGTTCGTTCCCTCCTTTCCATGCTTCCGTGCGCTGTTTTCCACCTTTCAAAAGCAGCGTACTATTCTTCATGTCAGCGCAGTGGCGACACTGTGATGGACGCGGTAGCCCACTAGCTTATAACGCGTATTTAAATTTGAGTTTGGATTAAGTGCTTTTGTTTCACTTTATTTCTCAGTAATGTTAAATCCTGCTGGCGTTACATCGTTAACATTAAACGCATATGTGGCATGCCCCGAACTTCTCTCGGAAAGAAGATACTAGAAGTTCTTCTTAGCTAACATTACTGTTTGCTGACTCGATGATTGCTCATTATCCAAAATTATCCGTTTATCCATACAAACATGATTCATTTACTCATGATCGAGAAGCATTGACCTAAAACCGTCAGTTATTCCACGCAAAAAAAAAGATAAATAATAAAATACGTTTTCTTACTTTTTATGAATTAGAGCTGGTTCTTCAGCTGCGCATTGGCGCACATTGCGGTTAACTGAAGCCTTGCGTTTTTCTCACATCCTGTTGCGACAGCCCTACCTCCCAAACTGAAGTAAACGTTCATTTATTTATAGCCCGTCATGATTATACTAGGCGCTATGCTGGTAATATATTTGTTTTGCGGAGCTATATGCAAGTCACCAATTCCTCACTCTGCATCGGCACCAACGGCGAAGTATTAGACTGAACTAAAACTTATTTTAATTCGACTGCAAATAGACCTGAAGTTTTCTTTTTCGCGATTAAGATCCATTGCTAGCGCGATAGTTACTGACGTATGAACAATTCAATCCTAAGAATGAATGCAACTGACTTGACAGTATTGTGGAGAGACGTACTGTTAGCGGCGACGTTCGACGAAAACTACCGGCGAACTGACCGGCAAATACTGGTCTGCCACACTAGACCGAAGACGACTCCAGAATTACTGACAACCGAATATTGTTCTAGTGTGATAGGCTTTTCAGGCCAGCGCCGCCAACAAAACATGTCGGCAGATGGCACTCCGACCTCTTCTGGGATGACCTGCGGTTGGTCTGAACCCCCTTCCCCCCCCTCCACACAACACACGAGCTAGTATCTACCTTATTTCTGTAGGAAACGAGCACAACGAGCAACTGCATTCAATACGACCATAATTCAGCAATCACCGAAGCAAATACTAGCTAAGTTGATAAGTATGCCGGCCCCCTTCTTGAAAAATAGGTCTAGCCAACTTTCAGGGTTCGTGTGTGCACTGTCGGTGACAGTGAAGAGTGAATTGCGGGTTTTAGCGAGTGAAAATAATAATCGATTGTAGTTTAGAAAACCTGACACGAAATCTACAGTTGTTTACATCCCATGACGTACCATCTGTCCAAAAGTGACCAGGCAGAATGGTTTGAATCTCACACGTATAGTGAAGCCCTTACGGCTTCAGTAAAGATTAAAAGCTCTGAAGATGAGGACAAGCGTTCGTTGCAGAAATTTACTGCTTGGGAGATGCCATAATCCCTCCACTATAATACTGGAAAGTAAGCCTTGCTACATGGTTTCTTTTGGCGCAGACAGTAGGTTCTACTATGAGCTAGAAGCGCTGACGTTAGGTGGTGTGAGCCGGTCTGCCGAACAACGGTGCAGGCGTCCGGCGCCAGTCGTCGGCGTCTCTTGTGGACCAAAAATTAGGTCATTTTGAGCATTCACACGATCGCCGAACATAATACATCATAAAGCTATTTGAAATCAAGCATTGCCCAATTCGTTCATTGTAATGTAGTTGTGATATATTAAGAACATCGGCCAACTGCCTGCTAACTGCTTGCTGCACTTTCGGCTACGCGCCACCAGCACAGTCGTCCGCAACATTGGCAGCGGCGTAGTTTGACAAAGACGAATACATCGCACAAACTTCGTTGGAAGATGGTCCGCAGGCTCAGATCTGGCAAAGCGAGGAGCTTGGTTTCAAAACCCAGTGCCGTACCTTCTTTTTTTGGCTTTTTTCCTCATATCGCAGTGCCAGCCAAATTAGCCAGGATTTTTAAATGCACTGGTGCCGCATGTGTACGAATATAGATTGCGCCGCACTCTGTGCCCACCTTCTATTTACTAGTCCCGGACCTTTCGTTGATGGGCCGTGTCTTCCACTTTGACAGGCAACATCTTCAAGGTCACGTCACGTAATTGTGAGATACTGCTAGCGGATTTATTTTTGGAAGACGGGCTCCGTCGCTGTCTCACCGCCGTCGACTGCTGTTGGCTGTGCAACGCAAGCGATCGGTCACCGCTACACAGGAGTGAAGATAGCTGTTTTACAGCGATGTCACGCGTACTTTTACGTCCTGACGTCCAAGTACTTGGGATGTTTTAGACTGACAACAGAGGCGCGAGCAATGTCTTACTTCTCGGGAATGGAGGGGACATGCCTGAACACCAAGCGTTCGAGAAAACGAGTGCACCACCCGCCGCAAACAGTGCGGAGCAGGAGCAGGTGGTCACAGTTCGCGAGCCGCTTTCATACCATAAATAGATAAATCAATGTGCGTGTCACACGATACAGCCGACAAAGACGTGTCACGCGATACAGGCACCTCCCACATAACCTTAACTTCTCAATTCCTGTGACGTATTAGAGGAGAGCGCGGCGTGAAATTCTTACTCGAAAACCACCAACGGTGAGAGTTTTATAACTGTGACGCATGGTAGCGCATATGTCATGCATTTGTCCACTTGCCAGCGCAGCGGGACCAGCGTGCCCGCCAAGCGTAACTTTGTTGGAGCGAACGCAACACCCAGGGGACATGCATACAGTAGTTCTCGCAAAAACATTTACAGGTCCTCAGCACACGAGCTGTGCACTAGCGTTGCTTTGTGGAGGCTCCAAAGTCACCGACCTAATGTGCCTCTAGGGACAGCGCCTTGATAATAAAACAAGTTAACAAAGACTTCTCAGCATGACGCGAAAACACTCCGTGATGGGGTCTAGAGCATCTGTATCTAATGCATTTGAGCGAAATACACGTGAAATACAACATTATAGCACAGTAAAGTCTCGCGCTGATGGCAGTGGTTGCGCTAACGGAGCCCATGAGAAGGAAGGGTATGCAGCACACATAGTGTAACTCAATATGGCCGCCACCATCGCGTCACTCACTCAGCAGCTATCTTCTGTCCTCTACCAGAACAAAAATTACCTGGTAGACTCAAGTAGGCTGCGGACTGCCAGAAGTTAAAAACGAATGCGTTGCAGGCAGCTTTCGGACCGATCGGTGAAGCTTCTGACCTGACCAAGAAAAATGGCATGCCATAACGTCAGCGCCGACGCATGCAGCACACATCTCTCTGTCAACACTGCCACGCACTTTAACCGCTGGTTAGGAAAATTCAATTAATTTCGACGCCCGTACACGCCGCCATCCCCGGTAGCGAGGGGGCTCACGAGCTAGCCCGAGTTCTCTACTTCTGGGTTGCCGTCGAGCCCCACCGCACTGGAGGAGAGAGGAGCGTCTGCAAAATTACGGGGAAATTTTTGACCATTACAAGTTGAGACATAGACTGATACTCCCGCCCCCCCCCCCCTCCCCCATACCCAAAATTTTAATAACAGAGAAGCTTCCGCGTGGAGGCGGCTGCAAACATTTATAAATTCGGAATACGCGTAACACGTGTACCCAGAGCTGAGGTCGCATGATCGATGCGCGTTCTGTGGTGCGAGAGGGACCCTCGATTACATAACTTAACATTGCCCAAATTCTCGTGGGGTGGGCTAAAATATTGATACTCGAGAAGCACGGCAGACCCTGCTAATAAGCCCAGACCGTGAGCTCCAGCGCACCAGCATCCATTTGACGGAAGAGGCCACTGTCAGTCAAGGACTGCCAGCCAGCCTCTAAAAGAGAACGCGCAACTCCCCGTCTTCCAGGCCTGCGTGCCGGAGGCTGGGACAAACGTCTTTTTCTGATAGAAATAAAAGTCGATCAACCAATCAATCAATCAATACTTGAAAGCGCGATTGAGGTGTCCACTGTATCAGGGCGCTAGTTATACGCCTCTCCTTTCCTCAAATCTAACGAAGCCTATAAGCTTTCAACACCAACACCAATGAACCCAATGAATACCGGCGGCATATTGTTACATTGACGCGTTTCTGCCACAACGTTGTCAACGCCAACGCATGAAGCGCACATCTCTCTGTCGCTACCTCAAAGCAGCTCAAAGCGCGATTGAGGCGTCCGCCAGTGATGTGCCTTTCCTTTCCTGACTAAGAGGCCTCACGCCCACATGCGGATTTTGAGGGATTGGAGGCTAACAGTGCTTTCGCACTCAAAAAATAAATCAAAAATTGGTTTCTGCATTCTTTCATAAAACGCACAATGCTCTTTGCAATGCCAACTCTCCCTCCTGCTCCCAATATAAAAAAGAGTTGTATTTTTATTTTTTTAGAATGATTCTATAGCTTTGCGTTCCCTCTATTCCATTTGCTTCTGAGTTGTCAGTGCATCTTTTCCGTTTTGCTTCAGCGACGCAGCAGGCAGTATGTGTTGCTTTGGGCCTGCAGTAGTGACGCAAGCGCTTGCTGTTCTTATTTAGCGTACAATCTAAAAACATATAGCAGCTATAGTTACCAGACTAACATTCCGCAATACCTCCATTTTTGTTCCCCGTAACGTTCTCAAGCTTGCTAAAGCTATCTTGAATGCTGTTTTGATAAGAGATTAAGCCTGCTTGCAAAACTTTCCACTGTGCGATGCATCTTCGCAATGTTATGAGATATGATTTGCTCACTGCGACCAATGAAACGAATGTAGTGACGTATATAGTGCAATCAATAATTTTAAAACCAACACATACTGACTAGTTTCAGGAATAGCCATGACCACGATTTTATTCAGTGCCCAACAAACCTGAAGGAGGCGCACTAAAATCAGCATCCACAAGTACATCATCGTAGGACCAACCATCACCGAAGATTAGAACGCCGCTGCGCTTTAGTTAGGAAATTGTTTGTTGGGGAAAGTAAATAGCGCAGTATCTGTCTCACATCTCGGCGTACACCTGAATTGCGCCGTAAAAAAAAGAGCGCAAGGCGTTTTCGGCGTGCCCTCCAGAAAAAGAAGAGAAAGCATTCTCGAAAATTCTCCAAGAGGGGCGTTTCCGCGAGCGCGCCTGAGGGCACAATCCTGCCCCTCCGAACCTAGTAACCTTGCAAATGCGGCGACCGCCGGCTAAAGGTTGGAGCAAAATCTGGGAGACCTGGGGAGATAGTAGCAGCTTCGAGCGAGCTGCGGTGGCTACTCTCCATTTAACGCCGCCGCTCCGTTCTCGAAATATCCCGCGTAGCAGCAGAGTGTCTACCGCGATCGAATACAGTCTTTGGTCAAGCTTCTTCGGTCAAAGTATGCTATCTCTAGCTTAAGGGAAGCCGTGAAGTCCAAGCAGCGAGTTCATAGTGACGTAATACGTAAGCTTCAGTAGCTGAGAATTGAGTGTTCACTCAGGTTTCGTACCTGAAAGTTTGGTTTGGTGTTTGAGGGTAACGTTCCAAATTGACTCAGGCTATGAAGAACGCCGTTTTGAAGGGCTCCGGAAATTTCGACCACCTGGGGTTCTTCAATGTGCACTGATATTACACCGAACACGGGCCTCTAGAATTTCACCTCCATCGAAGGTCGACCGCCGCGGCCGGGATCGAACCCGCGTCATTCAGGCCAGCAGCCCAGTGCCTTCACCGCTGAGCCACCGCGGCGGCCTGTTACTGAAAGTGGCATATTTCCTACTTACGTGTGCACGTCTGTTTCTGCTTTGCTGTTCAAGTTTTGTAAAGTTCCGTTTCCCTAATTCACCTTGTGTCATCCATAGACCTTCCTCAACTCTGGCTGTCCGCTACCAGGCCTTAGCCAAATTAACGGGTACCCCGAGGAAGCCAGGTGAAAATTTTTTTTTACTGGTGCAGTGACAAGATTTGGCGACCACCAGCACTTGGAATATTTTAATCACATCCCGCTTGAGATCAAAATGCCTAGGAAATTTGAATACTATGTGAAAAGATTTTTCTTTAGTAACATGTTGCCGTTACAAGCAGTATTCCTTATTTTTGTTTGTTTCTTACTTCTCTTTTTTCGTGTTATTACTGGCATGTATTTGCACCGTTTGGATTTCTAGTCTATCACTGTGCTTGCAGGCGTGCGTGACTATGGGACCAAATAGCTTTGGCTATGGGCGCATCAAATATTGATGTATAATTTACGTTTTGAACAAAGCAACATAATTGCTCTCTATTTATCGCTTCGGAAAAGCCAGCCCGTTACACAATACTGTGCAGCGTTTTTCTCCGCTTATCGGGACTTCTGGTTATTGTAGGTGGAGGCAGAACTTCAGATTAGTGCAAGGGATCCATGCAACGTAAGTCGTGACGGCTCGAAGGACCAACGTCAGGAAGCGGCCCCACACCTAGGAGAGATGGTGCGAGAGTAGCAATGGTTTCTCAGGAGAGGGCGGAATTTCTTCCGTCCATTAGTGTACGTGACCCGGCCTTTAGGAGCGCAAGGCGCGTGAGGTCGACGAGTAGTATCACAGCAGGCGTGAATAGAATGGGGACAAAGCGTAGGCGTCAGACTTACGCACCTGTGACGTGATCCGCGGTGGCGATGAAGCCACTGGAGATGTGAACCAGAAACCCGAAAGATAGGAGCTGAACAAGCGACTTGGAGAAAACATCTATTTTTACGTATGAGTCAGGACGCGAAATATGGCTCTTCAATGGGCAAGTACGAGGAAGACACAGACGGGATTAGATCGGGACGTGCTCGCGTGGTCAGACGTAAACTCAGTCAGCGAGTGCGCGAAAAATTAGACGTACTCACGTTGCCAGACGATTCAGTGTTTCCCTCGTGGTTCGTAGAGGTCAGAAAGTTGTCCGTGGCGTACAACATGTCAGACGATGGGCCTGCTGCTCATCATGCCGTCGTTGTCTGAGCAATACAGGTAGCGCGACATGATTTTAGCATGGATGAACGTGGTGGCTATGACGTGCTCAGGGCTGCTGTGCTCAACAGAATTGGTGTCGCTGAAGCCGGAGCTGTAAACAGGGCTCCGGGTGGCGTGACGTCGTAGGTGTCGGAAGCCACCGCGTATGATGAAGTCAGTTCGATGTACTCTGGCGCGTGGAGAAGATCGAATGACTAACGTGAGACACCGGACCCAACGGGAGTTCGAGAGGAGCGTGTCAGGTTACGCTGCGGCTACGGTGCGCGGTGCTACCGCTTCCATTGAGACAGCTGAGGCGCTTGTCGGTGGGTAGAGTCAATCGAATAGCGCGTGCGTAACAATCCGGCCGGAAAAACGCACGCCTCGGCGCTCACCACACTAGCCATAGTGGTGGACGCCCTAGCACGCGATGAGACATGAGACACACACGTCTTCCAGAGAGGATATAAAGCGTGAGGCGGCGATGCTGTCTGAATTTTAAGCAGCTCCGCGGGAGAGATATCGGAAGCTGCCACGTATGATCAGACTACCTAGATGTCCTCCGCTACGTGCAGAGAAGGTGATTCAAGAGAGAGGACTGCCCAGGGTGAAATCGCGAGTGGCAAAAAGAGTTCCGCGATAGGTTAGCGGTTGGAGGCAATCGCACGTGATTGGATTGCCGAGAAGCTCCATGACAGGTTCAGAGAAGTTTGCGGTGAGGCCCGTGACGTAGGCAGCAAGCGCGCTGCGCTAAGCGTGTTCCGCGACGCGAGGACCCTGATCATCCAGTGGTGGTCGGCACTGGAGTAATCCGTTATGAGCGTGAGTCATGTTGTCGCTCATATGTCCTTGCCTCTGTGAGTTCTGGTGTTCGGTGGCTCTACTGTGAAGTGCCACAAGGACTCTGTTAAGGAAACTTGAGGCACACAGATATCTGCGTGTGAGAAAAAACTGGGAATTGCCGCAAGTGCAATGTATTCTGCAAAGGACAGATCACGATAACTGTGTGCGCGGACTTTCAGCGTGCAAGCGACAGGTCGCACTATAAGTTTGTGGTTAGATTGGCTGGGAAAAGGACACCAGCAACCTTGTTATGGTGGGGCGTGTAAGGCAGCTCTGGTTGGCAAAAGGCGGTTTGGGCGCAACCGCAACCGAAAAAGAAAATGGCGACATTTGTCAAGCGTACTCAAAGGCGGACGCGACTGTGAGCGCGCCTAAGCACTAAAGATGTAAAGTTTCCGGGAATTTTGAATAGTGAAAAAGAAAACGAGGTAATTGAGTAGCCGTTGTTTTTTCCGAAAGAATGGAGACATTCGGATGATTATCGAAACAACAATGTGCACATGATTTATATCCGGTTACGATAATTTGGACACCTAAGTCACCTTCTCGTGGATTCTTGTTCACATATACGCTATGCTGCCTTGGCGCTTTGGCTTGCCAAAGACTGCCATTTGGTGGCGAATGGTGTCAATTATAGATATTTCAGTCCGCACTCGCAGTAATGGTGGGAAAAAGAATACGCATGCGGTAAAACTTTAAAAAGTGCTAGGAGTTCAGTGCCTACACGACCGTGTTTGAAGGATCCCGTCTAGTTCCAGTCTCTGCAGGTGCCAAGCTACTCAATTTATGAGATTTGTGGGATCCGAAAGTATGCCGTCGAGGTTAGACTGCACCTAGCTTAAAAGAAGGAAGATGGCAGACAAGCCGATTAGCGGTACTATTAGGAGCGGCTGCTGTCTAAATTCCCCAAGAGTGCCAGAAAATTAATCATGAGGCGCTGACGCAAACTATAAACGCCTATGGGAGAGCATTAGTGCTAAGTACCGCTACTGGCGTGAACACATCAAGCTCAAAAGGCTCGCCGTGCGTGCTGCCGTAAATTTTACTCCCTAACCAAGTGTCTTTCCGCGATTGAATAGTATAGGGTGGTTGGTAAAATAAACAATAAAATATTGTTTATGGTTAAGGATTTATGGTTTATGGGTGTTCAACATCCCAAAGCGACTTAGACTACGAGGGACGCCGTAGTGATGGGCTCAGGAAATTTCAACCACTTGGGGTTATTTAACGCGCGCAGATATTGCACAGTACACGGGCCTCTAGAAATTCGCCACCACCAAAATTCGTCCGCCACGGCCGAGATTGAAACCGCATCTTTCGGGTCAGATTTCTGAACGCCGCAACCTCTGAGCCACCGCGACGGGTAGTAAAAAATTGTAAAAAATGCAAAGAACTCTCTCATCATGTCCGCGCTCGTTTCGATGCAGAAAATGATTATCATTTAATCAAACTTTGCTTCCCTATCACCAACACACTTGTCAAATAGAGGCCAGGAACGTTTTCTCAGAAATGAGAACTAAAAAGAGTTGTGTTTCTTAGACCACAAAATTACGGGGACACTTAACCTCAGCCTTCAAGAGCGTGACGCGATAGCGTTAATGGATCCCGTCAGCCATTTCTCTGGCCGACGCAGCACGGACACTATTTTCATGCTATGTGAACGACGAGACGACATGCATATAAAGCCCCGTTTTATCCGCGCTGTAAACCCATGCTTGTGTGGCCTATGAGTAGCGTGTTTTAATCGCAGCTTAAAGGTCGAGAGGTTCGATTCCGAATTACCGCAATTTTCTTTTCAGCGCACTTCGTTTACTTTACATATTTACGTGTTCGAATGAAATTCATGTTGCGATCTTGTAAACACCTGCTATCTAATATTTTATTCAGTTGTGAAATCCGCGGCTTCACTTATGACGCCGCCATCTTTTCAACCAATCGGGATCTTTGGCTCACAACGCACAGCAGGCGCCGCCGGAACTTGTGCAGAATGGTAAGATTAATGCTAGCGCTTTTAAAAGGCAAATCACCGCCTTTTTCCAGCAAAAGGTTGGGCTGCGTGACCGTGACATGATAGCAGCCGCAGAAATCAACCACGGCACCACGGGCGCACACTTCTGACTTTGGTCTTGAGCTAAAGTACACGAAGAAGCGAAGGGCACAACCGCCTTTGTCATTCGCACTAGACCTGGTAAAAAGTAGCATGCAATGACAGCACTCTTTTCCCTCGAGGAAGCAAATTTTTTAGCCACAGATATACAGCAGCGAGGGAGAAGGGACTGAGTAGAAGTTCCAGTTTTAATGTTTACAAAGTGTAGCTCAATTCTCGAAAATGTACAGGACCGCGCAACGTTTTTCCTTTAGCCTTTTTTTACCAACTCAAAGGTAAGCAAGACAGCAAGACCTAACTGCGATTTATTTTATCCAGCAATATGTTAATAATAAAAAGCACACCATATTGTGTTTTCAATTTTTCGACACATCCATCCATCACAGTTTGAATGTTCCAAGAAATAACTGTTCCCACCTTTATTTAAGGGCCGTCTTTACCATGTCCCGTTCTTTTCAATTCATACGGAAAACAACACAATTTTTGTTTTCAGAAAGCGTGAGTTTCTTTCAACCTTTCCCATCGCTACCAGCGCTTGGCCATGACCCTCGATCCCCAACGACCTTGGCGATGCGGCGACCAATGACTGAAGGTTCGACCTAAATCGCGGAAACCCGGAGAGATACCTGCCGGTTCCGGCGGGCTGCGACGTGTGGTCTCTTTTGAGCACCGCCGCTGCGTTCTAAAAAATTCGCGGCTGTTTAATCAGAGCATTTTGCGTAGTTAAACGCGTTTTATGGTGGGGCCCATGTAATGTGCGATGTCAGTGCACGCTAAACAAACCCAGGCGTTCGAAATTATCCGGAACACTCCGGTGTCCCTCATAGCCAGAGTAGCTTTGGAACATTAAACCAAAACCGAAGTTTCATGAATAGCTTTTGTGGTTCAAGATATTGAGCATTAAGAGACAGGTTTGTCAGCTTGCTGAATTGGCTTTCCCGCATCTCAGCTTTAAAAATGGCTTCGCTGCGCGTTGAATAATCGCCAATATAGCGTTTTTTTTTATTTGTTTGCATCTTACCATATACAAACTGCAGGACAGCAGAAATGCCAGCGGCGCCCTGTTTAAAAAGACAATGCGGAAAAGCCAACTCAATGAACTTACATAGGCTCACCATTGCACCGCAGCAGTGGCCTAGTGGTCTGAGCATCCGCCTCGCATGCGGGAGGTGCGGAGTGCGATCCCCAGCGCCGCCGGATACCCACTGGTGATAAAATGGGTACGAGCTTTCCCTGGTCTGGTGCTCGGCTTCTTTAGGGTGAAATGCTTGCGAAATGGGTCTTAACCCCATTCTGACTAGAGGAAAATACCTTGTGCCATGGCGCTTTTTGGCCACAGATGCCCTTGCCCCATAAAAATCCATCGTCATCATGAAAGGCACATCATTGTGCTGATTCAGAGGATTAAAACGCTGCGGTCGCATTCGATAATGGCAACCTTGAATTTCGTAACGTAGTCAAAGTTGAATACTTATTTGAGCCAACTGTGAATTATTTAGCTTAATCAGGCATATAATGTTTGTTTTGCTGCTCTGTCCACTTGCCCACAGCGAAGAGACGTATCTTTTAGTGTTCTGAAAATAAAAATATGTAAACATTAAAAAAATGATTGGCTACGTACATATGCAGCCCCAAAGATATAAAACAAAACTCTCCTTGTCACAGCCTCAACGAAAGAACATGAAATTAAAATTTCGAAATCAAGGTTAAAAGGCGTTTATAAGCCCGACCTCTTTCTTTGTTGGGACGACAGAAGGGCTAATAATGCAGTGATATTTCGATGTTTAAGCGGCCTCGATCATTTCGCGCACCATCCTTTCTCTGTGCCTGTTAAGGAGAGTGCAGAGCGTGAATCCTGGTTTCCGGCAGGTGATCGAATTTTCTGCAATGACCACCTGACAGCTGGCAAGCTCTCATGACATGTTCTGTCGATCTAAATGACCTGCATTAGTCCATTGTGCTTCCGATGATCTAATTGCATGTACTGAACAGCCATTCACCAGTACGGAGCTGTGGCGTTCCATTACACCACTGACATTTCTGTCAAAGATTTTGTAGTGTTGCTCTCCTAACACATGCAGACCTCCTTTGCTACGTGACGGGAAAGCTTGCGTGTACAAAAACAGTTTTTTTCGCCGGTCTCTTTTCGGGCGTGTATTATGTAACCTATTTCTGGCTCTAGGAGCTTGGGATTTTAGATAGGGAAGTGACATCTTGTGTGCGAAGCGTATTAACATTGGTGAACGACTATCTAGTTTCATATGATGGTTTCCTATTTGATACTGTCGGCGCAGTGCTTGAGGTTTATGTGCAGCTCATTGAGAGTCAGAATCTCCTTTTTATTACCTAATAGATTTGCAAAGGTACGTCATAAAGTTTTCTTAATCTTATGTTCTCATTGGCATGTTGAACATGAAATTGAAGCTAACTAAATATAACAGGTGACAATATGAGTTTCAAGTAGGTATATAAGGCAGTAATTTGCAGTATTTTACATAATAAATAATTGGTGAGTATTTTGGTAAATATTAATGACGTTGCTGTTATAGACCTAAAAGAAAATGTTATAGAAATTCCCACAAGATACTCTGGATACCGTCACAAAAGTTATAGAAATTCCCACAAGATATTCTGGATACCGTCACACACGGAGATAGATGGCAACTCAAGGGTGGACAGATTAGTTTGCGAGATCACGTTCCGAGCTGAGCTGTTGGAGACCCTAGAGAACCCTACCATAGTGGAGCCAGTATATGCGGAGCTGCTAAATTGCTACACAGGACAGAGGCTCAAGTACCCTCTGCCACACAACTCATTAACACAACAAGAAGCAGTGAACTGGCGGAGTCTGCAAACAGGAACATTCTTCAACCTATACATTCTACACAAAATGTACCCTACACAATTCAGGGTCACGCTATGCCAAATTACATGGGAGTGCAAACGCCATTATGCATTCCACAAACTCAAAACCCCGAGTGCGGAGCAATGGTAGGGTCTGCTCACCAGCAGCAAGCTCGCAGCCCAAAGGGCCCTTGTGCAGCACGCATGCGAAGCAGCAAGCAAGACTCAGCGGGGCCCTGGATGAGGGACCCGACCTTGCGAAGAGGCCAGACGTCAACGATGAAGACGACGGCACACCGCTAATCTCATTGAAGTTTCAATAAATGTTTTCTCTCTCTCTCTATTTCTCTCCAGAAATCCACTTATTAACAAAACGTCGCGTTTCGTTTTTTTTTAATAAAGCACCTAAACATTTCAATCGTATAAGTGACGTATATATATATAGAGAGCTACAAAAGTGTTTTATGCCTCTCAAATGAGAGCTGTTTTTGGAGGCGTTACAAAAGTACTCCTCTCCAAGTATTTTCAATAGAAAATGCTGAAAACTACACGCACACCTGCTAAGAGCAATGTTCTGCTGAATGATCGACTTAAAAATTAACTTTAAAAGAGCAGAATTCTAAACCACAAGATAAATTGTAAAATTTAAAAATGTACTGATGATAACAGCGAAACTGAGAAAGAAATGCTAATATCACCAGAGAAAATAAAATTGGCAAATATTTTGCTGATCCGCAGAATTCTTTCGAATAAAAGCGACCAAATTTTACGCACTCACTACAGGTCACGTGTCCCTGCTTCGAAAGAAATCCTTCATGTTGAAAGACACGCAGCGATACCCAACATGCGTCGAAGAACAGTGAAATGCCTGTAGACATTAATATGGGGAGGAAACATTGCCGGTTGTTTAGCATTGATAACCAAGCAATATTCTTCGAAAGCAGGTTTTTACACGTGGTTTTTACACGTGGAATGATTCTGCTACGTTTGACAGAAACGTCAATGTGTGCCCTGCAGCTATAACCTATTTACTTGTGCCGAAAGCCACGGCGCGCTCGATCGCGGCCGCGGCGGTCGCATTTCGATGAAGTCGAAATGCTTGAGGTCCGTGTACTGTGCGATGTCAGTGCACATTACAGAACCCCGGGGGGTCTGAATTGCCGGAGTCATCCACTGCCACCTCCCTCATAGCCTGAGTAGCTTTGGGACGTTAAACAACCTCTAACCTAAGCCTACACCTGTTTACTTGGCGTCAGAGCTTGTTCGGGTTTCATATGCACAGACCCGTACAATGCGGCCTTCATGCACGTTTTGGCGGTTCCACACTCCACTATCATATAATGAACCGACTGAAATGGCAGAAGGCTCTACCGGGAGCGCGTTGAATAAACCCATCAAGTATGTTCATCGAATAGTAGAAGTTCCTGATCGAAAAACCTTTATCTATTATTAGTGGGAAACTGGTTTGTCACTTGTAGGTCATTGAAAGCCAAGCACAACACGTAAAAAATCCGAGGAGCAGTTTACGGACCATGACCTGTGCAGTAAAAAACTGAAAATGTTGTGCATGTAACGCATTACCTCAACAATGGTCGCGTCTTCAAGCTTGGGTTGAAGACGCCGGTCGTAACAATCCAAACGTAGTTCGAATAGTATCAGAGCAAGGCTGGATCCAATGTACAGACCATATTTTTTGGTAAACTGTTTTTTATAATAGCGAACGTTGACCGCAAATGAAAGCTAAGCATTTTTAAAAGAGCGCATGTGCTTGTGTTCTCTTCCGTCCGTTTATTATTTCTGTGAAGTCGTTTTCATTCATTGGTAGCATTCAAATAGCGCGTAATATCTATGGGTCACCGATGACCCATGTTTTTTGGGCATATGGTACGTGAAAAGTTCACCGATATACAAAAAGAATTGCTTCTGTTCTTCATGCGAGTCTATGCTGCTTTTTCGGTGCATTGGAGTTACAATACCTGCACATAGCAGAGAAAAAAATGTTTTTCATGTCAACCAAATGTTATTAGTAACAGCTTAATCTCTTATTGTAAAACCTACCAGAATGATACTATTCCTTTTTTTTAATAGCATGGTTTAGGTGCAGTGCTCTATGAATAACTTTATTTCTAAGAACAAAAGACGCAAGGGGCAATTTGCCACTGTTACCTATCGTGGAATAGCTCTTCTGATATTTTGACGCTATGCAGCGAACTCTATAATTAAAAACAAACTATCGAGAAACTCGCCGATAAGAATGGTATGCTCATTATTTTCATCCTGTAATCTTATTAGTACGTAACTGATAACCTGTAAAGCTGCCCACCGCCGTAGACCAGGTGCTATGGCTTTCGGCTACTGGGAACGTACTTCTGGGGTTTTGCATCGGCTGCAGGGGCTGCGTTTTCAAGACGGTGAAATAAAAACGAATCGCATGCTGTCACATTTTATACGCTCGTAAAGGGTGCGTTGGGTAAATTACCTCGCAGCTCTCCGCCGTGGCTTGGAGCATAGCTTACGTTGTATTTAACTGGGCCAGTAAAAATAGCTTATCATTGATAATAAGGACATGTGTTCTCCTTTAGTACGTTTTAGTTTATGTGAATTTCCTCTAAACTATGCTTGTCATTTACGCAGCAAAATCTAGCATTGCCACTATATAATATCGCTGAAACTTCACGCCCCCGGAATCCCGAAGTTGTTCTGTCTGATCGGCACGGTTGTAATTTGTTTCGTTCATTTAAATCAAAAGAACTCCTTTCACTGCGCTAATACATGGAAGAACGGATCTAATTGCAGCAAGTTTTCATTTTCCGTAGTGAATGCGCGCACGCTCATGCCACCCGATCACATATTGATCAGATTAAAAATCATTCCCTGATGTCCTCCTCACTAAATTCGTCTAATGAGCTAGTGTGTGAAAGATTTAATAACACTTCCTTAACATGACAAACGCTCTCAGTGAGCGCTACTTCTACTTAATCTAACTAGAGAATCTTTTGCTATTGGAAACACCAATTGCGCATATTTATATTTAAACTGCGGTTTCTGGTGGCTCAGTGGTTATGGCGCTCGGCTGCTGTATCGAAACACATGGATTCGATTCCGGCCGCGACGGTCGAATTTCGGTGGAGGCGAAATTCTAGAGGCCCGCGTACTGTGCGATTTGAGTGTACGTTAGAGAATCACACGTGGTCGAAATTTCCGGAACCCTTCACTACGGCCTTTCTCATAGCCTGAGTCGCTTGAGAACGTTAAAGCGGCATAAACAATTAATAAAACTTCTGTTTCTAAGTTACACTTTTATTTTAGAAAAGTCATTTTCAATGCATACACTAATAGCTTGCTATTCCGCCTGAAAAAAAAGGAGGTCTAGCTTATTTGAAACACGCCTGTACATGTCATAATGCATTCCACCATGTCGAAGATTACGTACCCAAGTTTAATATCGTTTGATCCCCAAGAAAGGTATTGTGAGAAAATTGCACTGTTCATAAAAGTGCGACAAGAGTTTTTTTGTGTGATTGAGTACTGTCTACATCGGCTTTCCTTTTATGTAGTGAACGCTGCTGGACGTGTCCTTCAACAAAGCAGTTTGGTTTCCTGCTCTAATAAAAGGCACGAATAAAAATAATAGCACATGTGACAAGAGGTGTAAGGATAATGGTATGTATCGGAGACAACCATCGCTTTACAAAATGCCGAAGTCCTTCCTTCTGTTGAACGCTCATTCACCCTCAGTGCTCGCTCAATAGTGGCGTGGGGCGGCTCTTCTGTTCGGAAGAGCCTGGCCTATAGCGCATATTACAATTGCGCCGGCAGGCCTTTTTTTGACGTGCCCTCAAAATCCCATCGAAAGTTGCGGAAGCTGTCGACAGGCTGCCGCTTCCTGCGTTCTTTGTCTGCCTTGGCCGCACAAATGACACTACAAAGGTGATCTCTTTCCCGTATTTTTCTTCCTCAGTCGCGTTCGTTATTACGCACGGTCAGCGACAAACCGATAGCGTTGCGTGCACCGGCTCACATCGCGAGTCTAGAACGCGCCCGAACAGCCTCGCTGTTACACTGAAAAGGAAAATCCGTACATTTTTAGTCGAACACACGTCCTATTCTTGTCGCTTGAACAAGACGCACAGTAGTGTGCGTTCCGGTGTTATTCTAGTTGCGTGTCAATTCGTTATGAAAGGGTGTTTATTTATGTTGTGTATATTTTCAGGGCACCTAAAGCAAAGCTCAGCTCTTCTAGGCTATGCGCTATTTTATTTCACTTTTCGCCATTCAATGTTTTTCTCCTTCTGGCTTTGACAATGGCCGACGTTAAAGCAGCCGTTCGGCACGGCAATAAACGCCAAGCAAGTTTTTGTAGAGAAAGTAGTGCGGCCATTCTCCACTTTTTTTAAAGATACGCCAACATTCAGAAATTTTCGCTTGTGTTAACAATGTAGTTCATTACCTCCAATAAACACATCTGTTCCGTATTGGAACTTTTTTGTTTACGTCAAACTCGAACAGACTAAAGTAGGCTTTGGATGAAATATAATAAAAGCTCGATGATTTTCTTTTCTTCTCTCGTTTATTTAATAAACCGGATTATGCGATGCAGGCTTTCAGAGAGGCTATACTTCAAGACATCGTTACTCCTTCTTCAAAAGACAGGAACTCCTTGATGGTTAATCGCGTTCTTCCCTAAACACGTGAAAACGACAAATAATGCGTCTGATGAGCACTTACGACGTTCCACGTAGGGCTGAGGGAGGTGGAATGCTTTTGAATGGCGGGAGTATCGAGCAGAGGTCCTACTAAAACATTTCCTATTTACTTTTTAGTAATATTGATTAAAATTTTTGGATGTTTTCACTATACGAAATAGAGCAGCAAACATTGATATTAATTTATGACACATCTTGTGTTCAGTAAATTTACCTGCGCTCTTAAACGCATCAATAATGGCTACGACAACCGAAGAGGACGAGCAAGGAAGAAGAAAGAAGAAAAACAAGATTACATCGCACCTCATTTATTGAAAAGCCCCACATTACCTCTCTATCCTGCTTTCATCTGCTGAACTTTTTCCCCCTTCATATTTATCAAAAATTAAGTTATTTCCTCGGCACTGCGCCCCTTTCTTTTATCTTTATTTACATTTACTTCATCCAAAGCGATACATCAGTTGTGCGGGCTTGGCCTTCTACCGACCTCAACCTATAGTGTGTACGTACGAAATGGCTTTTCATTGAAAGCAACCGAGCTAGCAATCACCTGTCATTTATGATAAAATAATAATCAGCTTTAATCTTTTTAAAAAGTTATTTCAGAAGCCTTCTTGCAAAAAGTTAGACGCTGACGGAGGTTATTACAGGGTGTGTTGCATTCCTGTTTAGACGCTATTGGTTGTTAGTCTTTTATGTCCGCTTTGAATATTATTTTTTTCTCATTTACCTGATACTAATGCATAACTGAAATGCACACTCGCAGTATGCATTGTCAATATTTTTATGATTTTCAGCAGCTTCGCGTAATGCATTTCTGTGTTCACTTAAAATGAGGATCTTCATACACTCACTCACTTTGGGACCGTTGTCTCTAAGCATACACTTTTTTTCGAATCTTACCTGGCTAAGTAACACGCATATTTTTTTTTTTCACATATGTGGCACCCATTCATATCCCTCGAATGTTCCAGATGGCTTTCCGCAGGACAGTGTAGGAAGCAAAAGCTTGGTTTCCGTACATTTTGAGTCTGTCAAATGATTTAAGCGCCTCCATGTCGAAAATTCTTTAGTAATCTGCGATTCGCTAATGACATTGCCTTTCTGAGTCACTCAGGTGATGAACTGCACAACATGGTCAAAGAGCTCAACTGGCAGAGCTCTAGAGTAATCTAAAAATTGTAAAAATCAAAGTAATGGTCAACAGTCTGCGAAGGGAACAGAAGTTTACAATTGGTAGCAAGGTGCTGGCAGTGGCAAAGGAATACGTCTACTTAGGGCAGGTAGTGACAGCAGATCGAGATCTTGAGAAGGAAATAACTATAAGAATAAGAATAGGGTGGAGCGCATATGGCCGGTTCTCTCAGATCATGAATAGCAGGTTGCGAATATCCCTCACGAGAAAAAAAAAGCTATATAACAGCAGTACGTTGACAGTACTCACCTATACGGTGAGAAACATGGAAGCTAACGAAAAGGGTTGAACTTAAGGACAGCGCACCAAAATATTGAAGGAAAATAATAGGTGCAACGTTAGGAGACAGGAAGATGGCAGGGAGGGTCAGGAGTCAAACATGGGTCAATGTCATCATAGTCGAAATCAGGAGGGATAAATGGGCTTCTGCAGGAGATTTAATGCGAAGGCAAGATAACTGATGGTCCAAGACCAGTAACAGACTGGATTCCAAGAGAAGTGGAGCGTAGCAGGGGACGGCAGAAAATGAATAGGTGGATTAGATTAAGAAGTTTGCGGGGAGCGGCTGGCCGCAGCTGGTACAGGGAAGTTGTCACTGGACTGATATGGCAGAGACCTTTGCCCTGCAATGGGCAAATTCGGGCTGATGATGATGCATGCCGACCAAAACCAGCGAGCTTTTCCAATAAACTGGGCTAACCCCCCGATAATATGTAAAATTCCCAGTCCGACACTTTATTCTATAGACATGGAAATGAATACCACTTTGAATACAAATGAATACAAATGAATACAAATTAACACGAGTAGCGAGGCACAACAGCTGAACAAGCTGGAGATGTCTCAATCGTAGTGTTCCAGGGCGTTAGTCCTAAATATTTTAATTAATATTTTGCCACGCACTCTGGGATCAAAACTTCTGTCACCGTTATTAGTATTAAGGTAGAGAGGTATAAGAACACTGTTGTCCCCATTGCGGCTACTGCTAAATTCCACATCTCCTGATGAAATCGTTTTGGTTGAACAAAAATTGTTCCCAAATGATTGTTCTCGCAAGTGTTTTCGGTAGGACCCCAAACGCACCGAAGTAAGGACGTTGGCTCATTTAAGGACATCAAGCAAGTAATTTACTCACGCCGAAGAGAAAAAAAACGAGAGCAAGGCTGAACGGCGAAGCGTTCACCTTCACGCCGGGAAGTGGCATTCCATTGTCTATGCGCGCCCTTCTGTTGCTGAATGGTGTCATTGCAGCAATATAAGCATCCTTGGCAGAAGGGAACTGCGACCTGCAAGCTCAGGATGCCAGGCTGAGTAACCTTCGTGGACAGTACCGCGCACGAGGTATGCCACAGCACAGCCACAGCCGCAGACGTAAACATAAAAAAGATGTGATATCAATTGTCTCCTGGGAAGGTCGCCGGCTAAAGCTTATTCAGCGCGTCCCCTGTTAGTCTCATCAAGCGCGTGTGAACAAAGACGCTTCCGCAGTGCACGTGGACAACTTTCGCTGACAATAGAAAGAAGAAGGCGGAGGAGGACGCAAGAGAGGAGCCGCGACATGGGGATGACATCCGCTGCCAACTCCTAGGTCATGGATTCTTCAGGGATCACAGAACCCTAAGGCAAATAGTTAAACAAAAAAAAAGCACAGGGACAGGATGGGGTAAGAAGGGACCCGAACGACACACTTCGTATGTGTGTCTCCTTATTTTATTACGACCTTGCGTGGTGTCTTACTTAATTCTTTGTCGTGCACCATCCTTCCCACATTTCCACTAGGGAGTTTTCCTCCAACCTCCAAGATGGAAATATTTTTTGAATAGCGGAGACGTACTAACGTAGCCGTTTACCAGTTTAACGGTTTCCTGCTGCTACGCTCTTTTCTACGTAAGGTGGATAGACTTCAAGGCGGAGAGGGATAATTCGAAAAATTAAACACCAGGAATCGCAAGATGGACATAGCATTCAAAACACTGACATAAAAGGCAATTGGTATGCAAGGTGCCCTGT
Organism: Amblyomma americanum; assembly: GCF_052857255.1. Taxonomy (NCBI): domain Eukaryota; kingdom Metazoa; phylum Arthropoda; class Arachnida; order Ixodida; family Ixodidae; genus Amblyomma; species Amblyomma americanum. The sequence continues at coordinate 83,949,974 of NC_135503.1, read as the reverse complement.
GTTCAAACACTGCAAGGCCGACACACCAGGTATGAACGTCACTCAGCATCGAGGCCAAGGTCGCTGGAAAGCCCCTGAAAGCTTAGCTAAAGTGTCGCATCCCTTTGAGGAATGCCATTCACTGCCGCCTCTTTCCAGTCTCACCTCCCACGCACAAATCCCCAATCCTTTACGGGACTACCAATATCCCGTGCGGTCACGCGCTATTGCTTTCTCTTGTATTATTTTTTTTTGCTCCAAGAGCGCGTATTAGCTTTGCAGCATTCCCGCGGCAATGTCACTCCTTTGTTTGTCTACGCACGCTTCAATACTTGGTGCTTCGATCACCTCACTTATATACTTTCTGCCTGACAAACGCACCGTTTTGATAATTTCGTCTTCGGCTCTCGCAGGTCCATCACTTTCGGGTATGAGAGCCGTTAAAATGAAGCCCAGAAGCATTTCATACCAGAAAGCACTCCACAGCTATATAATAAGCTTCCGCGCCGTGGCGTTGTTGCACTCCATACGGTTTCGTGCTTAGGCGGTATTCTATCACGTATAAATTCTTAATGGAAATGCCTTGGAGCTTATCCACCAAGTCGAAAACGCGGTCTTCAAGAGACCAACAATGTCGCTGAGTTTCTATACGTAAAAAAAGCGCAGTGAAACCGAATTCCACTGCCAGGAATGAAGAAAACCCGCACAATATTAATGTAGACCTAGGTGGCTGCAGTGGTTTATTAATAATATAGTGAACAGGACGAAAGCCTTGTCAACATTTTGATGCGCTGCTTTTTTCTATCACTGATCAGCTCCTCATGAGTGCACAAAATAAATGAAGTGAAATTAAAATTTGGTAACCCCCCCAAAAAAAAAGATAGTGAAGGAATCACTGATCCAGCATTCCACCATTGGAAGTGCGACGCGCTGGGAACCCTCTTTTACTATCCAAGTGCGAGCCGACTACGGCAGTTTCAAATTTATTTTCCAACTTGCTTTATGAAAGACAGAACGACGGACCGTATGTTACGAGAGAATAGACATGCACCCTTCAGATGCAAACCGCGATTACCAGTCTCCGCATTCAAATGACAGCTTATCTTCTGCACGCGTGGCACGAAACCATAAACAGAACGACAGGGATGTGCGACACTAGCGGGGGACTGCCCAGTAACGGCGAACCCGCTTCTTCAGAGAAGCAGGCCTATGGTGCAACCGTGAATGCAAGTTGGGAGGAGAGATGTCGCATAGACAAGCATTAAGAATTGCTTAGTGAAACTCGCCTCTAAACTTTTTAAATCTCTTCTCCATCCTCGTTTTAATTTCTGAACCTATGCTTGGCATCACCGCTCCTCTTGGAATAAAGTAATAAAATAGAAAGAGAGAATGGTATTATCGACTAAAACGAACGTTGAGCGCTGTATGCGGTTCCCAGCCTTGAAAAGGTTTGCCGCGAGTTCGGATTCTTTTCCTCGTGACAGATACGCTACCGCGTTGAAGAAGACCTAAGAGAAAACGTCGAAACGAGAAAGCGGCTGGGAAAATTCCGGCGACTCGCATTGTACGTGATTGCAGCGCTTATATTTCTAGCCTTCAAAAGTTTCTCTGTTTGTTTCCTCCAGAGCTGTGTATCTTGTCAGCACGTACAACAAACATTTGCCTGGAGAAGTTTCTTTGCATCGCAAAAACGAAATTGTTATTCCTGACCGCCCGAATCACTGCACTAGATGCGAGAAATCCACAGCATTGAGTCAGTGTCTTTGGCGTTGGGTGTCGGATCCGGGGGTTGTGGGTGTCGTCATAAAGCCCCGGCCGCGGCGGCTTTATGTCGATGGAGGCGAAGTGCGAGAAAGTAAAACGCTCACGTTCTGTGCAATGGCAGCGCACGTCAGTGTACCGCAGGTTGTTTAAATTAATCAGGGGTCTTCACGTTGGGAGCCCTCATTGTCCTAGTTCCGGTTTGGGATGCCAAACCTCATATCTTTTTTTACGTGGCAAAAAAGTGTCGCGGTGCAGAAATACCTTAAGGACTCACCAGTTTTTACCCACAGAGGATATTCAACGCACTGGTCTAATATTAGCATTGAAATAAAATTAAATATGCAAGACAGCTAAAGCAAGAACTCCCAACAGCAATATGTGGTAGCCTAGAGCGTAAAAAAGCAAGCCGGGCGGGAGGCCGGTTTCTGCGCACCACACTAAAAGATTTGTTTGGGAGTAACCGTAATCTGTACGATAGCCACAGAGAAACCAAATCACTTATCTCAGGCTGGTTCCCACGCGCCACCGTCCACGGCAGCTTAGGCGCGGACGCCTATCCTTGTGCACGTGTACTCGGCAATCGATATTTTATGAAGAACATTCCTTGAAAACTGGCTGCGGGAATTTTGTCTTGATAATTTAATTGGCGGCGCGTAATGCAGAAACTCCTCGTTAGGACTAAGAAAACGGGTTACTCAAAGCTTTTTCAGCACATATAACAGACAAGCGGTTTTCCATACAGTCCGCAAGCTTATCCTGCACTGTATTTAAGAGTGGAACGATAGTTTTGTGAAGCGCTGAAAAAAAAGTATGTAAGTGCAGCCAAATCCTGGCTTGCAGCCCCAATTGTGTGAAAATTTATTCGTACTACATTTTCGCAGCACTGAGCATTTTCCGGATGCTTCTAGCTAAACCTAGTTTAATACTGGTGATATAAAAGCTGCAGGATCGTTTAAACCAAAGCACGGTGTGGATACGCGCCAGGTTTGTTAAAAGGGAGTTTTCTTTTTGGTTTCATTTGTTAGGTACACGGAACGTTTTTTCGTTTTTAATCAGCCCGATTATGCGGTCAGTATTTCATACACTTGTCTTCATCACTGAGATAGATAAGCCTATATTAAACTTGAAGCTACAAACAAACGTATTGCAGTAAAAAATGTTTTCTCCTCTTCATTAGCTAAGGTACACTGAAAATGGCGCGAGAGCTAGGTGATACTCGGGTCCATTTTAAATTTTCAAGCTTATTGTTTTAACTAGACGCACAAAACGGAGTGCTGGGACGTGAAGAAACGGAGCGGAAACAGTAAATGACTGGACGAAAAAAAAAGGAGACAGTGCCAGACCTGAATGAAATTGGCTTGACGCAATCCATTGCGATCAGCGCTAACATCAACTTCGAGCTGAATACTTGTGTGGCAAGACTGGGAGGAATCTTAGTTTGCTGTTTTATATTTTTCGTTGTACTGAAGAGATAAATATTTTTTATTGCCAATAAGTTGAGATTAATTTAAAGCATTTAACACTAGCCATTTTATTCCAATGAGAGTCGGGTTAGGTTCAACTAGCACCCCTCATCTAAAGCGAGTGCCTCTTCCAGGGATCTCATAAGGGAACGAAGGTGTCATGACTAACATATGCGTGTATTAATTTTTATTGTTAGCCCGGTTACGTCGACAGCGGAATAAAGTTATTTCCCAAAGATCTCTCATAGCCCTCTCCAACAACAGCCATGACCAACTTATCCCAGGAAATTTTCTTAATTTCATCTCGCCGCCGGACTTTCTGCCGCTCACAGCTACATTTTCCTTCTCTTCTTATATACGTTTCAATTTTAGCGGACCATCGGTTATGAGACAGCTTCGTGTTGAATGTAGTTGCGATAAAATTAATTTAGGTTTTTCCACTAATCCTCACTCTTAAGCCGCGTACTCTGTAACATTCATGTCTCCAAACATTAGTCCTTTCATGTTTCTTTCAAGATCAGTATGTTGTGTTAAGAATTAAATTTAAACATTTTCTTAAGCTTCCAGGCTTATGCCGGATAATTTAGCTCTGGCAGAGTTGTTGTCCGGCTATAACTAATGGCTTTCTATCTGATGATGCAGATGGTGCATGAGGCGCTGGTCGCTCGCTCCGGCCTCAGCAGATTGGTATGCGTTGTCCGATGCAGTTCCGATGTAGCTGTGATTAGAACCTCAAATCAATGTTTGTATGCCACATTTGCCACTAAACGTAGATACTGGTTCACACGTCATAGATGAAAGGCAAAAACAAATTAAAAAACCATCGGCTGTTTAATAGCTCACCAAGGCCCCAAACCATAAAATACTAATTACTGCGAGTGTCCACGTTTACTTCATTGAACCGCTGCATGTGATGCGGCGTCATTGCTGTATTTCGATCTGCATGCCGAAAACTTGTTTTTCCTGAGCTTGTTGCCCAGCCGCGGTGGCTCAGTGGTTAGGGCGCTCGACTACTGATCCGGAGTTCCCGGGTTCGAACCCGACCGCGGCGGCTGCGTTTTTATGGAGGAAAAACGCTAAGGCGCCCGTGTGCTGTGCGATGTCAGTGCACGTTAAAGATCCCCAGGTGGTCGAAATTATTCCGGAGCCCTCCACTACGGCACCTCTCTCTTCCTTTCTTCTTTCACTCCCTCCTTTACCCTTCCCTTACGGTGCGGTTCAGGTATCCAACGATATATGAGACAGATACTGCGCCATTTCCTTTCCCCCAGAACCAATTATTCCTGAGCTTGAAACCGCACGCTGCGGTGCAGCCGTCAACTTGAAAGTGCAAACGCTGAAGCGACCCCGGCTGATTTTATGGGCGTTTTGTCTTCTAATGAATCCGTCCACAATGAAATCATGGCATTATTTGCAGTGAGTATATCTTATTTCATGAAATCTATTTACACCAATCGCTTCGGAATGACAGTGCTCTAAAACACGTACGAACCATGGGTACATTGCGTACACAAGGTAGACACGGCATAAAAGTTCAACCTCTCAAAGAGAGGAGGTTGAGAAACCGGGTTTCCGGCTTTGAGCAGATTAACTGCCCTCTTTGGGGACGAATGAAAATAAAAAGAAAAGGGGGGGGGGGGCGGACCAGAGAGAAAGTGAGTCACTCACAGTATCAACGCACAGATGTCTCCTCACGTGGTCGTCTCTCCGTGGGAACCTGCGCGGCCAGCTCCTTCAAACAGCGATCTGAGCGCCGTTTCCTTCTCTGGCTGGGCACCTGGCCGATATCAAGAGCGGTTCGTGGCACTGACCAGCATCAGCTGGAGTCGGCGCCTTGCAAGTCCGGCCCCGCGTACAAAGCAGGGGTTGCGAGTCTCGAGACTCCGTCCCAGCAGCACGGTCGGAAGGCGGTGACGCTTCGATCGAAAGCGACCGTCCGACAGCTTTCCTTTCGGCTTCATTCGCACTCTTCCTGACCTCCCTCCCCCTTCCTCAGCCCCCTCCTCGCCGTTCACGCCCCTGGGAGGATAACAAGAGGCGCGATGTCCCCCCTCGATGATACTACGTAGTGCTCTCTTTCGTTCAGCCCCTTTCCGAGCAGTCTCCACTGATCCCTTCTCCCTCACCCTCTCTCTCTTTCTCACTTTGCTTTGCTCTCTGTGACTGACTGGCAACGTGCCACTTTCGCCCAAGTGCCTCCAACGCTGCCGCCGGCTCTGCCCTGGCCGGCCACACGCTCTGGAGACTGGGTCCCCCAGCCTTCTCTCCCGTACACTCCACATCCACCTCACAAAGCCGCGCGTAAACACTGGCGCTCGTAAACACGAGCACAGACACTCGCGTACGGACGCCCTCTCCACGCGCGCTTTGGAATCCACGGCCGATCAGACCACGCGACCGACCGACCGACCGACCTGGATTCGGCGGCCGCCGGTGCACAGCAAAACCACTGGCACTTCCGCGAGTGCCGCCACCGTTCCTCCTCTTCGGCCCTGTCGGCGCTTCGTTGTCTCTTTTTACCTCTGCAAAACGGTGGCGCGCTGTGTTATGGCAATGCAAAGCTGCGTGCCGAGTAGTTAGCGCCGCTCCCCTATGTGGGCACCAGCAGTTTTGCCTTGCCGCTGGCGAGCATCAGGCCCTCAGAGTCCTGCGCTGCGAAGCGACTCAGAGCGCGCTCTTGAAAGCGAGGAAGTAATCTGGCCCTGAGGAAGGAAGCTTTAGGAAGGAAGTAAGTAACAAGGACGCTGGTCGCGCGCGCGCGCGCGATTCGGCGCCACCCGAAGCAGCAGCAGTTTGCTCGTGTACGGCAGGTATTTTTATTCCCGCATACGCTTCATCGGTTCAGCATTCGTTGCCTGTTGAGACTATTCCGGGAGCACTGGAGAAGCGGATATTTGCCCTAACTCAACGAGAGACAGCACATTCAGCGCGTGTGGAGAGATTTGAGGGGTGGCTGTTCTGTTTTTAGTCGCTTGGTGGGGCTCTGGAATGACATAAAAACTACGCCTTGCAACTGGTCCGATCGATCTACAAACTCTTTCGCTCTTTACAGTGACACAAGGGCTGTCTCAGAGTTAAGTAACATGTGTAAAATCACGTAGGCACATGCCTTAAGCACACTTTATTCATTGTAGGCATCGCTGGCGAGCGTGGTTTACGAAGGAAACGTAATCTCCGAAGTAGCGAATGATCGCAGTGCCTTTTAGTAGCAGGCAATATCGGCACATCGGAAGTTACTATAAACTGATGCAGGAAGTCCCCCAATTCAGCTCAGTACAATACATTTGAGGGTGCGGAATTTTGTCAGAACAGCAATGTGGCTAAAATATTTTGGGAAAAGACCGCTGAACTTTTACAATGTGCTCAATACGGGAGTGATTAGTCTTTGGCATCCACCCAACCGCATCCGTACAGCTACAAAGAAAAGCCATACAGCTTCCATAGAAACTTCCATACGAACCCGGGACCACCGCCTCACCGGGGCAGTCGCTCTATCAGCGGAGCTAACCGACACAGCGAGAATTTGTAAGGAGACAGCAAAGTGAGGAATGCTGTTGGTTCTATACTTTGGCTTTGGGGCATCCCCCAAGCTGGAGTAGTAAGAATCCTGTAATCACTCTTTGGCATCCACCCAAGCGCAACTATACGGCTACAAAGCTATACACGTTCGATAGAAACTTCTTAGTTAAAGAAAAATTTGTCATAGTCCGTAGTTAGAAAACCTGTTCGCGCACTTCTGCGAGCGCATTCGCTTTTGTGCCTGAAGACAGAAGTACAGAACGCCAGCTTTCATTGCCGGATAACAGCCACTGCGATTTTAAAATATTGCTGAAAGAAATATGCGATTTCATTGCATTTTAAAAATCACTAATTGGTCGGATCTAGTACAGAGTCCTCCCTCTTTATCTCTCTTGATAGGCCACGTGCGTGCTTTGGAATACTAAGCCCCATATGCCATATGATGATAAAAAGTTTATATATTCATCTTGTTCCACACAGCTTCCCTCAAACAGCAATAAGAAAGATTTTTTCTGCTACTCTTATACACTATGGTACGTCGCCTCTTTTCGACAAGCCAAAGATCGGGAATCTGGAAATTCAGTCTAACTCATGGTACACTTTTAAAACGGGCTAGGTCAAACCGGCTAGCCGTTATGCTACATACAAGCGGTTTTACACAGCACAACACACAAGAAAAGAAAGAAGTGACACCACGAGCGCTGTTCAATCAAATTCGGTTTATTCCGCTTTGCACAAAATATATAAAGAAGGAAGCGGTACAACACGAAAGGCAAGATAAAATGAGACCCGGAAAGTGCCTGAAACAGTGAACACCCACATCCACGCCGTTCCGGATACATATAATCAATTTCCTTTTCAAGCAATCTAACAGATGGCTTGTTGACGCATGTACTTTCCGGGTCTCATTTTATCTTGCCTTTCGTTTTGTACCTCTTCCTTCCTGGTATATTTCGTGTAAAGCGGAATAAACCTAATTTTGTATATAGTCAGCCCTTGTGTGTCTATTCTTTCTTGTCTTCTGGGTTGCGCTGTGTAAAACCGCTTCTAAGTATGTACCAACTTGCCCAGATCTCCGCCTTAACGCAGTTATGGTGCAGTAATTTTCGAATATAATTTACAAAAGGCAGCAAGGGGCTAAAACACATGTCGGAAGGATTCTGTTGTGTGATTAAAGCACAGATGCTTTTCTAACGTTTAGTTCTTGGAATTTTCAGCGCTTTTATCTGCCGCCGGCAACTGCGACCTTATATCATGCATTATTGGGAACGGAAAAAGTCCAAGAATGGAGTCCTCGCTGAAAAATAATTTCTGTTGCAGAGGGAATGACCTCTTTTCTATTCTGCCGCGTTAACAATATAAACGTTCTTTTGTAACGCAGGTGGCCTCAGGGTACAATACATTAAGCGTAGCTGTTTACCGTTTGCCGAAGGTATACCGTTGGCCTTGTAAGCCTTAGTTATGGCACTTGAGCGACAATTGAACCATGGAATTACCAGTGTCCAAAATTTTAGACACAGTGGTGGCTCATTGGTTATGGTGCTTGGCAGCTGAGCCGAAAGAGCAGGTTCGATCTCGGCCGCAGCGGGCTCATTTCAATGCACGCGAAATGTTAGAGGCCCGTGTACTGTGCCAAGACAGTGCTCGTTAATGAACCCCAGATGGACGAAATTATCCTCAGCCCCCTCCTACGGCGTCCGCCATTGCCTGAGTCGCTTTGGGATTTTAAACCCCGCAAAACCAACCAACCAAACTAGTGTTCTAAAGATTACACCTGCGGTCCGTTTGGGGAGTTTTAGCATAGCGGAAACGATCCAGATTACCGGATTTCCGGACGCCGGCTGCGCAGGAACAGTGGCAGGGGCTGAACATCGCGTGCGCAGCCAGCGTACGGTATTCTTGTTTACTTCTACGCTAGTACTTCTCCGATATGCTTAAACACCGTATTAGGAGCGGTGCCTTAGGGGAAAACCCCATCGAGCAGGGCGCACTCCGGCTCTCGGTACCAGTTATTCCCTTCCACAGACGACGAATTTCTCTCCAATTTTATTTTGATTACCCATTTTCACTGGAGTTCAATCGGAAGAAATTTTGCACGCAATAACTTCCCTCATTTCTGGATCTTCTGCCGTCATTGCTGAAGCGCTTTTATAAAAGCCTGTTTGTGCATTTTGGGTATTTTTTAATGCGAAAGCGTCACATAGCTCGTGTCGCGTGTTGTCCGTGTGCGACAAATCCACGAAAAATGCCCAGAGAAACAACCTACGAAGCAGGTACGCACCCTAGGTCATGTGACCTTGTAGAGTCATCACAACCTGCCCACCAAACTGTGCGCAAACTGAGCACCGTGGCAAGATTGGCCGCCAGCGGCTGTTCAGTAAGAGCAACCTGGTTCGCACAGGCCCCACCGCCGGCAGCGCCTGCCTTCGCACGGCAGTGGCACATTGCTTAAGCGCTGCACCACAGCACCAGGAGTGAAGTGGAGGAGTGCTCCCAAAGATCTATGAATGTTCAGAGAATGATCACTTCTGTTTATACCGTGACTAACCAATTGAGCTATCACGTCATACACTTAAGGCGGGGCTTAAGTGCCTCTCCACTCGTTTGGTCTTGTATCATCTAGATAGGCCCACGAAACTGCTGAAGCAGTAGGTTCCGACTTCGCTTTCAGTTAATTCTTCTGGCTCAAAGTGTCCGCACTACTGTTCGGAAAACTTCCTACAAGCAGTGAAATTCGTTACGGAAATCAAATTACGAATTTTGAACTAGCCCGTCGGCCACAACTCGGAAGACCGGCGTCACGAATTCTCGTGGCATATCCTACCGCTAGAATTAGGTTCTGGGAAGACCCCATTCATCCTGTGCTCAATACGCGACATGCGTACACAGACTAGTTGACCGGTGAACTGCGTACCTGGAAACACAGGCATAGGGCGTCACTGCTTGTACGTCAAATTTGGGGCGCCCGCAAAACCATTTTTATGGTACTCTGAACGCTGTGCTTACTCCTTGCAACCACTGAATGTTTTATTCAAACGTGGTATAGGTGTAATTTTCCTAGCTCAGACAGCCGACATTTTGCAATGCAGACAGCAAGATGAACCGCAGGTGCAGCCTCAGTAGATAATATTCAGCCAATTATGTTCCCTTTTCTTTGTGACAGACTTGTCTCGTTTTAAATCTGCAGAGATCAAACCAAGCGGGCGCGTAAACTGATTCCTCAGCCGCGGATATTTCAGGAAAGCCGGGGATGCAACGTTAGACCACCTATGTCGGCCAAGAACAATCATGACAGCCTTGAGATGATTAGTGAATGTGTGCATGGGTCACACCAGCTTGTTATTTATCAATTAATGCCGAAACTTTAAAATCGTTGTTTGTACTGATTGCGTAGTTCGCAAGGGACTAGTCTGGTTGAAAACTCTCACATTATCCGCATCCGATACATTCTATGCAGGACTCAGCTGTATGAAAAATTTCGACAGTTTCAAGGAGGTCGCAGTATAGTCAAAGCTGTTCTTTTCGGATGTACCAGTGCGGTGAGGCCTATCAACTACCAGCATACGCATATTGGAAATAAACCGCCTCAGATCGGCATGTTCTTTATTTTGATTTCAGGGACACAGTCGTCCGAACGATATTCTTTGAAACAAAGGTGCCAGTAAGTGCCAGAAAGCTTGTACATCCGCGAAGCTCAGAGACGGCGATGAAAGCAGAGAGCAATTCTCAAAGTAAAGAAAACATTCTGACCATAAGACCGTGATGAGGGTGCGATGTAGTGGTCAGTATCCAAAACACGCAAAAAAATACTGCACAGCCTGCACTTGAAGTTATCCCGCAGAGCAAAAAAAATATTTTCGGAGTGTGCAATCCGCATACTCTATTCCGAAAAACACAGTAGTAACTCAGAGAAGGTTCAGTTACTCACCACCGTTATAAGTTGCGCGGCGTAAGGACAAGCTTTCAGCAGAAGTGGCCTTCACCTTCGGCTTTGCCTTTTACCAGGAATGCAGCTGCTGCAGTTTACTCTGATGTTTGAAACTAGTTACATCACGTTTTTTTGTGTAGCTTGCAGAGGAAAAAAAAGGACAGTATGTACGAAAAACCTAGTAGTACTACCGCACGTCTTGTTTACCTGCAACGGTAAAAGGTGGCAAAGAATGCGCGAAGGGCTGCCCTTTGCACGTGGAGTCTCATCTACAAAGCTTTATTTTGTTCGTAAATCCTCCACACTTACCCACGCTCACCTCTCTTCCGTCATACTGTCTGCACGTTGTTGCTGCATCTACGCTGTTCTATTAGACCACCGTTCCACAGTAACGGGGAAATGTTCGCACATTCTGTATAGTGCACTGTATTTGGGATGGTTATCTGAGGTATTAGAATAGAGGCGACAGACGGATTTTACTTAGTTCCCATAAGGCATTCAGCGGCCACCTGAAAAAACTAATTCTTAAAACATTTTATGTTTTATGTACATTTTATGTACACTATATGTCATTTTATGTACAATATATGGCAGCACTGTACAATCTCACAGCAGCGCTCTGAAGCGTCAAATGTGCTTTTGAAGGGGTGCATGGGGACCCGCCGCGGTGGCTCAGTGGTTAGGATGCTCGGCTACTGATCCGAAGTTCCCGGGTTCGAACTCGACCACGGCGGCTGCGTTTTTATGGAGACAAAACGCCAAGGCGCCCGTGTGCTGTGCGATGTCAGCGCACGTTAAAGATCCCCAGGAGGTCGAAATGATTCCGGAGCCCTCCACTACGGCCCCCCTTTCTTCCTTTCTTTATTCACTCCCTCCTATATCCCTTCCCTTACGGCGCGGTTCGGGTGTCCGTAGATATATGAGACAGATACAGCGCCATTGCCTTTCCCCAAAAACCAATTATTATTATTATTGTTATTATTAACCATGGTTTAATTTGGACAAAGAAAATTGTTCATAAAATCGACGCCTACAAGCATGGGCGTCCCGACGTTAGGGACTCGTTATCGGCGTCCAAAGAACGTAATTTAAGCTATTTACACAGGTTTTATGAAGTCTGGCTCAAAAGTGTGCGAGATCTAACTCGTTTCATTATCTATTAAACGTAGATCGGTAAGTAAAGCAAACAGAAATCGAAGGTGAACCGAAAACTAGCGCCGCTTCTGTACGCTTCCACACAAATGGAAACATTGTTTTTATAACAAGGCATAATGAGCCTAGACGACGCTTAAAGATACTATGCTGGGAGACAATGTACAGTTATGGACAAAAGCTTGCGGGAGGCAAGTTCGCGCAAAAAAAACTTTTTCTGCGTGGCCACGCAAAGCAGGTAAATAAAATTTAGGAGGCACTTTGCCCATCTTAACTGGGCGAGACGAAAGCCTTTCTTCTTTTAATTTGTTATTTTCATTTTTGTAATTTGTAAATTTTTACTCCTTTATGTTTATGTTTTATTTAGTAATTTTATTTTTATTTTGAGCGTTCATTTAGTTTAATTTATTTGTTATTTAACTAATTACTAGTTCATTTTCAAATGCAAATTATTGACTGATTAATAATCACCATTACATAGCAGCTGTTTAGAGTATATGGGTTGTAGCAGTTCTTCCATTGATGAGGCCATAGTGCGACAGATTTCGCGGACAGACGGACGGACGGACGGACGGAAGGAGGACGATGAGCCATTAAAGACTTTCGCCCTAAAATCTCTGGATGCATGGCTAAATATATATGAACCATCCGCTGGGACAAAAAGCGCTTGACTGCCTAACGAGGCAATGCAGAAGTAAATATTTTTTCCGGAAACTCGCGTCTTGTAAGTTTTGTCCATGACTGTACATTAACTTATCAAGCGAAATCTCCGCGTAAAGTTTCTTAGTAAGGGATGGCGACTGACTGCTGAGCAGATTAAAAGCAGATTCAACGCGGACGGATCCCAGTAAACTAGGAAACAAACTGTAACTTGTACGTTGCGCCTGGTACAGCCTATTTGCTTTTTTGTTCTTAATACCGTAAAAGACGCAAAGGAATTACGTTAAAAAAAATGAAGGCGAAACAGTTCTATCACACAAGGAATTCGTACAAAATACAACGAGAGATATGATGAAAAATGCAGGATATTAAAGTATTTGCTAAGTACAGGGCACAGCGTTGGGAGGGAAATATATATCACTTCAGAAGTCAAAATCCGCAAAGATGCGAACATAAGGAAAAAGTGCATTAAAAATTGCGAAATATAAACTTCGGAACAGAACTGCCATAATGAGGTGTGAATCTATGAAAATAACCGTTCTGGCACTACAAAATAACTGAATGTCAATACAATGAAATTATAGAAGAAAATGGGATGCAGATGCATAACCATGTCACATCCAATAGGGTTTGCTATGCTGGGGTCCTACTCTCGATGCGGATGGCCAGCTTTCGACGCCATACTGCCTCTCTAGTTGGCTGTCATAGTGGAGGGCTACGGAATGACTTCGACTACCTGTGGATTTTTTAATCGCACTGGCATCGCAAAGCATATGGGAGCCTTACGAGCATACGAGAATATTTATTTTTTTAACTTGTGGTTTTGATCAATGGGCAATAATAGTTAGTATTCTGAGAGTGTAATTGTGATCCCCACCCCCAGTGTGTGGTTGCTTTTCTTTTATTTTTGAATAAAAAATTTTCAACCATTAATCAACTGCACTATTAATTTGCCGTTGATCAAAAACCACAAGTTAAAAAAATGGAAAGTTTCAAAATATGCTTTTCTTGGTTGCGGTAACTGTTGACTCCCTTGATTTCTATGAACGCAGGTAATCTTTGCTTCACGCGGAGCTATCTGCCTCAGAAATACGTGGCGTCATGCATTTATCTCCACGAGCCGCTAGCAGACCAGCGACGCCCGTAATGCACTACAGAATAATCCTTTAGAGATACAGCTTACATCGCAAAGCGCTGAGCAAGCATCAGGTCAACTGGTTCCTGTTGACAGCTACAACAGTGAATGAAACACGGGAAGAAATATGAAAAGTCGCCCTAGTATTCTCCTCAACTTCTTTTTCTCCAATGTGTGGATCATTCTTTGCTAGTTGTTTTTTTTCTGTATTCCAAAGTTTTAATGCTTCTTCCACTACATTGATCCAGAAAATACTACATTTGCCGTGGCTACTTGCCATAATACATCTACTGCTATGAAGCTACCTACTTTTTTTCGTTGGTAACTAGTGAGTTTCACTCAACCTCGACCGTATTTTTCATGTTGCTGACGAAAACCAATGTTCTTGCTTTCATTTATGCGTGGCAAATTGTTCGTCACTCACTGATATTAAGGTCCCCCACTACATCAATAAAGCTGTCTAAAGAAGTTAGCAGCTCAATTTCCGGCTTGAAAAAATAAGAGAATGCTTTAATCTCGGCAATAAGTCCCACTCACGTGCCTTCGGCATGAGCGCTATGCTGGACCTGGTAAACCGTCTGAAGCTCGCAATGGCTCTCGTCTTTCCGTTATGATCGCTATGCCGGACCCGGTTCACCGCTTATGCTCCGAACAGTACAGGTCTAACCAGTATGAGCGATTAAGCAAGACATGGTTGTTCTCTCATCGGACCGGTATTAACCTGTCTGTCGAAAACCCGATCGGTATGGAACATGCCTCAAAACTTAAGAAATGTGAGCACTCTGCTATTCAACTTGTTTCAAATCTCCTCAATTTTATGCAGTGCAATTTTATGCAAGACAGCTTGGAGTTTCTATATATAATGGTGTAGTCATCACTTCGAAACCTTCCCCTCTAAAAGGATGTACTCCTATTAAAAAGTGCTTCTTCGATCACAACACAAGTGTCCTAACGAAACGAAATACTGTGGCAATGCTCGGCCGGCTACCAAGAAGCGGCTTCACGTAAACGAGGTGCTGCGTTAATCCAACGCAGCGATAAAAATCAATTTTTATCTGATCCACCTGTCACTGCTGCCACGGAGAGGCCTGGTCCGCGCGGGGGTTTCCAGCAGAAGGGCTCCTTGGGAGCGATGTCCTCGGGGAAGCAGCCAGGGGTGGCTGACCGCGGGGCCGTGAGGCTAGAGCGCGGGACGCCGAGGTACGGGGGACCTTAGTACGACCGATGCGAAAACCGTCGATGTTGTGGAGTACCGGTGGAGTAGGCCCGGGTTATCTCACCCTCGGCCAGGTTCTTGGCTTGTGGCCCGGTCAGCCCGGCCCTGAACACTCCCTCCTCAGTAGGTGTGGAGAAAGCCAGGGGAGGAAATAAGTGCAAGAAGCACAGGTGGTACCCCGGGAAGCTAATTCCATTGGCTGGATCCACCACACATACTTCCGGAGTCTGAAAAACCGCGAAAAACACTTGACGGTTAGTAGCTGGGCAGCGTTTCGCAAGTCCGAACCGGTCCCCTGAAAGTCGTGGAGGAGCCCGAGGCAGCTGCCCCGGGTTAGGATTTCCTGTCTCCGAGTCGGAGCTATTGCGTCGTTGGGTGGTCGGGCATCCCGTGAGTGGAGCCGCACTATTGGTCAACATCGACGCCCTCCCTGTCCTGGCCAGACAAGAGTCGAGCGATGATAAAATGAGGGTCAATATCTCGCTGTCCCCATTCCCATCACATTACCCATAACCCTTCCCTCAGTCCCATTCCCACAACCTATGTCCCACCCCCTCCGCTACGTCCCAGGGGAGATCAGGGGAGTCTCCCCGGGCCCGCTCCCCCGGCTGTGGGTCGCTTAGTAGCATTATTCCATTTTTTTTTTATTTTCCCACCTACGGGTGGCAAAAGCACAACATTGCCTTCGGGCCTTTTCATTTATATTACGATTGGGTTAAGCCTGTTATACTTAGTGGCACAGGCAGGAGCTTATTGGTTTACGCTTTTTTATGGCAGCTCCACCATACTTTTTGTCACTGCTGCCAATATTTTTGGCACAGGCAGATGCTTAATTGTTTACATTCTTTTTAGGCTGCCCACCATAATTTTTCTCAATGAGAAACCCAATGTCAACATTTACTTCCCCTCATCAGTGACGCTCTGAAATTCAGAATTTTCAGATTTGGTGTCGTCGCACTGCGGCCGACTTCGGTACCACCTTTTGATACCGGCGTACGGTGCCCGGCTTTCTGCGGCCTTTACCGCCAAACTTGTGTTTTTCTCGTTCAGCTGAGCGGCACATTTAGGGTATAATTGGAGTTTGAGTTGCGTTTTGCCTACCGCGGCTACAACACGTAAATGTAATATTTACGTGCGCGAGATTATTTATTTGCTTACTGATACACCGATCCTTTTAGAAGACCTCCGCAAGGTGGGCGCACTATTCAGAAATAAACAAATGATGGAAACAACAAGCAGAATTTCTAGATATTCAAAAACAATTGCAAGAAATCATGATCGGAAACGCTTAATTACAAAAATTATAAATGCAACACATAGCTAGCCAGAAATGTACCAATATTAAATGGCTTTTTAGTGCATTTTGGGTTCCTGCATCATTAGTGAGATTATTCCAGCCATTAATTGTTTTGGGGAATTAAGAATGCTTATAGGAACTAATTCGTGCGTTTAATAGTGTTCCTGTGAACGCGCGTCGTTGGGGTATATTATGAAAAATACTATATATAGTTGGACGAATTAGCATTGCCTTTACCTTTGATTAAATAAACAAAGAATTTTAAACAAAAAATATGAGGTGTGCAGCCCATAATATGTGCAAAACCATAAATGCAATCCCGGTTCGGCCTACCGCAGTGTTCTAATGAATCGGTCAAAGGCGAGATAAGCCAGCACAGGTTACCTCTACAATCTGAGGTCAAGGAGAACTGCATAATCAAGATAATTAAAATGTCGTTTTTGGCAGGGAGTTTACTGAGCAGGTAAAGATTAAGCAGCGCGAAAAAATGGAGACGACGAAGAAACACGCAAACGACAGCACTAGCTCTGTAGCTGTCCTGGAATTGCTGCTTTTTTCATGGTTCTCGTTTTACCTCGCTGCTCTGAATATTCAGCATTATAAAGGCTCACGTTGGAAAGGATGTTACAAAATCTACGATGCTTTACATTCCGCATTTTTGCCATGAGTAGTGATCTTGATTGACATAAATTGTGAGCCACCCTTGAGGGCAACTTCTTTAAGCAGCGGCCACTTTACGGTGCAGGCATATTTTCAGAAATCAAAACATACGGCTCCTGTGCGATTTAATGTATGAAATCAGTAGTCGCCGTATGCACAATCAATTGGGAGCGTGAACTTAACTTTACAGACACGTGGAGCTAAATCCGCAGCTGGTACCACCACCTGTACTTCGATCTCAGGAGTTAAACACCACCCAGCTGCTATAGAAGCGACATCCTCATGTAGCGAAATATAATTACAATATAATATGGGCATATGGGCATATTGGGTGGGCGCCTCAAAGTGCGAATTCGGCGAAAACTCTTTCAAACCGCGTGATATTTAGCCCCGCTGGCCTCGCCAGCGGCGCTGATGAAGTTGGGAGAGCGACCTGGCTCGCGCAGAACAGAACGCTTTCAGCAACCGGCCTGGCCAGAAACGTCTACCGCCCGCTCCGCGGCTCACCAGCCGCGGCTACCGCGACCTCCAATTAATGTGGATCCACGTCTGCATTATGCACGCTATTTCTTGAGTTTAGCGCCCGTGACTTTTGCGTAGGCTAAAGCAGCTTTTCCAATATGGCGGAAAACTTATAAGCAGTACCCCTAGCTTCGTACTCAATAATTCCGTGTTACTAGATTTTTCAGTGCTTTAATTGGTCAGTAATGGCTCATAGGTGGGAGAGAAATTTGCTTTATTCGTGGGAGAGAAATTCGCTTTATTGTTTTTATTTCGAGTGACGTTTGTGCCGCTCCTAGGCCAAAAGAGGAGCAGTGGGTTATTGAGAAAAGTAGCTTCCATCGTGAACACCACGTGGCGCCGCTAGGCTGAAGTTAGCGTTGTGCCTACGGTTGAACAAGTAACAAGCAACACAATTTCCAGCATGATGCTTGCGTTTAGCCTACACAGGCGTCCATGCGCTATTCCAAAAAATCCCTTTTTTTCTTTTACTATTCGGTGCGTTGACAGCGTTGATTCTTGCTTCTTTTTAAACGCGACAGCGTTAAGGCTTCACTTTTGCAGAAAATCCGCCGTCGTCGTCGGCGCTGTGAGCGAAAAATTCCCGGAGATGTAACCTAGGTTGGTGATCTAGGTCACGAGACCTTGTGCAGTCATCGCGACCTGTCCACCAGATTGTGAGGAAACTGATCACCGTGGCTCGCGGCAGTTAAATTAATGGGTCGTCACGAGAGCCAGCTCGGGGAGAGCAACCTGGGTCGCACTAGCCCTGAACTATAAACAGAAAGGAGTAAAAAAGCAGTAAGCTGTCCTCTAGCGCAATCCCTTTTATAAAAAGGTGTGTGCTAGAGGACTGTTTACTCCCATTTTACTCTCTTACAGGCGTATTCGTGTTTGGAGTGTACCGGTGGCCGCACCTGCCATCGCAACGCAGTGGCGCGTCGCTTGACCGCCGCAGCAATGCGCCAGGAGCGGTATGGGGACTTCCAGGGATCTATGAATGTAAAGTCAAACCACTGCCATCAACCCACTGAAGTATCGCCTCATACCCATAAGGCGGAGCTTAAGTATCCTGTCCAATTTTTTCGGCCATATCTGCGTACGCCGAGAAAAGACTCCCAGGCAGGGGGACAGGATTGACGTGCACTCCTGATTGAATAGGGATGTCTCTAGACTCATGATGCTGCAAAGAACTTATGAGATGAAGTAAAGGAAGGTTTGTTTGCGCTGCAAGAGTACTAAAGTAGTAGCTACGTTTACAGCCTGAGGTGCGTCGCTTAACAAGCGATCTCCGCTAAAAAATAGTTGAATCAGAGTTTGTTCACTATTTATTCATGCGAAAGCGTTAGTAGGCAGGGATCGTGTACGCAAAACATGTCCGCAGCAGTTGTGAGGAACTCAGAAGAGATAGCGCCAAACGAATGGTTGTGATCAATAGAGGACGACGTGAGGTTGATGTCGCAAAAAGAATTTTTAACATGGAATGAGTAGATAATCAACTTGAGCCAAAAATGTCCAAAAAGTGTGCGGGGCCAGAGTTGCGGGAAATTTGAAAACGCCGCTAATAGGTGGTGTTACAGCGTCGCGCCAAATTAGAAAAACCGGAACTGTGGACGGAGCCAAAGCGTGGCGCGAAGTTTAAAAACTCGAAATGGGCAAAAGCCAATGCCAGTGCGGGTTGCCGCAGTGATCTCTAACGTTTGGCAAACTCCATTGCGTAGAAGCGCCGGAGGCCGAACCGTGTCGATTGGGTTGTAACGGTGCGGGAGAAGGTAACATATACAGCCGGACAAAGAGTATAAATGCAATCGAATAGATAACGAGAGAGAGGAAAATCAAAGAGATGAAAAGAGGGAAGAGGAGGGGTAAAGAGTATCAAAGAGGAGCAAAGACAGGCAACGAGTGCCGAGGAGGCGTCAACGCTTTCGCATCACTCCAATGCGGGAATTACCAAAGTGATCTCTAACGTTTGGCAAACTCCATTGTGTAGAAGCGCCGGAGGCCGAACCGGGTCGATTGGGTTGTAACGGTGCGGGAGAAAGTAACATATACAGCCCGACAAAGAGTATAAGTGCAATCGAATAGATAACGAGAGAGAGGAAAATCAAAGAGATGAAAAGAGGGAAAAGGAGGGGTAAAGAGTATCAAAGAGGAGCAAAGACAGGCAACGAGTGCCGAGGAGGCGTCAACGCTTTCGCATCACTCCAATGCGGGAATTACCAAAGTGATCTCTAACGTTTTTCCAGTCCGATTCGTTGCCAATCCGTGATCCCAAAAACCAATCGAGGATGCAATGCGCACGGCAGACAGCGATTACAACGTTGCAGTTTGGGTTTTTCGTTGGGCCTGGTCTAGGCACTCAGAGGTGACGGCGTTGGCGGTCAAGCGAGGTGTAAAACGGCCCACACTAGTTTCGAACAGAGCGTAAGAGACTGTGAGAGTGAGTGTGAGAGAGTGTGAGAGATTACAACTCTGACAAATTACAATGCTGTACCTCACGAGTACCATTGTATCGATGAAGCTGAAAATTTTTTCGGCATCCATGTTTGCTTTCCCCACACGTGTGGTGCGTTTCTCCGCCACCCATACCTGTACGATCGAAGCCACACCTCCGTCGTGTGGATTCTATCGAATGCCTGAACAGAGCGGGATTGTACGCTGACAGACAGTGTCATGCATATCTTTGTGTCACAGAACACATCGCTAACTGTAGCGATTTCCTACTGACAAAACAAGATCAACCTGCCTGCGAAAAATGCAGACATGAAGTTACGGTTAACCACATTTTAATTTCTTGTGCCAAGCTGGAAAAACTAATAAAAAAGTACTTTACTCAGTTTTATAACGAATACATGCCTTTTCAACCCGCACTGCTTTTAGGAGATGATGCAATTGTTGATATATCACGTGTTTTTAGCTTTCTTAACGAAACGGGATTTCTCAAGAGACTAAATTTTTTACCTTCTGGTCTGTTTGAATTTTAGTACACCTCAGCCACTTTCTCATGCCTGAGAAGAAGGCTGAGGCTTTTATATTGATTGGTTGGGAGCCTCGATATCCTTGCACAGCCAAGGAAAGCTCTAGAGGTTACCCAGGCCTCTTTAAAGCTTTTACTAGTAGCCATTTCTACAATTTGTGTATGTGTTCACTATGTAGTATTTACGTTTGAGGGCGTCTACACCAGGGATGATTTTTACATTTCTATAACATTCAACAAAAGACTTGTCCTATACCTTCTTCTTGGCTCACGATGGCCTCAGTTGCCTATGTGCCATAAAACCCAACACAACACAACACATCACTAACTGTGTACTGAGAGCTTCTAAGGCAACGCAGTGTGAAGAATGTGTTACGAAAGCTTCAGGCAGCGTAGTCCTCAATAACACCTTCCATCCTCCTTACTCGGCTTCAGCATCAATGTTTTTTTTCATGAGCGCATGTATCGAAAGGAAGGCGACCTGGGGTCAGTGCAAACAGCCATACGCTATGATGTTTTTCAACTTGAGAACTGTAAATGACGTAGCAGCGGGTGAACATCGCCATGATTACTAAAGGCAGACCCCAAAAATGTAGCGGCAACCAATTCCCAGAAATGCGCTGGTGTATGATTTTGTGTGACATTTATTTAAGGCGCCGTGAGCGGTTTCTCCATTGCCTGCACCTTTTATGGAAGGCTCCAGACGCAATTAAAAACTCATATTTTCGTTTTCATTCTCTGATACTTTTGTTCAGAAGAGCATGTAAATACCGGCGGGCGACCTGTGGCCATTGGAAGCAGCTATTTACTATGTGTTTTTCAACTTGAGAACTGTAAATGACGTGGCGGCGCGTAAACGTTCGCCATGATTACTAAAGGTGGACATTCAGAGAGTTGCTATTAACGGACGCGAGGGTCTATCGGTAATTTTAAAGCTGCAGGGTGCGTATAGGTACGCCTCAAAAGTGGAGCGGCAACCAGTTTCCTGAAAGGCGTTGGTGTGTGGACTTGCGTGGCATTCCTTTAAGGCGCCGTCAACAGTTTCTCCATAGCCTGCATCTTTTCCGAAGAACTCCAGAAACAATGAAAAACTCATATTTTCGTTTTCATCCTACGACTCGGCTTTCTGCATCGACATTTTTGTTTATAAGCGCGTATATCAAAATGAGGGCGACCTGTGGACATTGCGAGCGGCCACTTCCTATGTTGTTTTCCAACTTTAGAACAGTGAACAACTTCGCCGCGCGTAAACGCTGGATCGATCACTGAACGCGGACGTTCACATAGTGCCAGAAGCCAGTAAACACTACTACGTTAAAACTGAACAGGACGCGAGAGCCTATTTTTGCCGTCAAACAGTCACGATCCGCCGCTGTCGTGGCCGCACACGAGTGAATGCAGAGTAGTCGCACAAGCGTTTTCCTGGAGAATTTCGGGAGCATTTGAGCGGACATATTTGTAGAAGTTGCTTCATTGACGTGCCTCAAGTCGTACTTGAGCGTACATCGGTAGATAAGCAAAATTCCACGTGACGTAAGCTTGCAAAAGACAAGCAGAAGAACGCATAAATTGCCAGCGAGAGCGGCAGACGCGGTCCATCATCCCATTGAGAAAAAGCCAACAGACGGTAAGAACTCCGCAAGAACTCATAATTCATGGAAAAAGATTGTCTGAAGTCCTGTATAGCACATTCAGAGGCAAATCAGGAAAGAGTCGATATGTAATAAATCAATGGGCAGATCCCTATTCTTTGCAGCAATATCAGGGTGCCTATAAGTCGAACCTACAAAAACAATTAACCAAGAAGGTGACTCGTGTGCAGTTGGCAGCCAATCAGGCGAAGCAATCGAACATAATTTACAAGAAAGTGGCGCTATCAACCGAGATGTCGATGCAGGCTGTCGATACATCCAGACGTTGGTACGGATGTTGACAGAGATTACACCGGTAATGTGAATGAATATGCAAAGTAGTCATTACCTAAAAGCGATTAAAATATTAGCGGCTCGACAGCAGGGCGGGCCGAAGTTGTATTTTTGGAAGTAAATAGTAAATATCAATAGTATATACATTTAAATAAAAGTGGCAGATTTGTAGACAATATCGTTAAATTTGACGTACATGACAAATATAGAGCTAAAGAAATCCCGAGCATGATGGCACCTGCGCCACTCCGCTTCAAGAAGGAGGAGGAGAAGAACTTTAATGGAACAGGAGAGGTCTGGCCGGTTGTCGGCCTGGCATGCTACTCCAGGTGAGGGTGAAAGAAGAGAAGGGTAGAGAAAAGGATAATTAACAGAAAAGGGAAAAAGAAAAATAAAAGGGTGAATGGCGAAATCAAGAACACACACACACACCACACACACACACACACACACGCACACACACACACACACGCACGCACGCACGCACACACACACGCACCAAACCCGTGTCTCTTAACCGTGGGGCATAGAGGGCTACTTGATGCACAAGTTTTATGTAAATAGGATTTAGTTAAGGCAACGTCCAGGCGAGCTCGGTAGAGGCAATTTTGATCACGTCTAGTTATATTGCATGGCATGCGGAAGTCACAGGTGGGGTTGATACGGAGAAGGGGTCTATACTGATGCTGCGTATCACACCACAAAGAGCATTGTGTCTGCCAGGATTATGCAGTTAGAAGCCTTGCGCCATCACTGCGAGAAAATGGTATAGGTAGAAGCAAGGTGGTGTCGCCATGCGCCAACCTCGCTGTACCGTCAGCGTGATCGTTGCCTGCAAGGCCGGAGTGAGAGGGTAACCACTGAAACACAACACGGTGGCCAAGCTCACTCGCCTCGGAGTGGAATCTGTTTAAGTCATCGATGATAGGCTCCTGAAGGCTTCGTGATGACTTTATAGATTGTAATGCAGCCCGAGAGTCACTGTAAATAACCCATGCTGTCGGCGGTTGTTGGAAAATGTAAGTAAATGCTGCTCGCAGAGCAGCCAGTTCGGTAGCAGTAGTCGAGATGCGGTGGCTGAGTAACGCCGAAATTGTGGTGCGCGCTGACGGAATCCAGACGCCAATCGTTGATGAGACGAATGTGACAGAGCCATCAGTGTTGATGGGACGGTACGCACTGTAGCATCCATAAATATGTTCAAGAACAAAATATTTAAGTACTGGACCGGGGCTGTTTGTTTTTCATTTGTTGCCACGAACTGTTGTCTTTATTTGAAATGCTGTGTACCTCCAAGTGGAGAGGAGGTCGTGACAGGGCACTGGTAGTGTGGTGGGAGAAGGTCGGAAACTTCCTGTATGCAGTGCACTGCGAGTGGGTGGGGAGGTACACGTGCCACGAACGGCATCTGGGCACGAAGCAACTCCTGGTTTAGCCGTACTGATGCAGATACGTCTTCTCTCTGCTAGAGTACCCACTGTGGAGGTGTTCTTGGGAAGGCCGTGGCAGATTCTCAAGGCCTTAGCTTGCATAGCTTCAAGCAGTTTGATATTTGGTTGTGAGACACCCTGAAGAGCTGGGAGACTGTAGCGTACGAGGCCTTCACAGAGCGCACCATACAGCCGTAGTAATGAAGGTGTAGAGCAGCCTTTTCTGGTGGTGGAGAGCATACGAAAGATAGAGGCGTAAGAGCAGAGCTTGATCTTAAGCTTTTGTACATGTGGGGACCGTGACAGTGTCCTGTCAAATGTCATAGCTAGAAATTTATGGCTTGTAACGTATGGTATTGGGGTAACAGCCACTTTCTGCACGTAGCGCGAAAGAACGTGCCTCGAAAATGCCATTGCTGAGCTTTTATGTGGCCATATGACGATACCACGCTTACTTAAAAGCGATTCGATGCAGCCTATTGCCCTCTGTAATCGCGCATCCACAATGCGTCTGTTGCGTCCGGAACACCATATAAAGATTTCATCGGCGTAAAGGGAGATTTCAACTGTAGGAGGCAAGCATTTTTCGAAGCCAAGAAGTGAGATATTGAAATGGATGGGACTTAATATGGCCCCCTGAGGCACTCCGCAAGTTATTTGATACAGAGCTGTGTCACCTTCACCTGTTGACATGAAAATCGATCTTTCTTTCAGATAATCGTACAGCCAGTTATACATCCGTCCACCAATGCCAAGTGATTAAAAGGCTGAGTGTACTGCTTCATGTGTGACGTTGTCAAAGGCTCCCTTCACGTCAAGAAACACAGCCATCATCATAGACCGCTCTGTTTTGCTTCGTTTAACGCAATTTGTGACGGCAATAACGTTGTCAATGCTGATACGTCCTTTTCGGAAACCAGACATGGCTGAAGGGTAAATTTCTCTGTTCGTAAGGTTCCAGGTAAGATGGGAGTGTACCATTTTCTCCATCAGTTTTCCGATGCAGCTGAGAAGCGCAATGGGACGGTAAGCGTTTAACTCAATTGATGGTTTTCCAGGGTTGAGGATAGGTATCCCACACCCAGAGCGAACGTTCGGAAGAAGTCTGCGCGAGTTTTCACACTAAGTAAAGATTGGTTCGTATGGTTCTGACGTCACTCTTTGACCTGTGGAATGAAAACGAATAAAACTCGAAATAAATTGGGACTATGCGGTCGTAGTGTGACCGCAATGTCATTACCACTTGACGTATGAGGATTCAGATTAAACTAACTACACTGAAATGAAAATTCGGGTAATTAGCCGGGAAGTGAACCCACAAACCTCCGGTTGGGAGTCAGACGTGCTATTCCTAAGCCAATACAACATTTTCGTTTTCAACTTGTTTAAAGGGCGACTTTTTGTGTCTCGTGTTATACCAAGTAGTCAGCTATGCCTATTGACGCACATGTATGTTAACTTGTGTGTGTGTGTGTGTAATTACAGAGGCACTAATTAAAAAATGAAGTATCAAAGAACTAATAACGCTGTTGTATCATACCCTTAAGGAGGCGCTAGGTGTCCGCGTAATATCTTTGCTTTTTGTACTAGCCATCGCTGTTGAAAAAACTCCCATATGCTAGCTATCTAGTGACTTAATTAGAAACTGTCATGTCGTTGACAGCCAGGTGTGATCAATAATTTTTTTATCTCAAGTAAGGACTCTGTCTACGAGGAGAAGTGAGGTGCTGTTATGCCGCCTGTCATCTAGCTAGGTAACCCTGGATTGAAACATTTGACTTGATAATTTAGCACAAAATGTTCCACACATCTGGACATTCAGTTGAACCGATAAAAGCCCGATTTTCCTGCAGACTCGTGAAGTAGCGTTCAGTCTTCCAGTTCAAGTGTTTTTCTTCTCGCACAAAAGATTTCGAACTAATACAAATAGTGCATTGTGAGGAGCAATAAACTCACCAGTTGAGTGCCGACCATTGATGGCAATACCTAGCTGCCTTTCCCGGTTTCTGTACTGTTCTGACATCGAAAATCAGCCTAGACAGTGAACTATATTCCGTGATGCGTGCCCTTCCCAAAAATCGGACCTTTTCATGCTTCGCCGGTCCCCCATGCACTGTTCCAACTCTTTGTTTAGAAAAGACGCTTATGAAACCAGCTGGGTTTTAGAGAATTCTATGCTTGCCATAAAAGGAGCCACGCTTTCTGCACCGTACAACACACCATGACGCCGTCACATAACTGAGATGAACGTGTTTTCCTTCAGAAAACAAAGGCTCGCGACTGCAAAAGCCACAAGCGGCGACCGAGCAACGTGTGTTTGCGGGACGTGTACTTACAGTGGCGGGGTAATGCATCGTTTCTGCATTTTTTCATTTACTCTGTGGTGTATAGTGTGAACCTTACAGCTACTAAAGTATCGAGATGAAACATAAAGGCTAACGAAAAGGGTTACATAAGGGGTTACATATATTTTTCTTTGCACAGCAAGGTGTGCAAAGAAAAATGTATGTAACGTTAAGAGACAGGAAGAGGCAGCGGGTCGGAAACATAAGCGGTTTAATGAAATTCTAGTCGAAATCAAGAGGAAGAAATGGGCTTGGGCAGGGCATGTAATGCGAAGGCAAGATAGCCGCGGGTCATTAAGAGTAACGGAGTGATTCCATGAGAGGGCAAGCGTAGCAGGGGGCGGCAGAAGTTTAGTTGATTTTATGAGATTAAGAGCTCTGCGGGGATAAGACGGTCGCTGCTGGCACAGGACAGGGTTAATATAGTAAGATATGGGAAAGGTCTCCGTTACGTCATGGGCGTAGTCAGGCTGTTGCTGCTGCTGCTGCTGCTGCAGATGATGATGATGATGAATGTATGCATCAGGCTTCAGTTACCACTGGCAACATCACCGCTTCGCTCACTCCAAACCCGGCCCTTTCACACTTCCTCCACCTTGTACTTTCCGATTACGTATGGAGTTCTGGACTGCGCCTATTGGCTCGCCCCAGCAAGCATGCTGGGCCCTTTTTAGCGTGATGCGGAAACTTTACTTTCAGCATAAGCTATAGCGTCAACAAGTTACGGAGAGATACGAGTCAAATTTTGGCAAATAATCGAGGGTTCCGCTCATAGATAGTTTTCTCGGAGCACTCAGTCCATGCTTTCTGTTACTGTTAGTTATAAAATTCACGTTGCAGGTCTGGTATATACTCATTTATAGCAATGAGATAGTGTTTTAAATAGGAGATATCAACCCTGCAGTGGACACATGAAGCTTATTCAAAAACACACGCATACCTTTAAGCAAAGTGGCATTGGTCCCCAAACAAATCGTACGGTGCTATTTTGACGGTTTTTTGCGCTTGCTACTGCGTCTTTTTTTTTAAGAAACCCTTCGAGCATGCTCTGTTGCTGCAATCTCCGCCAAGTGCTATAATTACGCCACCCATCGCCGCAGCGGTGGCGTACTCAAACTTTCAGTGAAATCCCTCTATTGCATGTTTATTTAATAATTTATTTATTTACTTGTTTTGCATTGATTGATTTAATTATTTATTATTTATATACCTACAACACCCTTGCGGGCATTGGTGTAGGGGGGAAAGGAAAAAACGGTATGAGTGCACCGCTGATATAATACAAATTCAGCTGCAAATTGAAAGGCAAGAAACAAGCAGTGTTTATTTGTGGCTCGCTGCGTATCGTCAGTTTTCATCGTAGAAGGGGCAGGTGCGCGAGATGAACACGCTTCCTTAGCAGCAAGGTTTCACTGTTGCCGGCAAAGAACCGAAAGCGCCATTAAGCTGAATGAAGACGGATGAAGTGGGTGGCGTCTCACCGGTGCGCACTGTTGCTGTGGGTAATTAACATTTAACTTCAATTGATCAGCTCTGTGGCACGATGCTTGGAGAGCTACGGGAAGGCCAGCAGAAACGACAGCAATGTGCTTCAGGTGCTGACCATGATATTAGGAGAATATATAAAACACGTTGTCACCTCGTCCACAGTAGCCTTCTAGCTGGTACTCTGTGCTCCTTTCCTCTGCTAATATTTACTTCTACTTTCGGAGCTGGAAGTTTATTTTGAGTGAAGAAAGTGGATAGCCCTTGCGGTGAAATGAATGTATAAAAAAGCCTTGGGCTACGCAATGATCCTCTATTGGCGCTCCCTTATGACTGTGAATGCGCGGTGGCGTCAGCAGACAACAGAGCCTTTGTTAAGAAAAACCTTGTACGATGTCTGAAGGCCGGGGGCCCAGTGAGCGAAGTAACGCGGTTACGTGTAACAGTGGCGCTAAACACAATATCTTAAAACGTTGCGGAAGATGACGTCACACTGCATTTCGGCATCGACAGGCTGCAGCTGATAGCGAAACTGGTCCCTTGCTTTTCTATTTTTTTCATTCTAGCAGTTCTGCTCTAAGGCTACTGAATCGGGGGACCGTTTAAAAAGAATCATATGAATCGCAGAATTCCAACGAAAATTATCTTTTTAAAGATTACATATCTAACAAATATGCAGAAAAATTTTGAATATTTTAAAACTGTTAGGTAGTGTTACGGAAATATCGCAGGTAATAGACCTTTCTTCCAATGTGTAGCGATATCTTTCTTTTAAATCGCTTCCCTAGCTCGCATCGCGCATTTAGGACTGTCATAGAAAACCATAGTGGAAATCTTTTGACTATAAGAAAAAACTAATCGCAGAAAACTGCACGCCTGCCAACTCGAGATCTGCATTTATAGTGATTGCTATGCTCAAGATTTACAACATATGAAAAATTGCGTTCATAAACTTGTTGCCGTTCAAAACTTCTTTTGTTCATTATTTTTGGGCATGAAAAATAAAAAGAAAGGCAGTAACTGCATTTAATCCGAGTTGCAGGTTAAGCCGAGTTGATGCAGAGGCGAATTTTTTTGAAGTTGTTTTTCGTACCGTTTTCTAAATGTTGTGTAGTGTGTAAGTAGAACATATTTTCACTGTAATACACACCATGTTTAAAAAAAGGCGTTGACGGCCCAGTGCTCTAATGAAGTGGACAGCGAAGGTAATCTGGTCACGCCTCCCTGGGTTCGAAATGTCCTTCTGGAGAAATTTCAGTTAATAAATTTTATTTTTCTTTCTTTGCTGATGGTATAGACATTGCCCAGCGCGTCATGAGGTACCGTCGGTTTTCGGACTGTCTAGCGTGGACAACACCGGATTTTCCGCCTCATGATCCATATGAAGCTTTCGCATTAATAAAGAACCAAGGCCTGTGTTTCACTCACGGTTAGTCTTATGCAAGTGTTCCTTTTTCGGACATTGGCTTCTAGTGGTAGCAAAATTCAAAGCAACATCTTACAGCCATGGATAACGCTGGATGCCGTAAACGCGGTCACATTCTGTCCTTCAAATCTGTGGGCAATGTTGGTTGGATTTCATCGTTCATCACGTTCGTGGGCATCGTCTTAATCGCATGCTGCATATGCTGGACCCGTCGTACCTTTCCAGGCTATTAACTACCGGCTACCTCCAGCGTCTGACAGGCGTTTCGATCTGTTTGGGGTGTCTCACGAGAAGGCGTTCACCCGATGACGTCAAAGATTGCAGGAAGCCAAAGGCGCCGTGCATGCAGAGTGGGCTCACGCACCTCCCCTCTACCTACACCCCTATCGCGCGCCTAAAGACGACGAAGACAGCGTGAGGTACGGGCCGAAAGTGGTCACGTGATCACGAAGCTAGGCCATGTGTGGGCAGTCGTGAGACATGAGTAGCGCAACTATGCTGCAAAATCCATTGCTCAAGACGTGCTTTCCTACCACGGCTTTGCATCTCCGAATGCGATACTGCTCGCACGTCGATAGAAAACATAATTCTACCATAGTAGCTTTTTTTCAGTAGGTTCCTCTCTATAATTAGCGGATAAATTGCAGACAGCTATAACGTTGTCATCAGATAGCCAGAATAAATTCGCACGGCACACACCATAAAAGCTATTTCAGACGACATTGGCACTAGTTATATGGGATACTCCATTGTTCTAAAAACATACATACACCACAATTCTGGACAAGAGCGTTTTATAGCGGGTAATCGTTCTGAGGTCAATTTTTTTATATAAAATTTCACTATAACAGTCAATATATCCACAGATCACCCGACTGCACTCTTGAATTTTTTTAGTATTAGCGTTTTTGTTTTCGTCAGAGGCGTCCCTCGTTGGTTCCCCCATCCCTTCTCCACGTTGCCCCCCAACGGGACGCAACGAGGAGAAGGGATGGGAGGGGGGCAACGTGGAGAAGCGATGGGAGGGCACAACAAAGTTTAATTTCCGCCATCTTGGATTCCAAAAATCTAAACTATGCCACCATTTCGCCCCCTGACGTCATACGTGCACGTAGTTCCACCTCCACCCACCGTATTAGACTGTGACGTTATCATTGGCATGAAGAATGTTTTTAGATAAGGACAGTTGGAAAACTTGCCTACAGCTTGCTCCAGGAATCGGCCCTACTTCTGTTACCGCTTTCATCTCAAAGAGGCGCGAGCGCCATCTCTAGGGTTTTGACAGTGCTACGTTAGTTTTTTTTTTCTTTTATCTAACATTATCTAAAAGCGTTGCTTAACAACATTTTTAGATAAAGGCAGTTGGAAAACTGCGGCGGCGCGTCAGGGAGCAGAACGGACCCAAAACAGTTGCGCCCATGCGGTGGCGCTGCGGTCGCTTTGGTATGGGCGCGTCGTCTGCTACTTCCAGCTTGAGGAGCCTAGCAGGCGGTGGCTCGCGTGCGTACAGAAGCGTGTTTATAACGAATACAAACATAACTTGCGCCTTCATCTCTTGTGTATTAATGAAACGTGACCGCTTAGTAGCATTTATAACCATAACTTCAGCCGGGCATGTTCAAGACGCGTTGGCAAACAGCTTATCACATGCGTATTAGATATTGTTATGAAGACGAAGAAGAGTGCAGTGGCGCGGGACGGAGTGCTCGCGCTAGGCCCTTGAGCCATTAAATCATATCTTCATTCTGTCATCATGTCGTGCTTTCCTTGGCTTGCCACCACGTAACATTTGGTGTGAGGTGCTGGGTTCTCATCGTCATCCTAGTCCCCGGAGCATCGCCGCCTTCTGCTTGCCTTC
Organism: Amblyomma americanum; assembly: GCF_052857255.1. Taxonomy (NCBI): domain Eukaryota; kingdom Metazoa; phylum Arthropoda; class Arachnida; order Ixodida; family Ixodidae; genus Amblyomma; species Amblyomma americanum. The sequence continues at coordinate 83,919,254 of NC_135503.1, read as the reverse complement.
GTCGTTGGCCGAGGGGACCTGGGCTCCGCCGCCCGGCTCAACCCCAGCTCGAACTGACCAGAACCGACCAGCCGCTTTCCCCCGCCCCGTCCCCTGCCCCGAACACAAGACACGACGACCAGGACCTGACGTGCGATGACCCGACTACGACCCGAACCAAGACGGCACCCCCGCCCACGCTGTGCGGCAATCCCTCAACCCTTGACCTTCGGCTGTGGGTGACCGACCGCTGGACCTGAAGCTCCGGGGGCAACCGTCCACCAGATCATCTCCTTCATCTTTGTGGCAAGCCTTTCATCTTCTTCTATCCTTCCTGATCATCCTCATCGTCACCTCGCCATTCGTAATTCAAGCAATCGATCGGGACGATCGCTCTGAGGACCGGGGTCATGTTATGAAGACGAAGAAGAGTGCAGTGGCGCGGGACGGAGTGCTCGCGCTAGGCCCTTGAGCCATTAAATCATATCTTCATTCTGTCATGATGTCGTGCTTTCCTTGGCTTGCCACCTCGTAACAATATGCATTCAAGAAGTAACGCTGCCGTACTCCCAGTATCGATCACTTAACTTGCGGAAAATGCCTCAACCACCAGGACGATCACATTTGGATCTCGGCTCATTAAAACAGGGAAATTGGCTGAAGAAAAAAATTAAAAATGCATATGCCGCAAGAAAAAAAAAGGAAAAGCATTAGTGTCTTTTTAAGCTTTAGCCAGATTTTATTTATAGACTCAACTTTTAGTGATCTCATTAAAAGAGGAAAGTTTACAGTCTGCTTTGCACAACCACATATTACACATGCGAGGAACCCAAACTACGAGGGGGTAAGCAGCACGTCGTGTTTGTGATTTTGCCGCGTGCAACCGCGGAAAAAACGGCTTTAAGTTTCGGCCGTTGTCTATAGCCAAAAGCTCTACCCCGAGCATCCTGGTCTCTTGTACCGCAGGCGTAGAGCGCACACCAGCTTTGCAATACGTGTGCGAGCGCGGCTAGAAAGCAGGCGCGAGCCAGCGTAGACCAGTTATGCAGCAAACTCTGCACGTGACCAAGCGCAGCTAATAGGCGTAGCGGCGGCGAAGATAAAACCAAGAAAACTGACGTGGTACTGTCAAAACCCTAGAGATGGCGCTCCTTTGAGATGAAAGCGGCAATGGAAGTGGGGCCTATTCCCGTTGACAAGTTTTCCAACATAAGCGTTTGCGGGTCGGTGGGCTGGAAACGCCGATTGGTCGGTGGGATGCGTGATGCGTGACGTTTTTTCGCTTCGCCCTCGTTCTCAACCGGATGTGTGGTCGCTGCGCCTCTCTCGGCCTGTCCCTAGAGTGCCTAGGGAATCGCTAGGGCCGGCCGGCCGGCCGCCGGGCGTGCGTGGTCTGCGGGCATTCTCTTCGTGAGCATAGTGGGCGGCGCGCGCGTTTCGGAAGCTGTCCAGGTATGGCTTTTTTTTTTTTTTTGCGTGGTGCGCTCGTCGGCGCCGCCAGCTGAAATTTCTGTACAGTTCTTGCTTCCACGACATTGCGACGAACCCCAAAAGGCGCTGACCCGCGAGAAATCGCCAGCGACATAAAGGTACGCATTTTATCTCAAATTTCGCTTCATGAAGTGCTGTACCGCTTACCTACATGCCTTGCGCATTCCAGGATCTCGTTTTCCTGCTGCAGGAGCACGTCGTGCTGGTGTTCAATATTTTGCAACTCCATTACGACGACCCACATAAGGTGCGGTTTGAGGACCGCCGGCGTCGCCATCTGAACCGCCGTCTGACAGCCACGATGAAGCGCTTGTCGGGCGTGCACGTTCTCAATCACGAGGTAAGGGTTGAACAACGTTTTCGCGAGTTTTCTCGTGCAGAACTCGCCAAATTGCGGCGCTTGTAACGTAACTTTTTTTGCAGCATCGTTTCCTAGATGCTTCTGACGAGCCGATGCTGTCCTTATTTGCCGCGGACCGATACCACGTGGCGAGACGCCAGGGCATCGACCCCAGTGCGCCTTTGTTCCTTTGCAGTGGCAAGTCCAGGGTAAAAGTGGCCACGATAATTCTGCCACTACAATCTGCCCTTTAGGATCGCTATCAGCTGTAACGGTAAGTCCAGAAGTTCCGACTCGCGCATTGTGGAAATCGCGCCTGGCCTAAGTTTCCAGCATTCACCCAGTGCAGTGCAGCTTTGTTTAATTCCTTAGAGACTTCTCGCGCTTTGTCGAAATCGACGGCAGCCGTGAAAATTTACATATTAGACCTCGCTACAGCATTATCCCAGCGCAGCGCGCCTTTGTTTCTTTGCGTCGGCAAGCGTTAGAAGCGCACGCCGTCTCGCGCTTTGTCCAAGTCGGATCTAAAACTCGCGCTAGGCCTCGTTGCCTGGTTGACAAAGTGGACGGCTTTGTTCCTTTCAATGACAAGCCTCTGTCACTACAGTCGGCGGCCTTAATTTTTATGATCGCTGTCAGCTTCAACAGCAAGTCCAAGAAAAGTTATGACGATCGCGCGGTGTGGAAATCGGCGGTAGAGACAAAAAACTCGTGCTTGTAGCTGCAGACTTACCCAGCTCCAGTGCGCCTTTGTTTATTTCCGTAGCGACTACCCGCGCTTTATAGAAATCGACGCCAGCCGTGAAATTTTACATATTAGACCTCGCTACAGCATTAGCGCAGAGCGCCTTCGTTTATTTGCGTTCTAACTTGTTTGCTCGTTACTTTTGTTCTTTTCAGTCGTTTCCTGAATCTGTCCAAAGAGCCGGGCTAGGTGGATGATTGTTCGCCGTCAGTGGAACCACATGACGATCGCACTGCATACAGCACGACTTTAGTCCATGTGTTTTTTAAATAAAAACATCAGATGTCGAAGGTCGTGCCCGAGGATTGCTTCGACAGCTGGGGCAAAACCATGGGGACCGCACACGCTGTGTCGTCGCTGCCAAGTGAAGAGGCACAAAACGGCTGTCAACCTTAATAAACGCCCTTCTCGGGGACGCCTCAGTGTTTCCTGGCAGATTACACGCTTTCTACCCTGTGCACGTGTTCTCATTTCCAATTAAATAGGTCCTTCAAACCCTGCAGAAGGCTTGAATTAGGAACTGCTAATATCAAGATGGTACTTGAGAAACAATACCGGCTACAATAACAAAGATGAAGAGGGGCTGGAGTTACACGCAAATAAAAAAGGTTGGAGGTAACCAGATAGGTTGAAATGGTTTTGGGCGGGAGTCCTAGTTATTCTATATAGGACTCAAATAATGCATATTCAGCATTTATCAAGGTTTTTGTAGAAATATATAAAGAACATTAAGCAGTCTAAACGAATAAGAGGACCATGGATCACGCCAGAGCTCAGAAGAATGATAAAGAGCAAAAACAAGTACCATGCCTTTTTAAATAATCGCTCTCTTGAATCTCTTATTTGAAAAAAAAAAGAAATAATCTAAATGCTGAGCTTAAGCGTGCTAAGACTGTGTATCATCAAAAACTGTTCTCTGATGTTAGAATCAAAAATTCAGACACTGTGTGGAAAGTTGTAGATTTATTTGTTACGTCGCAATACGAAAAATGCGCCAGCTCAACGAATAATCTATAAGGGCTCTGAATTATCCGGTCAGGCTCTTGCTGGCCATTTAAACAGCAATTTTTTAACCACCCATTTACCTATGATGCATCTACCTGAAGTTCCTTCATCTTGCAGCCCTTTCGAAAGCCTTTTCCTTGGGCCCACCAATGAGACCTTTATGAATTTGAATAATAGCAAAGCCTTAGACGTTGACAATATTCAGATAAAACCACTCAAATATGTACTATCATATATTGCACCTGTGCTTGCATACATCTTCAATTTGTTAATTGAAACGGGAGTTTACCCGGAATAAATGAAGAAAGCAAGAGTGACAGTTGTGTTTAAAGGGGGAGATAAAGATGTAGTGTCCAATCATAGACCAATATCTGTGATTCCAGTCTTTTCAAAGGGCTTGGAAAAAGTAATCTTTTCCCGTGTAGTGAACTTTTTTAATGCAAAACAAATCCTGTCTGATGCTCAATTTGGCTTCCGAAGGGGAAAGTCGACGGAAACGGCTTTGTTATCACTTAAGGAATGTATCCTGCAAAACACTGAAGCAGGTATTCTCACAGTCGGACTCTTCATTGATTTTAGTAAGGCTTTCTATTCCCTAAACCATCAAATTTTAACTCATAAACTTTCTCAAAACGGAGTTCGTGGAACACCTTTAGACCTCATGAAATCATACCTGCAAAATCGAAAACAATCTGTCTATATCCACAACCATCAGTCTTCTTTTTTGGCGGTACGAAATGGTGTGCCTCAAAGCAGCATTCTGGGCCCGATGCTTTTTAACATCTATATAAATGACATTGGTCATATTTATGACAAAGCGAAATTTATTATATACGCCGATGATAGCAGTTTACTAATCCCTGGTCACGACATAAACAAGTTAATTGAAGAGTGCAACATAATCCTTACCAAACTAGAGAACTGGTCCTCTTCTAATTGTCTACAAATAAACCCTACAAAGACAAAGGTAATGTTTTTCCGTGCAAGGAACATGCCAGTCGAACTACAACGCGCTCCTAAATACGCAGGTCAAGAAATTCAAATTGTAGACAGCCACAAAATCTTTGATGTTACTTTCTCGTCGCATCTCAGGTTAGATCGACATGTGGAAAATATTTGCAAAAAGCTCTCTTCAGTAGCAGGTGTTCTAACACGATGTCGATGGCTCCTTCCCACTCACATGAAAATTCAAATTTATCATGCTCTTTTCGGTTCCGTAACTCTGTTTGGGCCACACCACTAAAACAAATGTGATAAAAATACAGGTTCTGCAGAAGAAAATGATCCGCTACATTGCAAACCTTCGTTATCTGTCTCTCCAGCGCAAACTGCTTTTAGAAATTATAACATCATTCGTTTTGAACATATATATGTTTTTCGCATTTTGAGGTTCTTTTACCATTCTTCTCCTGCTTATAGAGATTTCTTAATACGTACTACACATTTAAGGACCGCTTCGAATCGACTCTACACCTGAAATACCGATCTCTGGTATATTCCATATTTTCGAATTAATTATAAACTGCAAACGCTTGAACACAATTTACCGACAACTCTTAATAAGCACAAAGTTTTGGATAGTGTTAAAGCAAGCGAGTTAAAAATGTATTTTGTTAATATATAGCCAGGTTGCATTTAATGTTCCTTTGTTGTCTGCCGGTGCCATGTATGCCTATTGAGTGTTTCTTTTCTCTTTATTTTTCTCGGGTCTTCTCTTTGTTTTCATGCGTCTGTAAACTATTGTTAGTGAACATACATGCTCATTGTTTTCATTGCAGTTCAAAAAATTGAACAAAAAAGTAAAAAAAAAATAAAGATAGGGGTGTGGGGAGCAGACAGGGACAAGATTGGGGGAGGAAGCAAAAAAATAGAAAGAAAAGAAAAAAAGGGGGGGAACTATTCTAGTAAGGAAGGACGGGGTAAAAAAAGGAGATGGCGAAACGAGAGAAAGGGAGAGGAAGACGGTGCGGGGGACATGGGCAGCGCGGCAACCACAGGCGTACGAAAGCAAAACGTGCAAACAAGACACAAACAAAATGCACAAACACAAAGATGGGCGCCGCTGCAGATGCGTGGCCAAAGAGGCGCCGCTGCGCAAATGACACTGGCAGCGACGAACAGGCCAAACCAGGCGCCTTTTGGGGGGTCTCACTAATTTCCGGTGAGCCGAGGGCTAGAACGTTAAGGAAGGAGTGGGCTACGTTAACGAGCACATGTGTAAGAACTTACTCAGGGGGTCTGGGTTTCACTGAACGGTGCAACCCTCTCCCTGGGCGGGTCGTTGAACCGACTTCGTCGGGAATACTTGGTTGTAGTGGAGGAGGGCTGGGCTAGCTGTGTACAAAGATTTCAAATTGTCGGAAACAAGTAAGGAAAGAACGTCGTGAGAGCTTATAAATACTGCACGAGGCAGGATAGTGTAAGTAAGGAGGGGTATGACTGCCTGGGATATACACTAGGATTTATAAAGGGTATATCTGAGTTAGCCAATTGACGAGAGGTGCAGTATTATTTTGTTTGGAGGTCGTGAATAAAAGAAAGGATACCAGGCTTTTCGTTAAGACATTCTTGAATAGTATTAAACTTGTGGATAAAATAGAATTCACGTTGTTCACGTTCTCGCCTGTTTTTGAAGCCCCCTTGAATAATTGTTACTTTTAGTTGGTCAAATGGGTGTCCTTCTGAGTTTACATGCTTCGATAGGGGAAGATTGGGGAGAGACTTGGTGTGTGCTCGGTGGTTGTTGAATCGAATGCGGAATGCAGTGTTTGTCTCTCCTGTGTATTGCTGGTTACACACAGTGCATTCAAGAAGGTAAATAATGTTTGATGACTCGCAGTCAAACTTGCCGTTGATTGAATGCTCGAAAACTGACCTCGTACTAGTTGCGGAACACGTAGTCTTTATGTGCTTGCAAACTTTGCAGCGATCTTTACTACTGGACTGGCATCCATATTTTGGGGTTTTGTGCTCCTTGGAGTGGACTAGATAGTTCTGAATGTTTTTGGCCCGCCTGTAAATCACGCGGGGTGCGCATGTAAATATTTTCGATAGTCGTTGACTTTGCTGGAGAATATTAAAGGGCTTATTAAGAATTCTGTTTATGTTCGGTGCGTTACTGTTAAATGTGAGAATAAGGTTTGTAGTGTAATCATTTCGGTTATCTCTTCGGTGCCCCTGGAGTATTAGACTACGGTTCTGATTTGAAGCTCTGCTTATGGCGTCATCAATAAAAGAACGTGGATAGCGCTGCGTTAAGAGCACGTAAACATTTTAATGCTTATTATACGTATATGTAAACATTTCTTTTTTTTTGCTTGAAGTGCGTTTGTCGTGTACTGCCATTTCAGAGGCGCTTGGGCCCAGTCAAGCTGCTTTTTAGCAGCTTTTAGCCCTTGCATCTCTGTAGTATGTAACTTGCATTTTGCAAAAATGAAATGAAATTTCATTTGGAAGAGAAAGACAAGGTTTCATTTTGCAGTGTAAGCTTGCGTCTCTAGAATGAACAGAGAACGTTGCCTCTCACTGTTTGGACCTGTCATTTGACCCCTCGTTCACCGCAGGGAAAAAAAGGACCTCTCTAGGAAACTATTTGTGGGATCTTTCCTCTGCTTCAGGAGGGGAGGGGGAGGGGAAGCGGGTTGATGGCCTCCCCTTTGTCGGGATCGCCGCGACACGCGACGCACGACGGACAAGACGACGAAAGGAAGCGGGGAAAGCTGCCTTTCCGAAATTAACCGTGACTTGCAGGTGCCTATAGCTGTGTTTGGATTCCAGGGAAGTAGCAGCCGACCTCTGAATCCTCCTCGCCCATTCCCACGGGGCTCCGCGTGCCATGTCGCCATGTGCGGTGAAAAGAGCAGTGTGCCGAGTTTAAATTAAACAAGTATGAAGCTATACAATGAAGCCAATTACAGACAGCTAGAGGAATTTCAAGAGCATGCTGTGTGATGCTAGTTATCTCAGTGAAAACTAATGCAGCCAACTATTATTTCGTATTTTTTTTTACCCAACAGACATGAAAGGTCTGAAGATGAATTAGTACCAAACACATCGGTACATCAGTTGTAATGCCTGAAAAAAGTTGTACCAACATATAGATGCCCATGTCGTGATAATCAGGAATACTGAAGAATTAAGGAAAATTAAAACATTTTTTTTGTTCAGGCTCACACACCTGCAACAAACATCTTTATACGTAGCAATTTAAATGACTCCGTAGGATGCTTTTTGGGCAAAAAGTACAGTATGGCAGAAAGGAGTCTTTAGGAAATGCACTGTGTAGAAATAGCCATACCAATTCCATCTCATCGTTCGATAAATATAACAAATACCGTGCAAAGAAGCTTGCTGCATAGTATAGTTGCAAGTTACTGGTTGCAGACCGCTCTGCAGTCACTGAACTGTGATTGTGTATGTACTGCATGACAGTGCGTGGATAGCAAAGCATGCAGTTAACCAACAAAGAGATGCTTGTTCATATCGTTTACCACACATATAAACAACATCAATGAAACAGGATGCTATGTGTAACTTTTTGACATGTTCCTTTTTGGCAGCCTCTAAAAATGTTTCCGCCTAAATAAGCTGGCTTGTTTTCCAACAATATAACCACGGGACTGCTGTAAATTGCCACATTTTCAAATTGTATGAAAATCATTGCATGTGAGGGGTCACAACCCTATCCTGTTTCTTGAAGGTCCCGTTGCTTTGTTGGCAATGCTTGGGCAACCATGGCCAGCTTTCCGCATTCATATGCACAGGGTATGTCCATTACGTGCATGCCTTTCCACCTAGTAATGGCTAACATTTCAAACAGACAAACAAAAACACATAGAGCACAAGTACAGATAGTATTTGTAGTCCACACTCTTCTTATTCACCTCAGTAAATATGGCACATACCCACGCGGGGGGATTGGTCAAGGTACAGTGGAGATTTGCCAATGAAGTATTTGCACGGGAAAAAAGACGTGAGGCGGCGGCGCAGAAGACTGAATCAAGATAAAGATAGGAAAATTCAATTATATTTAAGAAATATGAATCACCAGGAATAGAACCAAGCCTTTCAGACATGAGACAGAATTTTGTATACAGCTAAGAATGTAACCGATCAGTTGCACTTATGTAATCATGAAGGTAGCCACCAACACTGCTTAACGGGAATTCCTTGGCGCTCGCACCGAACGAGAGAAGAACTGGAAGAGACTGGAAGAGGGACCTCCAAATACTGATTTCCTTGAACAACCGCCGGCAAGAGAGGAGAAATTGGTCTAATGTTTCAACTTGCCCACATGAGACACAAAGGTTTGTCGCAGGGAACCCGTATCTGCGTAAGTACAAATTTAAGTGAGGGATTCTGCATCGCAGAAGCGTCATTGACACCTCACAATGCCTTGATTTACACCACCGGACATCCCATCGGTACTTTAAGTGTTGAAAATCCACGGTATTGAGCAACGGATCACTCAAGCTGGCTGAAATATGTTGGAACCACTGGAAACGTGAAGTTTCCAACAGAATGAGGTGAGGGACGGGATAGATTAAGATTACAGGAGCGCTGAAAGCTGACCTTGCCAATAAATCAGCCGCCTCGTTAAAATAGACACCCGAATGCCTGCAGGTACCCGGACAAAGCGGATCTCACGCACTGAGCACGGAACAAAAAACCTAAGCGGCCGATTCAATAAAGATTTTCCGGAGTTTTGGAGAGAGCCTAAAACTGAAAGGCAGTCTGCAAGAATAAGAACCCGTGCTACATGTCTGAGAATTTTGAGAAGAACCAAACCAATAGCCAAAAACTCTACGAAGAGTTTAGAAGTATAATCAAGGATACGAACGGAATAGCTGCAAGCCAGATCCTGCGAATATACCCCAATCGCCGCCTTCTGACAGCTGCCCGAGGCATCAGTAGAGAGAACAGTATGATGAGGAAAATTGTGTAGGTGTTCAGAAAGAAAACCATTTAGGATATTTGCGGGCATATGTTTCGCATGGAACGGGTAAATATGGTCGTAATAGAAGACGGGGTCAGCCTGCGTATCAGCAACTCGTTGCATGGAGATCAGATCAACCTGAAGCGGAGCTTGCGTGAACCTAACTTGCGGAAGCTGATAGCCTGGCCAATGTTGCTGTTGTTGTTAGCCTATCAAAAGTTCGCACATACCCACACTTTGCGATCGGCGAAGAATCCGGTGGCTATTCATCTGTACTCAATTAACAAAAAAGAAAACCACGCGGGAACGCAACACTGGCGGATGTGCTGAATTTCAGGAACAAACCATGCAAAAAGTAACAAAATATTCCTAAATCAGATTTTACATTGCATAATGAACCATGACTGTACCAAAGCAATGAGACATAAGTGAAGCATTTCATTCCTTTCGTGACATAAACGAGTTATGAGGTTTGTTGAACAATCAAAAAAGTGATTTTTCATGGCAGCCAGCATTGGTCATTTAAAGTTATAGCTCAAGATTACAATCACATCTGATATAGATGACACGCATGCTATGAAAGCAAGATAACTTTTTTTCCTTTTTTATGAGAAATGCACAGGCAGTTTCAAGGCTTGCTTCACAATTTAATTTCTGGCGTATACACAAAGGCATGTCTATAAATTATTCGTGCGTTACACCAGAACCAACACTACTTAAGGTGGTAAATCATGTTCATTACCTGGGTGTCATTAATAGCAAACATATGATAATGCTGCTAATGTTATAGACGAACAAACAGCGGTTTTATGAAGACGTTAAGTAATACGTGATACAGTTGTGTCCATCAGGTAGGCAGTTTCAAGGCTTGCTTCACAATTTAATTTCTGGCGTATACACAAAGGCCTGTCTATAAATTATTCGTGCGTTACACCAGAACAAACACTACTTAAGTTGGTAAATCATGTTCATTACCTGGGTGTCATTAATAGCAAACAAATGCTAATGCTGCTAATGTTATGGACGAACAAACAGTGGTTTTATGAAGACGTTAAGTAATACGTGATACTGTTGTGTCCATCAGGTAATGAACTGTGCGGCAGTTTCAGTTTCTCTTCTCTTATTTTCAAATTCAGATCTCTTACTTTCAGTTTCTCTTCTTCAGAGTTTCAGTTTCAGTCACATGCATGTTGCTTGACACTGCGTATACGTGACTCAGGAAAAGTAGAGGGGGGAGGGGGGGGGGTCGGAGGAAACTTGGCGTCAGCATGACATCGCTCGCTCCGGGGTGTCGTTCGATCTTGCATCTACAATACAACAACGTGCCGACGAGGTAAATCTTTACTATGAGTTTCACGGGATCTTACGCCCCCTCGTACATTCCCGAGAACCCCGGATCAGCCACAAATACCATGGAACCAGCGGAAGGCACTGTTTTCTACCTACTTAGAGGCGTCTGGCGCCTGAGTTTCCTGCATCCCGGCGCAAAGCTATAGATGCTTCTGCAATCGCGCAGCGTCGGAGGTCAGCGTCGTTCCGGAACGCCTCCCGCCACGAGCGCAATTTTAAAACGAAGGAGGCCTCAATCAAGTGAAGTTACGAAACGCGAAGATGCGTCGAAGGTGCCTCCGCCCGCCTTCCGTCGCGGAGACAAAAAGAGGGCTCCTTCCTCAAAACTGAGAGAGAGGGGAGAGTAACAGAAAGAAAATGGGGAACGAAGGCGCGAAATCGCCCAAGTGTGCGTTATTGCAATGGGTTACTGCCCTATATGGAGCATCACGCTCTATTATCAGCAAAGCAGGAAAAAATAAATAAATAAAATATATAAAAAATATAAAAACTTGAGGGGGCGAATAGGCAATATGCTTTGCTCTGATAACTGTTTTCTCAGGTCATGAGCAAGAAAGACTGACAGGGAGAGGAGAAGGGCGGCATGTGGAAGCAAGCACGCAAATTGGCATGACCTCAGGCGATGCAGTCCGGGTGCTGTGAATTTCAGTAGGGCTAGGACTATGATCTCTGAAGTGTGGAGAGAGTACCAGGGTTTTCATTCATACCCTCCTGCACAGTATTAAACTGATATATAAAGTATGACTCTCGTTTTTCACGCTCACGGGCATTTTGGAAGCCGCTCTGTAGCAGCGTAACTTTTTGTTTGTGAAACTCGTGACCTTCCTGGGAAAGATGTTTCGACAGGGGGAGGAGAGAAAGAGATCTGGTGTGCGCGCGGTGGTTGTTGAATCTAATTCCGAAGGAATTCTCTGTTTGGCCAATGTATTGCATCTGACAATCGCCACACTCGAGCATGCATACTACGTTACTACTGTCACAGTTCAAGTTTTCACGGATGGAGTGTTTGAAGTTAGAGTGTGTGCTTTGAGCTAGTGTTGTTGTCCGCATGTGCTGGCAAACTTGACAGCGATTCTTCCTGCAAGGTAGGCAAACCACAGGGTTTTACTTATTGACAGTAGAGTGAACTACATAATTCAGCATGTTTTTTGGTAGTCTGTAGGTAACCTGTAGAACTGTTGGAAAAATTTTTGACAGTCGATCGTTTTGTTCGATTATGTTGAAATGTTTTTTTTAGAGTTTTGTTGACATTAGGAAGGTTGTTTGCGAAGGTTAAGACGAGATTAGAGCGGTGTTCATTTGCGGTTGCTAATGAGGGATCCCCAAACATTTCATTACGATCTGTTGCTTCCGCTTTCGTAACGGCATCATCAATAATGGAGGCCGGATAGTATTGGTCCCTCAGAACCTCCCGCATACGGCTAGAATTTTTTTCGAAGTCTTCTGGTCGTGAGCAGATCCGTTTGAATCTGATGGCTTGGGAATATGGAATTGAAGTTTTGCAGTGGCGTGGGTGGCAGCACTTCCAATGAAGGTACTGTTGCCTATCCGTGGGCTTTCTATAGACACTGCTGATTAAGGTACCCTTCTCCATTCGAATTGAGACGTCCAAGAAATTAATTTGACTGGTGGAGTAAGGGTGTGTGAAACAGATGTTTGGATGTACGTTGTTAAATGCTGAAATAAACTGGATGAATTGGCCCTCTGTTTTCGTCCATACCATGAATATGTTGTATAGGAAGCGTTTGTAAAAAGCCGTTTTTGTTGGGTATGAGCGGATAAACTCCGATTCAATGCTATGCATACACATGTTGGCATAGTTTGGGGCCATTTTCGTTCCCATAGCGGTACCACTCGTTTGTAGGTAAAAGGAGTTCTTGAATTCAAAAAAGTGGAGCTTGAGGACCAGATTAGTAAGTGCAGCGATGGTACTTAATTTGGCTAGGAGCATCATCGTTTTTGTGTTTTCCATATGATGCGACCAGAATCGGATGCCATAATCATGCGGTATGTTTGTGTACAGAGACACTACATCAAGGGTAGCTAAATATATATATGCAAAGTTGAGAGACGCTTCATTTAGACAGATTTATTTGGATTCGACATTTCGGACAGAGCCTGTCCTTTCTCAAGACTGAAGTTACAGCGATCTTCCTCCCGTTCTTGAGGAGTTGTAATTGGCACACATGTCCGCCACATGAAAATAGCAACAAGCAATCGGGGGCTGGAAAGAAGATGGACAGGAAAGAAAAATACTAGAAAAGGGAGAAAGAGTAATAAATAGAAAAAGAAAACGCGCTGTCGCACCCTGTCCACCGAAAAGGTGCTGGGAGCGTGCAGAAAAAAAAGAGAAAGAATTAAAGGAAAACGAGGAGCGGGAGGAGAGAACGGTCGCCCCTCAAGGCAGAGCGGCGGCGAGTACAGAAACAGACGGTGGCGGATTCGCGGAGATGTGTGTACTCGCGTGCCCCTGGCCAAAACGAGTAAAAAAAAAACAGAATAAAGCGCAGACATGGCAGGACACTTCCCTGGAGCCTCTTCGGCAGGAATTGTCAATGTGGAATCAGCGGCGCAGTTTGCTTAAGTAGAGACATGTGCACTGTGCATGCAAACACAAAAAATAAAAATAAAAAGGCAACAAAACATCCGAGTTCGGGAAAGTGTCGTGGGGGGGGGGGGGGGAGAGGCGGGTGGTAAACGTGAATGGCGGGAGCATTTAGGCAAGGGTTCTTCAACTGCACCCCGCTTGGCAAAGTGGTCGAACTGGGTGGGGTGGAGGTAAAGATGCGCTTCTTTATCCCGCGCACGCTGTCACAAACGTGGGGAATTCTGAGAAAACTCTAGGGAAAATGTGTGTGTCACCAACCGGACATAACGTCATTAAAAGTCACGTGACCATGACGTTAGAGGCGTGACGTCACTTTTTTTGGCCAATCAGCGTTTCCAGCCTACCGACCCGCAATCGCTTGTTTTCCAACTGTCCATATCTAAAAACGACAAGCGATTGCGGGTCGGTAGGCTGGAAACGCTGATTGGCCCCAAAAAAAGTGACGTCACGTCTCCAACGTCATGCTCACGTGACTTTTAATGACGTCATGTCCGGTTGGGGACAGACACATTTTCCCTAGAGTTTTCTCAGAATTCCCCACGTTTGTGACAGCGTGCGCGGGATAAAGAATCGCATCTTTACCTCCACCCCACCCAGTTCGACCACTTTGCCGAGCGGGGTGCAGTTGAAGAACCCTTGCCTAAATGCTCCCGCCATTCACGTTTACCCCCCGCCTCCCCCCCCCCCCCCACGACACTTTCCCGAACTCGGATGTTTTGTTGCCTTTTTTATTTTTATTTTTTGTGTTTGCATGCACAGTGCACATGTCTCTACTTAAGCAAACTGCGCCGCTGATTCCATATTGACAATTCCTGCCGAAGAGGCTCCAGGGAAGTGTCCTGCCATGTCTGCGCTTTATTCTGTTTTTTTTTCTCGTTTTGGCCAGGGGCACGCGAGTACACGCATCTCCGCGAATCCGCCACCGTCTGTTTCTGTACTCGCCGCCGCTCTGCCTTGAGGGGCGACCGTTCTCTCCTCCCGCTCCTCGTTTTCCTTTAATTCTTTCTCTTTTTTTTCTGCACGCTCCCAGCGCCTTTTCGGTGGACAGGGTGCGACAGCGCGTTTTCTTTTTCTATTTATTACTCTTTCTCCCTTTTCTAGTATTTTTCTTTCCTGTCCATCTTCTTTCCAGCCCCCGATTGCTTGTTGCTATTTTCATGTGGCGGACATGTGTGCCAATTACAACTCCTCAAGAACGGGAGGAAGATCGCTGTAACTTCAGTCTTGAGAAAGGACAGGCTCTGTCCGAAATGTCGAATCCAAATAAATCTGTCTAAATGAAGCGTCTCTCAACTTTGCATATATATATTTAGTTACCCTTGATGTAGTGTCTCTGTACACAAACATACCGCATGATTATGGCATCCGATTCTGGTCGCATCATATGGAAAACACAAAAACGATGATGCTCCTAGCCAAATTAAGTACCATCGCTGCACTTACTAATCTGGTCCTCAAGCTCCACTTTTTTGAATTCAAGAACTCCTTTTACCTACAAACGAGTGGTACCGCTATGGGAACGAAAATGGCCCCAAACTATGCCAACATATATATGCATAGCATTAATTCGGAGTTTATCCGCTCATACCCAACAAAAACGGCTTTTTACAAACGCTTCCTAGACAACATATTCATGGTATGGACGAAAACAGAGGACCAATTCATCCAGTTTATTTCAGCATTTAACAACGTACATCCAAACATCTGTTTCACAAACCCTTACTCCACCAGTCAAATTAATTTCTTGGACGTATCAATTCGAATGGAGAAGGGTACCTTAATCACCAGTGTCTATAGAAAGCCCACGGATAGGCAGCAGTACCTTCATTAGAAGAGCTGCCACCCACGCCACTGCAAAACTTCAATTCCATATTCCCAAGCCATCAGATTCAAACGGATCTGCTCACGACCAGAAGACTTCGAAAAAAATTCTAGCCGCATGCGGGAGGTTCTGAGGGACCAGTGCTATCCGGCCTCCATTATTGATGATGCCGTTACGAAAGCGGAAGCAACAGATCGTAATGAAATGTTTGGGGATCCCCCATTAGCAACCGCAAATGAACACCGCTCTAATCTCGTCTTAACCTTCGCAAACAACCTTCCTAATGTCAACAAAACTCTAAAAAAAACATTTCAACATAATCGAACAAAACGATCGACTGTCAAAAATTTTTCCAACAGTTCTACAGGTTACCTACAGACTACCAAAAAACATGCAGAATTATGTAGTTCACTCTACTGTCAATAAGTAAAACCCTGTGGTTTGCCTACCTTGGAGGAAGAATCGCTGTCAAGTTTGCCAGCACATGCGGACAACAACACTAGCTCAAAGCACACACTCTAACTTCAAACACTCCATCCGTGAAAACTTGAGCTGTGACAGTAGTAACGTAGTATGCATGCTCGAGTGTGGCGATTGTCAGATGCAATACATTGGCCAAACAGAGAATTCCTTCCGAATTAGATTCAACAACCACCGCGCGCACACCAGATCTCTTTCTCTCCTCCCCCTGTCGAAACATCTTTCCCAGGAAGGTCACGAGTTTCACAAACAAAAAGTTACGCTGCTACAGAGCGGCTTCCAAAATGCCCGTGAGCGTGAGCAACGAGAGTCATACTTTATATATCAGTTTAATACTGTGCAGGCCGGTATAAATGAAAACCCTGGTACTCTCTCCACACTTCAGAGATCATAGTCCTAGCCCTACTGAAATTCACAGCACCCGGACTGCATCGCCTGAGGTCATGCCAATTTGCGTGCTTGCTTCCACATGCCACCCATCTCCTCCCCCTGCCAGTCTTTCTTGCTCATGACCAGAGAAAACAGTTATGAGAGCAAAGCATATTGCCTATTCTCCCCCTAAACTTTTTATATTTTTTCTATATTTTATTTATTTCTTTTTTCCTGCTTTGCAGATAATAGAGCGTGATACTCCATATAGGGCAGTAACCCATTGCAATAACGCACACTTGGGCGATTTCGCGCCTTCGTTCCCCATTTTCTTTCTGTTACTCTCCCCTCTCTCTCAGTTTTGAGGAAGGAGCCCTCTTTTTGTCTCCGCGACGGAAGGCGGGCGGAGGCACCTTCGACGCATCTTCGCGTTTCGTAACTTCACTTGATTGAGGCCTCCTTCGTTTTAAAATTGCGCTCGTGGCGGGAGGCGTTCCGGAACGACGCTGACCTCCGACGCCGCGCGATTGCAGAAGCATCTATAGCTTTGCGCCGGGATGCAGGAAACTCAGGCGCCAGACGCCTCTAAGTAGGTAGAAAACAGTGCCTTCCACTGGTTCCATGGTATTGGTGGCTGATCCGGGGTTTTCAGGAATGTACGAGAGGGCGTAAGATCCCGTGAAACTCATAGTAAAGATTTACCTCGTCGGCACGTTGTTGTATTGTAGATGCAAGATCGAACGACACACCGGAGCGAGCGATGTCATGCTGACGCCAAGGTTCCTCCGACCCCCCCCCCCTTCTCTACTTTTCCTGCGTCACGTATACGCGGTGTCAAGCAACATGCATGTGACTGAAACTGAAACTCTGAAGAAGAGAAACTGAAAGTAAGAGAATTGAATTTGAAAATAAGAGAAGAGAAACTGAAACTGCCGCACAGTTCATTACCTGATGGACACAACAGTATCACGTATTGGTTAACATCTTCATAAAACCACTGTTTGTTCGTCTATAACATAAGCAGCATTAGCATATGTTTGCTATTAATGACACCCAGGTAATGAACATGATTTACCAACTTAAGTAGTGTTTGTTCTGGTGTAACGCACGAATAATTTATAGACATGCCTTTGTGTATACGCCAGAAATTAAATTGTGAAGCAAGCCTTGAAACTGCCTACCTGATGGACACCACAGTATCACGTATTACTTAACGCCTTCATAAAACCGCTGTTTGTTCGTCTATAACATTAGCAGCATTATCATATGTTTGCTATTAATGACACCCAGGTAATGAACATGATTTACCAACTTGAGTAGTGTTGGTTCTGGTGTAACGCACGAATAATTTATAGACATGCCTTTGTGTATACGCCAGAAATTAAATTGTGAAGCAAGCCTTGAAACTGCCTACCTGATGGACACCACAGTATCACGTATTACTTAACGTCTTCATAAAACCGCTGTTTGTTCGTCTATAACATTAGCAGCATTATCATATGTTTGCTATTAATGACACCCAGGTAATGAACATGATTTACCAACTTAAGTAGTGTTGGTTCTGGTGTAACGCACGAATAATTTATAGACATGCCTTTGTGTATACGCCAGAAATTAAATTGTGAAGCAAGCCTTGAAACTGCCTGTGCATTTCTCATAAAAAAGGAAAAAAAATTATCTTGCTTTCATAGCATGCGTGTCATCTATATCAGATGTGATTGTAATCTTGAGCTCTAACTTGAAATGACCCATGCTGGCTGCCATGAAAAATCACTTTTTTAATTGTTCAACAAACCTCATAACTCGTTTATGTCACGAAAGGAATGAAATGCTTCACTTATGTATCATTGCTTTGGTACAGTCATGGTTCATTATGCAATGTGGTGGTAGTGGTGGTAGTGGTTTTATTAAAAATAATAGTAAAAAGGAAGGAAAAGATTTTTGCTAGCCCCGGCATCTGCCATCGATACTGAAGCACCTGAGCTGGGGCAGCGGAAATAAAGGACAGCAGGCAGAATGGAGAAGTGAAATGAAAGAGGTGAGGGGACAGGAGTAGAGGACAGGGGGAGAAGTAATATGTACAAACTATTTGCACAATAAGTAATGTGTCCAGGTTGTGCGCGTGATTAGTTCAGTTTAGAGAAATTAAATCACACACGCGCACAGCACTGTGTTGGTTACAACTGGAGTGGGGCGTCCAGTTATTAATCGTTCAAGGTAGAACTCGCGGAGCGTTCGGTCACTGCGTGTAACTACCTGACGGAGAACAGACGGGACGTCAAGCCCGTGTGTTCGAGGAATGCACAGAGGCTCACCAAAGTTCGCTCACGAGTGCGCGCACTGCCCTGCGGCCACAATAGCGTCTTGATGGAGTCTGGTAGTATGCCCTGCGCCCTATAGGCCGCGAGCATATCGCGACGAGCATCGGCGAACGCGGAGCAGCGAAGGAGCAGATGTTCTAGTGTTTCCACTGCACCGCATCCGTCACACACATCACTCGTCGCGATTCCGTGACGCACCCGTCGTTCCCCGGGCCACACGCAGCCGATGCGCGCGCGGAGGATCATTGCACGTTGCGACCGTGTAAGTGCGCGACAGCCGGTGACACTGTCGATGCGCTCACCTCCCGCGATGCGTGGGTCGGGGTGCTGCTTTCGGAGATGGTCGTGAATTACCGCACGCACGTCCTCCAGCGCAAGGGGCAGATCGCTGGCAGGTAGTTGGTGTGCAGCGGTCGCGAGGTCGTCAGCTTCTTCGTTGCCGGCGATGCCGCAGTGACCGGGCACCCACTGTGCACGCACGGCACAGCCTCTCTGCGCGAGGCGCTCGATGCGCGAGCGAATTTCCCGCACTAGTGGGGTACCGCGGCCGTTAGATTGCAGGCGGCTGAGGGCGGCGCGGGAGTCGCACAGCAGAGCACTCCTGGGCGGCGGAGGGCCGAGGGTGAGCAGCAGGTCCAGCCCGAGCCGGATCCCCATCAACTCCGCCGTGGTGGAGGAGCCCAGGAAGGTTGCGTGTTGCTGGCTGTGCAGTCGCAGGGCGGGGATGGTGGCCGCCGCAGCAAGGGAGCAGCTGTCGCGGGCCACTGAGCCGTCGGTGTACACGAGGAGATGGTCCTGGAGCTCCTCGTGTATGACGGCTCTGGCCAGCTGCTGCACAGCGCAGAGGGGTGTGCTCCGCTTTCCCGCGATGCCGACGATCTCTCGCTGTACCTCCGAGGCAGCAGGCCAGGGCGCGCAGGAGCCGTAGGGGGGTGGGCCTTGGGTCAATTGCTCATACTCGAGCAGCGCCGCGCCCATTCGTGAGCGCGGGTGCGAGCGCATACGCTGCAGCAGCGAGCCGCCGTCCGGTGCGCGGTGAAGCCGGTCGATGTGATTCAGTGCCCTGCGCGCTGCTTGGAGCTCAAGGGGCCACGCTCCTGCCTCGGCCAACGTTGCGGCGCACTGCGAGTTTTTGGGCAGGCCTAGGCACACGCGCAGGGACTTGCGGTGCTGAAGCTCGAGCTTCTTCCAGCACGGCTTGCGCACCGTGACGAGCGGCAGCGCATAGAGCACCGCCCCCAAAGCTGCGGCATTGTATAGACGCAGCGCGGCTTGCTGGGAGATGCCCTGGCCTCGAGCGGTGAGCTTGTGCACGGCGGCGGTGGTCCTCTTCATCTGCAGACAGGCCTTGGTCGCCGCGGGGCGGAAGGAAAGGCGCCAGTCGATGTCCAGGCCAAGGTACCGCACCGATTTACGCCAAGGAATCGGAGTCCCGTCCAGTGACAGTGGCGCAAGGTGCGCGCGCGAGCGCGAAACGCAGGCCATGGCCACCGATTTGTCCGCGCTCAGTGACAGACCAAGGCCGCGCAATCTGGCATCGATTGCGGTCAGGGCTCCCTGAAGGCACCCCCGCACGCGGAACGCCTCGCCCGGTGGTCCCCGGCACCACAGAGCTATGTCGTCTGCATATATGGACATGTACACATGGTGTCGCCCGCTCGTGGGGAGGGAGGCCGGCACCACCGACATGGCCACATTAAACAGAAATGGTGATAGGACAGAGCCCTGCGGCACGCCCATGTCGACCGGGCGAGGCTTGGAGAGCTTACCCCCAACTCGTACGCGCATGGTGCGCCCGCTCAGGAAGCCATGAACGTATCGCAAAAGGCGTCCGCTCACACCGGCCCCCTCAAGCACCGCGAGAATTGGTGCGCGGTGAACGTTGTCAAAAGCGCCCGAGACGTCCAGTAGCAGCAGCAGCGCAACCTGGCCTGCTGCCCTGGCATGCTCCAGCGCTGTAACAACGTCCGATATAGAATCAGCCGTGCACCGCATCCCACGGAAACCCGTCTGCCGCTCGTCAAACAAATCAGCCTCCGCAGCCCGCTCGTTCAGACGCTGCAACGCCATATGCTCCATGAGCTTACCTGCCGCCGATGTTAATGCCACTGGCCGGTATCCGCTCAGCTCCGTAGGTGGGCGCCCTGCCTTTCGGATGGGACAAACGACCGCGGTTCGCCAATCCTCCGGAAGCTCCCCGCGTTCCCACACCAGGTGCTGCAGGAGGATCTGTCGTTGCTGCGCATCCAGGTTTCGCAGCATTTGGTATGTCACCCCGTCCGGTCCGGGCGCCGAGCGGCGGCGGCAGCGCTGCAGCGCATTGTTCAATTCCGCCGCGGTGAACGGCGCATCACATGGACCTTCCGAGGCGACGGGCGAGGGACTGGCGTCGCTTCTGGGGCTCTCAGGAGCAGCTATGTTAGCGGCGTTTGCGGGGCTGGGCGGCGCGAACCGATCGGCAAACCGCTCTGCCAATTCTACAAAGCTGAGCCCGCTGGAGATTGCGAGGGCGGCCAGCGGTTGACGGTTTGCCTGTGGTTCGGTGATGCGCCGCAGGGTGTCAAACAGCCTCCGCGAGCTGACATCTTCCTCCATCCTTTGGCATAGTGAAGCCCACTGCCGGCGGTATAGCTTGTTGGCGTGGCGGCGCGCTGCTGCGTCCAAGCGGTTGTAGACAGTCCAGTCGGCGGCTCTGTCAGTCCGTCGCGCCCGTCGCTCTGCGCGATCTCTCTTCTCGCGCAGATTGAGCAGCTTCATATCAGGTGTGGGCTGCCCTGCCCTTACCTCTGCTCGTTGGGTGGCTGCGAGAGCGCTTCGGACTAGACTTGAAAAGAAATCTGCGCCAGTGGCCGCCGCCTCGTCGACCGCCCGCCTGAACGCACTCCAGTTGGTAATGGAGTAGGCACGTTTGGGGCGCGCCTCCATCGCAGTGGGTTCAATTAGGATGGAGTAATGATCCGAGCCCCAGAGAGATGGTGATCGGCGCCATGTCGCCTCGATGCCTCTGGATGCGAAGGCAACGTCGATGCAGGAGCCGGTTGTTCCGCGTCGTCGAAAGGTGGGCTCGCCGGTGTTCAAGGGGGTGAGTCCCAGCTGCGTTGCTGCGTCGTGCAGGTCGTCTCCCCGCGCGGAGTGGCGCGCACTGCCCCACGCACTATGGTGGGCGTTAAAATCACCACAGATGATTTGGCGCGGGGCACAGCACGAAGACACAGCACGAAAACACAGCGCGTTCCACGCGACAGCTGGACGCACATAAACACTGGCCACCGACGTGTCAACACCACCGACGCGCACTGTCACCACCACGCACTCCTGGGCATCAGATGTCGCCGCCGCCGAGCCGACGAGGGTGTGCTGGACGTCCTGCCGCACGTATATCGCGCACCTTGATTTCCCGGGGCGATGAGATGTGACACAACAAGGCACTGCAGCAAAGGTGGGTTCCTCGCACGGGGTGGCTGAGTGGTAGCCAATGTAGCCAGGTAGCCGCATCTGGGGCTCCCCGTCATGTGAACGTACGTACGTCTCCTGCAGCGCGATAACTTCCGGCGAATCCTGTGCGATGCGAACTCGCATTTCGGCGTACCGCGCCGCAAGTGAGCGCACGTTCCACTGCAGGATGGATGGTATGCGGGAGGGAGTCCGGCGGCTAGCCATCATGCTGGCTTATCTGTGCGGGAGCACCCGCTGCTTCTAAGCAAGCCCGGTGTCCATCGGTGCCCTCCGGGAAAAGTGCGCTGAGGGCGCGCAACGCGAGCTTTAGGCGCGCGATCTCCGCGTCCCGTGCGTCAGGGGGCTGGCCGTGAGAAGCGGCCGCAGGCTCGGGCCGCGCTGTACGGGACGCCGGGCAACCGGATCGCCGCTGCCGCTGCCGGCGCTGCCGTTGCTTCTGTGTCTGCTGCTGCTGCTGCTGCTGGGGTGTTCCCCTGACGACCTGCGCATAAGAAAGAGCGCGCGGCGTCTGCTGATGTTGCTGGGCTGGGGCCGCTGTCTCAGCCTGGACGACGGCTCGGACAACCCGCCTGGACATCGGGGCCATGGATGTGGCCATTAAAGTGGCCACGTGACGCTCTCGCTGCCAGTGCGGGCACGCTGGGTCAATGGCTGCGTGCCGCCCCCCGCAGTTAATGCAGCGGGGCTTGCTCGCGCAGGTACCAGGCTCGTGTGGCCCGCCGCAGCGCGTGCATTGGGCAGGAGCACGACACACCTCAGTGGCATGCCCCAGGCTGGCGCACTTGGCACACTGGAGCGGCCGGGGACGGCAGGGGCGGACCGCGAGCCTGCGCTTGAATATGGTGATGAACGCCGGGGGTGTCGGCGCCGCAAAACGGAGAGCGAGTGTGCTGCCCGACAGAGACGCCGACACCATCGGTACCGTTGACTCCGCCGCCGCTAGCAGCTCCTCCGCCGTCCTGCGCCCGTCCACACCGAAGACCAGGCCGGAGCTTTGATTCCGAGGAGGAGGCTCCTTGGCGCAGACCGGCACGCCGCGGATGACGGCCGTGGCTAGCAGGGCCTGGAGAGCATCGCTTCTCCCCGCGTCCGCTGCCACCACATTCCGCCGCATGTTTACCCGGACGGCGAGGACGCCCGGGCGGGATCCGATCTCCTCGGCCAACTCCCAGCCCTGTTCCCTGGTGAAGGCGGTGCCCCGGTTCGCCGGCCGAAACAGCACCGTCCCCACCAGGCTGGACGGGACCTCCACGGCAGCCGCGGCTCGCTCCAGGGCAGCTCTCCGACGCCGCTGCGCCTTGGTAGTGATAATGCGCCACGGGACCAGGCTGGCCCCAGCATCAGCGTCGCCGCTGCCTGCGGGGCATTGCTGCGGCGCGCCGCGGAGTTGGGCGCGCTCGGTGCCAGCAGACGAAGCCCCAGCCGCAGCCTGGTCTCGTGCGGCGGGATTTGGTGAGGTCGCACCCGTTTTTCTTCCGGACGCCGTCGCCCCACCAGCAACAGCAGCAGCATCAACAGCAGGCTGGAGGTGGGCTCCATGGGGCTCCTGCTGGGAAGGCCCTGCTCCTTCGAGTGTGGAGGGAGAGGGAGCAGTGACGGTGGGGGGCCTTCGAGCTTCCCGCTTGGCCACCGCGATGTCCCTTTTGGTTTCCGAGTCCCTCTCCTCCTCGGACCCCGTTGAGCGTCGCCGTTTCCGGAGAGCAGACTCGTCCATTGGGGTGCACATGCTCTCCTCGGCTGCAGGTGTCCGCGGTGAGCCCGCAGCAGCAGCATCAGGGGGAGAGGGCATCACAGCCGGTTCCCCAGGAGCAGCAATGGCGGCAGGAAGCGCAGGGGTGGCCGGCAATGGCGGGGAGGGAGCCGCCATGGAGTTCTGCGTCTGGTGAGCGAGCGCCATGGCGTCCCGCAAGGCTAGAACGCGTGGGTCCGCCGGCGACACGTCCAAGGTCCCGATGACGGACTCAAGATTCCCCGAGGTGGTGATGAGCGCCGCCGTCAGGCACCTCACCGTGTCCCGCAGATCAGCGATCTCGGCCTGCATTCGCCGAATGGTGCTGGACGACCTTCCTCTGGACGGCGTTCGTCTCCGTGATCGTGAGCGAGAGCGGCCTGCCCTGCGTTGCTGATTGTCACCGCCAAACACAGGCCTTCACTCGTTCACGGTGTCTGTGGCCTCCATGGGGAGACCCCGCAACGCCGCGAAGCCTTAGGCCCAGCGTCCGAAGGAGCAGAGAGCTAAAAAACACGTCCGCTCGCTTCGAACGCCCACCGAAGAATCATCATTATGCAATGTAAAATCTGATTTAGGAATATTTTGTTACTTGTTGCATGGTTTGTTCCTGACATTCAGCACATCCTCCAGTGCTGCGTTCCCGCGTATTTTTCTTTTTTGTTAATTGACTACAGATGAATAGCCACCGGATCCTTCGCCGATCGCCCAGTGTGGGTATGTGCGATCTTTTGATAGGCTAACAACAACAGCAACATTGGCCAGGCTATCAGCTTCCGCAAGTTAGGTTCACGCAAGCTCCGCTTCAGGTTGATCTGATCTCCTTGCAACGAGTTGCTGATACGCAGGCTGACCCCGTCTTCTATTACGACCATGTTTACCCGTTCCATGCGAAACATATGCCCGCAAATATCCTAAATGGTTTTCTTTCTGAACACCTACACAATTTTCCTCATCATACTGTTCTCTCTACTGATGCCTCCGGCAGCTGTCAGAAGGCGGCGATTGGGGTATATTCGCAGGATCTGGCTTGCAGCTATTCCGTTCGTATCCCTGATTATACTTCTAAATTCTTCGTAGAGTTTTTGGCTATTGGTTTGGTTCCTCTCAAAATTCCCAGACATGTAGCACGGGTTCTTATTCTTGCAGACTGCCTTTCAGTTTTAGGCTCTCTCCAAAACTATCGGAAAATCTTTATTGAATCGGCCGCTTAGGTTTTTTGTTCCGTGCACAGTGCGTGAGATCCGCTTTGTCCGGGTACCTGCAGGCATTCGGGTGTCTATTTTAACGAGGTGGCTGATTTATTGGCAAGGTCAGCTCTCAGCGCTCCTGTAATCTTAATCTATCCCGTCCCTCACCTCATTCTGTTGGAAACTTCACGTTTCCAGTGGTTCCAACATATTTCAGCCAGCTTGAGTGATCCGTTGCTCAATACCGTGGATTTTCAACACTTAAAGTACCCATGGGATGTCCGGTGGTGTAAATCAAGGCATTGTGAGGTGTCAATGACGCTTCTGCGATGCAGAATCCCTCACTTAAATTTGTACTTACGCAGATACGGGTTCCCTGCGACAAACCTTTGTGTCTCATGTGGGCAAGTTGAAACATTAGACCATTTTCTCCTCTCTTGCCGGCGGTTGTTCAAGGAAATCAGTATTTGGAGGTCCCTCTTCCAGTCTCTTCCAGTTCTTCTCTCGTTCGGTGCGAGCGCCAAGGAATTCCCGTTAAGCAGTGTTTGTGGCTACCTTCATGATTATATAAGTGCAACTGATCGGTTACCTTGTTAGCTGTATACAAAATTCTGTCTCATGTCTGAAAGGCTTGGTTCTATTCCTGGTGATTCATATTTCTTAAATATAATTGAATTTTCCTATCTTTATCTTGATTCAGTCTTCTGCGCCGCCGCCTCACGTCTTTTTTGCCGTGCAAATACTTCATTGGCAAATCTCCACTGTACCTTGGCCAATCCCCCCGCGTGGGTATGTGCCATATTTACTGAGGTGAATAAGAAGAGTGTGGACTACAAATACTATCTGTACTTGTGCTCTATGTGTTTTTGTTTGTCTGTTTGAAATGTTAGCCATTACTAGGTGGAAAGGCATGCACGTAATGGACATACCCTGTGCATATGAATGCGGAAAGCTGGCCATGGTTGTCCAAGCATTGCCAACAAAGCAACGGGACCTTCAAGGAACACGATAAGGTTGTGACCCCTCACATGCAATGATTTTCATACAATTTGAAAATGTGGCAATTTACAGCAGTCCCGTGGTTATGTTGTTGCAAAACAAGCCAGCTCATTTAGGCGGAAACATTTTTAGAGGCTGCCAAAAAGGAACATGTCAAAAAGTTACACATAGCATCTTGTTTCATTGATGTTGTTTATATGTGTGGTAAACGATATGAACAAGCATCTCTTTGTTGGTTAACTGCATGCTTTGCTATCCACGCACTGTCATGCAGTACATACACAATCGCAGTTCAGTGACTGCAGAGCGATCTGCAACCAGTAACTTGCAACTATACTATGCAGCAAGCTTCTTTGCACGGTATTTGTTATATTTATCGAATGATGAGATGGAATTGGTATGGCTATTTCTACACAGTGCATTTCCTAAAGACTCCTTTCTGCCATACTGTACTTTTTACCCAAAAAGCTTCCTACAGAGTCACTTAAATTGCTACGTATAAAGATGTTTGTAGCAGGTGTGTGAGCCCGAACAAAAAAACTGTTTTAATTTTTCTTAATTCTTCAGTATTCCTGATTATCACGACATGGGCATCTATATGTTGGTACAACTTTTTTCAGGCATTACAACTGATGTACCGATGTGTTTGGTACTAATTCATCTTCAGAACTTTCATGTCTGTTGGGTAAAAAAAAATACTAAATAATAGTTGGCTGCATTAGTTTTCACTGAGATAACTAGCATCACACAGCATGCTCTTGAAATTCCTCTAGCTGTCTGTAATTGGCTTCATTGTATAGCTTCATACTTGTTTATTTTAAACTCTGCACACTGCTCTTTTCACCGCACATGGCGACATGGCACGCGGAGCCCCGTGGGAATGGGCGAGGAGGATTCAGAGGTCAGCTGCTACTTCCCTGGAATCCAAACACAGCTATAGGCACCTGCAAGTTACGGTTAATTTCGGAAAGGCAGCTTTCCCCGCTTCCTTTCGTCGTCTTGTCCGTCGTGCGTCGCGTGTCGCGGCGAATCCAACAAAGGGGAGGCCATCAACCCCCTTCCCCTCCCCCTCCCCTCCTGAAGCAGAGGAAAGATACCACAAATAGTTTCCTAGAGAGGTCCTTTTTTTCCCTGCGGTGAACGAGGGGTCAAACGAGAGGCCCAAGCAGTGTGAGGCAACGTCCTCTGTTCATTCCAGAGACGCAAGCTTACACTGCAAAATGAAACCTTGTCTTTGTCTTCCAAATGCAATTTCATTTCATTTTTACAAAATGCAAGTTACATACTACAGAGATGCAAGCGCTAAAAGCTGCTAAAAAGCAGCTTGACTGGGCCCAAGCGCCTCTTAAATGGCAGTACACGACAAACGCACTTCAAGCAAAAAAAAATGTTTACATATACGTATAAAAAGCATTCAAAAATGTTTACGTGCTCTTAACGCAGCGCTATCCACGTTCTTTTATTGATGACGCCATAAGCAGTGCTTCAAATCTGAACCGCAGTCTAATTCTCCAGGGGCACCGAAGAGATAACCGAAATGATTACACTACAAACCTTATTCTCACATTTAACAGTAACGCACCGAACATAAAGAGAATTCTTAATAAGAACTTTAATATTCTCCAGCAAAGTCAACGACTATCGAAAATATTTATATGCGCACCCCGCGTGATTTCGAGGCGTGCCAAAAACATTCAGAACCATCTAGTCCACTCCAAGGAACACAAAACCCCAAAATATGGATGCCAGCCCTGTAGTAAAGATCGCTGCAAAGTTTGCAAGCACATGAAGACTACGTGTTCCGCAACTAGTTGTGATGACCCCCATAATGCGCAGGTCCACACGGGACGGAGAGGCAAAGAGACACCGTATGGCTCAGTTTAAACAAACAGGTATATTCAATAATTACACATGGTTAAGGTTATACATCAGAGGCTGGGGCGTCCGAGCTTACGTGCCGACGACTTCATGGGGGCGATGGAGTGGCTCCGGAGTTGGGCTCGAGCGGTTGCTGGCAGAAGCTGCACGCCGTCGGGCTTCGGCGCTGAAGGCCCTCTTCGCTAACGATGTCGTCCTGGGCGTGGATGCAGTAGAATTTCAATAGTCGTCCGTTTCTTCGAGGATGGTTCACAAACCCTTCCTCTAGTGTCGTTCGGCTTGGAAGATGAACAGGAGGCGAGCTTGTAGATGATGACAGCAGAGCATAATTTTACAACAGAACAAACTTTGCACTACTTGACTCATCGACCGGGCAGGTTAGTGCCTAAGTAGCATCACATTTCACACTAAGCATGGAGCCCCAGCTCAGACTCGACTGCATCCGTTTACATGTGCTTTTAAGCACTTGATTAACAAAGGACTAAGGGCGGTCATTTCCAGTGGCCCGCCCAAAGCATCAATTCTCCAATCCAAAATAACATGCGAGATGGGGACCACCCCTTTGGGTTGGGCTTAGCCTCGAACCCAGAGTCTGTTAACAATACAAACTAAACAACAAAAACGCCACCACTCTCTCTCAAGTGAGAGTATACACAGGCTCTCTCTTCGGAGCTAATTCACTAGCGCCTGTCTTTCCACATTCTTGGCGAGTACTGCCTGTCCGCCATGACAGGTGTCCGTCGCGGCCCTTCTGGGAAGCTGTGGGTGCCTTCCCGGCGATAGCCCACGACAAAGGGGGGGGAGGGAAAGAATGTCGTCTTTGTGGTTTCGCATAGCGTCGGCTGTGGTACGGCGCGCTCTGGCCCGCTGACAGCTCCCTTGTCCTGGAATGTAACCGGAAATTGGGGAGGATAAAGCCTGTTTCCCCGGGGCGGCGGCGGGACCGGTTTTTCTGGTCGTCACTCAAAGAGCATGGCTGGGTAATTGATGATGCCGCTGTCACGGGTCTCCGTCTACGCCGCGCCGTCGAACGTGGATCCTCGTAGCACACACGGAATGTCACACTCGCTCACCCTCCAGAAGAATGTTCTCCGAACATTTGAGTCCACGCAGCTCCCCTTGTCTTTCTGAATCGCCTCGCACAGTGCGTCCGACAAAACACTTTTCGCTGCACTCCACACCACTGCACAACACCATATGCCTCCGCTGTCAATACTGGCGTCTCCAGGGGCAGCACTGATCTTCTTTTACAGATAAACATGAAACTCAGCACCCAAGCCTCTCCTTTCTAGTCCAAACTGGACGAAATAAATTTACCACAGTTACAAAGGAGCTCCCACTTCTAGCACGATCACGGCACAGACAAAAATATAGATAACGAAAGGAAGTAGGGCAGGTTCTGCATGCGCTCCACATGCTCTCCTGTGCAGGTGTTACTTAATGACAGAAAGGTTAAACTACCAACTCCGATAACTTAACACATAAGCACATAGCAATGTTATGAGCTGCGGCATTACACAATTCTAACCAGTTCACAACTCCGCTCTGTTTACGCCATTAGTCCGACTTAGCTTTCCGATTTCGCAGCGGATATCGGCCTTCATGAGTCATACTAAGTAAGTCTGTGCCCCTTTGTCTGCTTTGGGACTCGCGAGGGCTCGTGGCAGGAGCCTCTCCTGGCGTTATCTGCGCGGCAACCTCGCGCGCTTCTTCTAGCAATGCATGAAGTAAATCCGGTGGCATTCCGGCCGTCACCTCGGGCGCCTGCCGAACAAATGCAGGAGAGGGCGTTTCTTGCGAACTATCTGCGCGCTCCGCTTCACTTCTGTCCCCATCAAAATCCGCGCTTTCCCTTTCCCCATTTCGTGAATACTGAACCGGTGCCGACTGGAGGCGATTTGCGTGTATCCTTATCAAACGCCGGTTCACGTCTCGGACTCTGAAGTTTACCGGAGAAAGCTTCTCGACAACCTCGCACGGTCCTCTCCACTTCGTCTGGAACTACGAGCTAGCCCAATCTGCCTTTGGCAGTTTTCAATGTACACGCTGTCCCCCACATCAAACGGCGCGTCTCTAGCACTGCGATCGTGCACCTCCTTCCTGCGCTTCGCCGCTTTCTTTAAGGACTCCTTTGCGATGTCCCTCGCCACTTGCAAGCGCGATTCTAGCTCAACCTTATAGTCGTCCAGTGAAGCGTATGGGACACGACGGGGGCCCTCTGGCACTTCACTAGGCTGGTCCGGGTCTCGGCCGTAGAGAAGAAAGAATGGCGATTCGCCCGTGCTCTCGTGTGCTGCGGAATTGTTGGCAAACATTGCATACGGGAGCCACAAGTCCCAGTTCCGCTGGTCGCGCGAAACAAAATGCGACAGGAACCCGGCCACGGTTTGGTTCAGTCGCTCCACCGCGCCGTTGCAAGCCGGATGGTACGGTGTTGTCTGCTTCTTAGCGATCTTAAGCAGCTCGCAAACTCTCCTCATTAGCTGCGACACGAAGTTCGTTCCCCGATCTGTCAAGAGTTGCCTCGGGGGTCCATGTCGGAGCACGATCTGTTCGACAAATGCTCTTGCAACCGTGTCTGCCTTCTGATCTGGGAGTGCTACCGCTTCCGCGTATTTTGAAAGGTGGTCGACAAATACTAAAATGTACTTGTTTCCGGAAGTGGTCGTGGGCAATGGGCCCATTATGTCCATACCTGTCCGCTCGAAGGGAGCCGAAACCTCAGGGAACGGCTGAATTGGAGCTGGTCTTCGTCCCTTGGGTGTTTTTCTTTCGAGACAGGAATGACACTTCGCACAGTAGTCTCTAACATCCCGTCGCATGCCACTCCAAAAGTACAAACGCTCTACACGCCTGCGTGTCTTCGCTACGCCAAAATGACCGGCGCATGGCGCATCGTGAAACGCGCGAAGAACCCTTTCTGTCCACGACGGAGGTATGACGACTCTCTCCCAAGCGGTTTTTTCTAATCTCCCTTTCCTGGTTGGCCTCGTGCGCCGACACAGGGTGCCGTCTTTTTCAATGAAATAACCTAGCTGTTCGGGGTGAGACGGTGCGCCCTCTAAGCTTTCGATTATTCGCTTCAGGTCCGGATCTTTGCACTGCTCTGTGCGTAATTCGGCGGGGTCGACTACGGGGACAAACTCATCTATAGCTGCCACGGCAGCTGTGCGGCTGAGTGCATCAGCATTCAGATGCGTCTTTCCTGACTTGTGCTCAACTTCAAAGCAGTATTCCTGCAGGTGTAGATTCCATCTAGCGAGTCGCGAGCTAGGGTCCCTGACACTCATCACCCATTTCAGAGGATGGCAGTCTGTGACTAGCTTGAATTTGCGGCCGTAAAGGTAGCATCTGAAGTGCTTTACTGCCCAGACAACGGCGAGGCACTCCCTTTCCGTAGCTCCGTACTTTTGCTCTGTGGGGCTCAGCTGTCGGCTAGCAAAAGCAACGGGATGTTCTTTGCCCTCGATAACCTGAGATAGCACGGCACCCACTGCGAACTTTGACGCATCTGTGGCCATAACGAAGGGCAAATTAAAATCAGGGTGGCGCAACAGCGGTGCACTCATTAGCTTCCTTTTCAGGGCCCCAAAAGCATTCTCCGCGTTTTCGTCCCAGCGAAAGGCGACATTTTTGGCTGTTAAGGCGGTGAGCGGCTTAGCGAGCTTGGCGAACTCCTCTATGTGCCTTCGGTAGTAACCGATCAGGCCGAGAAACTGCCGGACCTGGCGGACGCTAGTCGGGGATGGAAAATCCGAGACACACCTTAGTTTCTCTGGGTCCGGTCGCACGCCGTCAGCTGAAACAACGTGCCCGAGGTATTTCACCTCGTTTTTGAGGAATTGGCACTTAGAGGGCTTCAGCTTGAGACCCGCTGCTCTTAGTCGCACCAAAACCTGCTCAATATCGCGCAAATGGTTATCAAAACTGTCACTGTATATGATAATGTCATCCATATACACGAAGCACAGCCTTCCCAGAAGACCTGCCAGGATAACATCAGCGGTTCTCTGCCAGACAGCAGGGCTGTTGGCCAGACCCATCGGCATTCTTTTCCATTCATAGTGCCCTGAGGGCGTGTTGAATGCCGTTTTCTCGGCATCTGCCGGATCCATTGCTATCTGCCAGAATCCCGCCGCCATGTCCACTACCGTGAAGTACCTGGCAGAGCCCAGCTGAGAAAGCGTCTCCTGTATATTGGGGATGGGGTATGGATCGATGCGAGTTACGGCATTTAGTTTGCGGTAGTCCACTACCAATCGATACGAGCCATCTGGCTTTTCCACCAATAGTGCTGGTGCTCCCCAGGGTGACTTTGAGTGTTCGACAATGCCGCGATCAATCAGGTCCTGCACCTGCCGCTCCATCTCCTCACGTTGGGAGTAAGGAATCCTGTACGCACGCTGGTAAACGGGCGATGAAGTGCCGGTTTCTATCCTGTGCTTTATAACGCCACAGCAGCCCAAATCCAGGTTGGACGCGGCGAATACCTCCGAGTAGTCGTTCAGCAAACCAGCCAGAGCCTCCCTCTCTCTGGATTTTACGTGAGAAAGATCGAACGACACCTTTGGAGCAGCCGAAGGACTAGCATGCTCTACAGTTGCGAGTACCGTATCGGTGGGCTCACGTTGCTCTATCGCAGAGGTGAAGAAAGCCAATGTTTTGTTCTTGGGAAGGCTCAGTGGCTGCTGGCTACAGTTAACCACCCGTAGGGGCACTCTGTGGGCGTCATTAACTGTCACGAGGCACGCGGCTGCCTTCAGGCCATTGCTGAGAGAGTCGACCGGCTCAAGCACTCCCACGGCGCCGCTCTCTACATCTGAAGGCACAAACGCGTACAAAATGTGCTCCGACCAAGGAAGGACGACCGCCTCCTCGACCAGCCGGACGGCAACCCGCGAATATACCTTCTCCAATGATCCCACTGTTCGACGGGTGTCAATATCGGTAATGCGAATCTCAGCCCCTCTCCTGTTCAAAAACGGAACTTTTGAGCCGCCCGCATTAACCTCTTCCTCAGAGAATGAGACTACTACCTTCCCTTTTCTCAAAAAATCCTGCCCTAATATACCTGACACTCCGTTTGGCAGAGACACCGTGTCCGGGCATACGTAGCAGGGGTGCTCCAATGCAATTCCGCCGAGAGAGAAGTGTAACCGGTAGAGTCCACTTATGCCAAGAGGATCCCCCGTTATGCCTACAAATTTGGTTGCCATACCACCAGACGCTTCCAACACCTCGCGGTCTCCCTTCCTTCGAAGCGTGTTAAAACTGCTCTCCTTAAGCAATGTCACCTTTGACCCCGTATCTATCAACAATTCCATACAACAACCATTTAACTTGCAACGCACAACAGGGCATGCCTCGTCGGCCACACAAACTACCACCACCTCATCATCTACTGCTCCCTCCCCACGCTCCTCAGGCTGGGGAGGACTAACTAGTTTTTTGACTCGGTATCTGGAGCCCCGCTGTAGGCTTGCTTAGGGCGTGTCTCGCCTGCTTCTCTTTGTGGCTCCCCACGGCGCACGTTTTGGCAGAACCTGGCGATGTGTCCGCGACCCTGGCAAGCGAAGCATACGATTTCTTCAAAATCTCGCATACCGCGCCTGTAGCTTTGTGGCGGTCTCCGGTTTCCAGCGAATGGGCGCTGTTGAGCGCGCGCTTCAACCTGGCATTCTACTTGCTGAGATAGCAGCTGTTCTAAGCGATCTAACCGCTCTGTCAAGAGAGCAACCTCAGGGTTGAGCACCGCTCTCTCTATGACGCGTACTCTCGCTGCGGCTGTCGTTAACGCCTCATTTTGTTCCTCATCCAATGCGGCATCCACGGCTTGGTCGAAATTGCTCGGCTTGCGCGAGAGCACGAACCGGCGCACGGGGTCTTGCAGACCAGCCACGAACAAAGCGGTCATTTCCTCTTTAAGTATATCCTCCGGGTATTTCTTCTTAAGCTGGTCTCCTTCCTCCTCCCTGCTTAACGTATCGCGCGCTAGGCGCTGAAGCCGCGACGCAAATGTTCGCACGTCCTCCCCTACCATTTGTCCGGCGTCACGGAACCTCTGTACCCGCACGTGACGTGGTTCAGTGTCGAAATGCTCAAACGCGAGCTTCTTAAATTCCGCAAATGATTTTGTGGATTTTACTTTTTCGTCTCGCCATGCAAAATCATGAGCAGCTCCTGCCATCTTACACCTCGCCATTCCCAGCATTTGCGCATCGGACCATCCCCCCATTTTCCCAATCTCTTCTAGCATGGAAAAGAAATCGCAGATTGGAACCCCTGACTTATCTCCCGTAAACGTCGGAATGACGCTTCCTAACGCCAGCATGCTTGCTCCGAGCGACGGCTGTGGAGTGGGAGCTCCCTCAGATAAAGACATTTTTTTTTCAAGCCCTCCGGTGCCTCAAGCCTCTCAAATGGGGGTAAAAGTCCCACAATCAGTCCCGTGATTCCCTTTTGATTACAATTTTGAAGTCATGAATGTCGCAGCATTCAGAGGACATTTGCTTTTGAGACCCCACTCCTGACACCAGTGTGATGACCCCCATAATGCGCAGGTCCACACGGGACGGAGAGGCAAAGAGACACCGTATGGCTCAGTTTAAACAAACAGGTATATTCAATAATTACACATGGTTAAGGTTATACATCAGAGGCTGGGGCGTCCGAGCTTACGTGCCGACGACTTCATGGGGGCGATGGTGTGGCTCCGGAGTTGGGCTCGAGCGGTTGCTGGCAGAAGCTGCACGCCGTCGGGCTTCGGCGCTGAAGGCCCTCTTCGCTAACGATGTCGTCCTGGGCGTGGATGCAGTAGAATTTCAATAGTCGTCCGTTTCTTCGAGGATGGTTCACAAACCCTTCCTCTAGTGTCGTTCGGCTTGGAAGATGAACAGGAGCTTGTAGATGATGACAGCAGAGCATAATTTTACAACAGAACAAACTTTGCACTACTTGACTCATCGACCGGGCAGGTTAGTGCCTAAGTAGCATCACATTTCATACTAAGCATGGAGCCCCAGCTCAGACTCGACTGCATCCGTTTACATGTGCTTTTAAGCACTTGATTAACAAAGGACTAAGGGCGGTCATTTCCAGTGGCCCGCCCAAAGCATCAATTCTCCAATCCAAAATAACATGCGAGATGGGGACCACCCCTTTGGGTTGGGCTTAGCCTCGAACCCAGAGTCTGTTAACAATACAAACTAAATAAACAACAAAAACGCCACCACTCTCTCTCAAGTGAGAGTATACACAGGCTCTCTCTTCGGAGCTAATTCACTAGCGCCTGTCTTTCCACATTCTTGGCGAGTACTGCCTGTCCGCCATGACAGGTGTCCGTCGCGGCCCTTCTGGGAAGCTGTGGGTGCCTTCCCGGCGATAGCCCACGACAAAGGGGGGGGAGGGAAAGAATGTCGTCTTCGTGGTTTCGCATAGCGTCGGCTGTGGTACGGCGCGCTCTGGCCCGCTGACAGCTCCCTTGTCCTGGAATGTAACCGGAAATTGGGGAGGATAAAGCCTGTTTCCCCGGGGCGGCGGCGGGACCGGTTTTTCTGGTCGTCACTCAAAGAGCATGGCTGGGTATTTGATGATGCCGCTGTCACGGGTCTCCGTCTACGCCGCGCCGTCGAACGTGGATCCTCGTAGCACACACGGAATGTCACATAGTACGAGGTCAGTTTTCCAGCATTCAATCAACGGCAAGTTTGACTGCGACTCATCAAACATTATTTACCTTATTTAATGCACTGTGTGTAACCAGCAATACATAGCAGAGACAAACACTGCATTCCGCATTCGATTCAACAACCACCGAGCACACACCAAGTCTCTCCCCAATCTTCCCCTATCCAAGCATGTAAACTCAGAAGGACGCCCATTTGACCAACTAAAAGTAACAATTATTCAAGGGGGCTTCAAAAACAGGCGAGAACGTGAACAACGTGAATTCTATTTTACCCACAAGTTTAATACTATTCAAGAATGTCTTAACGGAAAGCCTGGTATCCTTTCTTTTATTCACGACCTCCAAACAAAATAATACTGCACCTCTCGTTAATTGGCTAACTCAGATATACCCTTTATAAATCCTAGTGTATATCCTAGGCAGTCATACCCCTCCTTACTTACACTATCCTGCCTCGTGCAGTATTAATAAGCTTTGACGTTCTTTCCTTACTTTTTTCCGACAATTTGTAATCTTTGTACACAGCTAGCCGAGCCCTCCTCCACTACAACCAAGTATTCCCGACGAAGTCGGTTCAACGACCCGCCCAGGGAGAGGGGTGCACCGTTCAGTGAAACCCAGACCCCCTGAGTAAGTTCTTACGCATGTGCTCGTTAACGTAGCCGACTCCTTCCTTAACGTTCTAGCCCTCGGCTCACCGGAAATTAGTGAGGCCCCCCAAAAGGCGCCTGGTTTGGCCTGTTCGTCGCTGCCAGTGTCATTTGCGCAGCGGCGCCTCTTTGGCCACGCATCTGCAGCGGCGCCCATCTTTGTGTTTGTGCATTTTGTTTGTGTCTTGTTTGCACGTTTTGCTTTCGTACGCCTGTGGTTGCCGCGCTGCCCATGTCCCCCGCACCGTCTTCCTCTCCCTTTCTCTCGTTTCGCCTTCTCCTTTTTTTACCCCGTCCTTCCTTACTAGAATAGTTCCCCCCCCTTTTTTTCTTTTCTTTATATTTTTTTGCTTCCTCCCCCAATCTTGTCCCTGTCTGCTCCCCACACCCCCATCTTTATTTCTTTTTACTTTTTTGTTCAATTTTTTGAACTGCAATGAAAACAATGAGCATGTATGTTCACTAACAATAGTTTACAGACGCATGAAAACAAAGAGAAGACCCGAGAAAAATAAAGAGAAAAGAAACACTCAATAGGCATACATGGCACCGGCAGACAACAAAGGAACATTAAATGCAACCTGGCTATATATTAACAAAATACATTTTTAACTCGCTTGGTTTAACACCATCCAAAACTTTGTGCTTATTAAGAGTGGTCGGTAAATGGTGTTCAAGCGTTTGTAGTTTATAATTAATTCGAAAATATGGAATATACCAGAATTCGGTACTTCAGGTGTAGAGTCGATTCGAAGCGGTCCTTAAATGTGTAGTACGTATTAAGAAATCTCTATAAGCAGGAGAAGAATGGTAAAAGAACCTCAAAATGCGAAAAACATATATATGTTCAAAACGAATGGTGTTATAATTTCTAAAAGCAGTTTGCGTTGGAGAGACAGATAACGAAGGTTTGCAATGTTGCGGATCATTTTCTTCTGCAGAACCTGTATTTTTATCACATTTGTTTTTGTGGTGTTGCCCAAACAGAGTTACGGAACCGAAAAGAGCATGATAAATTTGAATTTTCACGTGAGTGGGAAGGAGCCATCGACATTGTGTTAGAACACCTGCTACTGAAGAGAGCTTTTTGCAAATATTTTCCACATGTCGATCCCACCTGAGATGCGACGAGAAAGTAACATCAAGGATTTTGTGGCTGTATACAATTTGAACTTCTTGACCTGCGTATTTAGGAGCGCGTTGTAGTTCGACTGGCTTGTTCCTTGCACGGAAAATCATTACCTTAGTCTTTGTAGGGTTTATTTGTAGGCAATTAGAAAAGGACCAGTTCTCTAGTTTCGTAAGGATTACGTTGCACTCTTCAATTAACTTGTTTATGTCGTGACCAGGGATTAGTAAACTGCTATCATCGGCGTATATAATAAATTTCGCTTTGTCATAAATATGCACAATGTCATTTATATAGATGTTAAAAAGCATCGGGCCCAGAATGCTGCCTTGAGGCACACCATTTCGCACCGCCAGGAAAAAAGAGTGATGGTTGTGGATATAGACAGATTGTTTTCGATTTTTCAGGTATGATTTCATGAGGTCTAAAGGTGTTCCACGAACTCCGTTTTGAGAAAGTTTATGAGTTAAAATTTGATGGTTTAGGGAATGGAAAGCCTTACTAAAATCAATGAAGAGTCCGACAGTGAGAATACCGGCTTCAGTGTTTTGCAGGATACATTCTTTAAGTGATAACAAAGCCGTTTCCGTCGACTTTCTTCTTCGGAAGCCAAATTGAGCATCAGACAGGATTTGTTTTGCATTAAAAAAGTTCACTGCACGGGAAAAAATTACTTTTTCCAAGCCCTTTGAAAAGACTGGAATCACAGATATTGGTCTATAATTGGACACTACATCTTTATCTCCCCCTTTAAACACAACTATCACTCTTGCTTTCTTCATTTATTCC
This sequence comes from Amblyomma americanum, assembly GCF_052857255.1. Classification (NCBI taxonomy): domain Eukaryota; kingdom Metazoa; phylum Arthropoda; class Arachnida; order Ixodida; family Ixodidae; genus Amblyomma; species Amblyomma americanum. The sequence goes on along the minus strand of NC_135503.1, from coordinate 83,881,302 downwards.
TGGTAAACTCCCGTTTCAATTAACAAATTGAAGATGTATGCAAGCACAGGTGCAATATATGATAGTACATATTTGACTGGTTTTATCTGAATATTGTCAACATCTAAGGCTTTGCTATTATTTAAATTCATAAAGGTCTCATTGGAGGGCTTAAGGAAAAGGCTTTCCAAAGGGGTACAAGATGAAGGAACTTCAGGTAGATGCATCATAGTTAAATGGGTGGTTAAAAAATTGCTGTTTAAATGGCCAGCAAGAGCCTGACCGGATAATTCAGAGCCCTTATAGATTATTCGTTGAGCTGGCGCTTTTTTCGTATTGCGACGTAACAAGTTATCTACAACTTTCCACACAGTGTCTGAATTTTTCGTTCTAACATCAGAGAACAGTTTTTGATGATACACAGTCTTAGCACGCTTAAGCTCAGCATTTAGATTATTTCTTGTTTTTTTTTTTAAATAAGAGATTCAAGAGAGCGATTATTTAAAAAGGCATGGTACTTGTTTTTGCTCTTTATCATTCTTCTGAGCTCTGGCGTGATCCATGGTTCTCTTATTCCTTTAGACTGCCTTATGTTCTTTATATATTTCTACAAAAACCTTGATAAACGCTGAATATGCATTATTTGAGTCCTATATAGAATAACTAGGACTCCCGCCCAAAACCATTTCAGCTTATCTGGGTACCTCCAACCTTTTTTATTTGCGTGTAACTCCAGCCCCTCTTCATCTTTGTTATTGTAGCCGATATTGTTTCTCAAGTACCATCTTGATATTAGCAGTTCCTAATTCAAGCCTTCTGCAGGGTTTGAAGGACCTATTTAATTGGAAATGAGAACACGTGCACAGGGTGGAAAGCGTGTGATCTGCCAGGAAACACTGAGGCGTCCCCGAGAAGGGCGTTTATTAAGGTTGACAGCCGTTTTGTGCCTCTTCACTTGGCAGCGACGACACAGCGTGTGCGGTCCCCATGGTTTCGCCCCAGCTGTCGAAGCAATCCTCGGGCACGACCTTCCACATCTGATGTTTTGATTTAAAAAACACAAGGACCAAAGTCGTGCTGTATGCAGTGCGATCGCCATGTGGTTCCACTGACGGCGAACAATCATCCATTTACCCCGGCTCTTTGGACAGATTCAGGAAACGACTGAAAAGAACAAAAGTAACGAGCAAACAAGATAGAACGCAATGAAACGGAGGCGCTCTGCGCTAATGCTGTAGCGAGGTCTAATATGTAAAATTTCACGGCTGGCGTCGTTTTCTACAAAGCGCGGGTAGTCGCTACGGAAATAAACAAAGGCGCACTGGAGCTGGGTAAGTCTGCAGCTACAAGCACGAGTTTTTTGTCTCTACCGCCGATTTCCACACCGCGCGATCGTCATAACTTTTCTTGGACTTGCTGTTGAAGCTGACTGCGATCATAAAAATTAAGGCCGCCGACTGTAGTGACAGAGGCTTGCCATTGAAAGGAACAAAGCCGTGCACTTTGTCAACCAGGCAACGAGGCCTAGCGCGAGTCTTAGATCCGACTTGGACAAAGCGCGAGACGGCGCGCGCTTCTAACGCTTGCCGACGCAAAGAAACAAAGGCGCGCTGCGCTGGGATAATGCTGTAGCAAGGTCTAATATGTAAATTTTCACGGCTGCCGTCGATTTCGACAAAGCACGAGAACTTAGGCCAGGCGCTATTTCCACAATGCGCGAGTCGGAACTTCTGGACTTACCGTTACAGCTGATAGCGATACTAAAGGGCATATTGTAGTGGCAGAATTATCGTGGCCACTTTTACCCTGAACTTGCCACTGCAAAGGAACAAAGGCACACTGGGGTCGATGCCCTGGCGTCTCGCCACGTGGTATCGGTCCGCGGCAAATAAGGACAGCATCGGCTCGCCATAAGCATCCAGGAAACGATGCTGCAAAAAAAGTTACGTTACAAGTGCCGCAATTTGGCGAGTTCTGCACGAGAAAACTTGCGAAAACGTTGTTCAACACTTACCTCGTGATTGAGAACGTGCACGCCCGACAAGCGCTTCATCGTGGCTGTCAGACGGCGGTTCAGATGGCGACGCCGGTGGTCCTCAGACAGCACCTTATATGGGTCGTCGTAATGGAGTTGCAAAATTTTGAACACCAGCACGACGTGCTCCTGCAGCAGAAAAATGAGGTCCTGGAATGCGCAAGGCATGTAGGTAAGCGGTACAGCACTTCATGAAGCGAAATTTGAGATAAAATGCGTACCTTTATGTCTCTGGCGATTTCTCGCGGGTCAGCGCGTTTTGGGGGTCGTCGCAATGTCGTGGAAGCAAGAACTGTACAGAAATTTCAGCTGGCTGCGCCGACGAGCGCACCACGCAAAAAAAAAAAGCCATACACTGACAGCTTCCGAAACGCGCGCGCCGCCCCCTACGCTCACGAAGAGAATGCCCGCAGACCACGCACGCCCGGCGGCCGGCCGGCCGGCCCTAGCGATTCCCTAGGCACTCTAGGGACCGGCCGATAGAGGAGCGGCGACCCCACATCCGGTTGAGAACGAGGGCGAAGCGAAAAAACGTCACGCATCACGCATCCCACCGACCAATCGGCGTTTCAAGCCCACCGACCCGCAAACGCTTCTCTAAAAACGTTGGGCACGGGCAGGTGACTGTTTCTGCAATTCTATTGTAGATGGCGCTACAATATTCACTGCAAGATGTGCTGTTCTCTAGTTGCTGCCATAGATGGCGCTGTGATCTCAGGATAGTAGCAGACCACACGAAATCTCAAAACGTTATGAGTAGTTGCTGATACAGATGGCGCTGTGATCTCATGGTGGTAGCAGACCCCACAAAAATACCGAAACGTAATGAGTAAGAGCTAACGCTCTTAAAACCTCTAAGCCAAGACCTATACATTAGCTTGAAATTCAAACACGACTCCTTATCGGCGCTGCGTTGGGGAAAAAAAGGATAGTTTGTCACCGCTATAGCGGCTTAAATCGGAGACAAGAACCCTTATTGGCACTCTCTTGTCAAGGGCGTCAGTCTGTAATCGAAAACCAATTAGGTGGCCAGAATGGCAAACAAGCTTCTTTATTTCTGCTTTCGATCGAACAGGTCAGCAAGGAAAGATCTCTAACATACAAAAAAATGGATTGTTTGGCCAGCGAATATTCCGCTTTGAAAGCATGAAGAAAGCCTGTATAATGTTTCAGCAAACAACGCTACGAGAGCTCCCTCTCCTGTGATGCCGATGGTAACACTCGTATGTATACCACGAATGCAATCGGCAAACAAGCACTGCTAATCGCACGCACGGATAAATTTTCGAATCACTCTACACCGGCATTATTAGGCATAGGGTGCGTTCGTAAAACTGAGGAGTCAAACGCATATCTCAACGGACCTTATCATTGTGGTTTACGCCTCGCCTTGTTTATGGCCCCGTTAACTTTACTTACTTTGGTTTGCGGTAGCTGTACTGATCTGGAGTTTGCAGAACTTTCTCGAAGCTCCCTGCCCGCATGGTCTGCGTAGACTTACTCAGAAGAGCTGCACATTCCGAATCATTACCGGCTCAGCGGCACCACTATAGCGGTGGAGCAGCATGACGCGTATCGAAAGATGGCTTTTCAAAATCCTATCTGTCCAAGTAGTCCCTCTGTTCTCTTTCGACCCTCTTGTCGGTGGCATTGTCGTCGGAGCTGCGAAAAAAACGGAGTATGCAAGGCTTTCCCCTTTCTTTTGTGGCGCACCCCTCCGGTCTCCCCTGTCTGGCGCACTGCGGTCTCACCGCTTCGCAGCAGCTTTCCCCATGGCGCCGCGGCTGCCGGCGCCAAAGTAACAAATTAGCAAACGTGTCTTTAAGTCTCAAAACTCGCTTCGACATACGTCTTGGCAGAAGAATACTTTTTTTTTCAATCACGATAATGAGCGGCCATTGAAAATTATTGAAAATCAGGGGCAAAAAAGTTTGTTAAAGACAGTACTAAGAGCGAGAGAAATACGTTAATATAACAAATAGCTTGACAACTCAGCTCTGCAAAATATTTCCCTGCTTTATTGTATAGGTGCATATTTGTGAATGCATCTGACTATGTAGAAGTTCTATACTTCTATAGAACAAGTTGCGGGCCCCCGTAAGATGGTAGGAATCTTGAAAAAATGCGCTTCGGTTGATTCTTTGCATAAATCTGCTGTCAGCGGGGTTCTATTTTATGTGATTTTTAAACTAGTCCCCTTTCAGGTCCTATTGCTGCGCACATATTAGTTAAAAAGAGACTCTGCAGCAGAGCAGTAAAACCTGCAGTTAAACCTCGCTATTACGAAATGATTTACAGCCAAATAATAGATAAACAAAATAATAGCCATTCGCTTTGGATGTTCCCATACAACACTGTGTGTTTGATCTCCCGTTTTTAAAAAATACAGTTCTTCACGGAGACATATCCAACCTGCAAGGAGCTGCACAGGCCATTTCCTATCATTATGTCAATTTGTAACGGACGCCAATAAAGGCGCACCAATTCCGTCCGGAACCTTCAAATCAACGTGCATAATTTCATCTGCTCATTAACCACGTGGAAAACGAATCTCACTCCAAGCGGGGCCTGCATGGAGATTTTTCTGGGCAATTCGTTAGCTTTAGCTCGTGGATTAGTGCTGGCGCACCCTTGTTCGCCGGAAAATGTATACATGGCCCAATGCAGAATGCTCCGAAGCTCGGTGAGCACCGCCCGCTCAGCACTTACCTTTCATTGCTTAGCTTTCCAACCTTCTCGCTACACGCGGCCTGCACCAGCGCCACCGTCAACTACGACACCCTAGTAGACGCGGAGGAAGTCGCCATTGGCCTCGCAATGGTCGAAGGCTAATGGCAGGCCACTCTGTACAAAATAGGCACGGATTTCCAGGCGGCCTGTGGAAGTATCTTAACGGTAGGATCAGCAAGTGAGCCATCTAATTCATATATGGCAAAGCGCCAGGTCCGTCATCGGTGAGCACCAAAATTTATGAACTCCAGGACACGCCATCAGTGGCGTAGCCAGAAATTTTGTTCGAGGGGGGCTCATGCTGTACCGCGGCCTCCTCCTTTTGGAGAGGGATCAAATACAGTAATCATAATTGTATTGCCATTGCCAGTGCTATTGCATATTAGAAGCTTTAGGTGAAATATTTTAACGAATCTTTGTCATTCGCGAAACTTGTTTACAATTTTGTGCATATGCAATGGCCACGAAAACATCTCAGTGACGCTGTCCTTCGTTTAGATGTAGTGCGCGGGCGCAGCCGTCACCTGTCGAATATTGTAATTATAGTCGGAAGAAAAAGCACATATAAAAAGCAGGAGTTCTGCAAAATATACATTAGAAATGCCAAGATGCAATGTAATATTAAAAATGCGATGATACAGCGCGAGAAAGGGCAAAAAAGCGTCGCTAGGAACAAAGTTCCCTGCACGCATGCACGAAACACGGCAAAAAGATATATAAATATACGTATTTTCCCTAATAAATCTACATTCCTAAGTTAATGCGGTCCTATATAATATGTCAAACAGGCCAAATGAACATGTTGCGCAATTACAGATAGTAACCTTTACGCATAGAAAGACAGACTCTCCTTTAAGTATAAAACTATGATCGCATAAATCGTGATATGTATTTGGGCCATGCGGTGGTTGCGACTGCACAATATGGATATAATAATAGAGGAAGAATGCAGAAATCAATAAGAAAATGTGTATTATAGCTTCTTGCAAACTGGCAACAATTGCTCTGTACAGAAAATTAATGAAGGGTTTTGGTCTGGTTCAAAAAAGAAGAAAAAGCAGGTAGCTAAAAAAGGAAAGAAAAGGACAAACGAAAACCACAGGTGATGCGACAAGTTGAACTACCCAATATCCGATAGTGTTTGATGGGAAACGTCGTGTGCGCCGGATTTTCAATAAGCAATGTCAGTCAAATTGGCTATTGATGTCCTTGCAATTTTCGTATTCGCGTGATAATTTTCATCATGATGTTAACTGTCACAAAAAACGGCAAAATTTTCTGCGTTTTTAAAGGCTATTGAATAGTCATACGCATTCCTAATTACGCATTTATCGTCCTGAAGACACAGAGCCTTTTACTTGCATTTGTTTTGATGCTTCGCTATGTGAAGGACAAAGTTTATGAGAAATTTATATCAATAAAGTTTCGAAATTGAAATCCATGCGTTCCGTAGATTCCGCGGCTACCGCGAAATGCCGCGACGAGCCGGCTCGTCATCGAAACGCCCTTGAAACTGTGGGCTCGGATGGGGCTCCTGGCATTATGTGACTCCAGCTGCATGGGCGTTAATTTCCTCGAAATCCAGCCCGAGTTCACAATGTTTGCGCTGAAATATCTTTTCGAGCGTGAAAAAAACACTGTAGAAAAAAAACCAGCACGAGATCTAGTGCCGGTGTTTTTTTGGTTGGCGGTGCATAACAGTACGAAAAAATTTCGAGGTGGGCTGAAGCCTCATAATCCACCCCCCTGGCTACGCACCTGCCATGGCTGGGAACTGCGCGACGGATACCGTAGCTCGTAGATGCACTAGACGAGCTGCGCAGGTAAGGCCGCCGCGGTGGATCAGTGGTCATGCTGCTCGGCCACTAAACCGAAAGTCGCAAGTTGGATCGCGGCCGCAACGGTCATATTTACATGGGGGTGAAATTATAGAAGCCAGAGTTAAGTGCTATGTCAGTACACGTTAAAGAACCCCATTTGGTCCACATTATCCGCAGCCTTTCATTACGGCGTCCTCATAGCCCGAGTCGCTTTGGGACATCAAACGAGCTGCCGAGGACCCGCTAGAACTAAGATCAGTAGTTCTAACGTATATTTGTATCCGAGAGTGGAGGTCGCTACAGACAAGCACTTACCCTAGTTGGCACACTCTAAGCAAAATTCAGCCAACAGCTTACAGGGCCGCTGTCCACTCTGCAGAAAGGTGGCAACACTGTATTACACCTCGTGGGGCTGCCAACGCAACGCGACCGTCCCCAATATACAAGACCATTCGCAAGAACAGTGGCAGGTGGTTTTGTATAGTTCGAACATGGGAAACAGGCGATGCCTGGTGAACCAGACGATAGCTCAGCAGTCTCAGTAGGGGCCCTGCACTAGGGGACTCCACCCAATCGATAGAGAAGGCTTCGCTTGAGTCAATGAATGTTTTCATTCATTCTGTGATTCCATGAGTAATTTCCGTTTACGTAGCATAGCACATCGCCAATTAGTTAGGCAGTGCGCTTGGCGTATACGTGACAGTATAGTGGCGGTATCGATGTACCGCTCATTACCCGGGGCCAAGAGGCGAAACCAAAAGTGCGTAGCAAGCCCCCTCCGCCAGACGCCGCGGACATCACCGAAACCTTCGATCTTGTGAATGCATTCTTCGTGGAAAATGCCTACCTTGCGGGCTGGTGTGGCCTGCGTGCTCGCGAGGTTTTCGGCAAAGTCTACATAAACGGGTACTCGTGCGAGACGCCGTCGCGCGCAGCCTTTTACGGCTCTCATTGGCTTCAGCATCACTAACAGGAGGCTTAATGTTCTGAACAGGGACGTGATTGTTGCAGCATGAGTGATATGCGCAAAATCTGCTGCGACAGCGAACGGCTAATCACACAGAGAGCAGGCCTGGTCACGTCGCAGCTACTAGCTATCCTCGTGCTGCTGCATACAGTGCCGCTGAGTCCCACGCACCACTCTGCGCTAATTCATTGCACAAATGACACCCAGTTTCTCCGTCGAGACTGAATGAGCCGAGGTAAATGCCACCAGGTGTCTAAAACGTGTTGCAGTGCTCCTTCACTCGTGGGCGCCGCCCTTTCCCTCACCCGCCCTTACGCGCTTAACCGCTGACCAACGCATCCGGGGGGGGGGGGGGCATCTACGGGAGCCACTGGAACCCCTCACAGAGGCCGCGAATCGAACCAGGGCCTTTGGAATTTGAGGCAGAGACGCTGCCACTCCGCCACGACGACTCTTTTCTTTTTCTATATTCATGGAAATAGTTCCGAAAAGAAAAGTCTAATATGCTTCCGCCACAAAACACCAGGCCGCCATACCCCTGAATGACCCCTCCTTCCAAAACATCAGAAGTCTGGGAGGCACACACATGCCACCAGATAAGGAAGTGTGCTCCTACAGATAAGTGTGCTCTCCAGCGGCAACCCAATCCTTCAAAGAGAATTGGTCATCCATGCCCAGCGAGCGGCCAAACTAAGCGGTGGCCTGGAATAGGGGCGCCGACCTCTGCAAGACAGAGGGAAACATCTGCTTGGAGATGAAGCCCTCTGTCTTACCAAAAGACCTTGTTAGAGCAATAAAGTGTATCCTATCCTATAATATATACTCCCCGCAACAAAGCGCATTGCTCGCTACGTATATCCTGGCTTAACAGAGCTAGGCCATCAGCAGGTTTTTACCCTTAATCGGGCAAGCAAGGTCGCAGTTAAAATTGTTCGCGCTCGTTTTTTTTTTTTTTTTACCTTGATGCCACTGGGACATGCCAATGTTTTGTTTTTTTTCGTGGCGATCGTTTCAGTCTTGCGTCGCGCAGAAAGCTCGCAGTTCTTTGCGGGCTTGAATGCCCTGTTTAAGAGCTTTTTGTAGCGTGTTCACGGTAGCCAACGAGCGTGGTGCCTGAACTTTTCAATGCAATCCGCGCTTCAACTCTGGCATCCCCCGGCATGTAGCCGAATAAATAGGAGGTCAATACAAGAAGCTCCTCCTTGTCTTCCAGGTAAGGCTTGAACGCTCTTGCGTTCGTTGCAATATTTGCGGATGCGGTGGCGTGAGCATAAGCAAGACTTGCAGGCACAACAGGATGGTCGCGCCTTCCTTCGGGTGACGTGTAAACGCGTCAGCGCTTGGCTATTTGGCTCACTTGCAGGTCTGCGTACTTTCTCGTATGCTTGATGCCCGTGGCGGTTTCCTGGATTTATCAATTGGAGTTACGGAAGGCATGGCTTCAACACTGCACTGCCTGTGGTGCTCATCGAAATGGGGTTTGTTCCTTGTAATTCGTGGGGCACCAGTGTTATATGTTCTTCACAGAGTGTTGTTCGTTCATATAAGTACGCTCTCCACCCTGGTGTTGCACGTACGCTCCGGGGCTTCAACTATGTCCGTAGTGCACTGCGCCAATGGTTTTTAAACCAGCAGTTTCATTCCTCACACAGCACGTCGCCGGCGTATTTTAGTATCATTCAGTCCCCGGTGGTGGAGAGCCAGTTGTGCAAGTCATCTTTACGAGAGTGTGTTAATATGATCTCCTGTGCGTTTCATCCGAAGACTTTAATGAGAGGGCACAACTAAAGATTGTCCTTGTTGTTGATATGCATGGCCAAGTGTGCAAGTTACCGCAGCGGTGGCCAAGTGGTTCAGTATCCGCCTCGCATGCGGGAGGTGCGGGGTTCGATCCCCAGTGCCGCCAGGTACCCACCGGTGATACAATGGGTACAAGCTTTCCCCTGGTCTGGTGCTCGGCTTATTTAGAGTGAAATGCTTGGAAAACGGGTCTTTGACCCCACCTTGAGAAAAGGAAAAATACCTTGTGTCATGGAACTCTTTGGCCTTAGATGCCTTTGCGCCATAAAAATCCATAATCATCATCATCATGTGTGCAAGTTAGAATTCCGGGTAAGCATTGAATATAATGTTTGTTGTCTTCCGTCATGAAAGTGGAGTTTAGGCAAAGAAGACGAGGCTGCTTTCTACTCGTGTTGTGTGTTGTTCTTTGAGTGTTTGAATGTGTTCTTTTGAAGTTGTTTCTTATGATGCCATGGGTCATAGTTGCTTAGCATAATGGAGTGAACTCCCGTATTTATGTCAGAGGGGGAGAGCGCATGCACTCTTCCATCCTGTCACAGGTTGTGATGGCAAGGATACCTTTGAAGAGTGGCGTGTAGGAGAGGATGAATTTCGAGGTGTTTAATAGGGAAGGGTGAATATGTGGTGGTTTACATTTTCTGAATGTGGGAGAGTAATTACCATCTTGCGGTGACTGACCTTCCCAGCAGATCCTGGTTGCATCACCAGTACACCATGGCCCTCCTGCATCTCCAGGCCATCTGGGAAGATATGGCCTTCATGGCCAAATCTAAAACTGAGGAACTCGAGGACAGCCTGTAGCTCTCTTCAGTGATATGCACTAAGTGGCAGGTGGGCGTGTAATAAAATAATCATTATTGAGTGCTGAACAAATATTAAAAGAAAAAGGACATAGGTGTACCCTTGACAGGGGTTTCAACCGCCTCCTTAAATTATTCGGACGGCCTACCCAAGGTGATGCGGCGTTTATAACAGTTTATCGTAAGGATGTGTGTGGGCAATCACCGTGTGGTCGATTTCGGTATAACCTTCACCTTACGCTGCGGTAACGTTATGAAGGTAGAGATCTGCTGTACGCTTCTCAGCAAAGCTAGCTGGAGCTCGGATGATGGGTTCAGCGCCTGTGTTCAACAGAGTTACAGCAGAAAAGCTCTGGCAGTACAACTAGAGAACTAGTTCCTTGTGAATTAAGCATACCAAGAGTGTCAGACAGGTTTAACTGCGTGTTTTTTCGTGTGCTTTCTGGCCATTCTCTAAAATTTTATAATGTAAAATTATTTTTTCGGTCAATGTCGAGAAAAAAAGCAATTCTACCAACGAAGATTACTTGAAAATGCAGAAAGCGAGGGGAGTACTTTCATGAAGATGCAAGGGGAGAATGTGTTTGATCATTAGTACACCCTGTTTTCTTACATATAGGATACCGTACTTTGCTGGCCAAGCGGAAACCACTCAGTTTAGTACATGAAAATGTTTAGCTACAAAAAAAAATGCACTTCGCTTCTCCCACCTTTCAAATGATGATGCCCTGCCTTTTCTGTTCAAAACGCGAGAGTGTTCATATAAATTAGAAGTATTACAAATGAGCAGTGCAATACATGCATGCGTTATTCCGCCCTAAAGGTCTGACGATGCCCACGAACCGTTGTTTAGTGTTTCAAGGTGTGTGCATAAAATAATCTTTGACTACAAGATTTCTAGGTGCCGCGTTGCATGAAAATCTCTTATGGAATGCGCACATCGGAGAACGTAAAACTGACCATTCTCGCGTATTAGGCATCTTAAATAGAGTGAGGTGTTATCTTCCATTCGCTCTAAAACGACAGGTACACTACTCCCTTATACACTGACACCTTAGCTATTGCTCACTACGGTGGCTGAAAATTACGAAAACAAACTTTGATTCCCCGTGGTCGATCCACCAAAGAGCAATACGGGCTTCCCAATAGTTGTCCGCCCTACTTCACACCGTACGGAATGCTCCAAGTACGTGAACTTCAATATACAGACAAATTCTTGAAGTTTACCGCCGATACTGGTGCTAGAAAACTACTTTTGAAGCAAAAACACAAAAAAGGAGTCCATGCCATCTAAGAAAGAATACTATCACTAGGCTCCAAGCTCAAACAAACTAGACATACCAGAGATTAAGCTGCCAGATACCGGATATAATAAACCGCTATTCAACCATTAACGTCATATTAATCAATGTTTGCTCGTTAAATAAACATCAAAATATATTGAAGGAATTTTTGTTAGAGAAGATTAGCGCATGAGAATAACACACAATTTGCTTTAAAGTGTCAAGTGCAGTCATGTGTGTATTTACCATAAATACGTGTTGTAACCGTGCACTGCGAGTAGAATTGTATACCTAAAATTGTTTTGTTCCTGTTGCGGTTTTTGTTCTGTAAACAGTGAAAAGAAAAAAATGAATGTATTTTTAGCTTTTATCAGCTTGTAGAATGATATATATGCTGTCTGTGCTTCAGTGTCGACAGGTATCTTTTTCATGGTAGCCTGACTTCGTAAAGCATTTTCCTGCGGTTAGTCACCTACCCCAAGACAATAGTTTTGCACTATTGCCGGGAATAAATAAAAAAAAACGTTTTTCAGGCAGAGGTTTGCGTGCTTTTATATAAATGCAACTGCTCAAAAAATCTACTTCCCCCAAAACAAAGTTTTACTTCAGTGCAAGCCGCCGCTTATATCACAAACACAATTGGTGCATACAGCCATTCATGAAAGAGTGAGAAAGCCAGCAAAGCGCCTCTTCTAGGAAATTTGCTAGCTATAAACAGACTCACCTCTCACCGCACACCTCCACTTGTTTCAACTAATATAGCTCCAGTTGCTAATAATAATAGAAAATAAATACATCGGACTTGCGATCCCGCTTCAAGTATTCTCCCCTGTTTGATACTCAGCAACGTCTCTGAATAGCAGTGTAAGGCGTGTAAGTAACTAAGGTTTAAATCAGCAACCTGATGTAGAGTGCCCTGCGTTACTTCGTTGTCAGCGCACCTATTCTAAAGTTTATTTCAGCCCTTTCAAACTTCTATTGATACCACAGGCGAAAGGTAAAATATTTTGCAACTTTCGGAAAACCCAGATGAGCCTCTCTGCAGGGCCGGCTTTTGACACGTGGTAAAAAAAAACAGAATAAATAAAAAAGACACCAAAGAGTGCTGTTAAAGGAAGGAACATAAAGAACCAACCTAGATATGTGTGTTAGGCCCCGACATCTCCTTTTGCCGCATTTAGAGAGTCGGCGAATAGTACTGTCTGCTTCTTCTACTTTGAGAGAACAAAACACAATGCAGCAATATAACACAACACAAGCATGTTTTATTAACACGGTATTGAGAAGGAAGAAGGAAGTTAGCGCAAAAAGAGAAATTCGCATTAATTGTCTTACAGTTTGCGACAACATTAACCGTGTCGGGCGAGGAGCGGAAAGGACGGTACGGGAGGACAGATGAGAGTGAAAAAATTGGCGGTGGTTTAGCTCTGGTTAAACCTAGGGTGAGGCGATAGCTACAGCTGGACGAGTGGAACTAGCTCCGTTGAATTGCAAAGTCAGTCTTTCACCGCTCCGTTTCGCTGGGCGTTCCTTCTCTTAGTTCCACTTGACACAGCGCATGCGCAAAGCTGTGGCAGCTCGGTGTCGCCGACGCGCCGCGCCGCCGGCAGCAGCAGCTACTCCGCACCAAGTGGCTGGTCACGTGACCAACCACGTGACAGCGTAGCGGCGCAGCCCCAGGGTGGCAGCACCACCGCAGGGTGGCGGCGCTACCACCACGCTGACGCCTCGAAATGCTACCGTAATGTAGCTATCGCAACAAAAAGTGGCACATACGGAGGATGGGTATAAATGAGAATTCAAAATGTAAAAATGTTGTAAATGTTAGTGTAAAGTACAATATGCAAATTGAACTGGTGATGCTGTTGGAGTAATATTCAAAGAACACACCTCCGCTTAAGGACACTTCAAGGTATGAAGTGAGAATCAAAGGCGTGTACACAAGGAGCAGTCGCATTCTGTTTATCTGCAAAACAAGCAATACCCTTCTGTTTTTTCGTACTCGTGCAAGTCATGCTTTGCACCACTTTTTCGCATGCACACGCGCACGCAATATGATACAATACATCCTAATGCCACGTAATGAATGCGATTCATAACAAAAAGTAATCGTGTGTGCTTTATTAGTTACCGTTCGCAGGAAAACCACTATTTGCTCTAATTTCTGCATCCTTGGCCGCCGATGATAGCACCAAGTGGGGCCATTCAGAACGACGGAACCTTCGTTCGGAGCACCCGGTGTTTCAAAGTCACGCAGAGCGCTTGATACATGTAACATAAGCAGGATGCGAACTCTGACTTCTAGAGGTACAATAGTACCCCGCAACGCAGCACAGCTACGCGACAATAAATAGTGATGTGCCCACTAACGAGGTTGTTCGTTACAGCTGTTCTGTCATTCTGCTCTTCGTGATTGGCCTCTGTGTTCCTGATTGTAAGTGATATAAAATAAATACTGGTTCACAAAAACCCGTAAAATCGACCACTATATTTTTTTTTGATGACCTGGTTGCAAAAAGCCGGTGTAAAAGCGTTTTGGTTAGTTCACGGTCGTTACTACAGCTTAAACTACGGTGAAGCTGCATTTGTTGAGTAACAATTGGTCGTAATTATAAACGACATCGTTCCGTCTTTCGTTCTTATTAGTGGCGTTACATTTTGAAGAAGGTACGAGAGTTAGAATAGTAGTGCAATCCAAACAATACGCTACACGAAAATTAACGCTGTTCCATCAAAAGAATGCTTTGACTTCCTTTACTCGTGTTGTATTACGTGTCCAAGGAGCGGATTTCGGGCACACAATGAGGTGGTACTGTAAGCTCACCATGCGCATCTCTCCTTCCTTTAAAGAGATCATTTGCGAAAATACGTCAGAGATAAGGAAGGCTCGTTCGTCGAGAATCTTTGCCAGACATTCTGAAGCGGTGATGTTCGGATGAGCGCCTCCTATCGACGGCGCCGACAGAGTGCACGCAGACACAAGCAGCGATCAGTCATGAGTGCAGGTGACCTCCCACGGTTTGCTGACCAGGTACACGTGCAAAGAGGAGAAGCGGGTCCCAGGCGCCGCCAGCTCTTTCTCAAGGCACTTGGGCGGACGGTGCAGGTACGTCTGCAGAGGGTGGCAGCAGGGAGGAAACGAACTTAGGGAAACTAAAAATGACTCAGCTAAACTTTTTGCTGTGAGAAAAAATTAATTTTTCGCCTCATTACGGCTAGTTCTATGGCTCTTCAGCAGCAAAAGACGCATTCAGTGCATAGAAACTTGGATTTAAACTTTGAACATTTCCTTTCGTGCCACTACATTCAATCTGGTGCAGTGCTGTCCAACCCAATAGCAGTGCTGTCAATCCTCAGAGATCCCCGTTGCCAAACATTGGTAGTGACAATTTCCGAGTTTGCTTCTGAAAAGGACTGACGACGACGATACGTTTATTTCATTTGTGTTTTTTCGAGCTCATAAAACTTTTGCAATAAATTAAGGTGGCCTTTTCATCGCTTTTACACAGTAACAAATTATTAAATACCTACTTAAACTCGTCTTAGTGTCCCTTTATATTTCCGCCAAGTCTTGCTGAATGTCTTCGAAGAATACGAGTCATACTTTAGTTTGAATACCCACCGGAACGGAAAGTTAGGTGCCATAAGTTAGGGAGGCAGAAAGCTTGGTGGGCGCATGAGATTAAGAAATCTGCGGGCATATGGTAGCCGCAGCTCGCAAAGGAAAGGGTTAAATGGAGAGACACGGGAGAGGCCTTCGCCCTGCAGTGGGTGTAGTCAGGCTGATGATGATGATGGCGATCATGATTATGACCCAGAGCTAGCGCTGTGCACCATTTCTGAAGAGAACTTGC
Organism: Amblyomma americanum; assembly: GCF_052857255.1. NCBI lineage: Eukaryota > Metazoa > Arthropoda > Arachnida > Ixodida > Ixodidae > Amblyomma > Amblyomma americanum. The sequence continues at coordinate 83,866,031 of NC_135503.1, read as the reverse complement.
GCCGTAAGTTCATTACAGGTGTCGGCTTGGGCCTCCTATCATATCTACCAAAATTTCACATCTGCCACTTACTGTCTGGTGTGCTCTTTGTGGGTAGTTTTTCGAAATGCAATGACACCCTATTTTTCGTGACAACTTGCACAAGATCACTGGAGTTCACGACCAAACGAGCAATTAATGCATATTTCCATACAGCAAACACCTCATTATATATTGCATACTTGTGCGCATTTTTTTGTGATTTTGATGCCTCTGTTATTCGTTGGTTATTTTCTCTGATGCTCGGCTTGGAATTGGCATGAAATGCTCATTTCTGAATGTCCTTGAAAGGTTCATGTTTCAGGGGCTTCGGTTTTCAATCTGAAGTGCGGTGTATTGTTGTTTTTAAAACTTAATGTGTTTTTGTCTGAAGTGTTTCAATCTGAAGGCTGCTGATTAGGATGTGACAACTGATAGTGTGAAGATTGACCACGGTACACTGTCGTTTTTTTTTTCATATTTGCGCAACGTACTTGAACTGTTGGCTAAGCTGTGTGCCGCGGGTGCCGGGATTCGTCAATCCGCAATTAACCGGCTTTTAGCTGTGACCCCCTTTTCTTCTTGAGGGAAAAAAAATTAATTTCATGTTAGTGAGATTAATAGGTTGTTTGATTACCCGTTGTGTTGACTCAGTCGTTTCAGCGTTTGGCTGCTAAGCAATAAATCGCAAGCTGAATTCACAATCGCGGCGGTCGCATTACCATCAAGGTGAAATACCAGAACGCTCATGGTTTGAGGATTTGGCCCTAGTGTTTGAAGCTCAGGCAGCCGAACTTAATCTCTAATCTCGCTCTGCGACATGCCTCACATTCGGCCACCCTGCATTCGAAGCTAAAAATTGATAAGTGAATCAGAATTTACTAGATTATTGTAGTCCTTCAAGCATGTGCTGTGAAACCTGTGTAAAGCGTGTACCCCTTCCAAGAGATTTGCAACATATCAATCTCAACAGCACTGCGGTGGCGTGCCACGCATAAATCTGTTAGTTTTGTTTCCGTTTTTTCGCCAAACCTAGCATTGGAATAATGTGAATGAATATAGCGTTTCTGGCATTTAGCGCTATGCTCGAAATCTCATTCCACGGATACATGTGCGGCAAACACGGCGACCGAGAATGTCAAACCAGTTTGCAACTTCAGACAAAGGCGATCTGAGCACTGGCCACTGAAATGGGACTGCTCCGGTAATAAGTCCGGCTGTTTTTCACTCGTACAGGGCAGAGGGAGCAGCTCTTTGCCACGACCGAAGCTCACGAAGTTGCAAGCGAAGACCTGGCAATGCCTGTCTGTAAAACTTTATGACCCAAAATATCTTTGTTTCCTTCTCTTATACGCAACGAAAGCTACATCGCTGAAGGGACCCTTGCGTGCCAAGTCGCAATGCGGAGATGAGGCCACAGCGCCAGGATCACGAAGCGCGATCCCGTGCATCTGAAGCTACCTCACGCTGGAGACAGGCGAAGCACGAGGGTGCGACTCGAACGTTCGGCCGTCAGTTGAAAGCAGGCCGTTTGACTTCGCCTGATTCGTCTACGACAGCCTCTCAGAGCTGCTGCGAATGGCAGCGAACGTAAGAGTAGCCACCTAATTCACAGCCATATTGAGTAGGGGTGAAGCCACATTCTATATCCGAAAATTCGTACCATCCTGAGGGTCAGCTGGTGTATGTTTGCTACATTGTAACACTCTTCTGTATGGTATCCGTTTAGCGCAGTTTGACTTATTTTGTGTTGAGCATAACTGAGGCACATTTTTGCACGCCGGAATATCTCTACGTTGTGCCGCGCTTGAAGAAGATTTAACATTCTCAATTCAATACCTATCATTGTAATAGTTTTGATTACTGAAGTTCATTTGACCAGTGCGGGCAAAACGTCCTTTATAGGTAGTTAGTGTTAAAATGGTGTGCATTCTTCAGCTGCAGCGAACAAGACCTCAGTCCAGAGAACCACGACGACGCCCTTCCTCAGAGGTGTCCTGCACGCCTCAAGCCTGGTATACGTCACGCGGTCCCGCAGTGCGCAGCCATGCTTTCTTTATGGTCATGGTGAGTACGCTTGCAAATAAATAAAGATGTTTATGGGTTACTTCTTGACCTCTAGCTGCCGCGATGACCTAGAGCTTAGGGCTTTAGGCTGGTAAACGCATTTGTGGGATGCAATCTTAGCTGCAGCGCCCGTTTTTCGGTGAAAGTAAAGTGTGAAAAAAACAGGGGTGTCTTAATTACATTACGCGTTGAGAATGTGATAGTTTTAACATTTGAAGTTCGCTCGACCTTCTAATCCTCCGTCATTGATGCTTGCCGCATACACTGAATCTCTGCAGCTGCCGATACGCCATCTTCATCCGTGGTCGCCTTCTCCGCTTACAGTGTTTTTACAGTGTACCATAAACACAGGCGGTGTTTGATTCTGGCTCCATTCCAACCTGATACGCGGACCTCTCTAGAAACGCCTGCACAAAACTAAGCGCACCTGCCAAGAGATGCCGCGCCCGTCATCGCACTCCGCCATGTTTCGTGAACAGTGCCCCTGCCAACCTGCACCTTCTAGCTGCCCGTGCACCTGCCAGCGCATCTGCAACTCGGCCATGTGTCATGGTCTCATGACGGCACACACCAGGCTGATCATACAGCGAATACTATCACAGGTAACGCCGGACGACGCCGCGTTTTTTCTCGGATGAGGCTTTTCAAGTTGTAGGATTTAAACGTTTCTGGGGTGTGCGATATGAGTGCGCTATAAAGAGCCCCAGGTGATAAATGTTAATTCGAGGCCCTCCACTAAGGCGTCCATCACAGCCCGCGTGAGACTTCAATGCGTTAAACAGAAAGTGCCACTTCAATAGCACCAAGTTTAACGGACAACTAGAGTCAATCCCATCGTCTTTGAAGAGACAATTACCCTTTATGGCAACTAAGCAGTGTTAACTTCTATGCACTATGTTCCCCCTTCCTACCTAGCCGTAGTTGGAGGGAGCACAGTTGCAAACCAAGAAATGGTTGCATTCGCTTTAGGCGCGTTTTACAAAATGGAAAACCGCGAGAACAGTCTTGACACAAACGGCGAGCGACGGTGTAATAGTTTGTTTTATGGTTTTGCGCCCGGTGCCATTGGAGCTGGATTGCCTTTAGTCAAGCCACTGATGGAAATGTCTCAAATCACCACTCTTCTTTCTTATGATGACGTCTGGAAAAATATCACATGCTCTAAGGCGTACACCAGGACCTATTGTGTGTTAGGTGCACCGGTGAGAGAGCTTAAAACACCACTCACGCCAATGTTCTCCTTGATGACCCGCTCGAACCTTCCTGACGAGGGAGGCGCCAAGGAGTGGAGGAAGCCGAAAGAGACGATCTCTCCACGGAAGAAGGTCACGTAAACCGGAAACAGATGCTCGCATGACATGTCCTCAGTGATGTTCCAGAAGTAGTGGCGACCTGCGGACACCAAGGAGCAGTAGGCATGACAAGACAGGTCTTTCTATCGCCCAAAGTAGTTACCGGTTATTACTCAGCGCTGAGTGTCAAAAGCCTGTAAAGGAACGAAGGAGAGAGTGTTGGCGAATGCCGGGGTATAACGCGTTTGTTTGCATAAAAAATAACGCTGCTAAACACTGAGGTGAATACCTAAATCATAACCATGAAATACTAGTAGAGATATATACGGCCTATTTTTTTTAGCCTGCCCACTGGTATCGCTGTGTTTCGCGAACGTATGTAAAAAAAAGGAAGGTAGGATTGTTCAAGTTATCTCTACTATAGGCTAATCTCTACTATAGGTTATCTCTACTATAGGCAAACTATAAGCTAATCTGCTCCAGTTTGTTTATAGTTTGACCAAATAAGCTCCGTATTTAGACAGTGGCTTTTCCTGTACTTCTGGTGGAGGCACGGATCAATCCCTGTATTATTGACTGGCCGGTCAAACCGCCGTGTGCGCCGCAGTGTGTTTCATTGCGCTAGAAAATGGTATTTCGAGGGCTTGAATAAGTCATGAACAGCGGAGGAAAGAAAAGTCCTTAGCGGCCATAAGTGAATATAATATAATTGTAAATGCGCTTTATAAAAATTCTCTTTTAATACAATCATTCCATTGGTATCCGTACGGCCACCTGGCTGCACCATTCTCATGGCTTGCTCAACAGATATTCACCTTGCCATACTGATGTTCATCAGCCTTTGACGGCTATTAAGTGCCGGGCATTATTGCCTCCGCCTTCTAGAAGCATGTTTGTCAATTACGCCCTGTCGCGACAGATATTGCGTTTACGCCAAGAAATCTCCAGGCTGCAAACAGCGCGGCTGTCTTAACGTCTCAATCCAGTTTGCCAGACCTTTCCATAGATAACTGCAAAACATGCAGCGTCCCTGTGCAGTGAGAGTCTTTAAATGTGTCTTTCAGTCATGCATTCAGCCATCGGCTCTTTTTTGCCGCCTTCGTGCGCTACACTCACCCATTCCCGGGTAGCAGGCCTCTCGAACCCACAAGCTGTTCCGCAGGTCGTCGTCGTAGCGCGGTGCCGACACCAGGCGGCTTAGAGCCTCGGTCTCCCTCTGCAGGTACACGTTTGAGCCGACACCCTCTTCTTCCAGCTCACGCAGGCTGCGGCCCCGCATACAGATGAGCTCTGCGGTGGTGACGTCACGAAAGCAAGGGCATGATTTCACAGGGTACATCGCACTCGGGCTTCGGCACACACGAACGCCGAGAAGGCGATTCACAACGGCTTCAAAGCTTCTTGCGATAAATTGACTTGCTTTCAAAGTCTACAGCATTCAAGAATTTCGGTTAAACACTGAGCCGCCATCTATCACATTTCGGACTAAAGTACTCGTTAGCATAGGCTTAATAATCGCGAAAATTGTTACTTCAGAAATTACCCAGGGTAGCATTTCAGAAAAACAACAATTTCATTTATGCAAAAAACGCCACAAGCAAACAAGAATTTGCTTGTGGGCCGAGCCTTTGTGCAAGGATGTGAATTCTGCACGTCGAGTGTTCTACGATCCGGGTTTAAAGGAGTAAGTAGGTAGTGCGCGTAATGTAGTAACCTAGAAAGTTGTTAACGCTGTAAAATACATTAGTTCTCCAATTGAGTCAACTTTCAATACTGCATGCACATAACAGACGGCACGCAGAAAACCTACCACCATTTGTTAATAGTTTGGTTCTTACAGCTTTTTCTACTTTTCCTTGTCCTGCGCCGTTCAAATATGCGCACATATACAGGGCGTTTCAGGGAAGCCCTGAAGTAGTTTTCAAAACTAGTCTATTTGGTCTGAAAATATGGCTTTTGCGGCATTGTATTACCAGTGTTGGCGAACACCGGAAAACCGTTGAATTGTCTTAAGTAGTAAACTGGTTAACTAATTTCTGATAAACAATTTTAACTATCACAGCTAGGCAATACTCGTTGCAATTAGAGATTTGTAGGCGGTCGTTATTATTAGCTATATCAGTTTTTAGAATTTCGAAAGCACGAATACTCACGGCGCTGTGGCTACACATAATGTGGCTACATTGTGCCAAAATACATGCACTTTCTAAACGCATGCAGGAAAAGCAACCTTTCCAGTGCACGTAACTAGTCTAAGAAGCCATATTATGTCTATCCACAGCGCCAAGGGTAATCGCGCTTCCGAAATTCTAAAAACCGATATGGCTATTACTAGCGACCTGCTACAAATTTATATTTGCAACTAAGCGCCTAACTCTACTAATTAAAAAGTTATCAAATATTAGTTAACCAGCTTACTGCTTAAGTAGATTCAACGGCTTTCAGGTGCCTGTCGACACTGGTAATACTATGCTGGAAAACCATATTTTTACCTGAAAAAGCCTATTTTTTTTTAGAGAGAGAGAGAGAGAGAGAGAGAGAAAGGCAAACGGAAAGGCAGCGAGGTTAACTAGGCTGCGCCCGGTATGCTACCCTACACGTGGGAAGGGGAACGGAGGGAGAGATAGAAAAGGGAGATTTTTTTTAGAATTACTTAGTCTTCCCTGACACACCCTCTATAGCAAGAGAAGAGACCGTGGCGTCCACAAAAGGAGGCACGTGTAGCAAATATGTAACAAGTTTATATCAAGAGGATTTGCTGCTTGGGCATGCCGTGTAGCTCCATGTGCATCGCCAGCTGCACAAACTTTTGAAGTCAAGAATAACGATGGCTCTCTCCCTCCCGAAGCTTCGTTCCTCCACTGATGGTATATGAACCCCACTACACGGTTTAGAAGCAAGCCACTCTGAGCTCTAAACTTTTCACTAAGGCTGCAAGTAGAATTCCTAGGCTCAAAAACACATACCAAGTGTAGTGTGCAGTGCTCTGTGTGAGGAATTATCTGTTACTTCGACAACCGTGGGAGTAATAACTCGTTTATGCCAGTCCCAAGAAAGTGCCTTAAGGCTTCAAGATTGACATCACTATGTAACTCTAACCTCACGGCACAAACTTTAAGCTGCTGTTATCACACTGAATGTATTGGCTTGCAAATCATTCGATCTACAAAGAAATTCGACGTACATATTAATGCTGGACATGTGCCTAGTTTTCATTCAAGGGCAAGAGAATTCTGCCCACAGCCGGAGACACACGTTCCCAAGAAATAAATGAAGGAAAGCAAATTTTTCTATGGAAGTTGCTTAAATTATTAACTATGCGCTAAAAACATCAGGAAGGGTGGATAATAAAGTACACGTGGCACGCATTTTTCGGAGAAATATGTTTTTTTCGTTTGTTAAAACAAATTATGCGCCAGTGACGTTAAGGCCTGCAAAACCCCGGAGCATCAACGAAGTGAAGTGATGGCGCTCACCGGGCGGGATGAAGTAGACTGTCAGGAACTTGACGTGCCTACCGTCCACAGTGTCCACGAGGTAGCCCGTACGGGGGTGCGTCCGAGAGTTCTCCACGTGGAACTGGAGGAGAGACGGTGTTATGCAATGCACACTTAAGTTTTCTAGCTAACCGTACCCGTCGTCAATATTCGAATTGCGTGGCTAATCTCCAATCTTATATCGTCAGCTCAGAATGCTTCAACGCAGTTATGCGATTACAATGGGGAGCAATATTTCAGAAGTATCGGCAAAGCTATAGGCTTGCAGGAAGACGAAAAAAACTCACAGCAACGCCCAGGCAACCCCTCGACGTACATTTGGCGGTACCATAAGCAATGTTACGGAAACTCATTTCAGCGTCTCGTCCCCGCTGCGGTCCCGCACTTTGTGTGTGTGTCTCAGCTTCACTGCCTCGCACTTCTCGTTGTACGCTCCGGCCTTGCACTGTCGCAGCTCGTGATATAGCTGGCGCCTCCGCCGGATACGCTCAGCTTCCTTCACATTCGCGGGGAGATCACCCTGTGGAGCTTGGCGCTTTGCTGCTAGGTCACATTCATGTACCGCACGGTTCATTTACCGCGGGATACTCAGCGACTCGGTGAACTATAGTGAGGTATGCCCCGAATGTAACACTTAAGGGTGGCTTTTTTAATTATCTGTGCGGAAAGCACAGTTTAACAGAATCTCTTGTGCTAATGATCATTGATTGCTTGTCCCATTTAAAATTACCTTTGGTAGCGAGACAGATATTTAAGAAACGTGACAATCTGAATGCGCTTATTAGCAATGCAATATGTATAGGATATTAAGTTTTTCTTTCTGGTCACTGTCATGCAAACAGTTCTATCGAAATTCTTTAGCTCTGCACGTGAAATAATTATGTCGGTGGCCATTCACAAAGCAGTGGCCACCGAAGCTGATCTGTTCACGCCGCCGCGGGGTGGATTCCTAATAGCGTATATTTATTTTTATTCTTTTATTTCATTGGGCCCAAACACAGAAACACCGCAAGCATACAAATATCGCTAAAACTTGCTCAGGGTTTACCCATCGGATGGTGATTCGGCACTAGTATGCGCTCGCTGGGGATGAGAAAGCGAGTTGCGCCGATACTGGACTCACCCCTGATTGTAAGCCGGCAATGATTCCGTTGACGTCGTACATGAGCACCACTGAAGGATCACCATCCTTCATAAATCGGAAGCCATGGAAAGTGCCTGAAACAAGAAGCAGGGCATTAAAAGATAAGCCGCAGGCGCACTGCGGTATTGCACGTAATCACTTCGCTTATGCGCCTGCTCAGTCCGGTTGCTGAGAACACAACAGGTATAGACGCCGGGAAAAGTAAACAGAGCACGCCATTGCCTCCTGAAAATTTTCACGTGCTGCCTAACATAAATTGCCAGTTGCAGTACATGCGAATTGGTAGCGGACACTTCTGCGCACTCTCAAGGACAAAAAACGTTTATCATTTCTGATAGCGAAGCCGAGAATACAGTTACAGAGGAATAGGGTGCTTGGTACTACGTCCGGGCCTGTACGTGATCCATTATCAGCAGCCTGCCCTGCATGGCAGCTCGGTGCGTCAGCATTGTACACGACCTCCTATCTTGAAGCATTTATTGTAAGGTCTCGATAAAAGACCCACTCCTTGTCAGAGCCCACCTTCCTCATTTTATAGCAAGGCAAGCTGTGTGAATCCTGCTTTCAACGCGCGCCGATCAAGCTGAGGTTGACTATTATCTCATCGGCGCTCGCAGCTGCAATATCAGCTGCCCCTTGGGCGCCATCTGATAAGCTAAAGTGAGTGTGACAGCCAGGCTGCACATTCCCAAATAGCGTTTCATCATTTTTCCAGTGTCAGCCGTGCTTTTCGCACTGACGCCTGATTGTTGTATTTCCAGTACGCCTGTACAGGAAGCAAAACGCGCTTCGGCACAGGCCTACACGCGGAGCCATCGCGGCGCATAAAGGCCGAAGTAGTAGTAGTAGTGGTAAGTCGTTTATTCAAATGATAATAAAAAGGAAGGATAAAATTTTTGCTAGCCCCGGCATCTGCCATCGCTATTGAAGCACCTGAGCTGAGGCAGCCGAAATAAAGGATAGCAGGCAGAATGAAGAAATGAAATGAAAGAGGCGAGGTGAAGGAAGAGGAAGAAAGGATAAGGGAAATGGTAATATACGCAAAAAATATTTACACAATAATAAATATGTACAAGCAGAAGATAACTCATTTTTCCATCACCGGTTTGCGTCTACATCCGAGCAGGGGCAAAGATAGTTGGTGAGGACACACTCTGTCGGCAATTTACACTAGGTAGGCAAGGGCCGCCACATATGGTGGACGTTGTCTCTTCCTTAAGATCCCGCTCCAGTAAGTCCTCTCCCCCAGCAACACTCCGTAGCTGAGGCGCCTTTCCCCTGACGTGGGCACAAAAAAATGCGTAATCTCGATTACTTTTTGAATAGAACTTTTGCATGTGTTTTTCTCGGAAGCCCACCACTAAATTTTTGAAATTGGGAATTTCAGTTAAAAGGATGGCTTCAGCGCCATATTAATACCAGTGCTGACGGACATCTGAAAAAAGTTGAATCGCTGTAAGAATTAAGATGACTAAATAATTTTTTATAGTTAACGTTTGAACTGTTAGAGTTAGGCGCCTGGTTGCCTATTGAAGATGGTGCGTGTTTTGCACACGCAACGCAACGCCCTTCAGTGTACGTGTGGCATGGGGCAAGGGTGACGCCACCTTTTCTTTCCTATCAGCTGTGGCGTAGCAGTACCAGCAGCACCACCGCGCGGGTGTTAAAGAAAAGTTCATCTGGCAGTTAAAAGTGAAGAATTAGTAAACAAGCTTACTTGTTTTCTTTCCTGATGTCCGTGAACACTGGTATTGATATGCAGCTGACGACATGCATATACTCCAGAAATCTTGCCTTTAAATTTAGTAATGTGCTTTCCTGCAACCTCTTGTATAGCCTCCGCCAGCTACGGATGCCAAAATCCATTGAGCACCTTTTCTCTTACGTGTTTCCACTCGGCGCTCAGAGTGTGCACTACGATTTAGTAATTCACCTTTTAAATAAAATGAAGAAAGAAAGAACTGCAGGCGTTTGCGGACTCATTCCGGGAGTTTCGCCTCCAACTATTGCAAGTGGCGCGAAGATGGCACCTACAAACACGTATAAATATAAACATGGTATAAGCAATATATAAACACACGTGGCCGTAAAGTGCCGCTTGGTTTTGAATAACATGTATTAATTTTTTCTAATATAGACTGCGTCTTATGGTGATTTGTTTCATTATGATACGGAATACATTCCAGACCTCTGAGTACGTAGAAGCCAGAGCATATCGTAACGGCAAGCCGCATTGCGTTTCTATGACACTCGGAGATTTATGTCCTCTGTGGCAACATTAAGCTCGCTGCTCTGATTATCTTGAAATGCCTGCCAATGGAAAAATAGCGGCGGAATGTTCCGCTTTCTGTACGCTCTTTTTATCGTCCGCTCTGATTATCCTCCTGTGTTGGCTCCCTTGTGAGCCCTCCAACACGGATTTGCTTGGCGGTTATCTCTCTCACTTTAATTGCCTTCTTTATTGCTAACTCTCGCTGGCTTTATTGGGCACTTAGCATTGTTACCTCTAAAACAGTCGGCAGCAGTGATGTCCCATACAAGGCTGGCGTTCTTAAATGAACGCGTCCCCACTATAGCTGCGTTTAAATTCAATTTAGTGTCAAGCATTTCCTGTAAGAGACAAATTGAAGGCAATGAAATATTCATATACTGCCCCGATCGCCTGGTTAATTACAGCAAAACTTACTTTCTGGCAAAAGATTAGCTATGGCTTCATTATATATCTAAGGCTGTGTTGTGTACATCATAAGGTTTACAGCACTCCACAGCGCCACACATACTAACGGAGATGAAATGAAATGAAGAAAGATTTTTTACGAGAAAAAAAATTCGGCAAGTTGTGGTTGACCTCCGGCGTTATTAAGTTTTATCGACTGGCTTCTCGAACTATTGTCACTTGCACGGTCGAAACATCACGCGCTATTCTTGGCTCACCTGCGCACTGACTGTTGAGCTGCACAAAGCCCATCTCCTCAGCCTGCTTGGCGGTCAGGGGCATCTGGGCGAACGCACTCGCCTTCCAGTTGCGCATGCCCCACGTCACTGAAAAAGAAAGGCATTCCGAATGAGATCGAGGATTACTAATCAACTGCGCCTGGATGGGAGCACAAGATTATGAGAAACAAAGTGCGGGCTGGTGTGTGGTAGCACACCTAAGGTAATGAATGCTCGTTTCTCGGCAGGCCGTGATCTTATACATGTAACGTGACCGTGCATGACATAAATTGATATTGAATAATTTTTCGGAATGCTTTTGATATACAGGAATCTGTAAATGCATGAAATTTAAACGGTAGGTGTTGTGTCCTGTCTTATTCTTGTTCCAGCTGGAATGTTATTCTCAAACCTAAAGCAACTATTACCGTACCAAGCTCGGAATCAGGCAGTACTAATCAGTGCGTTCTTCATTTTCCTGCAACTATTATTAGCGCCACTTTGGAGCACGCCAATTTCAGGTGACGGCCACAGCAGCTGAGATCCGCTTGTACTATCGCTGCCTGTCACGAAAATTGTACCGACCCGTTATCGAACTTTGTATCTCCAGATTATGTGACGCTACAGTTCTATTGAGTGTCATGTCTTCGTCGCTGACTGCAGACTATTTGGTTTGCCTTCCGAGCGAAGCCACCTGCGTCAATTACCAGGTTAGTATCATGATTCGAGGCGTCACGCAAGAGCGCCTCGACACGAAAGCAGTTTGAATAGCGAAACGAGTAAATCGTCGAAATACGGATCCTAATTTATCGCGCTGGAACTTATGACGACAGAAGCCTCCATTTACATGGAAGCATATCTCTTTACATGTGAAGGACGCAATGGTGGCAGGGATTCACAAATTTTACGGTGTTTACAACGAGGACGAGTAAAATGATAAATACATTTCTTGCAAATAAGTTTCTTAAATTATATTATCTGCTGCTTATTTTTCTTGTAAAAACAAAACGAAAACGCTCAGGCAATCCTAGGTGGATCGTTTGAACGCGTTAGCAGCCAAGCATTCGTTATTAGATCCCAGGTTGACGCACTATATCTAGATCCCACTAGATCCCAGGCTGTTCGTTATATCTGAAGTGCGTTATTACGGCTTGTTATATCTAAGGTAGTACACTATGTTCGCATAGGTAGTATACTTAGTTTAGCCCGGTGGACAGGTTGCCACCTTCGCATCATACAAGGTAGGCCACTCGCCAGTGGTTACTGACAGACGGCGCTCGCAATTTTCGCTTGCACTGACCCTTATAATGCTACTGCATTAATAATATAACTTCTCAGTGATGAAAAAAAATGGACGGGCGATTACGACAGTCGGAAATGCGAAATTTGAGCGCAGCTCTTCACGTATTTTCACGCCACCTGCCACGGTTGGCAGGTTACGCTGCTAGCCACCCTCCGCGATCCTCCATCGCAGCCACCTTCCCGTTGTCGATTCCTTCGCTTTCGCCGTGACAGGTGGCGCTTCGCTCCTCTGCTACCTTCCAACACACCGCAGTCACATGCCGACAAATTCCACCTGTCAGGTGGCATGTTACGCCGACAGCGCGGACGACTACGACGCAGAACACAGGAAAGGACGCCTAAGACCTGCGCTCAAAAAAAAAAAAGTTAGATGGAAGTTTTAGAAAAACGCAGCTCATGCTTTGAACGTTTCATCACATTTTTTCTAGAACCAGCGCGTTCGTGCTAAAGCAGAAACGCGACCTTACACATTGGAAAAGCAACCTACAGTCATCCACAAGCAAGGCAGGAAGCCCAATGACACATTCGCCAACGGATATTAAGGCGGGTCACCAATAATGCGGCATAGGCGGCCACATTTGTTCCAGATTGCCAGGTGGGCGCTAGAGAGGACACGACCGCTGACACCACTCTCAGATGTGTTCTGTTGTGCGCATGCTTGCCATCGCCCCTTCGTCGTCGCCGCGAGCCTAACCGGTGGCTCTAAAAATTCAAGCCCAATGGCATTTTTTTTTGTATTGCCAACATGCGCTTCATCAACTACTTCAACTTCTGTCTTATTGAAAAGCGCCTTATCCAATTTTTTTTTAGAAAAACTTGATTCTTTGATTTTTTGCGGCAATGTTGATGTTTACTTGGCAGAAAATTACGTTTGTTACATAGAAAAGTGGGTCTAAAGATGGCACTATTTGTTCCCCGCCACTCTAATGAAACTCATGACCGCGAAACTGAAAAACAATTTGAAGATGAATGGCAGTACATCCCGACCTGTTTTGTTTTAAAAAAAAAGAAAAAAAAACTCGCTAGTTTTCTTCCGGAAAGGGACAGGGCGATGATGTTTGTATATTATTTCTCTGGATTTTTTATCCCATAAAAAATTCCTTTTTAGTGAAAGTAACACGTCTGTCGCAAAGACGCGGTAATCAACCGATACAGGCCAACACCACTTTATCCTGAAAGTGAGTTTAATAACAATCATTTGGCACTAAGTAAGTCATTTTGCTCAGAAGAGTCCAGGAGTGAATGTGGTGGGCTTCATCTCCACGTATCTTCTAGTTGAGCGGAAATTAATTCTGGTTTGTGCATATTTAGCCCAACAATAATATCGCAATGCATGAGAAGTATTTAAATTAGGCCCAAATAAAACAGAGCTAAAATGTGCAATAACTGCAATGTAACAGATTTATTTCTTCTTTTCTTACAAATATAAAGCCATTTTCGCACTATAATCTTTTTTTTTTGTCGTAAGTGCGTGCGCCCTCCATGGTTTTAAACCTGCAAGAGAGCGTGCCGAAAAAAGTGACTCACTCCGATACTAGAGCATAGTATTAGAGTGACCAAGCCACTTCAAAGTTTAGCCTGGCAGGGCAGTGTAAGATCAAGCATCCATTATTCCCGAGTTCAGCTTTTTTCATCATGTCACTTTTATTTACTGCTGGCACGCACTTCCGGTTCAGATCAAGTCCCTACTAATTTAAGTTCGAGCGCAATCCATGTGCGACGCTGCTCCACGACCGCAATCGATATCGAACGAAGAGTTGGCTTGCGGGCTGTCAGGCGACGCAGCATCCACATGTATTTAGACAAGGCGTTACAAACATAAGCTTCTAGGCAAGTAAGATAAAATAAAAACACTTTTTGTCTAAAACGCTGCGGCTATGACGCAGCTACAGGAGGTTCCATTTCAAAAGCGCAGAAATCCCCGTACTTCCGACCCGTGAAACGTATATACCCCGTTTCCCTTGAATCCTCGTTCCCTGATGCTAAGACGTCACGCGCTGTCGGGTTTTCTAACACAGTTTCGAAACCCAATCCGCCTTGAATCAGCTAAAAAGCTACCTTCAGATTTTGTAGCTTTTATGCGATATCAGTATATATTTGTTTTCATTTTTGGTTTTCATTTTTCTATTTCTTTGCTGGAGGGTAGGTGCGCTTGACATCATCCGAAAAACTTTATCTTACTGCAGGAGCTGGCTAGGAATCGAGCCGGATCGGGCTTGTTCGCAATTGGACTGCCCGTCTCGCATCGACCTATCTCCGCTCAGCTCTATCCCAACCTCCCGTATTGAAAGCACTCTTATGACAGCAGTATTAAGCTTTTTTCGATGCTGAAGAGCTTCAAAGATTCACTTACCGTATGCAGTGCAAGTGTTTTCATAATAAATTCCACAAAATGGCAAGCTATTTTTCTTTGAGAAAAAGTATACAAATTTTACGCCAAACTTACCTCTTAGGTCATCCCACTTCATGGCATCTGAAATACAAAGAAAAAAGTTATTTAATTACAGGGAAATGAGCACTAAGAGTTTCTTTATTTTTCGGTGCGCTGTTACCTTCAGTATTATTCTCCTTTTTACAAAAAAAAATTGGTTGCATATAGCTTCCACAGCGTTTGTCCAAATTACCGGAACCCCATAATGGCCAGCACTGCCTCAACACCATGGTCTTCATTTTAACATGGCACAGGTACACTGTCGATACAGTCACGCTCAACATGATATGCAGCTCGCACGCAGTGAACGTGCTGAGGTTTCGCTTTTGAGTTGTATGGATGCCCTGCAGAAGACAGCACGAGAAATGAGGGTCACCACAAGAGACAGATCAGTTTCGACTGGTAACTCAGCCCACAGGTTTTGAGCACGTCCGGATATGCGCTTCTTCGTGGAGAGAGCTGCGACCAGGTAACATGTTCTTCAGGGCTTATTCAGTTGGGCTTATCGTGTACTGAATAGAAACTTTCCTCGAGGGTGACCATTCCCTCCAGCCATCAGCGCCAGCAAGCTTTCACTGTCGGCTAGCGCTCCTGGCATGCGTAGTGGGATTGTTCATGACGAAAAAGAGAGACAAAAGGACTTCCCAATGACGGAGGTAGTGACGACAGTATTCGATCCAGAATTCACGATCAATACACACTGCTGCTTTCTAGCCAGCTGATTTCCAACTATGGTTCTAATCATGCAGTGCGCATTCATTTCATAACCAATAATCTTCCAGACGCAAAGGCCCACATGTTCACCCGAGTTCGGCATAAACTATGGGACTATTATGTCGCCCTTCTTTTTTAGAAAACAGTTGTATACTTTATACGACTCCTTTCCCTAGTTGCTCCAAAAGTGGCCCGCTTTGGGGTCTAAGGCAAAAATTTTCAGCGAAAACATTCATTTAGAAGCAGTAACAGCAGCACGATATCCCCTACACGATAACAAAATCAAGAAAGTGCTTTTTTTCAGCGTGAAATTTAATATATAACCATCAGGCACGGCTAGAGGCGCAGTGCGTGCAGAAATTGCGGCGAGGTATATTTTCTCAATTAGCACGGCTGCTCAACTCTCGCAATGCCTCCTCTGGCAAGTCTCCACGGTGGTCCAGTGCTCATAATGCGTGGCTACTGAGCCAAAAGACGAGGGTTCGATCCCAGCCGCGGTTGTCGCATTTCGATGGAGGGAAAATGTTACAAGCCCGTGTAGTGTGCGATGTCAATTCACTTTAAAGAACCGCAGGCGGTAAAATCTACCCGGAACCCTCCACTACGACGTCCTGCAATGCCTGAGCCGCTCTGTTACACTAAAACCGATAAATCAAGCCTTTTCTAGCAATTCGTTTCTATTTTTATTGAACACTTCAGACCATTTAAGGTGCCTTGAATAGAGACCACCAAACCCGTCTTCTCCTGCAATAACTGCACAATAAATTCGAGTTTACCCGTGATAGAAGTACGAAAGATGTGAAGGAGTGAGCAGGATAACCCTCTGGACACAGTTGAAGATACAGGATAATGAACACAAACGAACAAAAGAAGAAATGTAGCAGTGACACTAAAACCGTACGTTCCTTTATTCACCTTCAGGAAGATCCATAAACACAGCCAAGCGTGCAGGCTTCATGGCACTGTAGTCTGAGCTTTATTTTGCGCGTTACTTAGCGGAAGTGTACAAGAATCGATGTGCTCTGGCACAATGTCTGCACTGCTATTCTTATATATCAACCCACCAGGTCTCAAAACTTATCAGGGTAGTCCAGCCGTGACGACATTCTTCTGCAGTACTTTCAGGAGAGGAATACGGGCTCTATCGTACTCGGCCCATTCAGTCGACCTTGATATGCAAAAAGCCTCTATTAACTTAAATCAATATTAAATTAAAAATCCATAGCAATTAAAATGGCCTACACCTATCTTCTAAGTTGTGCTTATGATATCAACGGCTCGCTTAAGGCGTGGCCCGGTAATTAGTATAACCCATTGTCGTTTTCACTAGGCTGAGACCGAATGAATTAAAGCTCATGAAATACTTTACTCCGCTTCTTTTTCTAGCCGTTTCTATAATAAAAATGCTATTTTCACCTTCTATCACCTTCTTTCACCTGAACCCTAATCCTTTAAGCATTACAACTAAAATGCAAGAACCTTTAACTGCGGAATTCACCAAACTTTCGTATGTTCCCCCTGGTGAATCTTAAGCAAAACGCAGCAACATACCTGCTGGCTTTTTCAGCATGCCTGCAGCCCGTGTTCATCGTCGTCGTCGAGTTTTTTAGCGTATTTACTCGCGTAATAAACCCGCTGGCATACTGAACGCACCTCCACATTTGCAGCCAAAAAGTGCAGATTATTTCTACCTCGCGTAACAAACGCATCCATTTTTTTGTCGTCCAGTCTGGTGCTGATTATAGTGAATACTAGCAGGTTTCTGTTTTTAACGCAAAACAACAGCGTTGTCTGTCGAATGTGAATGCTTTTGTGCCTTACGTCAAAGGACGCACAGAAAACCAGATTATCATGAGAAAAATCCGCGAGTCAATGAAAACCACGCCTGATAACAAAGGGTTTATCTTCGATTTTCCATATAAATGATTGTATCAACTTGCTGCAGTAAAGCTTCGCGCTAAATGGCGTGAACTGCACTTGAGTGAACTCTAGTGGCGCTCTTTTTGCAAAGCGGCATGGGCCGCTACGCAAGAGACATCTGCGGATATAAGTTAAACGTTGTTTACAACGCTTTCGAAGACAGCAAGAGTGCGTTTTGTTTATTTATAAGGATACTCTTTCCGGGTGAAGCGTTTACTACACCAGCCAACTTCCTATTCCCTATTTACCGCTTAAATTTTTTCTCAATAATTTACGTATCGTACTGAACGAACTCCTCAAATTCTTAGTGATGGCCTGGAAAAAAAAAGTACGTTGATTATGCGAGTAAGTACTGTATCCCTCATTTCCTTCCGGCAGAACGCAGATGATATGGAGCTGAATTTGTTTATGAGCTCGAAAAACATAAGGTATATTGGAGATAGGAGCTGCGCTAGAAAACCGGCATATTTGTTCAAATATTTTTGCCCATTTTCTCGCCATCTATCGCAACGCTTTCAAAAAGTAATAAATGTTTAGCACCAGATGTTGCATGTGCTTCTACAGAGTTATCTGCAGCATCGCTGTTTCAAACAGTAAAACCACAATGGTAACTTCTTTCCAATATACGGCTCCTTGGAAATCAGCGAAAAAATGAACGCACAATAGGAGCACTACGAACCACCATCGCCTTATAGATTTTAGTCTGAGACATTCCTTTACGATATATAGGTAGTAGCAATAACAAAGGGAAACCATCATCCGCATTTAACCAATGATTGTTTCATAAGCCTCAATGAAAATGACACTTTTCCTTATTCTTCCCCGTTCCCTTTGGGTGAAAATGGTCATCGGACATTTCTAACTTCAGTTCGCAAGTTCAAGGAGAACTCATTCCTGTATGCAAAGTGCTGGTTCTCTTAATTTCTTCAGCTACCTGCAACATGGATTGTAGTCCACGCCTAGCCAACGGCCCGCTCCACCGGACGCGAAGAGACCGACGCTGTCAAAGTGCACTTGCCTGCAGTGCCGCTGCCCAGTAGAAGGATGGACGCGACGAGCGCGCCGACGAAGGCGACACGGAAGCTACCGTCGTCCGGATGGTGCTGCATGGTTGGCGTCCCGAGCGTCCGTCCAGGGCCAAGGTCGGACGTCGACTCGCGCGACGCCACCCTTTATTCGCTGTTCGGCTTCCCCGCCGACACAAGCTGCCTCCGCTGCCGCTGAACGAGCCAGACGACTGCTCACTTTCCCTCCTCTTCCGTGGGCACACCTCTTTTCTCTCTCTCCCATCTCTATCGTAACCCGCATGGAGCAGACTGCCGCTGACGCGTGCGCGGAGGAGCGGGCGAAAGTACAGACCGCATTCAAAGAGCACTGAGGCTTCAGCTACGGCTGGCGTCCCTGGTTCAGGACGAGACTGCTCCCAGCTGTCGGTGCGTTGAAAGGGATTCTGAACGGCCTACATATTGCCTATCATACACATTGCCGTCGCGAGTGTCAACGACACGTATGTTAGAACACCCAAAGGGCTCAAGCGTACGAATGTGCTGTGAACGCGGCCCGCCATTTGCTAACGCCTGTTGTAGCCTCCAGTCTAAGGAAACATTTTCTCACGCAAAGTGGACTTGCCCCTATCGGAGCACTTGCCCGAAATAAGTTGTATGGTTTCAAAACGTTTGCACACATGACGACTCAGGCGGCTGATATTGAGGAGGTTTAGTGGGGACGATCATGCCAGTGGCCTTAAATTTGAACACCGGTGGACCACTGGTGAGCTCATAAACACGTTGACCGTCGATTCTGGTCATGGCAGCAAATCCCGCGGGAGCCACAGGGTAACAACACGGCCTGGCTGCTGAGGATCAAACATAATTAATGAAACCAGCAACAAATTCGGGAACCCAAGAGGAAGTACACAGGGCAGCGCCGTCCTGTGTACCTTTTTTTGTTTTCCCGGTTTTGTAGCTGTTAACATTATGCTCGATACCGTGGAAGATAACGTTGCTATCTGCAAGAAATTTCCTCTCTTAGTGAATGAAATACACACGGTAGGTTATGATTTTTGCGCCATGAAGAAAAGGCTAACCTGAGCGAAAGCGAGTGAGGACTAGTAACCCTCGCTTCTACGTCCGCTAGGCAATGTTCTCGGCTTCCTGCCTCGGCCTCCGGGCCTCCTGCATCTTTCTCCTCGGCGTTTTTAAACTCTTGTCTAATTAGGATCGAGACTTCATCTAAAATTCAAATCTAGCTTCGCTTTATTGAACTAAGTCTTTTTGAATGACCTACACTTAACCATTTATTCGGACCCGCCGCGGTGGCTCACTGGTTATGGCGCTCGGCTTCTGGCCCGAAAGGCGCGGATTCGATCCCGGCTGCGGCGGCTGAATTTCGATGGAGGCGAAATTCCAGAGGCCCCTGTACTGTGCAATGTCAGTGCACGTTAAAGAACCCAAGGTAGTCGAAATATCCGAAGCCCTTCACTACGGCGTCCCTCATATCCTGAGTCGCTTTGGGACGTTAAACCCCCATAAACCAAACTAAACCAAAACCATTTATCCGGAGAGAGATGATGTCATACAAGAAATTAAGTAAACTTGACCCAAACTTTTGTGCTCTGGAGAACACGAAGGACTTCCACAAGGACAACTTTTGATTTTAAAAACAATTTAAAACATTCCTCAAAATTTTTATCGGTAGCAGTGGCCCAGTAAAGCGGCTGCAGAAAGTTCTGTTCGCAGTTTACCAACAACTCGACGCAGGTTCGCTCAATATATATGTCTGAACCTGGCTTCGACTATAAGAAAAAAAACCTACCATGCTGAGAATCAAAGGGCTGATTACCTTTCTTTCCTTCAACGTTGGGACTTCAGGTTCGATCCGTGTACTGCTCTTCATGTGTCATTCCTTTATTACTACTTTCTACATTATTTATTGTTCAAAACTCGCTGTAGTTTTAACTGTATTTCTGTTCTTAACTCGGTATAATTATACAGTGGCTGCTTGAAAGCTGCCCACCTGCATGTACGAAATCTAAAGAGCTTGTTTTATTAGCGAAAAAACTACATTTAATGCCTTGATGGTTTTCGGAGGGTGCTCGCATTCACATGCAGAAAAAGAACGCTCAAAAGGTACATAATCCGAAGAATAAAAAAATACAAATTCGACAGACAAACTTAAGACTGCTTCCAAGTAGGAATGCGAAAGCATTACTGTCTCCGTGTTCATTGACAACCGCACGCACAGCACCCACACTTAAACACACGCGCGTGCATAGGCGCCACCAGGAACGCTGTACGACGAACGGTTGCATCCCAGTTGATGAGATGAAGATTGGTTTTTGAGGAACGGAAATGGCACAGTAGCTGTCTCGAATCTCAGTGGACACCTCAACCGCGCTCTAAGGGATCGCGTCAGGTAAAGCATATAATTAAAGGTGCATATGTCGTCTATGTAATCCCTGTAGCAAGCTAGCCTCCAACTTGGCTAGCGCATGTAAACTGTATGCAACGAGAAATCCTTTATCATCGCCCGGAACGCTGTATGATAAAAGGCTGCGTCATAATTTTGGTACGAATGTTGTTGGGGAAAACTGGCGCCACATTGATGTCGCCCGGTGGGGAACATATATGGACGAATGACATGTATAAGGTTGTCTCTTGTGGCGGTGCTGCGCTAGCTGTTCGCGTCCTACGGCGGCTTGATGACGTCACCCTATTTTTCTTGCCATCTCGGGGATTTTCTTTACCATGTTCGAGTACAATAACCAACACTAACACTAACGAGTACGCACACTAACCGGCTTTGTAGTAATAGGACTACTCATGTTTTCGCAATAAAATACTTGCATTGCAACTAAGGAATTGATGTCACCTGTTTAGCCCATTTGTTTGGATTAAGAGAGGAGAGGAAAGTGTTCAGCCGTGCCGCCACGATCCATTCTTGTAACTGGTCAGTGCACTCGGCGCGAGACATCATGGAAAACACCCGGAGTGCAATGAACTGCAGTGCCCTTGCATGTGGAGAACGTTGACCGTAAGTTACTATAGTCTGTACTTATGAACGCATGCAGCCCAAATGTATATATGCCGGATTTTACATACGGGCTTTTCACGGTTCATTCTGCTCAAAAGAAGTTTAGAGCTGCATTTTTTATTGTTGTTCTGATTTCATTCGCGCGATTTCCCACCAGTCAGTTGCCAGCTGTGACGTCATAGCTTGCAAGCAGTGCCACCCGCAGGCTGTGTTATGAATGGCACGGCTGCACAATGATGCAGGGGCAACGAAATGATTTCGGGGAACTCCGTAATACAGTATATCTCCTCATCGAGCGTAGGTATAACTGAGCCCAAAGAATATGCCTACGGGGACTTCGGAAAAATACAAATTAACTCTTTACGTACCTCACAACAACACGACTGTTCTCGTGCTGCAAACCACAGCCACTCGTTATTTATTTTTCAATGCTTGCAAGCATTCCGACCAATATGAGTCAGCCCGGTCAGAGCAGGCGAGGCGGCTTATCTTGTTTTGCTTCCGGGAAGCACCCAACGCGCGGCCAGTGGCGAAAGTCATTCGCCTCTGCAACACTGGTCGCTGCGGCGAAAGGCGAACGACTGGATAAGACGCCGACGACCTTCTCTTCCGCGCTGCCCGCCCAGAAGAGCAATCGGACAGTTTCGTGCAGTGACCTTCCCTTCGCATCGTACTTGCTGCTCACTCAAGAACCACCGAGTTAAAGAAGCACTATCGTAAACCGCTGATCTATGCTCGCAGTGAAGATCGCTGTCAACATGGCTTCGCACCAGACGGCGCTTTGTAGACCATTTTTCTTTGAATGTAAGTCTCTTACTAGATTCTAAGGAACAAAGAGTGCTGCGGGTAAAGGCTCGTTATGCGCAGGTTAAGGCTTCTGCGCATAAGCAAGGTGCGATATTCACAACACTAGTACAGCAGCGCGAAACTCGTCAAATAGATAACTTTACATGAGTACCGACATGACGGAAGCACTTCATGTTGCGGGCTATGATGTCCTTCGATAGATAATTCAATGGCAATTCTGCCTAGGTCGGGTCAAGAGAGACAACATCACCCGTCTGTCGTACGAAAGTGAGATTGTAGAGGGAGAAGGCAAACAAAAGTTTTATACCAGCAGTGCTGTTATAAAAACGGATCCGGAATACCATCGAAACCTTTTGTTTTGAATTCTATTTTGATACAATAAAATACGAGCTCTCCGCAGCATGCGATCACGCAGCACTGCAATCTTCTTCATTAGATCATTCCAGAGCGCCGCAGTCCTGAAAACCAGCACGGAACCATCGCTAACTGATTCTTTCTTGGGCTTATACCTCCGAGCAGTTTGACTCAGCTGAGTAGGATGTGTTATCTCAACTCTTGTGCCTCTGTTTCCAAAACCGCACAAGAGGAGTTGGGGTCAGATGCAATGCTTTGGAAGTGTTGAGTTTCGTTCCAGGAACCGCGGAATCCAAGGCGACCGAAGATGCTTTGTTTTGAGTTTTTTTTTTTTTCATGTGGTCTATACACTTACGACAAAACCCCAGGCAGACACTAAGCTGTCGGTAAGAGAACCACACACCGACTCTCAATATGAGTTCAGGCTACTACCATACGATAGGGTTGCGACAACACTCGCGCCTCCGCTCGCCTTGCATGGCCATTGACAGAAGGTCTGCATTCCGCGCTTCAGTGCACGGTACTATCTCCCGCATGCGCGAGGTGTTGGCGACCTTGGAACCAGTTCGGGGCGGCGTCGCACTTTCACCCGACCTTCCGCGGCTGGCTGCCGGTGGCCGTGGGACACCGCTTCTCTTTTTCCCGTTACCTCCTGCTGTTCGAGACGCCGCTTCAACTACGCCTCCTTCTCCTCCTCTTGTTGGGGGTGAAATATTTTATAGCGTGGGTGACTCCTCTTGCAGCAACTGAGAGAGCAAAGAGGGCAGGTAGACTGCGTGGTTTAACTCGGCCTGCGGGAGGGAATCGAAAGGCGAGCGTCAATGTTTCTGTCGGAGGCTTTAAATATTGGCTCCGGCCCCTCCCGGATGACTGAAATCAGGTGCTACCTGAGCCTCACCAACGGGTTACGGGCATCATGTTTGAAAACAAGCCTATCTTCTTTCTTTGCATACGTTGACCCTTCGGGGATCTTTTTTTTTAGCTTCTCATGATGATTGTGCGCGGTGTTATTTTCTGTTGAAGCCAAATGGCAGGAAATATTCTTGGCTCAGGATGACTCACCTTATATTTTATGTTTCATTTATGGCTGTTTCTGAGGAGCGTCCTTCTGCCTTTACTTCCCTGTTGAGATATTAAGTGGAAAAAAATTGGTCACACCATTTGTGTGTAGCGTAATGTACTACTGCAGTACCGAGGCCTGGTCAGGCGTTACAGCACGTCTTTTCCTGGGAGTGCTGCCAGGTGCTGCTGCTCCGGGAGCTCACTTGTAGCAGAAGAATGGAGTAAGAAGAACAATAAAAAACAAAGGGGACCTGTTGGGCACGCCCTGTGAAATATTCCCACATATAGCGGTGCGAAATCATTCTGGACATTTGTATGGGGTGATATTAGTGAAGTTTGCAAGCAGTGTCCCAATTTGCGTTCCAAACAGAAACCGACAGGCACTGTGTACACGGGCGAGTAAGAAGTATTAGCAGAAATGACCGACCACCGGCATTGTGAAAAAATAACAAAAGAAGAAATAGAGTCCTTTGCAGGCGATGACTTTCTGCTGAACCTTACGCTAGACTGAGGATTGGGGAAGGCAGGGTGCTCTCCTTATCGTCGTTTTCGTGAATAGCAGTGGCGAACGCGAGTCGCGAATAAATTGCTATGGTGATAGATCACTGTGCTAATTTGTTCTACTGGCAACTGTACATCTGCACATACTCCTAAAGCCTTCTCAGGTCTCGCACTCCGCAATGGCGGCAGCAAAACCGGTGCTGCAAATAAAACAGGGTACCAAAAGCGATTAAAATTTATTGATTTATTTTTATTTATTTAAAAGTCCTTATTATCCCATTTCGGATGGTTGTACGAGAGTATTACAAGGTCAGTCAGAAGGAATGAAAAGAATACACTAGCAGGTAAGCATTTTAAATGAAAAACAACAAACTACAAGGGTAACGGCGAACCACGAGAAGCAACTAATCTACCAACAGAAGTACCATGGTGGTTAGGGCCAGTGGGTTACTATCCATAATGCAGACAAGATTCGAAGCATAAATAAAACGCACACAGAAGACCAGGAACAAACAAGACAAGACAGGGAGCACAGCCCTGTCTTGTTTATTCCTGGTCTTCTGTGTGCGTTTTATTTTTGCTGTGAATCTTGTCAGCATTATGACTAGTAGAAGAAATCTCTAATAGTACTAAAAAGGAATATAAAATAGCACAGCGATGGGCAACGTCTTGCAAATAACAACAACAGAAGAGTCATGTAGTTTGTTGCAGTATACAACAAAACCGAATGCAATAGGATGCACTGCGCGAGAATGAAAAGCAATATTGTCAGTTGTTGCATAGCCGCATAGTTGAAATACGAAGTTAAAACACAAAACACGAATAACCGTACACTATCAAAAGGCCAATATTAGCAACAAAAAAACACTTGAACAATCAGTTGCTAACTGCAGTGGCAAGCAAAATTTAATTAAAACTGTTAGTAATTGAAGGATGCAAACGATTTCCTTCTCTAGTTGTTGAGGCGAACAATAAATGTTTAAAGCAGTCAGTATGGAAATGATATTCGTCATGTGTTAAGTCATATTCGTTAAGGGGATGTGTATGACGTGTTGGTCTGGCTTCAAAGAATGAAATATTTTGCACTGTCTAGTTTTAATTGGTAATGAATTAGTTGCTACATGAGAAGAAGCTGCTTTACTTTAGTGCGGGTTTTCAGCGTTGGTATTCTTATTTGTTCCTTTGTTTCAGTTCGTGAGTCAGTTATTCCGACTTTTTTATTACTGCTTCGAGATTAGTTATATTTTGATTAGTATAAGGCGAATTATAAACTTTCTTTGTGCATCTAAGGTGCATCAGAAAAAATAACACCTTTCAGAAAAGACTGAGCACTTCACTCGAGTGAAATTAGCAATTGAATGGTGTTGGGAATCGCTTGGTTGAGTCGCTTGCTGTTTTAGTTTGCCGTTAAAGATAAGTTTTTATACTAATTAGTTATCTCTAACTCTTTGCTTCAGGAATATAGCGTGAGTAGGGAACGTGTAGTTTACATCTAAAAACAAAGAGGAGTATTTGCAGCTGCAAACATTTTACCTATTTTTTTCTTTGGATTTTGGAAAACGGGCACGCATTCACAAACTACGACTTTGCAGCAGCGCTTCCATACATACTTTCGAACCATATTATCTCAGAAGCGCTGACCAGAGAGGCCTTGGCGTTTGCGGTCGCCGCGACAGATGCGCCGGCAAAAGCCAATGGGTCGTGCTAAGCGAGCGCATATAACGCGTCTCTATGTGGCACCGAGTTCAAGAGTTCAAGAATGCTGTGGCTGACTCCATAGGGCGTGTGAATCTAATGCATAATTTCCACAGAGATAGGCTCAGATTGGAAAATCAAGCTAGAACGGAGAAGACAAGGACAAAGCAACAACTAGGACACCCGAAAATGTATGTATAAGAAATTTCTGCACGAAGACAAAACAACTGCATGTCTTTTCTTTTCCGCTTTAACAATAAAAGTTTACTGCTATGCAACCTGGTGCTGTAGGTGGCGAAGGACTTTAATTGAATTGAAAAGATGCGAGGGGAGGTATGATTGGACCGAATTCTAAGAGGACGGCCCTCACAAACACTACGTGGGGTCTGTAGTACGGGACCCCAGTGGAGTAGGCCGCTGCCAGGGCGCGCTGTACCAGGGCCTTATGGGCCTGTAGGTTGGAGCAGCCAAGCAGGGTCGCGTCTGAGTCCTCCCAGGTGTGGTTCAATTCAATTCAATTCAATTCGTTTATTTTTCAGAGTGGTACAAACAAAAACTCTGAATTGTACCCTGGACTAAACGTTGCACTAAGCAACTTGAAGACGGCCCAGGGGTCACTTTACAAGACAGCAGTCGACGCAGATTATCCACAAAAGAAAACCGCACTCATCTAAGGTCACACTAAAAATATATGGGCACAAAGCAGGTCTCAGAAGCGCATATATACACGAAACAAACAGTGAGACAAAAAGAAGAAAATCATGAGATGATATGGAAACACGCGGTCAAAGGACAATTAGTCAGTTTAAAACCAAGGCAAGATACATCAAATCAGGGTGACACGTAAGAATTCAGTTGAGGTTACAGAAATATTTTTTACATTCTTTCTTAGATGGAAAAAAATCCTTTTGATATTTGTTTAGAAGTGATGGAACATTAAACTTTAATGACTGAAACTTGTTTTGGGTGCGGAAATAAGGAACTAGCCAGTGTGGGGGGTTTCTTGTGAATACATCCATTGTTCACTGTTGCAATGTTGCAACAGTTTTAAGAAAATTTGCAGATTCAACGGACGAAAAATAAAGCCGGTTTAAGAGTTGATATTCATAACTGTACCGAAAACGAATGATCCCATACTTCGGAAATAGGTTTTTTGTAGATGTGTGCGTTCCAACATTTGCCACATAACGCAAGACTTTCTTCTGGAGCACAATAATTTTATCAATATTTTGGGGTGAGTGGGGATAGCAGGGTTGGAGGGGCAGGCCGACACCATGTAGCAGACGTCCCAGGACTTCTCCGCATAGTGCGTACAGCTGACCGAATAAGAAGGGTCGAAGTGTTTGAACACGGTGCGCTTCCTTTCCACTACGCATCAGGAAATGCTGGCGCAAACCTCGTGACCACGGCTAAAGCCAAGGCCCGTCAGGACCGGCACTTCAAAAATCAAATACTTAATTTTCTGAGAAAGGCTATGTCAGAGCCGCTATC
Source organism: Amblyomma americanum (assembly GCF_052857255.1). NCBI lineage: Eukaryota > Metazoa > Arthropoda > Arachnida > Ixodida > Ixodidae > Amblyomma > Amblyomma americanum. The sequence continues at coordinate 83,838,770 of NC_135503.1, read as the reverse complement.
GGGCGGCAGTTTTAATGCGAAATCATTACTAGACCTTTTAGGAGAAAAGACGGCGGCGTGCGCACTCGCAATGCCACAGAAAATCTGAGAGATGTCGTGAAAAATAGGGTGACGTCATTAAACGGCCGTAGGACGCACACAGCAAGCCGAGCACCGCCACCAAAGACAATCATTTACATGTATTTCGTCTACACGTACTCCCCACTGGGCGACCTCAATCTGGCGCCAATTTTCCCCAGTACATTCTTACCAAAACTGCGACGCAAACGATCGTCTTAGAGCGTTCCGGATGGTAAACATAAGATCCCTTTCATGTCCTAGTAATGTTGAAGGTTAGGTTGTGACAGCTATTCGAATGGACGACATATGTAACATAAATTTTTTGCCTTCCCAGACTCTCTGCCCTTGAGGCGTGGTTGAGGTGTCCGCCGAGACGTGAGACAGTTACTGTGCCCTTTCCTTCCCCAAAAACCAATTATTATTATTATTATTATTATTATTATTATTATTATTATTATTATTATTATTATTATTATTATTATTATTATTATTATTATTATTATATAATGATTATTATTATTATTACACGGACTTCTAGAATTTCGCCTCCGTCGAAATTCCACCGTGGCGGCCGCGATCGAGCCCACGTCTTTCGGTTCAGCAGCCGAGCACCATAACTACTGAGCCACCACTGAATCAGCGGTGGAAGTTAGCAGAAAGCTATTGGAAGATTCCTTGTTCAAAAGAACAGAGGTGACAATAGGTTAGAAGGGAAGGACTGAAAACAGTTTAAAGAAAAATAAGAATTTTTAGAGCAATTCATGACCCCGTTAATTAAAAATTAAGGTAAGAAAAGCCGAGCATGGCACCAACCGCCAACATCCCGTTTCAAAAGGGACCATCCATCCATCCATCCATCCAACAGTCCGTCCATCCCATCCATCCATCCATCCATCCATCCATCCATCCATCCATCCATCCATCCATCCATCCATCCATCCATCCATCCATCCATCCATCCATCCATCCATCCATCCATCCATCCATCCATCCATCCATCCATCCATCCATCCATCCATCCATCCATCCATCCATCCATCCATCCATGAATGAACCAAATACACAGGATTTAAATCATCACATGCAATAAAACGTTACATACGCACGGCATCTAAAAGGCAGCGACATTCCGGAGGAGCTTCCAGCGCGGCATGCAGGCGTGCGCAGACGAGTCGAAGTAAGGGAGCCATATAGCTCCACGTACCGGCGAGGTGCGCGCACGGCTTTAGCACTTCAAGCTATCACTGGAGATGGAGCTACCACTTTTTGCCCACCTCTGAAGTTTTCACGCGCTATCTGTGCTGCTATAACCTTGCGCAATGGCGTCAATAAAGCGGAAACTTCCGCAAGTGCCGCTTGCGACCGTAGAGAACGCGATCGCCTTCGGAAGCGGCAAGCGAGATCTTCAACCACGGAAGGTGAACGACAGCGCGTTCGCCTGGGGCAGCGCCATGCAGAAAGTGTTCTTTATTTAACGCAACAAAACACGGGTCAGCACGTGTGCATCCCTGCATTGGGATAGTCTAGGCGCAGCACGGATTATGCCCCTACTCGTTTCATGGCTTGGCCATTTCAAATCTCACAAAAAGAAGAGTACATAAAGCGTTCCTTAAAGAATTACACCAGGCGTGTGTTGTTTGGCGTATACAACTTGCGTAATAACACTTCGTTCCTGCCTGAAGCGGAGTTCAAACTTCAGCTAATTTTCCTAATGAAGTATTAATGAGAGTAAAAGATTTTAGGCGCCGCTTAAGCTCCACCTTAATTAAGGGTATGACGTGACAGCGTAAATGGGTTAATGCCCATATATGCGAAATTGGTCATTGTCCACTTTACGTTCATATGAGTGTAAAAAAAAAAAAACTGGAGGACGCTTAAGCTTCGCATTTAAGAGTGGAACGCGACAGCTTGTTGCAGCACGGCAAGGGAGTCCACAGAACCCCATCGACCGTACGGCGCGACGCCTTGCCCGTTAGACAAATCGCTCTGCTACGTATACGGTGAAACGGACGCGCGGAGCGGCAAACCTCGTAGAAGCGCTGCCAGGCGCCTTGCCGAAACGCGCGGGACTCAAGTTGCAGTCGTAGTTCGTCGGCACATCGTTCTCGACAAACCCGATGCCACGAACGCCAGCATGGCTTCCGCACCAAACGAACTGGCAGCAAGCCGCAAGCTTCGTGGTGAACGCACCTTGGATGTGCGCTGCACGCAGGAATCGCCGCGTGATTCCTGCGTGCCCGCACTGCCCCACTGCGCCCGAACGAGACGAGCGGGAGGCGCTGAAGTCACTGAAACGGGGAGGCACTGCCGTAGCGCGCCATCTGTTGGGGCAGTGGCGTGCATTGCGAGGAGGAGGAGGGGGAGGGATTTTTCGCTCACGGCTCGTTTCACGGCTCGTTCACTACCACAAGTTCTATCACTTTCCAATTGATAACAGCGTTACATCTCCCGCTCAGCGGCATTCATCCCACACCAGTCGTTCCAAGTCTGTATACCCGCGCACATCATCGCACCTTCCCTCGCTTTTTCGACAAACAGCGAAAGACTAGAATGATCTGCCTCAAGAAGCGGTTCACCACTCCATCCAGTGCGGAAAATTTCAGGACAACCATTGAAAATTTTCGTCTATGAAGCCGCCCGCCCCTGATGAAAAACCCCTGTCCAAGGGGCATTTGAGCACTAAATAAATAAATAAATAAATAAAATAATTCAGGTAATATTTAAAATATGGAGGTACAAATCGCAATCATAGCTGCAGGCGTCAAGGCTGCAGGTCTCATTTAATGAAGAGCTAGAAGAGCTCACATCATTTTAAAAGCACCCATCGAGCGTGGTTTACTGGAATTTTGTTCAAAAATACAAAGGGCACTCGTACACCATTAAAGACCCTGGCCCCCGAAGCAGCTGCAGCACCGTTGCATTCGTGAATCTCTGAAGGGTGCATGGGTGCATTAACGGTGCTAATGTGCACAGCGAACCCTTTAAAAAAAAGCAAGAAAAAATGAGGGTGTGAAAAATGTGCAGTCATTTGTGTTACGCCTTTTAAGGCGCAATTTTTTTTTTTTACTCTGTATAGATCCTCGTAAATCCTGACACTGCTCCTGGTGGCATGGTGCAGCAATTAGGTGATGCGCAACAGCCCTACGATGGCAGGTGCGGCCACCGGTGGTGCTGGGGCGACCCAGGTTGCTCTTTCCGAGCAACCTCTCGCAGCTGATCATTAAATTAACCGTCACCTGCCAGCCATGGTGGTCAGTTTGCTCAGAGTCCGGTAGGTAGGTTGTGATGACACCACAAGGTCGCGTGAACCGGTGGCCCACCTATAGGTTACTCTTCTCAGGGCATTTTTCGTTGATAACGCTGACGACGCGGACGACAATGCCAGATTTTCTGGAGAACGGGAGCCTTAACTCTATTGCTTTAAAGTTACCTAGGTCTAGGCCTGCCGGCTTCAAAAAGCGCTAAGTTCATTTAACTCGCGTAGGACTCTGTTTTAGTTTTTGAGAACCTTAGTTAAGTTTCGCTGGGGCACCACCCTGTGCGCCTCCATTTCTTAGCGTGTTACGCACTTGACATTGAAGCTACAGGCTCTCTTAAAGTCCCGTTTTTGTCCAAACTAAGCAGATGGCGAGGTTTCCTTTTTAGCTGCGTAGTGGAGCCCTTATGGTAAGTCCTCCCAGAGCCCTAAATGTGTAAGGAAAGTAGAACCTTTGTCCTCACTTTTCGAGACCTTTTGGTGTTTAGAGGTGCTGCAAGGGCTCCACTATCTACGGGAGAGAAGCAAACCCGGTTACCGGGTTACTTTCGGCAAAGACAGTACATGCGAACTCTCCGAGTGTCGCAGCAGCCTTTATCCATGCATCTTCACAAGCTACTCAGGGTTTCACAGCGTTCGCTTCAACATAGGGTGCTTTTAAAGCACCTATAGAGGCAGTCAACAGACCCTAAGCTTACATTTTTTTTTCTGTATAGTTTTTCCTTTACTTTGTTATCACGTCAATCCACACGAGATTTCATCCGAGTTTTGAGTACGAAATTTCTGTTGTTTGTATAGATAATAGCGCCCGGCCTTATATTTAGGGCTACCGTTTGTCGTTTCAGCTATAATCATCGTGTTTTCCCAAATACATTTGAAACTGCTCCATGAAAATATGTCAAAAATAATAAAAAGTTGCGATACATGTTGCGACAAACCCCAGAAACTAATAGACATAAATAAATTCCATACACTTCTCTCTCTTCCAGGATGAAGTGAAAGCAACTTGGGCGCTAGACCTTCTTCCACCTTCTACTCTTCTCTCCTTAGGACAGTCCTGAAGCGATTGCTGAAATACTGAAGGAAGGTAATGATTCAGATGCCTTCAGGAGTCGAACGATTGCCACGTATCAGCTGCAGCGAAGAATACTAACATAAGCAGCCAGCAAACAGAGTCCATGCACAGTCTAAGGCCCATTTAATCCCTTATATGTCAATATGCACCTTGACAATAAGCAGCTGCCTCACAAGATAACTAAAGATCATAAAATTGTAACTTTTGCTCAACGTCCCATACGGACACATGGGGTATGAGGGACGCCAGCGTGGAGGGTTTCGAATTTATTAGGACCATGTGTATTTCTTTAACGTGCGCTGAGATTGCACAGCACGCAGCCATTTTTCTGTTTCGGCGCTTTCAGAACACGTCCGCCACGGGCACGATCGGACACGCTATCTTGGGATCGACAGCTGAACGCCAAAGGGAGTGAGCCACCGCGGTGGGCAAAAAAATAAAAGACAAACAATAAAATGAAGAAAAGATTACGTCTATAGTGATGTTTACCTCGGTGGAGCCGCAGGAGAGGTGACTAGTGATGAGCGCGCAACATATCACCAGAAGTGGAAAGAAGGCGCGAAGCAAGCGAAATATGTATTTCCGGAAACGCAGCTTCTGCAAAGCGCGCCTAAAAAATTCTGACTTACGACGTTCATCAAGCAGCTTCGTTAAGCGTTGAATGTACACTTAAGAAGGAATAACAGCGAAGAAACACGGGACGAGAAGCAACACGACGGCACAACGCACTTTCAACTCATTTTGGTCCGTTTTCTCTTTCGCCCCGCTTTTCTGCGCCGTTTTCTCTTCTTAAATATAGCGTACCAACATTTCCATGTCTCCTTCTTAACAGAGTTGAATGTATGCCGTACTGTTCTTGAAGAGGATTTCTGACCACATGCAATTAAAAGCTGCAAAAAAACGAGACCGCTCCTTCCCGAACCCGCTTGACTCTAGATACTCAAGTATCCTAGGAAACAATCTTTTTAAGTGGCATGTGAGCGAGTAGTTTTCGATTCTCGCACACTAAGACATATTTGGTGACGCTGCTAATGATTCAGGAAGCCTGAAATTAAAAGCTGTGGGAGCGCAAAGCGCTCAGTGCCTGAATCCTGTGGGCCTCCAATGCCAGGTGCGAACTATTTCAGCGCTCTGTGCAATAGCTTGCCCTGCACAAAGAAGCCTCGTCGTTCAGATAACATTTATGCCTTATGCAAAACAATGTGTAGAATACTTTCTAAAGAGAGACCCAGTGCAGTACGGCTAAATGTGGCGTGCAGTAAAAAATATGCTGCAACGCCACCTTAACTGCAGGCCTTACAAGAATCTCAGAACTGCAGAGAGGTTTACATGCAATCGTATGCTTTTCGTGAATTCATCTTGTGTACATTTCGATCCTTTCGGAAGAGGGTGCATGGGCAACTTAGAACGCCTATTCAGCAGCTAACGTCATAAAACATTTGTTTGAGCATAAAATGATGATTTTGCCCTGCCAGAGGTTCTTTCTAGAATGACAAAGAAGCTGACACTCTGATCCGGCTGCAGGAGCTTGATCAAATGAAGGCAAAGAAGCTGCCGAGCTGAGCTCGCTATTTAATGAGGTGAAGAAGAAGAAGAGCTCGCGCGATTTCGCGTCGTTCATCGGATATCCCGAGCTCACCTGACATTCTCCAAATCGTAAGAGCTATCTCTAAATTACCGGCACCGGGCCTCGTTGTGATCTTGAGTGGCGGCGGCAGTGCCCCTTTCTTCGTCCATGCGCCCAGAAAGCTCGTCATGGTGTCCGTGTTGTCGAGCGTGATCGCCGCATTGCTGACCTGGTTCGCCATCTACCGAGCAGCACTGCCCCGTGTTCGCGATGCCGTAACCTATGAGGTGATCCTGGGCAAGGAGCATGGCGACGCGTCCTTGCCCCCCGTGTTCGCACACCGCGGCGCGGGCCACGACGCACCGGAGAACACCCTGGCCGCCATCCGCCAAGCGAAGGATAACAACGCGTTCGGGATCGAGTTCGACCTGTCCTTCACGAACGACAGCGTTGCCGTGCTCTTCCACGACGAGACTCTCGACCGGACCACGGACGGCGTGGGTGCTCTGGCAGCGATTTCTTTCGAAGATGTGCGTAGATTGGACGCAGCCATCAAGCACCCTCTCGCCAACCGCTACCGAGGCGAGCGCGTTCCGACGCTCGAGGAAGGCGTCGAAGAGTGCCTGCGCCTTGGATTGCGGATCATCGTGGACGTCAAGCAAGCGGACGGGCGTGCCATCGCCATTCTGGACGAATTGTTTCGCCGGAGACCGGAGTTATATCGGCGGGCGCTCGTTGCCTCATCGTACCCGCAGTTCATCTACGCTTTGCGAAAGCACAACCGAGACATTGTGACGGCACTGACTTGGAGGCCGGGGCTGTTTACCTTCGAGGACATTGAGAACAGGCGGCCGCGATACAAATCGATCTTCAAGCACTGCGTCTCCATGGCCGCCGACTGGATTCTAGAACGGGCGCTTCACTACGGGCTGCTGCCTCAACTGACCGGCGTGTCGGCCTTGCTTATAAGCACGAACGCGCTCAGCGTGGACTACGTCCGAGCGTGGCACGACCGGGGCATACACGTCATCGCGTGGACGTCCAATGACCCAGCCGAAAAGGAGTTTCTGCGGAAGGTCCTCCGAGTTCCCGTAATCACGGACAGCTTGCTTGAAGCGTAGGCACTTCCGCTGCCCTCAGTCGCCAAGCGAGCGGTTAATTTCCGAGAAAACTGAGCGTGCACGGACGGCAAAATTTTCGAAGCTGTAGCACAGATTCCTTTCCGTCGTGCTAAAAATGCATAGTAGTGATGCCTAAGCTGAATAAAATTGTTATTAACGTCCAAGCCAGTACTTCTCCATGGATGTATCTATTAACGAGGGCTAAAAGACTTCGCTCACCTTCACCCGGATTTCCATTTATTTCCCGACATCGAAATATCAGCGAAAAGATTTCTCAAAAATCTACGGTGGTGGCGCCACCTGCAATTAATTCCAAAGGAATAGACGCAACTAACCTGAAAAGCCAGGATAAGCACCAGGCACCTTCATACAAAACATGCTGATCTGCGCTCACCACCAGAACGCAAAATGCGGAACGGATAGCCCTGCCGCATGCCACAAACTTGTTCTGTTGCGTTCGCCACTCTCAGGCTCTCCTGTACCCCATGATGTTTTCTTGAAAACATCCACTTCAAGTTGAGTCTTATGCACCAGCGCTGAACTGGTGACTTCACGTAACGTTTCTGTTGGAAGCCCTAGAGAGCTTGGATGTTCAGCGCGTCTTGGTGCACGTGCACAACAAGTAGCACTAGGACACGATAGAAAACGTCTCGTAAACTACCTACTATTTGCGCCTCCGTTATTAATGCGATAACATTCCTTGGCTCATTAGTCGCGTCACTAGAAGGTGTGCACTGACGCTATGAACGAAAGTTGCGGACAGAGCGTGTCCGCACGAACTTAATTAAAGTGCAGACGTAGCGCCATCGTGCGACCGCACTGAAAGCCCCGCTCGCAATGTGTACAGCGCTGGTCCAGCAGATGGCGCATGTGTAGGCGAGATGACGGAAGCGAGATGGCGGGCTCGTATGAGGGAGAAAAGACGCGCAGTAGGAGAAATGCTTTCTCAGTACTGCACCTAAGCTGATTCAAGTGCATCCGTGGAATTTTAGCATCAGTTATCGATGTTGCAGCCCTCTGTGCACATCAGCTTCCTGAAATGTCACAAACATTTGCCTGGGTGCACTTCTATCTGAGCGAAGTATAGTATGCATATGTAAAACTAAACATGCGCCCGCTACAAAGACTAATTTGGGGAAAATGTGATGGTGGTGGCGATATCATTTCTGGAAACACAAAGCCAAATCTGTCGAAGACGGATGGGGCCCTGAGTCCGGGACTTCATGCTGAAAGCCGCTACCTTGGCTCCTTACAATGGTGACGTGGGTCATCCAGGTGCAAGCTGCGCTGCGCTGCTTCTCAGGTGGCCGATGAGGGGAGCAAGATGGGCGAAAGGATTGGGTGATCTAGGCAGGCGTATGTTACGTGGCATAAGGAGGGGACTACGAGCGGTGTGGACTTTTGTCCGGGTATTGAGCAGAGTTGAAAGTGATGCAATGCGAGGTGTTTGTAAGGGCGAGACTGAGGTTGGCGCCAGATCGCAGCCTTCTCCCGCCAGAGGCTCCTGTCTGCGCGGGAAGGAGGGAGGGGGAATCTCTGTTCTTGGTGATGGGCAAGGATTTGCGTGTATTGATTGGGATTGGGCTACTGTCGGCGTACATTGGTTTCGTCTGCTGCGTAGCACCGGATGGACGCAACCATGAGGGTACAGAATGTGCTCGCCTGTCTTCAGGTAGAGTTTAATGACCAGCAGTCAGAAAGAGCTTGGCTTGTGGAAGTGCGGTCCTGAGGAAGGTGGGTATCCACAGAGCATGAGGAGAAAGCTTTCTGGGTCGGTAGCGGCGTAAAGCTGCTAAGTGTGCCACAAGCTGTCATACTTGCTTTGTAGCGAGAGCTACGCTGGGCTACCGGTCGAGCATTTCGCTTTGGCCTATAGAGGAAAGTTTTGCGCAGGCGCCGTTATCATGGCAACCAGAGAGGAGCAGCAGATGCGACGTGCGCTTCGCCTTCGCCGCGGCCGCGCGCCCGCTCCACCGTCGCAGCAGCTTGACGTCACGCGGATGAGCAGTTGTGCGCATGCACCGGTACCAAGGTAACCAGACAGACCCCAAAGGAGAGCTGCAGGCTTTTTTTTTCGCCTCGCGGCACACCACTTTATCAACCGAATCGCGCTTCCCAAGCGCAGCATTGCGTTTAAAAGGCGGAGCTGTAATAAGCGGCTGTATAACAACGTTTGACATGGATGCAGAGAAGGAGAGTCCAGCCGCTGCGAAAAGGCGGTATAGTCAAGAAAAGATTAACTTCTCCAATCCTGAGGTGGTTGCGTGGCACTTGGCTACTTAACACAGAGAGAATATGCGTCAGAAGGCGAAGAGAGCAGCGGAGAAGCCCGAACAGAGAGACGAACGGCTTCCCAAACGGAGAGGCCAGACTGCCGAGCGTAGTAGCCAGCGCATAGCCGCCGAGATGGAGCCCAATGTCTCTCATTGCTAAATATACAGTGACCCCAACTATCTCAGTCAGGGAAACGTACCTCTCGCTACGTATATCCTGGCATAGCCGAGCTAAGCCACTGCCAATTTATTTTAGGCGCTTAAGGCTGGAATTCCATGCTTGCGCGGCCACTGTTCATTTTGCAGCGAAAGCTGCTGAAGCTTTGGTTTAGCCATATAGCCCTGAATTCTCAGCCGTGAGACATTGAATTGCTTAGTCAATAAGTTTATTTACCTTAATGAATTATACTCAATATAATTCAATTCAGTTCAGTGCCTACCTGCCATGGTTGGCATGTTGCAAAGTGGAGAGAGAGTAATATCCCCTCTAGACGTTAAGGAGTTAGGAGGGACAGGGCAAGTGCTAAAGGGAAGAGGGAGAGAGGGAGAGGCGACGGGAGAGCTTGTGGCTTGGAGGTTGCAGCGAGTGTGCAACATAGCAGAGAGGTGGCTGCAACTGGATGAGCCCAGAGAGTGGTTATCATGGACGGAGGGACTATGGAGCTCGCTGGCTGGCTGGCTAGGGTGTCTAGAAGGGGAGGTGTGAAAACCGGCCGGGAAGAACTGGCCCCCTTTTGCGCGTGAATGCCGCGCTGCGGCGCTGTTGTCAGGGGCGCCGTCAGCGCGCGCGGCCCGTCTGCTTATGCGCGGAGGGACTGGAATGCAGTAGAAACGTGCTTTACCTAACTTTCGAAGTTTTCGCCGCCAGCGCAGTTCTTTACACATTGCGCCGCTTATATTACGCGACTGCTGGCATGTGATTTGCGAGCATGGGGTAACACAACCGCATCTTTGGGGACCTGTGCGAACTTTAAGCAATTTTTCAGGTGGCCGAAAGCAAGCACGCATTTCATGCACGTTTTTTTTTTTAAGCCAGTGCGCTTTCGTGCAGCTTTTCTAGGGCCGAATGCATTTTGCTCCGTTATATTACGCAATATTTTTTTTTTCTCCTAGGTTAATGCGATAGTTATAAAGCAAGGATCATCCGGTAAGTTTATTCTGGCATCTCTTTTTTGTTTCTACCTGGGAAAGCATCATTAAACCATCACACAGGTCGCGGCGAGAGAGTTCAGAGTCTCCAAGCACTTGTTCTCCGAAAATCCGCTGGCCCTGCTGTGGGGTGCCTCGTGCAACTTACATAATTGAAATTAAGCTTGTATAACTTCCTGTTCTTTTTTCTTCGACTGAATGTCACGTCTAAAATGAAAGAGACCTGGTGAAAACACGCTGCACTTTACTTAGGCTTTTTCTTCTTGCCGATCCAACAAAACAATCTTCTGGGGGACAAAAAAAAGGTGGAATCTCGGTGCCGACATACTCTGCAGTTTAGTGTGAAACGGCATTTTTGTTCTTGTATGTCTGGACAGACCAGCGTTCTGATGTACGCGGCAGATTGTATATGACGTGCTCGGCTGAACCGCCGCGAACCGTCTCCTCAACATCTATTGCCTTTGCACAATTCCTGCAAACATGCTGATCTTGCCGGTTCGGTGCGCTTCTTCTTCGATGGAACAGTTCTGCGAGTAGCTTGTCCGCCTCTTTTTGTCTATCAGCAATGTTTTAGAATTGCCCTTCGACAGACTCTTAAAGGGGGTAGGCGCTGCATCCTGTCTTTGAACTGGAACGTCGCGCGGGATCACTAGCTCAATGCCGTTCACAATGTGCAGGAATTTTCGTCGGATATACCTGTTGACAGACAAGAAAAGCGAGAAAAGTCAGCACTGGAAAGACTGCTGCCGTGAACCATGAACAAGCGTACAAATGCTAAAAGTTCGTAACTTGTATAATAATAATTGGTTTTTTGGGGAAATGAAATGGCGCAGTATCTGTCTCATATATCGTTGGACACCTGAACCGCGCCGTAAGGGAAGGGATAAAGGAGGGAGTGAAAGAAGAAAGGAAGAAGAGGTGCCGTAGTGGAGGGCTCCGGAATAATTTCGACCACCTGGGGATCTTTAACGTGCACTGACATCGCACAGCACACGGGCGCCTTAGCGTTTTTCCTCCATAAAAACGCAGCCGCCGCGGTCTGGTCCGAACCCGGGAACTCCGGATCAGTAGTCGAACGTCCAAACCACTGAGCCACCGCGGCGGGTTTTTTGGTGCCGAAACCCGGGAACGAACCAGGGACCTTTAGATGTAACTTGTATCAGACCGTAACTTGTATCAAACCGTCTTTCACAGACAAGTGAATTCTCCTGCAGCGAATTGTCGGCTCTGGGAATAGCGGCACCCACTTCTAGAAGAGATTAGGACAAGCCAGCGGACGAGAAATTGACACTTTTTCTGAGCACGATTTGTAACCAGAATCTCACTCGGGAACAAAGCGCCATCTCTGAACCTTTTTCTTAGACCAAGATGTCATTTTGCCAGCATGTAGCAAGCATACAGAAGCACGACACGCATCAAACCGCACTGAAACACACAACGAAGAACCACGCCAAACCACGCACAGACTGCCTTCGCCCCGTCGTCTCCTCCGGAGCGCTGACGGCGCCTCAGACTGGAGCGCCCTGGTTGGCCCTAGCGGCATTCACGCGAACGGGGCCACTCCTCTCTATGGGGAGCGCGCCGCGTTTTTCACACCTGCTCTTATAGACACCTTAAGCTGACTTGGACGGCTGGCTGGCCGGCTGGCTGGCTGGCTTGGCTGAATGGCTGGCTGGCTTGGCTTGGTTTGGCTGCCTTGGCTGAAAACCGTATCCCCGAAAGTAAGCTCTGACACCAATATTCCTTTCCAAGTACCTCTCAGTAGCTCTCAGACTTATTGTACCCCGTAATACCCTATTCTTCATTATCGCGGCATCTCTTCGCCCCAACAGTTCTTTCGTTCTTTTTCATTTATTTCTTCCTTCGTTTACCCACACTCCTAGGTATCTCAGTTCTCCCACTCAGAGTATTCCATGGCCTTGCATTGTAAGCACCTGATCAGATGTATCGTTTCTAATCATCAGACTTGATTACCTGCAATGAAAGAGAAGCCTAGAGCGCCTTCTTTTCTCCACAAGAATTAACCAGGATCTGCATGCGTTCATGGCTAACTGGTAACAGTACAATATCGTCCGCATACATTAAACTGAGTAGTCGCTGCTTTACTACCTTTCCACCCAACCTGTGCAACAGATTATAACCTATGTTGCTTTCTGGAAGTCGTCTTTCCATATTTATCTTATAAAGCATGAACAGCTACAATGATATACGACAGCCTTGCCTTAATCCTTGCCTTTATTTCGGATTTCTTATCTTGGCATATCTTCCGTAGGAAATGAATTATCTCATGAACTAAGCCTTCATCATTCAATATGTTTCAAAGAAGTTTCATGTTCACGTCGTCGTATGCACCGCTTATGCCTAAGAAGGCTAAAAACAAAGGTCTGTTTTCCGCCCTAGCTGTTTCTATGCATTGCTTAAGCAGCAACAGGCTATCCACTAAGCGCCTACCACTTCTGAACCCGTTCTGAAGTTCTTCGAGTATCTTATTGCTTCATTTTTATTTCGAAGCAAAATAACTGCATTTTTATTTCATCGCCTGCATTGGCAGCCTGTATAAAACAAATGTTATCGTAATCTGTCTGTTGGATTTTATTTGCCTCCTATCTCCTTTCGCTTCAAAAACCAAATTCATCTTAGCTGGTTGCCATTTGTCCGGAACTTACTAATCTGTTTTCACAGTCTCCAATGATTTTAACAACATTTCTTTGCTTCTGGGGCCAAGTTCATCAATCACCCTTATTGGAATTTTTTTCTCTCCCTGCTGATGTCTATTTAGAAATATTTTCTTCCACCTTTTTGCAATTACGATTTTTGAGCTCTAATTTCCTGTTTAATTGTGCTGTCCTGAGTTGCTGCCTCATTTGGGGAGATGATACCAATCGTCGTTCCTAAATGACTCATTTATAACTGATGCAATGTAGTTCACCGCGTCGTCGCCCTCTAAACATTTTCCCGGGGCATCTGGAACCCGCTCGAGCTTTCTTTGTCATTTTTGTTTTTTGTTTTTTACCCCGCCAGCGTACATGGCTCCAAAAGTTTCTTGGCCCACCTTTAGCTGCATCGCGAACTTCATCCCTCCAATAATCATTGGGATACTTTACCCTGGAGAAGGACCTGTACTTCCAGTTCCTTTTGCCGATAAGATTCCCATTTGGTCTATTTCTTCTTGAGATGACTGCGCCTTTGCCTTTCAGCGTTCCCTTGAAGCCACCCGTAGCTTTTCGATGGCCGCCTTAATTTCCTTATTCCAGCAGCTTCCTGGCTTCCTCTTTCTTTTTCAGGAGTTTGTCACTATTACTTGTTTCATTTCGTACTGATGAGTAAACGAGGGTGGCGGAATGCGCCACGTGAGAGGGGTTTCACGAAAGAATGCAGGGTTATGTGGCTTAATCACAGCTACATCTTTCGATGATTGTTGCGCAAAGCCGGTAAGCCTAGCTCTGGAAATTTTCTTAGTGATTATGATATCCCAGTGACGTTCTTGCTTGAGATAGAAATACAAATTTTAACTCAGTATAAATAGAGATATATTTGCTTTTTAACAGCAGTCGTTGCCAATCGCAAATATTTTTTACACAGCTGGAATCAAAAGAAAAATCCGGGAGCATAAATAAATACTTTTGTTCGCGTTGCCTGCTTACGTGAAGTGTTCGGGTAAACAACGTCACTAGAAACAGGACTGCTTTCATGTTGAGAAAAATGTTATTTAAAAATTGAACATTTAGCTAGGAGGAAACATGAAACATTAAAGACAGAAAACACCGATGCTGCGAACATGAAAAAAGAAACGAGACTTCAGCAGCGTTTAAATGAAGCGTAATTCTCTTTAAATAGGGAGGGGTTTTGGGCTCCAGTGGCCCGTATTACCAGTGATATGAAAAAGACCCAAAAGGGCGCATATTAGAGGCTAAGTAGCTTCCAGGCTACATGAAAAACCCAGAAATATGCGGCACATTTGGAGGTGATGCGTATTTCGTGAAGTATGCAAATTTACTTTCAACGACAGTTAGCAGTTCTTTTCGTTTATTTGCTCTATATTTGCCTGCCATCACCAAAACGCGACCCACGGAGGTCTGGGCATTCAAACTGCCGTGTGTTGCGTTTTCGTGGTTACGGGTAATATTTAATAACGAAAAATCAGAACCTGCTACGCGCATCTGAAGTTAATTTCGGTCACTTTAGCGATCTCTCAGTTAGGGCGAAAGTATTACCCCTCTTATATGCGTATGTTTTGTAGTTTTTCAGAGTACCGTTTCAAAGCAACTACCACTGGAGCCAAAGCGGCTCTCTATTTGACGAATTGACATTTCATTTAAAATCCGCAAAAGGGGACCTTTCTTTGGGACAGTAGTTCTTCCAAAAGCGTCACAGAAGCAGACAAATCACACAAAAAAAGATTGTTTTATTATCTCCGTTTTATGCGCAATCCACTGATAATAACAAGAATTGCTATTAACAACGCGTCATAATTTTATAAGTAAATGCATACCCTTTCTAACCAGTCCAAGATTCTTTTTTTACATATTAAGCGTGACGGCCACCGCGATCGCGCAAACAAAATGGGCAGTGTCCCTGCAAGCGTGACACCCGATCCTTACAGCTGTTCGTTAATTTTTCTATTGGACTTTGCGAATAGAAAGAATTCAACATCGGTATCTCGCGGTCTTTTTTTATGCCATTATGGTATTGTAACGCAGGTGCTCGAAGGTGTGGAATAACGCCTAACGCCTTCGAGATGATAAATGGAAGGCAACATCATGATCGAAGGCATTTATGTGCACCAAACTAAAGTCATTTTTTCCTCCTCTTGCTTGGAAATCGAACTAATATTAAAGATAGGGTGATATGTCGAATGACCAGGCAACTTATAAAACGATTGGTGCAGTGATGTTGTAAACAATAAAACAACTCCAAACAACTATTGGAAACTGCAATACATTTCTAGACTGAGCTAACCAGCCCTGAGCCATTTGGCGGCGTCTTAGTGGATCTTAAATAAATCTCATGATTAGTTTCCCACACTCCTCTTCTACACATATAAACACATACGCGGAGGGGGGGGGAGGAAATATTTCTCTTCTTAGGTTATGTTCCAGGAAATTTTATGCTTGACCACACGAACCAATGGAACAAGGAACCCACCAAAAGCAGACATCCTGAAGAAACATGTCTGCCGCATTAATAGCCAGCTCAGCTAAAAAATAATCATCAGTCACTACTACACAGTTTTACTTATTCGATTTGAGCCTCAGCGCTCTTAATTGTTCTCATCTAATATTAACTACAATAGCTTTTGGTATTTATCTTTGTATTTTCTGCTTGCGAAGTTTTTTTTTCTTAGCCAACCACGATTTTTATTTATAATTGGTTTAGGACCGTTACACATAAGTGACACTGACCGGGAAGCTTTATTTTTGTTCTTTTTATTAGTCACAAAGCATATCTCCAACAAAGCATATCTCCAACTTTCCATCGGACGACTACAATCTCCGCAATCTTCAGGTCTGCCCACTCTTCTACCAATGGTCTGGCACCGTAGCGCCACCACCTCAAAAGTCCTGTTTTCAGGCACTTAACAAAATACGCACTATCTATAAATGTGGCGACATTGCCACTACACTGTGCCCGCAGTGAAGTACTGTGAACATGACTTGAGCGCGCAACATTCATTGCTGGTCTCGACACAGCCTATCAGCATTGTCAGACGCCCAAAGCGTGCATCCACCAAATCGTGCTGGAATGTTCCTCTTTGCCCCCTCCGACTGTGCCCCACGACGACTCCTACGGCACATACACGTAGTTTCATGAACCATGAAGACGTCACTGACGCCATGCTCAGCGCTGATTGCGGTGTGCTCGCGCTGGTGCTGGGCTTGTGCGCGGAGGAGGAGAATCCGTTTTAGAACGCAGTGGAGAGAACCATGCGAAGGCTGGATAATTATTGTCGTACCCGTGCGCAACACGGTCCAACTGAGGGCTGAGCCCTGTACTGTGGAAGTTTTGCCATTTTTCATTTCTTTTATATCAGCCTGATTCGAACTTTAATAGATCGAGTTTTACACAGAAAGAGCCACAAGCAGCATCATCATCATCATCATCTTACCTACACGCAGTCCCTCCCCTGTTCCCTGGAAGGGTGAGCGAGTCACGTCATTTCCACTGTCCAGCAAATGCTGGCGTAGTGAGCAGGGGCCTGTGTGAACGCTTATGGGGTCCCGGGCGACGTTAGAGACAAGGTTCAACTGTTCGTTTTGAAAATAAAACTTGCTTAACGTGAACGCTAACCAAAAGGGTTTAACTTAAATTGAGAACAGCGCAAGTAGCTATGGAAAGGAAAATGATAGGCGTGACATTAAGAGGCAAGAAAAGGGCAGAGTGGGTGAGGAAGCAATCGGGGGTTCGTGACGTACTAGTCAAAATCGAGAAGAAGTGGGCATGGGCAGGGCATGAAATGTAAAGGTAAGATAACCGATGGTCATCAAGGATAACGGACCGATCGTAAAGAGAAAGCAAGCTTAGCAGGGAGCTGATGAGATTGTGATATTGGCGGGGATCAGTTGGTCGCAGCTGGCACAGAACAGTGTAGATTGGTGAGAGATAGAAGAGGTCTTCGTCGTGTAGTCGGCTTAATTAGGCTGATGATAACTATGTTGATGACTACTACTGCAAACACGGAAAGAGAGCAGAATGGGTCAGCGAAGAAACGGAAGTTGCTAATGCTGTTTGCAAAAGCAGTGCGCATTAAATTGCAGTTTGGGAGGTAGCTTGAAATTTGCGAGCTCCATGGCTAATACGAGGCCTTGGCGTAGTCCTGAGCTGCTTAGAAAAGCATTGCACGGTTTTGTGGCTTTATGGAAGAAATAGACCTTTTTGAGCAGGTTAGTTTTGAGATCTCCTTAGATCCAAGTTTAATGGCACCACTGTTTCAGGAAGTAGAGTGAAGGTATAAATTATTTCAACACTGCGCCAGCATTCCTTGTCGTTATCATCACTGCGGTACGGACTTCTCCGGATGTGGGCATCTTAAAGTGACCTTCGGGGCTAAACGCACCGCATATCCACCGAAAGGCGGCGTTACGCTCTATGCGGACGCCTGCCCATTGCAAAATCAAAGAAGAAGAAGAGCAGGAGTTGCCGAGGCCTGCATTTTCACCAGGGATCTTCAAAGCACCGTAATGTAAGTGTGCGCAAAGAGCTCGTTAATGCTTTTCGTCCTTTCGTGAAGTGCATGGCGGACGTCACCCGTTAAGGATAGCGGCCATTCCTAAGGCGCCGTTTCGCAATACCAATGTACCGAAGTTCACGGCTGCCGGTGATCATAAACTACTTGATATTTGCCTGTCGCAGGTATTAAGACAGGACAGCGATTCTCGCGCGAAACCGGACTCTGGATCATTAACTCCCAAGCCCATCTTCACCTCGTCACATGACATAATCTTTATGACGCACCAACCAACACTCAGCCACTTTCGCTTGAATAACTTGACCAAATATGGCATATTAGTCGAAGCAACCTGTCCAGCCCCTATGATCTGCGCTTCTCAAACATACCTGAATACCTTTCGTGAAACCAGCAAGCGAATGCAGTGGAGCCTCTGCTTACGTCAACGGCGGAATTGTAGCATATCTCCACACGGAAGCTCTTAATAGTAATATTGTGGTTAAAATATGTCGTGCGTTCTGGAATTACGATATTTTATACCTATTGCTCTGTGAGCGCTAAAGAACCGCAGGTGGTCGAAGTTTTCCGGAGCCCCCCACTACGGCGTCCCTAATAGCATTAGCCGCTTTGGAACGCAAAACCCCTTAAACCAAACCTATCGCTCTGTGGAAAAACAGGACAGGGTATGCAGCTTCACAGTTTCTATATATTCTGCCCAAGTCTTCTGGCAGTATCAAAGTTATACAGGTGTGCTGGTTACGGTGTACTCCTCAGCATATACATGATTAATAAAAATACCGGAGGGTACAGCATGGCTAAGCGCGGAATATCCTGCAGTAGCACTATAGACGGATACAACTTAAGTCTGCAGTGAAGCTCCGCCCGCATTCAGGAACGTCGGACAGAATTCCTGCTTCATTAAAAGTAGTCTGTTGTTAAAAGGTTTCTTGATATCTAAACAAGAAGGTAACCGCGAGAAGGAATCTTAAGCTCGATAATTTTGATGCATCTTGCTTGTTTCACACAGTCAAACACTAAAAATATGATTTCGTTTACTGTGGTTTTTGGTCAGCGGAGTAACACACGACAACGCGGATCATGACCGATTGTTTCCAACCGCTCTTTTTTAAAGTTTTATCCTATCCCAATTATAATTGTCACTTAAGGTCCTGACGTTCTTAAGGAATTTCCCCTAAAGGATTTTACCATGAATGATCCGTACCTAAAGGCCTTCTACATAAAGGCCTTTACTTGAAAGGCGTTTCCCATAAAGGCCTTCTCCATGCAGTCCTTTACCACAAGGCCTTTAACCTAAAAGCCTTTACTCCGAAGGAATTTACCATGTAGGACTTCAGCAGCGTGCACCCTACAAATCGGCCTTCACCCAGGTCAAGGGCCTGGCAGGTTGCTTACAATCCGGTGAGCAGGTGGGACACCTGCCACAAAGCAGGCTTCAGGGACTTAAATATGTATGAACGTAATTGGAAACTGCGCCTAGTAGTGCTGCTGCACTAAATGTCCTGTCCCTAGTCCACAAGGTCGCTTTTCAGCCTTTTAGCGTTGCGCTGATGGCATCTACGACTTTTGAAATTTGCAAAAAGTGACCAAAAGTAGCATTTTAACCCCGGGGACCTTGGTAGCTTCTTTGGCTGTGCAAGTGCCCCACAATCCTGCTCATATAGGCACAACCTGTGGCCTAGAAACTTTTGAATGTGTCTGTACTTTGCGTGCTTACGAAATTCAGACCGACCTAGCAAATGTGGGCCTCGGTCGCCGTCATGGGGTAGAGTGCTAGCACGCCTTCACTCCAGGTAGCGTTAAAGATATGGGACTGGATGTATTTCTCTACAGCTGGGTGTGGAGGCGAAGTTGAGGATACCGCCAGTTATGTAGTGGTCTTATAACTCTTCTAAAGAGGAAGCCTTTAATGGTTCATCGTTGTCCGTCCGTTCATCCTTGAAATTTGTCACACTACAGCGGTCAATTTATTGACGAGAAGGAAAAAAATTCTTGCACACGGCGGGATTCGAACCACCATCCTTCTGTTTGGCAGCCGAACGTGGTAACGACTACGCTACTTCCCGCTTTTCGCCTTTATTGCGACTACGCTACTTCCTGCCAACGCGTACGTAGTTCTCTTTTTGCAGTATAACATTGCCCTCGGGCGTTTTCGTTCATCTTCAAATTGGTTTGGTTTGGTCCGGTTTATGGTGTTTAACGTCCCAAAGGGACTCAGGCTATGACGCCGTAGTGAGGGGCTCCAGAAATTTCGACCACCTGGGGTTCTTTAACGTGCACTGACATCGCACAATACAAGGGTCTCTAGAATTTCGCCTCCATCGAATTTCGACCGCCGCAGCCGCGATCTAACCCGTGTCTTTCGGGTCAGCAGCCGAGCGCCGTAACCACAGAGCCACCGCGGCGGCCTTCAAATTTGATTAAGCCTCTTATCCGTAAGTGGTGCAGGCAAGGGTTATTATTTTTCAATCTTTTTAGGTTGCCTCAACCTAATATATGTGCAGGCAGGGGAAGCTTTTTATACGTCAGTGGTGCAGGCAGGGGCTTATTATTTCTCAATCTTTTTATCTTGTTCCTACCTAATATACACGGTGCCCCACCTAGAAGTAACCAAGCTTTAAAAAACATGGATTCTCCTAGCCGCGTGAGGCGTACTGAGGGTTGTTTAGGGTCCCGTGGCCTTGTCTGTAGTATTTTTTTCGTTCTTCAACGTTAATTAATTAGTTAATTCTAATTAGATAACTTTTATTTATTGAATTCAGGAACAAAGTGTGAAAGTACAAGTTGTAGATCGTCTCAAAAAACCGCTAGCAGCGCTCTTTCCATCAAGGTACGACTTACGTAGCTTTACTTATTGGCCTTAAAAGAAAGCTGTCACGTGACCAGCAACGGGGTCACATCTCTGCCCCAATGTGCACGCAAAGGCTAATCGGGAAGAGCACTGCAGTAAAAATTGATTTTTTTTCTCTAAGTCCCGTCTTGGGATGTTTTAAATGGCACCACTATCACGTAAACGCTTTTTTATTGTGCGAGCTAGGGTTTAAGGCCGGAAAAAAAACTACGTTACGTTAACGGTATCTTGGTGCAAACGTTGCAATCAACTGTTTTTCAAAGTGGTCTGCAATTTTTCCTTTGACACTTTGTTGCCCAGGGTAATAATGAAAATGTTAGCTAATTAGCATTAACTAATTAGTTAACGTTGAACAGCGGAAAAATACTGATGCTGTAGACTAGGCCACGCGACTCTAAACAACCCTCTAGACAACCCTCAAGTTGTCTCGCTTGGTTACTTTTAGCTGGGACACCTGGTACCTACAGGTAGGTGCTTATTATATATATATATATATATATATATATATATATATATATATATATATTAGCTTAAGGAAGCCCGATATGCTTAGTGGCATGGGCAGGGACACTTTATTTTAGAATTGTTTACAGTCTGACATTCATTTTTGTCTAGCGTAGGGACGCTGGAGAGTTTGTGGAAAGGCGTAAAATCAGACGGATGCCACCCAAACGCCGTCCAATGTCTGAAGCATTCAAGACTCACAAAAATTGTGTACTTAATCAACATCTTAACCACACATCAGTGACAGAAGCAGCAACATCGCGCCAACGCCTTCCTCCACACGCTGGACAGAATGGACAACCACGCTCGATGCTTGCCGAAATCTTTCCTTCCACCGCACAGCTTACAGCTTAGGCCGCGCGACTAATAAAGGGCTGCATGAAAGAAAGTAGCTGGCCCTAGAGGTAAATGAATAGTTTGAAAACCAACGACGACACTATGTCAGAAATAAAATCGCAGTGGCTTAGCTCGGCTATGCCAGAATTATGTAGCGAAAGGAAGTGTGAAACTCCCCGGTTGGCCTTGTTCACATATTCCACAACGTGTGAAGTTCAGGCGTAAACGTCCAGTATGACCTGTAGGTCCATGTTTGATTTCAGCACCGAGGCTATCTAAGGATTGAAGGGGTCGCGTCAATCTTCCGCCTATTCTCTAGGCTAACGGCATGCTGTTCGTCGGTTTCTTGAGCCCGCCGCTGAAGTCTCTTGGTCGCATTCCATCGTTCATCACGTGCCGCCTTCAGTGAAGCAGGACTCCGGTCTCTCCTCCGGCTGCTGTCGCTGCTGCTAGCGGTCGAGACACCGGACGTTACACGTGCCTTTCTCGCGGTGGCATATTCACGGCGGCGTTTAGCCAGTCGTTCGGCGCACTGTTCGTCTGTTTCCTGGGCGATTCGTTTCCTCTTCATCTCGTTCCGCTGTCGATTCCAGGCCTCCTCCGGCTTATCAGAATTGTCGCCGTCCTTACTGTCGCCTCAACGGTGGTTGCGGCGCACACCAACTCTCCTATTCAATCCTGTGACATTTTATCACGCATGCGACGCAGCTGTCGAAGCGAGCGGAGGCGAGCGTGACGACGAGGAACGCGGTGTCACGTCCTTCCAAACGGCGACGGCCGCAAGCGGCGCGGTGTGACGTCATGCCAGATGGTGCAACGAGCGCGCGAATCATAGTAACCTTCCGCGGCGAGGCGCGCGTTGTGACGTCACGTGCCTCGATGGAGTACCGCCACGGCGAAATCGCGAGTTTGCGGCCAATAAAGCTTTCGCTTTAAAAACTTAAACGGAGAAGGAAAGGTGTGGTGAGTTACCATTCTCGATAACTCCGCTTTTACAAAACGCGTTGTGTTAAACGCGAGGAGATTTATTAAGCCGTCACGTGTTTTGACAAGAAGTTCAGTCAGTCCCCGTCGCCCTGATCCCTCCGTCGCCCTGATCCCTGTTCATCGGGCTCAATGCTGCGCTTTCGCAAAAACCCTCAAGCGTTCTGAAGTCAAGAATCGTTCTAGGACCGCTTGCGTCCATACTTTTGGACCTTCCCGTGCGATGCGTTGGCCCTTACGGTTTCACATTTTATCCGGAAGCGCCGTGCTTCATTTTAATTTCTGTTTACGGTCCCATTATGAGGAATTCCGAAGAGCGCCCGGCCAGTGCCCCAAAGTTTAGGGGCTTAACGCGCTTCAGTGGGAGGCTTCTAGTTGTTCCTTTTTTCTTTACTACGTCACGGATGATGTCAGTGCACTATTCAGTGGCATGCGCCGCGTGGTGGCAGCGAAGGAAACTAGTAGAGCTTTTAATATTGCTCGGAAATGGACACCGGCAAGTTTTTCACGCTGCCTTACATGCTACTATTTAGAGACTAGGTGCAGAGTGCTCCAAAACGCACTTCCACGGGGCGGCGTTGTCGAGGGAAAGGTAGCGATAGCGTGTTTTCCACTCCTGATACCCTTCTCCTCGCAGGGAGAATAGAGTTTCCGCCCGTTTCGTGGTTACGAGAAATTTCCTGAGCCATTTTCTCCCCAAAATTTTTAGTGAAAGCTGTAGCACTATAAGAGAGGAATCGGGAATAGAGAGAATTTAGCCTGAAGTCCTTTGTTTCCTAGCTGAAATCAAGAACTAGAAGTTGTCCGCGGCATGCAGCGCAGAGAGAAGACAGTCCACCGTTTGATCTAGTCAATATAAGGGAAGAAAAAACTTAAGATGAGCAGTAGAAAGAGCAAAATTTAACTGAATGTGAACATTTGCCGTGCAGGAGAAGTAACCGTCTGAATAATTAA
The DNA here is from genome assembly GCF_052857255.1 of Amblyomma americanum. Classification (NCBI taxonomy): domain Eukaryota; kingdom Metazoa; phylum Arthropoda; class Arachnida; order Ixodida; family Ixodidae; genus Amblyomma; species Amblyomma americanum. Next base: position 83,815,457 of record NC_135503.1, on the reverse strand, counting down.
ACTGGACTCGATGTGCACAAAACCAGCGAGCGCGCTGGTCACTGCGCATCAGGCAGGAAAATCCGCGCGTCTCATGAAAGATCTCGCGGCATTGTACCTTAATTGTATGCTGTAAATAGGTACTCTCTGTAGAGGCCGCCACACCTAATGTGAGTACTCAAGTTGAGGATGCTTTCTGTTTGCTCGGAGAACCGATGTATGGCATGCTTCGATAAAATTCTGAATACTGGAGTAGTGTAAGCTACTGTTATAGAAATATTCAAGACAATGGTCCATTCTTCCGATCTCTGGGAAAATCTTATAAAGTTTTTCCATTGCTTGCAATGAGTAGTTAAGACCCTCATAAAAACCCATGGGCAACGATTGTGATGATAAGAAAAACAATATTAGCAAAAAAATGCAAGCGTGTCCACGGGAAAGCAGTGCTCATATTGACTGTATTAGTGATATATTATAATTGAAATATAAATTTTGTTCATAAACTGGGTATTTTCATCCCATCTCATTGACTTTTGCCTGTTAAAAATAAGCGTTCGTTTTCGGCTACTGGCAATAAGAGACAGCAGCGCATCAAGGAGGAAGCTATTGAGACCGTTATTGTTGTTTTGCCCTTCCAGTTGCCGAGAAACCGCCAGGAAGAAAAATGTGCTGGAGTAGCACGAAAACCACGTTGCTTCTGGTCTCCATCATGTGTATCGTAAGGACGCTTATTTTTCGTATTTGGTTCGGCTTACATGAAAGCCACCTGCACTGTAAAAACTTTTTGCTTAAATATACAGAAATTTACTGGCAGCCGGCCTGCCAGAAATTTCCTTTAACGTTCTGTTCCCAGATGTTTTGTTTTTGAACACTTATTTTATGTTTTCATGCAAAAACGGGTGAAATTTGTTTGCTCTTTCCTGTTATTTACAACACCGTTTTCGGATAACTGATATTTTGTTTGAAATGTATGATTTCTAGTTAATAAATAGGCAATATGGTTTGTGCAATGCATTTATATAAAAAGCAGCCAAGCAGAAATTATAACTATGATGCTCTTAAGTTACATTGTTATATTGCGAGAACATTGCGTTCCGGGCAGTGCTCGTTCTTGCAGGCTCCTCCTTGGTGCGGCCTCCAAATGTCCACAATTCTTGTAACTCTGCTGGAAGGAAAGAACCGGTTTAAGATTCGCGTACAAAATATCTAAAAACTTCAGCCAGATAATGAACAAATATATAAGTAGCATCCCAAATATATAGAGCGTACATCACAGTTTCTCATGGAATCAAAGAGAAACAGCAGCAGTGGCCTATAAAAGCCTGCAAGTGTGCGCTGCTTTCGGCAGGACAATATATTGCAGCCGGCATTAGGTCTTTTTTCTATGTTTTTACACACTGCAGCATTAGAAATAACGGTACGAGCCACAAATGCACAGTTTAATTGTAGTCGGCTCTTTGAATAAAACTAATTTCGGACACTACTGACACGAACGTCGAGAAAACCTGTCCATATACAAAGTGTGGGTCTCAAGTGGGAAAAATTAATAAATCTCCATGCTATAACAAACAAGTACAGGTCAGCTCGCTAATAGAGTACTCAAGCTCGTTGCTAGCGCAATTTTTGCGCACTCGTCAGCGGGCGTATAAGCGCGGGCAATGTAAAGTGGCACTGGTGCATGCGTGCCGCTGCCGGTGGGTCGCATGCTTGTGTGTTCTTTAAAAACCGGTCTTATTGCACGCCTGCAAGCTCTCATTACTAGAGCTCGCACTGATTTCGGACCGTCTCAGCGCACGCACTCCCGCTGGATGCCTTTCTAAATCAGCCGCGTCATTTGCACTAGCGCAATCATGTACAGCGATTAAAATATCCCATTAAAAATAGCGACTTCTACGACAGGCGTGGGCGCGTGCAGTCAAACGCTAAGCGCTGCACAGAATTCAATAGGGCAGGACCGACTGTCCCTACAGAATAGCAGTACCAGCGGAGAAAAATTCGGTCGAAAAACAAAGCATAAGGATTTGTATATAACACGCATTAGGAGAATGCACAGCTTGCCTGATTTTGCAAATAGGGCGATCGGTAAAACACGCCCAGGACACACGTGTATTGCGAAGGTAACCATCTTAGCGAACGCAGGAAAGCAGCAAAACAACGAAACGCAGAGCCCACAATACATATTCAGCAGTGAAAAAAATTATCTGCAGACTGTATTGGTTTTTAAATATGAAAGGCTGATCTGTGATCATTGCTATTCATTTTAAAAGCAATTTTTTATAACGGAAAAAAATTACCCGCACTTCTGGCGTAGCTGCTTCAAGAACAGAAAATTACCGTTGTTTTCCTGAACAGGATTCTGTTCACAATTTTAGTAGATATTATCTGTATGGCCAACTAAATTTTCTATATAAATACTCCTAATTTTGCACACATTTCTTACAGTCTGTTAGAAAATATTGAAAATATATTGACATACCGGTATGCTTGCCAATTGGAACGCACGCACCTACGCTTATCAAACGAGCAGAAAGCTTGCACGTGACTATTTATTTCACAGGTTCACGCGTTTTTCCGATACCATTTCGATAGGAGGGCGTTGGGTATATTACTCACACAATTCCGCTATTACAAAGCTTAAATATTACGTTTGATTATTTTTACACCGTTCCCAAATCAAGGTTGCCTGTAAGCATTCATTGAATCGCCGTCTAAGAGCGGCGTTCTTTTTTTTTCAGTGATAAGGAATAATGGTTTAGTGGCCACAAAGAGGTAACCATGATCGGAATAAAGCTAAAATATGTCGGCAAACAACGTGTCTAAAAACGTGTTAACGATGTCCATTAAGTATCCATCTGTGCTGCCCTTACCGCAGCTGTGAATTTGCTCGATTCAGTGTACAGCGATGAGCGTGATTTTTTTTACTCTGCATTGTAAACTACGTTATAATTATAGAATTGGGATGACTTTTCACCTTCGAGATGTTTTTACGTAGAAAACGTAAAAAAATGCACAACTCTAGGCCCCCAGCGACGCTAACAGTTCTAGCTTTAGCAACAGTCATTTTGAAAGGGCACTACAAAATAAAGACTCATTCAAGCAACAGAGCCGGGAAGGAGGAAATATCAGGGCAAGCTCCATCCATGCCTTGCCTTTGTGAATTAAGAAAAAAAGATATTTTGTGTGTGCGTTCTCAGATGGTCTCAAACCCATCTGCCCCGAGACTTCACTGATGTGCTTTGTGCTTCATGCTTGAGCCTGAAACTCAGTCTGCCGCCAGTGCAGTGTAGTAAGCTAAGATGGCTGAATTTACTTAATTAAATTTTATTTACTTTTGCTTGTTAGGCACCTCCTTAGCCAGGACCACCGATGGCATATTAGAATAAAACAACAGAGTCTGTCAGCCAGGAGCAATATAACTTCGTAGAGCAGCATGAAAATTTTTCCTCCTCGTGCATTTAATGCTCCAAAGGGTGCATATGGGTTTCTTGCCATTAATGTTAGTGATGGCGACTGCGAAGCACATTTATACCGCGGTGCGGCCGCGCATAGAGATCGGAACTAGCTACGTTCGAAATTGCAAATATATGCGAAATCGCGCACTTACGCTCTGATTGAGAGATCGAAGCATTAGTACTATTACCGCAAGAGAAACCAGACGTCGCTGGCTCGTTGAGCCCGAATAGTTTATTTTTCTAACCGTTTCTTTGCAAAATCCACCTGTTTTTTGTGGCTTCTAGGCCGGAGAGAGGTAAACAGAAACAACTTTATTTGAGCTTTTATATCTAGGACTGGGTGATCCAAATGTGACAAAGTAAAAATTCCATAAATTGATAAGGAGGGAGAGTAGGGCGATGCGTTTTGCAGATTAAAGCACAAATAGGCACAGAACGTTATTCTGAATAACAAAGTTTTTCGCGACAATATTCTCAGACAGGTGGCGCTTAGAAAAACTGTACGGCACAACTTGAGCTTCACTTTATTTTCGAAAATGTCGCTGTTCTGGTGATGAAATGTTTGGAAATAAAGAAAATATGCCCTCCACGCGATTCGGTGCATTCGCAAAAAGTGTGCCTCCTCCTGTCCCTACTTTTCATATTACAGAATTTTCACTTCTCTTGTGACTTTTGTATCATCCTGTATATATGTCTAGCCTCCCTGTAAAAGCTTTCTAGAAGTAATGGTTTGTTTGAAATTCAAGTTCAATTCGATTGACTCCTCTTTCGCTCTTTTGTGCCCTTGTATCGAAAGGAAAACGCTCCCGCCTGCCGTTTAACATGTTTGACTCTGGTCACAGCTGAGTCAGTGCAAAACCGCTCGCAGTGCATGAACGGGTTCAACCTTTCGTCGAGAGTATTCGGGTACCGGGACAAGCTTCGGGAGAACAAGGTATCTGCGTACATTCCGGATGTGACCGACATTTCAAAGTGGGGTAAGCAGCTATAACTAAGTCTGTCAACCACATACTGAATGAGGGAACGCAAGTACAATTAAATATATTTTCAGAACGGATTCCAGGACAGGGTTGGGCAGATGAGAATCTGCATGTTCGACTGTAATATATGTATTCACTAGAGTAGCACACGATTTACTGTAAAGTTACTTTCTAGAAAGAACCTAGTACACAAGGATGCATGCTGTGAAATGAGAAACTAGCATAGTAACACATGGGGTCTCTCAGGACTACATTCTAGTTCCGCTGTTTTTTAACAAAAAATAAGGATGCCAACGTTCCTTTAATTTGCCATACTGTACTTTATGCTCATAATAATAACATATATTAGTGCCTTTGCACTCAAAATACCACTCACCGATTCTTCCGCAGTCTGTCTGGTGACACGAGTTGCTCTGGAAAAGTAATCTGTGTCGCACAAGCCCCACCGCCGGCAGCACCTACGATCGCATAGCAGTGGCGGATCGCTTAACCATACTACTCACGATGAAAATGGGTCGCAAGCACAACGGAGACACAGACAAGACAACAGACGAGCGCCATTTTCACAGATTTTTTTATATGGAAGGAAAGGAACACTTACATACAAAACGATACCAAAGGCAGCGACAAAACTGTAGTTAACATATCAGGGTTAAAAAAGGAAACAAAGAAGAAGAAAAACTAAAACCTGCGCAGATAGCCTATTTCCTTCTTAGATAGCGAGAGCGAAGGCTTGCTGACGCAGCTTCCATGCGAGGCTGTGTTGCTTTCATGACCTCTCTGGTTCTTTGTTGCGGATGACGATACAACACCTGAGTGGCCTCAAAGAGAGGACGGCAATTCTTTTCATTCTGGGATATGTTCAGTCACCCCAGACGAACGATCATTTTTGTGCTCTCTAAGGCGATTGTTGAAACACCGCCCGGTTTGACCTATGTATACTAAGCCACAGAGGAACGGAATTTTGTACACCACATCAGTTTCACATCGAACAAATTTCCTTCTCTGCTTCACTTTGCAGGAACGGGAAATACTATCAACACTTCCTGCCTTTCTTTGCATAATACCGGGACAAAGTCTGGGACAAGGGGGGGGGGGGGGGGAGGGGAGGGTGCAGATAGGGCTACTCCGACATCATATCTTCTTGCAACATGTCTTAATCCAAGAGATAAGCGGTGAATGTAAGGTACGACATCCCTCTTCTTCAAGCTCACTTCAGGGGGGTTGAAGGGCCTTTGACCCAGTTCATTAACTTCATACAGGAATGGGAAATGCCTATGCTAGGAAAGCCTGCTTGAATAAATCTGGAAACCTGGGCATTGATGCTGTCGCGTAGAACATGAAGGCAAGATTTTGTTAGGCTCGATTTGAGACAAGAAACAGATATTCCGTTTTTCACTAGTTTTGAATGTTTGGAATTGTAGTTGAGCAGTGTTTTTTTCTTTTTTTACCTAGGGCAGTACTGTCAGCAAACATGCCTAGAACTGAAGTGCAACTTGAGAACCGGAAACAGTAACTCAATGTCTTCTGGAACCTCCAGGGTAAATTTGAGACCACATCCACACTTCTTGAAGGTTTTCAAAATGTGTACCATGCTGTTATTGAACCCAACATTATCAAGCAAGATCAAGAAAACATCGACATAACGAAAGATGCTTTCGTGTAAACCTTCCTATCCTTGGCAAATTTGAGAAAGGTGCCCGTCCTGTTGACTTTTTTCTGTGTCTCCGTTTTGTTTGCGCCCCCATTTTCATCACGAACAGTTTCAAACTAGCCCAACTTCCCATTCTGCTTAATCATACAACCACTGAGCCACAATAGGTATGAGTACTCCCAGAGATCTATAAATGAAAAGTAGAGCATAACCAATTCCACGTATATGGACAGTAACTCATTAATGCTATCGCGTCATAGCCTCAAGGCGGAGCTGAAATTTTCCCTCCAATTGTAGTACGCTAGCACTAAAGCCCTCAGTCACTCATTTCGTTCACCGCTCACGGATTTCACCGAAATTTGTCTGGAGCGTATGTAACCGTGAATACCGAGCCTCGAACTGAAACCAAATTGAAAACCGAAAACCTAATTCGCACATGTCCTAACCACGCTAAATTGTCCGTCATTTTTAGTGCACTAGCACTTTAAGTGACCATTCCCAGTATTATGCCCTTGTCCGTCCGTCCGTCCGTCCGTCCGTCCGTCCGTCCGTCCGTCCGTCTGTCTGTCTGTCTGTCTGTCTGTCTGTCCGTCTGTCTGTCTGTCTGTCTGTCTGTCTGTCCGTCCGTCCGTCCGTCCGTCCGTCTGTCTGTCTGTCTGTCTGTCTGTCTGTCTGTCTGTCTGTCTGTCTGTCTGTCTGTCTGTCTGTCTGTCTGTCTGTCTGTCTGTCTGTCTGTCTGTCTGTCTGTCTGTCTGTCTGTCTGTCTGTCTGTCTGTCTGTCTGTCTGTCTGTCTGTCTGTCTGTCTGTCTGTCTGTCTGTCTGTCTGTCTGTCTGTCTGTCTGTCTGTCCGTCCGTCCGTCCGTCCGTCCGTCCGTCCGTCCGTCCGTCCGTCCGTCTGTCTGTCTGTCTGTCTGTCTGTCTGTCTGTCTGTCTGTCTGTCTGTCTGTCTGTCTGTCTGTCTGTCTGTCTGTCTGTCTGTCTGTCTGTCTGTCTGTCTGTCTGTTTTATGACACGTGAGGAACCTGCTCACGGTGTTAGGCGGCAGCTCAATTAATCATGATAGGCTGCTCGGGAAGAGCAACCTGGAACGCAACCCAACGCAAGTCCCACCGATGGCAACACTCGCCACAGAAGGGCGGTGACGCATCGCTTTACTGCTGCACCACTGCACCTGGAGTGGTTGGAAGACTTCCAGGGATCGATGAATTTAGAGAAAGACCAATTCCTCATATATGGGCATTCACCTATTATCGCTATCCGAACGACCTCCATCCCGGAACACTGGATCTGAACACCTGAACCGAAGTGAAGACTAAACTGTTAGGGCACCTGATTCGGATCTGACCTAACCACGCAAATCGGGCGCATAATTTTTTTGTCATGGCGGGATATTTTGGGTAATTCAACACCATGCAAACACATGGCTAAAGAAGCTTCATATTTAGCTTAGGGCTAATTAGCCTCACTTAAGCAACCAAGGATTAGGGAGAACAAATTTCCTGCGTGTGAAGCCGGTTCTACTTTTTGTAGTAACGCCACGAATACTCCTACCACATATCCTATGCAGCTCATATGACCAATGTCCTCCTGGCTTGATAGGAACATGTTCAGTGTATATTCAAGCGAATAGTAAAGGAGCGTTTACACCTGTCTGCCTTACTTTCTTTTATTGGTGGGTTTTCTCGGCACAGCCCTGTGCTGTCTTTGTAAAGTTTTCCAGCAAATATGTGCATGGTCTCTCGACACTTTGTTGGCGCTTTCACTCCATGCATACTGAATCACGAAATGAATTGCCATCTGCACTCTGGCTGACTTATTCTAGATTGGAGCTTCGAAAGCTGCATTTTCTGTGCTTTTACTTCCAGCGGTGAGACCAGTTGATTGCGTCTATTTCATTTCTTGCCTGCAGTAAACGGCCGGAGAACGTCCGATCAAATCACCATAGGCCTCGCCGGCGTAAGCCTAATCTTTGACGTCATCCTGTTGGCCAGCGCCGCAAAGGTACAGTATTCTCTTGAAGCTCTACTAAAACAGTCGTTTGCAGAAAACACACTTCTTGTTGCAAGCTTGTGGACGAATGTTCACTGGTACTATGTGGCGGCGAAAATGAACAGCATTGAACTTAGCAGTTTTCCTGAAACTAAATTATTGTGGCATTGCTGTATGAGCACTGCATCAATACATTTCTTTCCGATAGTAATCGGTGGCAAAACGATTCTCAAATATCAACAAGGAGCAGTTTTTCATAAAACCAAATACATTATTTTTTTCCATGTACGTTTGATTTTCATCTTTTTTATACACTGTATATTCGGTGCTTTTGCACATTTAATGAACGTTTTCTGCTGTTCCGCTGGGAATGACCACCTAGCTTTCACGTGCCCATAGCTGGATGAATTCGCCGTCGTACTAGAAATATTACTTCGAAAGCACTATTCGGATCGGTAAACCCCGATCAAGATTTTGCGATCTATGTGGGTTTGTGCCAAATAAACAAAATAATGCCGCGGCAGGGTTTTGAACTTACGGTTGTGGTGACACATGAGCTTCTCCGGCGTGTGCACAAGAGCACATTGCTATCACCGCAGCCCTATCGCGCCTCGTGTTGAACTAAAACACAATCTCGCGCTGTACATTAAACTTCGTGGTCTTCATCAACTAATACTACCGTCAAATATCGTCGCCAGACGTGCCGACGGCACAGTAAAGCAAAATGAAGAGCCAACCAGCCTAATTTCATTCTTTCACACGTCTACTCAATTGAACTACGTTAAAATTCTGCCACTTTTTCATGTCGTAAATGTGGCATACCGCTGCCGTGTTCAAAATCAGCCTTTAGACGAGAACGTTCACCTAGCCAAATGGATTGGCGCTGCCATCTCCCAGGGAACGGCAGTACCGGCGAATAATAGCGGGGAGTTTGATCATTCGGTTTCCAGGAATGTGGCATTGTCGGTTAGACTTTTGGTTTTACCTGAGAAGCCAGGAATGTAACTGCGGCAAATTCACCACTTTAGAATGCCGTCTTCTATACAAAATCTTTTTACTAAACTTTTCGCGAACTAAAACGAGGAATGAGAAGAAGGCGGTTCTTTAAAGTATCAACATAAAGACGTGCATAATTTATTGGATGAGGGTTGTCGGCATAAAACTTTCTGCCAACGGTAACTATTACATTGGCTGAAATTTGTACCAGACAGACAGAAGGACGGACGGACGGGCGGGTGGGCAGGCTGGCGGGCAGGCGGGCGGGCGGGCGGGCAGGCGGACGGGCAGGCGGGCGGGCGGGCGGGCGGGTGGGCGGGCGGGCAGGCGGGCAGGCAGGCAGGCAGGCAGGCAGGCAGGCAGGCAGGCAGGCAGGCAGGCAGGCAGGTTTATTCGGCATCATGTGCACACAATGTCAGGAACATGGGCAAAAAAGCAGAAGAATCGGGGCTTGACAAAGCCTACGTTCTCTCTAAGTACACGCTGCTGAATTTCTGCAGGTTTTTTACAAAACAATTTTTCATTGCAATGATTAATACAGACTCCAAAGATAACACTTACAAGCATAGGTAACGATTCAATATACATAGTAATATGAAATAGGGATACGAAAAACATAATTATCCAAAAATGATACAAAAATTACTAGAGTACAGAGGAAACAGCGTAAAAGTTTTTCCATATAAAGATATAAATGCTGGAAACTAACAAAGCAGGTTAACATCGTCAAGTGAGTTGTGTAATGATGGCAGTCTGTATTTTAGTGACTGGTTCCTGTAGTTAGTGTTTGCGGACAATACCATGTGTCGCTGTTCAGTTCAGTTAAGTTTATTTATTTCTTGCTGCAGAGAGCGGTGGGCCTCGGCAAAACAGCTGTCACTTGACAAACTCCCTCGGCTCACATCATCCAGCAACAGTGGCGCCATTGGTAACATACATACAAGAAAGGCGTACATAAACCTAAGGCGTAATTCACAATTTATGAATGAACAGCGGAAACACAAACTAAGCGCGCTATATAACATAAAGGACACGTAATATGCAAAATTCAAAGCATGCACTGAAAGCATTATTTAAACATTCTATATACAGAGATTATAAACAGATTATATACAGAGAGCACTTCATTTCACTGCAGTGAACACATTCACAACGCAAAAAAAGAACAATTTTCAACATACATGAATGAAGACAACATGATATTGGCGTGCTTGCAGGTTAAGCTAAGCATGCAACGAGACTGCATATTTCGACCGTATAGAAATACATAACATTCACAGACTATAAAAGAAAGAAAAAGAGATTTATTTAGTGAAAGAACGCCGGGAGGTCAGCTCTGCTGCATGTATTAATGTCAATGCCTGCATCAAAGAGACGGTTGTGTAGTGCGGGAAGCTAATATCTAAGCATCTGTAGCCCGTACTTAGTTCGTGGCGTCTTAGGGGTGTAGTGCCGCGGACGGCGTAGCGGGTATGTAGGCACTAGGATCTCAAGCTTAGCGATTTGAGATAATGTTGAAATTTTGTCCCGTGTTTCCTCCTTGTAGCGCAAGTACAGACGTATATCATAGAGACTAAGTATTCTCGGCAAGCTACTATTGTAAAAAAGGGCTGCGCAAGGATAATCATAGGGTTGGTTGAAAATAATTCTTAAGGCCTTCTTTTGAAGGAGGTAAGTATTTTGAAGAGTGGCCTTTGGAGCAGCTCCCCAAACTAGGTTGCAGTAATTCAAATGTGACATGAAGAGGGTTTTAAACAGAAGCAGTTTAATTGGGGTAGAGAAAAAATGGCTATACCATGATAGTACGCCAACTACACGTGCAACCTTAAGGCATATATGATAAATATGTGTATCCCGGAGCAGTTTCTATACTACTCGAGGCATTGCAAATTTGTATGGAGAAATTTTATATTCTTCCTTTTGGACGAAAGAACACTTCTTTCGTTTTCGAAACAAATCTCTGTAAAGCATTAGAGTTTACCCAGCGAACAAGCGCTAAAAGCGTCTTATTTGCAAGGATAATGAGGTCATCGGGGTTGTAACCACTGAAGAATATGCTTGTGTCGTCCGCGTATATTATGAAGTTTGCATTTTTAGTAATAGTGGTAATATCATTGATGTATAAATTGAACAGAATTGGACCTAAGATACTCCCTTGCGGGACGCCAGTTTTGATTTGTGTCATGTGCGAGGAGCATCCATTGATATCGACATATTGATATCTGCGCGAAAGATAAGAACGAATTAGCTATAGCACATGGCCACTGATACCATATCTATGAATTTTCGCAAGAAGTGTGTCATGACTAATGCTGTCGAATGCTTTTTTAATGTCTATGAAAACCCCAAGTGTAATCATTTTTTCTTCAAATTTTGCTAAGATAAATACTTTTTCGGCCGCCAATGCAGTTTCAGTAGAACAGCCTGTCTGAAAACAATCTTGAGAGCAGGTGATAATTGTGTGGCAACCCAAAAAATGGTGCCGGCGTTTAGCGACCACTTTTTCAAGATCTTTAGAAAACACTGGTAGAAGAGATATTGGTGTATAGTTGGCGATATTATTGCGATAACCTTTTTTTAAATACAGGCAGTACTCTAGCAACTTTCATCTCCGTGAGAAACGTACCCGTTTTAAGACATAGATTAAAGATATGAGTCAGTGAGGATGAAATAACGTCTATAACACACTTAACAGGAGAAATTTGAACTCCGTCCGCATCACATGATGTGCTATTGTGTTGTTCCTTGAAGATTGATCGATCTTCTTCATTGTTAACTGCAGTAGGAAAAACTCTGTGGGTTGTTAGACTCAAGAAATTCGTTCGCTTCCGGGTTATATTGTGACCGCGAGTTAACAAGGAAGGAATCATTAAACGCATTAGCCAAGTTGAACCTACTCATCTCAACACCAATAACTGTTAAAATATCAGGAGCTTTGGTAATACTTGAAGGGTTAATGATGTTGGAAAGCTGTTTCCACAATATATCCGTACGGCCACAGCTACTCTCAGAGATATCCCTGCAGTAACAGCCCTTAGCGGTTCTAGTATCGCGGTTTAATTGGTTGCGATAAGCTTTGTACTGTGTCCAGTCATCAGGCTCTCTCGTTTTGATAAATTTCCAGTAAATTTTATTTTTTACCTCGATGCGATGCAACAAACACGATGAAATCCATATCTTCCTAATTCTTGTTCGTTTTGTCACCTTTCGTAAGGGGGAAATTATTTTGATACAGGGCAATAAACTTGCATAAAAAAGTGCGGTATGCGCTATTAGGACACATTATAGAACAAATGTCTTCCCATGTCTCATTTTGTACTGCTCTGAGTTAGTAAGACCCATTAATACCCTCTCGAAGTGAGAACACCTTAAAGCAGGATGCGTGTGCACCTTTGGTTGAGACGTTGCCTTCTTCATCACAACTTCGAAGCACAATCGCAGTGTTTGATATTTTCCATCGTTTGTGCAGCATCATCGTAAAGTCATCCACAATGAAGCGTGAGTGCATGCAGTAGAATTTGTATACTTGAGCGGTGAACGTGACCAAAATATTATAGGATGCGAGTTTGAAAAGTATATTTATTTTGTGGTCGCTTTTCCTTTTTTGTATAGAGCGTCAGAAGGGCTCATGCAAACCCTGCATTTTGGTTGCGTCAACTTTGGATAAAATGTATTACTTTATCCCAATGCGGAATGCACTGACAACCAAACGGCAATATAAATTATGCAGACTTCTACGTATACAGCTCCAAGCGCTCAGTGAAAACCTTTTTTTAATCCACACAACCATGCGGACACTGGGACGGCGGTGACAAAAAACTTCTCAGACACCTGCTTTTGATCATATTAATTAGGTAAATGCTGTTAAGTTGATGAATGAGAAGTGTATTAGTAATCGCATCGAATGCGTCGAACAACCGTAGAATAGAATATTGCTACGGACGATGCTTTTACGTTGTTCCTTACAACCAGGAAAGCACCAAAAACTTGCCAGAATCCCAAGTGATCGGAAGATCGAATCGCTTCACAATTATCACTCTCACGTATGTATAGCGTATATCTACGTTAAAACCCCAGGAACAAAGTAGCGTGCATTTAAGTCCGCTACGCAGTCTGCTCTTTGACTGCTCTCTCTGAATACCTGCCCATGGGCTCTAAACTGAGCGAATAAATTTCTAATTGTCGAATTCAAGGCAAAAAAATTGCTCCTGATTCCAGGCAATTCAAGCTCGTGTGCGCAGAAATATCCATATTTTTCAAAAACACTTTTTTTTTGCATTCGCTCTAGCGCAGTGATGTCGCGCATACGTTGAACCGTTTGCTTTGAAATGTATAATAATAATAATATTAATAATTGGTTTTGGGGGAAAGGAAATGGCGCAGTATCTGTGTCATATATCGCTGTGAACCTGAACCACGCCGTAAGGGAAGGGATAAAGGAGGAAGTGAAAGAAGAAAGGAAGAGAGAGGTGCCGTAGTAGAGGGCTACGCAATAATTTCGACCGCCTGGGGATCTTTAACGTTCACTGACATCGCACAGCACACGGGTGCCTTAGCGTTTTGTTTCCACAAAAACGCAGCCCGAAACCATAATCTTGAACAACTACTTTGTACCTTGCCCTCGGCCTGCTTGTCACAGGCAATAGCCTTGCATTTCTCCACAACTGCGTAGTAATACAGAAGAGAACGCTAAATAGCTTTAAGAGATTAAAAAGTGCCTGAAAATTGGCATGGCCACAATTAACCACTCTTATGATGCAGATAAATAAAAAAAACCAGACGCCAGACATGCATACTCAGAACTAGATATGATTTTACGGCCTAAATCTATATGAAGCTAAACGCGCTAAGTAATCATACTATTCATAAACCTAATATTTAGCGTGTCGTTTCATTTCATGTATCAAGCTAACAAAGCTCGCAAAAAATTGTTTCCCTCTGTTGTTTTCAGGAGCACGGGCCAATGATCCAGTTGTGCGGACTCTGGGGCTCCATAGACTGCGTCGCGGACGCCGTTATTGGATTTCTCTCGGCCAACTACACCATGCCGAGCTTTGTAAGCAATGTTTTCTTGGTGCGATTCATGGGTTAGCCTTCTAATTTTCAGTTCGACGTTTTCATTCAAAGCAAAGTATGGTGCTGACAAATATCTGCTGCATTTCCTGTTCTTCAAGCTGTGTCTAAATATGAGTGCCAACATTTGGAAGGTAACAATCGTGCAGCACTACCTATGCACAGCCAGCGGCTATTCTGTCATTTAAACTTTTCTACACTGTCAAAGAGAATTAAAAACGCGCGGAAAGAATTCCAAAAGCTGCAGAAAAAGTGCAATCAAGCAACCTACGAGAACAGATTCCATCATTGCTAACAAATTAAGGAGGAGAAAGTTATAAATGATTGTTAATCTGTGTTCTTTGCATATTTTCTCGCCTTCAAGGAGCAAAAGAAAACAGTGGTAAGTACACATTCTGCTTAAACTCTCCGCTGCCGTTGCTCAGAGGCTGTGGCGTTCAGTCAATCTGCAAGAGTTGGCATGTGCACTTGTTAGAAGAACCCTACACGACTAAAATTCTTCAACAGCTCCTTCTAATGCAGCATTCCACACAGCACAAATGGGGTTCCGCCACACAAGAAAAATTGTCATTCAATTTGGTGTAGAGCTTCAAGCACGGCGATCTCCTTATTTTGATCCCAACACCCATCTGCACTGATGATAAAGCAAAACTACAAAATATAATCGGTGTAAGAAAACGCTAACTGCTGGAAAGTATAAAACCGGAAGGTTGATGCTTCAGCATAAAAATTGAGGCTGTTTGGTTAGGCCTAACGAAGGAGCGGTGCTCATAGATGAACGGAGATGGAGGACGGCAGGCAGATTTCTCCTCCTGTGTGGTCGTTCGCCCCTTCCGGTGCAGGCATTAAAGCAAAATTTAAAATTTAGCCTTCACTTTGTGTATGGGTCTTTTCAGCGCGGACCCGAGAGTGCTCGTCCGGATATGCACAGGCGATCGCGGCATCGGCAAGCGTGCAGAGAGCCATGGAGGCTGCATTTTCAATTCAGCTATTACAATGGTCACACCAATCTCCCTAAGTAATCGAGAAGCCAGGTATTCCAGAGTATCTGAGAGGAGGTAAGCGGCTACAAAGCTATACAGCATTTTCAGAAACTTGGCCGATCGAGAGAATTTCTTCGTGCTTCGAATCTTGGGCCCTGCAAACTATCATCCCTCTTGAGCAGCCTCTCTGCGAGATAAGACAACCACGACGGCTACCAGATAACCGGCCGCTGCCGAATTTGTCAGCCAATTAAGAAGAGAACTACGTTAGTCTTAAGCATTAAGGGGAACGCCCCAAGAACTGTAGTTCCCCTGTGCGATTTCTTCTGTATGGCCTCCGCTTCGAGATCTCATGTGTACAGAAACGTTCCGTCAGTGTTAAGTACGAAAAGTAAACCGAAAGCCATGGCTTTTTTTTTCTGTGAAAAACAACATTGACAGACTACTTCATTCCATGAAGGAAGTGTGACGGTGAGATTCCTCGGGAGGTCGAGGGACGGGCCGCTTTCACATGATGATATTCGGCGCATTCATGACCTGAGTGCGGCATGTTGATATTCTACTCGCCCATTTTATTCAGAGTAGTGCGCTATTCTTTCTAATCTCGGTTCTTGTACTCTTACAGCGCGCACACAAAGAGTCACATTGAAGCCTACAGTTGCGCTTAGAAGACAGCTAAATTAAGGCTGCTCGGTGTAAGGCACTTTTCACAATCCCTTTCCCCGCTGACGTTTTCCCTTGCTACTCACAAGATCTCTGCCTGATCTCCACATGACGCTTGTTTATTTTGTCCTGCCTGCTCCGCCGCTCTCTTCCTTGTTTAGCCCTCTCAACTGTCCCCTCATGAAGCGCTTCAGATGTCCAAATGTCATGTGTTCAGGGAGAGACAGGCACACAGACAAAAACTTCGTCTCACAAGGTAACTCGATGCACACAGGGCCCCTGGGTCTTGGCACGATCCTACTCACGGGCTGAACGTTTATCTGATGCTGGTTCAACACAACTTCTGGGCTTTTCCAGCCCTCATATTCTCTGCCCACGCCGTTCATGCACTACTCCGAGCCTCTTTACATCGCGCGCCCCAACTGTCGTGTTCCGCTTCATAGGCCAGTAAAGGTCTGTGCGTTCACGGGAAGACCGCGCAGTTCGTTCTGGGAGAATTTCACACAGCATTTAACATTGCCAGCTTGTCTGCACCAAGCCACCTGGCTGCGCTTGAGCTACAATCGTGAGCGGAGCTCTGTGGCAAGTCAAGAGTGAAAACTTAGCTCTCGCACTAACGTTAGTTCATTTGATAAAAACACTCATATCTTAATGCTCTTATTTTTTGGCTTTCTCTTAGGTCCAGAAGCAGGTAAGCTTACAAAACTCCTTGCTCTTGAGTGCATTGAAGCAAAAGAAAATCAGACATAATTTCAGCGACATCCTCTACATCAATATATCACATGCAAATAGGTGTTGGCAAACATTTCACGGAGGTGGGCTGTGGGTTTCTTGTTTTCATCCTAGTCTGCTCAAAGGAAAACGAAATATAGATGGCTTCACTAGGAAACCTTCTATTAACTTTTTGTGTCACCAAGCTTTTTTCCACTGGCATGTTAACTTGTTCGTGCTGTAATACAAATCAGTGCAACACGTTTTAACGTCGGTTTTACCACACATCAACGCTGCGCTTCCTGCTGAAGGATTCTTCAGTTTTCTTCTCCAGTTTCAAAGTGCAACTAGCCGGCAGAAAAGAAACTGCATACTCTGGATCTCTTTGGTTCAAAGCGAGATGTTATAGTAGAAGGTACTACCAGTTTGTACACAGCGGAGATCTAAATAACTGCACAGTTATATTAGTGGTGCACTAATGAATCGAATTAAATTTCAAGGGGGGGGGGTGATAACATTGGTTTAATTTGTTCTAAAGCATTTGGAAAGCTCGGGTACATGAGGCGCAGCTTCACTAATCCTCCAATGTCTAGTAGTACATTATGCACCTGCTGTCTGGAGCCTTCGTCATTATTCTCCTATTAACCTCATTGTGAGCATCTGGAGAAAATCAATCAAGTTCATATATCCTCGATATGATCAACACATCTCACCCCCTTGTGCCTGGCCTTCAGTGAGCCTAATCCCTCTATCCGCGTACTCACATAGAATCTGTGAAGTTCTTACACTGCATCGTCAACTCTTAACCTGGGTCACATAACCTCTTTATTTTCACGGATGTTCCGCAATCAAGTCGGGGTCACTATAACCTCAAGTTTAGGCCACGCTTTGCCCGTGCTCATAATTTCAAATAACAGTTTTTTTCGCACACAGTTGAAGAACGAAACTTATTTCTTGGAATATAATATCTACCTCATCAAACTCAGTTCTAAAAGAAATTATTGCGAGATGATTTTATGAGATTTGTCGTGTTTGCAGTGCATTGCTTCCATTTCTTTCATGTTACTGAAGTTTTGATATTTTGTTCATTTCTTGTATTCTGCCGTACAGTTTTGTTTTCATTGTGTTTTTTTGGGCATCAAGGTTATGGATGATTTGTTTACCACACTCCTGTAATAGCCTAATATATGGGCGGCAGTATGTATGAACACAAATATGTTAGTCCTGAGAACCTGATGCAAAATTACGAATGCAAATGGTGCGGCAAAAGCGAGGTATGAGCAAGTCTTCTTGCACTGAACTAACCTGCGGTGCATAAAGCAAGACGAATTCAGAATTAGACCCATGCCAAGAAATGTACATCACATTCCAGAACATTTGAATGGCACAATGCAATGCTTTTCAGGCTCTCAAGAGGAGACATCGAGTTCCAGCGCTCTCCGTAAGCGATATGCTTCGCAAGATTCCTCATATTCTGGCATGTGTTTGACAATCTGGGCTTCTCTATTGCGTCAGGAGATGCCTATGTATTTATTTATTTCGTGCACCTTCAATGCAAGAGGCATCATAGAGTGAGTTGGTTACATAAAGCTACAAAACAACGCACAGTGCAGTGCAGTAAATGGTGGTACAGAAATATATGGTTCACAGTTATATGTTATCTAATGTGTTTTGATGCGCTGCTAATACTGTGCATACAGTGCATACAGTGCAGCAGTACAGTATAGTAATTGGTAGTGCAAAAAACAAGTAATTTCTCCTAATTATACAGCGTTATCTAGTGTGGTCTTGAAGTGTCGGTTGCCAACTATTGTAGCGGTTGATGTGGGAAGGCGATTCCACTGATCACCTGTGCGCGGAGAGAACGATTGAAACATTGCAATGGTTTTGCGTAATGATACTCCTATCTTGTTGTCATCTAGTCTTCATCAAATGTATTGGGAGCGGAGGTCAGTGCGTCGCGAAGGGAAGGATGGTGAAATATCTGTGAAAATGTGAAGGTCTAGGGGCTTTACGGCGAGATGCTAAAATTGACTGGCTAGAATTTAATTTCATTGCGGAAATGCTTGCATTACGGTTACAATCGGAGAGAACAAAACGAGCAGAATTGCTTTGTACCATTTCTAACGAGTTAACAGCATTTTGTTGAAAGGATTCCAAAACTGCTGCAGCATACTCAAGCTTTTTTCGGACCACTGACCTGTATAACAGCAGTTTTAAAGAAAAACGTGAATTAGAGAATTTATGGTTTGACATCCGAGTATGTGATTAGCATTATTAATTACGTAAGAAGTGAGTATGGACCAAGTGAGGTTGCTAGTAATATGGATACCAGGATATTTGTAAGACGAAACCGGATCTAAAGTGACATGGTTAACGTAGTAAAAAGGGAGCTGCTTAGAAGTTCTTGACAAACACAGAAATTAATTTTGGCGTTTAGTTCTGTTGAACATGATTGATACCAGATATAGACAGTGTTAAGGTTTCCATATTTCCCTGAAGGTTATGCAATCATATGCGAATAATCGAATGTTAGAGGAAACTTAAGAGGGTCGATCATTAATGTAAGTTAAATTAAAGAAAGGAGAGGGCCAAGTACCGACCTTTGAGGCACGGCAAACTACTGTGCTTTTCTGCGACTTTGAGTGATTCGCAGAAACAAATTGCATACGGCTAAAAAGAAAGCTCTCGAGCCAAGCAAGCAGTTTGGGGTCATGTTATGTCGATGTAACTTAAACATTAGAAGATTATGGCATACTTTATAAAACGCTTTCGAAAAATCTTAAAATATACTGTGACAGGTGAAGAGCGGTCTAGGATGACGTCTAGATTATGCGTAAATGACACTAGTTGCGTTTCAAATGAATATGTTTTGCGGAAGCCACGTTGCAATAGTGAAAAATAATGAATTAGTTAAATAATTCAGCGTTAATGGCTCAAACATTTAGTTAACCGTTAATGAGCCAAGAGCTCTCAGAATCATCGCTGAAGTGTTAAGTGTAAATTTACTCAGATTACCTGCGGGAGTGTGGTTACAAGAATAATTGTTTTTCTGTGCTTGGCTTAAATAGCTGCCGTTCTGAGAAGACTATTTTTCTATTACGATTGCGTCCTTATTTATCACATCACTCGATGTCAGCCGTATAGTGTGTCATTGGTTACTGTCATGTTTTGCACGGGCAGATTTTCAGCTGGCGTTTTTATTCATTGTAGAAGTGTTTGTTGAGGTGTGTTATGCATTAGGACAAAAACAGCTAAGGTTATGCTCAAAGCACAAGTAGAAACTAAATGAACAATGATCTATTAAACCTACCGTTTGTCTAAGATTTTTGCTTTCTTTAAAAAACCTAAAAATATGCGAGAGATTAGGAAGCGATTTTCACCTAAGGCTAGCATCAATGGGTGAAAAAAAAGCATATGTTCAGGGCAGGATACAGTAAACTATTTTTCCTTAGAATTTAGAGTTTTGTGCTTGAGATCAAAACAGTTTAGCTCGTGTCAGCGTCTTTTTCAAAGAGATTTGTCTTTTGTCGGAAGCTACGTGTCAGGTGCCCGAATTGTATAAGTACCTGTCTGTTTTACTGATAGTTTATTTGTAGTTTAGTGTAGTACTAATTTCAGCGAAGGTCCCTGACTCCGGCAGCCTCGCCGGTATACTGAAGTTTATATTCTCAGCTCTCCTGTACTAAGTAATTCTTATTTGACTTTATTTAATTGTGTATTTCTCTCCCATAACACGTCGACGAATTGAGCCATTGAGGCGTAGAAATACACAAAGTGCAGCAGGTAGAAATATAAGATTATTTTGGGGTCGCTAGCTTCACACGTGAGGCCCTAGTGGTTGCAAAGGCTCTCTACGTAAACATGGAGCTCTGTGTATCAAAATATATCTCGTGACCTCCGTGACAGCGACCGGAATATGTTGTTGAAACAAATACTGGAGGCCCATAGATAATAATATATCTGAAGCTTTGTAAAGAAACTACACAAAATACAAGAAAAACTGTTTTTACTGCCCCATGTTTATTTATTATTTATGGCTGGAAAGAAAAGGTGGCGGCTAGCCAGTGGCCTTCTTAACCTGCAGTTCATTCACACTTTCGAGAGCAGACTTTTCAGCAGCACACTATCGAACACAACAAACGACGCATCGGGGGTCGGAGGTGGACAATGAGAAATGAAAAAAGCGGCAACCTATCTTAGTCTCGCTCTGCCCCAAGAGTGACGTGGGCGGCTGACTTGACGGTTTTCGGCGAATCGTGGGCAAATCATGGTCATACCTAAGGCACTCTCATGGTACTTCAGGGAGAGCCCAATGTCAACTGAAAAAAAAAACTGACAGGAACAAAGACAGCGAAAGGTGCCGTACGGCGGCAGGGCTCACAAAGTTTCCGAAAGGGGTAGGTTTCCTCTCTAACGAACTGTCGTTGGAAGAAGCAAGAGGGTTACTATTTACTCTTCGTGTGCATTTTTTTTTTGGAAGTTATGAGCGACACTCGCTTGCTGGGAACATTTCGTGTCATTGCAAATAAAACTTTGATGAAGGTACGCTGAGGTCTCTTAGGATATTGAAAAACAAGCGGAATGTGTGCGGTGTACGCAGGGGCGCAGGCCGCCTGCAGATATGCTCTTACTGGTGCAAGAGCCCCGGTTCTGGATGAACTCGGAGTCTACGAATAGCTAGAAGTGAAACAGATGGCTGAGAAATTATTCCCAGTGTGTTGGTCAACCGATTCAAAGAAATGTGGTGCGATCAATAAAGATTTTTATTTGAATGTTTGTAAAGAAAAAGTGGGCTAGAAACGTAGTTTTCTTCCTGTGATGAAAGTGCGGTCAGATGAATGACTTCTTTTGTTTCCAATTAATTTGAAGCCGTGACACGCATACTGTTAAGAAGCACACACGTGTGCAATGCTCTCGACGTTGTGAGCTCGATGCACGCAAAAAAACAATAAATAATTATTTTGAAGCATGTTCATGTGGCGTTCAACTAGAACATGAAGAATTTTTCTAATATTTCAAATTTTACTGGTGGATTCGTACAAGGAATCACACTGTACTGTGCCATACAAACTGACTTGCCATATTTAATTTTCTTTATTTTTCCCAACTTTTATCTTGCAGATGCGTTACATATTACAGGTAATGCCTTTCTTTATTTACTCGCTTCCATCATATCCCTTCAAAGCGGTTCTTTCTTCTTTCTCCCTCTGTGGACAATCCTGCCTCAGTATTTTGAAAAAGAAAATGAATATTGGCTAGCCGAATGAGGATTCCCTAAAGAAAGAGAAATGCCGTCATGAACAATAACTGTTTGATATATTTCAAATAATCATTTAATATATTAACATTTCTATTCCGGCAGTCAATTTGATTTTGAATTTTCGGTAGGCTCTGCACTATCATGTTCACTCATTGCGTCTGGTCAGATCCCAATTGCGATATCACGTGCCTTCAGCCTAATGCTGTTGCTTCGCTTGCATTTTTTTTTCTCTGCTTGCAGCAAAGAAGGAGGGTAAGTTGCCGGCTTGTCATGCGATTCTTCTTTGATTCTGGATAAATGCCAGGCGCAAAGATTGTATGATGCCTTTACAGAAATTGTAGCAGTAAAATACTATTTGAAGCTAACAAAACTGAGTTTTAGTTGGTTCTCTGGTGTGTGGGAAGCTGTTAAGACAAAACTGCAGAGACCAAGCCATGACAGTGAATGAACGCTACTCAAGAAACAGAGCGGACTATACAGCTCATTACCCACTGTGTCGCTCTCTCGCACATCCGCCTTGCCAGTGTATTAAGCACGTCACCACAGTACACTGTCGGTCGTATACGCACGCGCTGTACAGTTTAAGCCCCGTAAACTACGGAGGCCGTCAGGAACCATGAATTCGACCCTAAGTGTTCTATTTTGTTGTGTCCAGTACTCAACTCCTCCGCGCGGCTTGTGTACGCGTTTAAAGCTGCACAGTAGTGGCATGCTTTGCTAAATACAACGGGCAACGCAGAGGAACCTTGCTTATTGTTTTCTAAAATGGCAAGTAAAAGAACCCCATAATATCGCTGGGTGCACTCTGTGTCGTTTCGATGTGGTTCTCAAAGCGGGTTCTGAAAGCGAGAAACATATACACTGGGAGACGAAACTTCGCAGTGCATTAAATGAGTCACCTCTCTTTCTCTCTTTTGCTCCAACTAGGAGGTAAAATTAACGTATCACTTAAGTACGGACGAGCGGGAAACCGAGCATTAAGAAATAAAAGCGAGGAGTAATACGCCTCTTAGCGAGCCTGCATTACCGAGTTCCGTACCTACTTAAAATAGAGCGTATTGCAACATGTGAACATAACTCCTGACCAGAACATATAGCTGTTTGGTTACACCAGCTGCCACGGCGCGCATAGAAGTGATAACTTCCGGGTTCAACCTATGACATACGTTTCGCATGCTCCTAGAGAATAGGTCAGGCTGGACAAAACAAAAATGTATATGCTATTGCCGTGGATATTTGCAGTGATTGTTCGTTTTTCAATTCTGCCGCCACACTACTTTATCGCTTTGTTTTGCCACACAAGGCGCGACTTGATTTATCTCGATTGATCGCAGCCAGGCAGAGCTGATTCTACGTTGTTCCGGAATGTTCTAGTAACTTTGCACGCTTTATCTCGAAAGTTCGCTATCAGCTTTAAATTGAGCATGGCCGACAGCGGCGGGCATTCTGTTCGACGACCGCCGAGCACGCTTGTCGCTTCGCCGCCGCCGAGTGATTCAGTCTATGTTGGGTGCAAGTCAACCCAATAAACAATTTTCTTTTAGAGGACCCTTTTGTCCGTCTTCATCGCTGCTTCGTCTGCCGTCACCACTACATGACACTATGCACCAACCACGCACTAAACGCTGCTAGAGTCCGACAAATCCTCATAAGCCGATAACTCTCCTGATTAAAAGTAGCCAATACCTGTTTGCAAATTTGAGCTTTGCTTGATTTCATTAGTAAGTCATGGTGACTGCGAACTATAATTATATCCCCCAAAAAAGTTTCACTCCACAAAGATGATTCTGCTCTATTGAGTTGATACCATGCTTAGGCCTTTTGTTTCGGGCTTTTTTTTCCTTTTTCTCTGTGGATTGAAGTTTGGAAGTATAATTTGAATGTATATGCCAAAATGAAAGATGTGCTGTGACATGCCACTGCTTACTGTGCAGGAGAAGGTAACCTTGTCAACCAGTATTCGCTTTTACTCACACCAGCGATCACCACGTAAGCGTTCTTAAAAGTACATCCGTATTATTATTATCTCAGCTAGCAGACACTCACAATATAATTGCCTTTATTTACTAATTTAGTGCAATTCAGTGGGAACAAGTTTTAACCTTTCGTAGCTGTTGATTTTCTCACAGGGCCTTAGAGATGGAAATATGTTGATAATTATGTTTGTAGGATGCTTCACGTCTTAATGATTCATTGTTGCTTAATCGCGTTGCTCGAGGATAATTACGGAAAGGCTAACTCTTTATTAATAATTAATACACACACAAAGAAACAAGAAAGAAGAAAAATTATTTTCATTTGACTAACTCGTAGTTTGAACCAGCGAAACCAGCTTCCGGTTCTGCCAACACAGCTTGTTTTTAAACCCTACATCCCCGGCCTCGGAGGGGACAATAACCAGTCACGTAAGTTGATAGACATTCTCACAAGAATTCACTAGGGAAAGGAGGAAAGAAATGACCAATAAACGATTGGGGAAAGTAAAACACAGCCAGTCAAGAATAGGAGAAAGAAGAAAAAATCATTTGACTAACACTCTAAAATTTGCACGTGAATTGTCCACTATTGATATTTCAGAGTATTTTCCTTTCTTCCCGCGAATTTTTCACCACTATCGCTTTCACACAGATGCGCCTTGTTGCAGCCTCAAATGTTTAATCTGGTAACCACAGCTCCGAGCAAAGGCCATCCAACAAACTGTCTTACCAATCGCGATATTGATGCTTTGAGCAGCAGAGCCGCAGGCATGGGACGAGAGAGGTGCGACAAGGATTATGATGGCTCGACGCCGCCAGCGTGCGCCTACCTCAGCGTAAAACATGTGCACAATGAGGTGCAGCAGGTTTCCTATGGTCTCGGAGGGCACCTAAACCAAAGTTGACCTTCCCTGTATTCTCAGAGTCGTTCGCTGATCGGCTGTCTCGATCCCGCTGGGTAGCGAATGTGACTCACCGCCTTCCTCTGCTGTCATGCGGAACGCACAAAAAAGAACTCAACGGGCTTTTTTTTAACACGCATAGCGCTGTCGCATTTTCGCGGAAGAATAGAAATCCTTGAAGGTTTCCTATTCCGCTTGTTCTGTTTGCATGCTTAGAAGGATTCGTTTACTTAATTCTCTGTACGTCGACTCGCTTAAATTGGGGCACCAGGCTTTCATAACGCGGAGTTCATAGAGGCAAGCTATGTCGACGGACATTGCGGATGGCGGGTTCCTCGATCGCAACTTCTCCCTTCAAATGTCCTAATGGAGCGTCACCAATTTAAGCCCGATTGAAGTGGCTTAAAATTATTGAGGGCAGTGCAAACCATCCATGTAACAATGCTCTGTAACTGAGCAGGTATCAACACCCCCCCCCCCCCCAGACCTCTGCATTGGACTCGTGTGGTCCTTTTTACTTAGAGAGTGCCCACGTGGTTTTTAGGCCTTTTGCTCATGTACAGAGTTCTTGAAAGTCTGAAGCCCAACAATGACAAGGAATTATAGTCACCCCCCCCCTTTCTCTCTCGCTGTTTACACTTAGAATTGGGGCCCGTGAGTCACCCGGGTCGTCTGAACAGGGTCAGGATCAACAGGTCCCCTCTCGAAGTTCTCCTGCTCTGTGGCGGGGAATTTAATTAGGCTTTTAGGAGAGGAGAATCATGAACGGTTAATTCACATATTTGCAAGGAATGAATAAAAATCTTTATTGTTAAGAAGCATGGGGGGAAATCCGACTGTGCGGCCTGCTCCTGGCACCCCCCATCACTGGATACGAGCCGGTGTAGTTTCGGCTACTAGGCTTTGTTCTGGTGCAACGCCAGTGGGGGGATGGGTTGGCCGTGGCCCATTCTATGGGGATGCAAAACCCCATGGGAGTGGCAGCGACCCCCAAGCGACTCTGAGAGCCAGTTGCGCCCGTGAGGTTCGATTCCTGAGCGGAGGAAGGCCTGGTTATATCATCAGGCTGGACCCAGGGAATCCGGCACGGAATGCATGTCAAAAGAAAAGGTTTTCAAATAATGCATCCAGCCTCTGCACGTGGGGGCGAGCGCGGCTGGCGATCGACGCGCGGGTTTCTGGCTACGGAGGGGCCAGGTCAGCGCGGGGGCTTACAGCAGCCAGGCTCCTCGGAATCAATGTCCTCGCGGAAGCAGCCTCACGGCTGACCGCGGTGCCATCAGTCATTGTGGGACGCCGATGTAGGAGGACGTAGTACGAGCAGTGCGAAAACTGTCGATGTTGCGGAGTACCGGCGGAGTACGCCCAGGTCATCTCACCCTTAGCCACGTTCTTGGTTTGTGGCCCGGTCAGCCCGGCCTTGAACACGCCCTACTCAGTAGGCTAGCTAGGGGAGAAAATAAGTGCATGGTTGGTTGGTTGGAAGCACATGTCAGTCTCCCGGAGGTGTTAGGTCATGGTGCCGAAGGGCGGAAGGCCGATAGGCTGACGACTTAAGCCTCTACTGGATGGATCACACCACACATACTTCTGGTGTCTGAAAAAGCGCGAAAAGCGCTCGACGGCAAGTAGATGGCAGGTCCTAAACAAACCCCCAAAGACGGGGAGGAGCCCGAGGTAGGTGACCCAGGGTTACGTTTTCCTGTTTCCGGTGGTCGGAGCCCGTTGCGTTTGTGGGTGGTCAGGCATCCCGTGAGCGGGGCCGCATCATTGGGCAGTCTTGACGGTCTCCATGTCCTGGCCAGGCAGGCCAGTAATGAAGCCGAGACAAATGAAGGATGAGAGAAAAAACTCGCTGTCCTAATACCCATCCCGATTCCCATAACCCGTTCATCCAACCCCTTCCGCTACGTCTCAAGGGAATCTCCCCGGGCCCGCTGCCCCGCTGTGAGTCGCTATATAGCTTTTTAACCTTCCTCCCCTCTCATTTTTTCCATTTTCCCCACCTACGGGTGACAAAAGTATACCATTGCTTTAGGCCTTTTCATTTATTTTAAGATTGGATTAAGCTTGTTGTACGTCAGTGGTGCAAGCAGGGGCTTATTATTTCATCATTATTTTTAGGTTGCCCCAACCTAACGAATATTAAGAAGGATTCTCGCGGCGTAGGTGGGTACAGTCACGTGCGATGACGTGAAAGTACGCTAGATCGGCAAGCAGAATCAAGCACTTGTGCATATGCCATCTGGCTGTTAAATAGTTTCCGTGTTCCCCAAGTACCTCTCCGGGCAATTATGAAACATGATCAGTGTCGAATCAAGTGGTCACTCCTGGTATCTTGGGAGGTCACTCACAGTACGAAGCTTTACTGATACACAGTTAATCCTCTTCCAATGAAGAGGGGAGCGTTCCAAATAGCGATGGCAATCTCCCCTTCTCGTTGGTAAGCCACGTTTGAACATATCGTTGACTCAGTCTGGTTTGTAGGGCCATTTCCAGAAAGGACATTGTGTTCTGGCGACAGCGCCCCCGTGGGCACGGAACAGCTTCTTCCCTTTGCCGCCGCTGTTCTTCAGTAGAGGGTAAGAAGGGTGGCTTTCTTTTCTACCAGCGCAATTGCCCTGTGTTTTCACGCGTTGTTTTTATGACCCCCCCCCCCCCCCCCCCCAATGAAGGGTGCTCATGGGCGAGTGGGGAAACGCACTCTTTCTCCTTATAACAAAGGGTTGGCCTTTCTTCCGCCGCTGCCACCGTGCCTGCGTGCCAGGAGGCGGTGCTAGGTCGGCGCCTCTATTGTGACACGTTTGTTGTAAGCTCGCAGGAGATTTCGCGTGAAATTCCACCCAGACTGAAACTAGCCAATATTAAGAATACACACAGACATGCACACATATTCACTACAGTTGGCGTTTAACATATCGTTAAGCTGAGAACCAGAAGAGGCGATACTCTGCATACAAGAAATGTCATGCGTGTGCTCTAGTTAGAATCGTTCGATTGTAGACGATCTGCTCAGTAGTACCGCGTTGAAAACTGTTGAAAACTGAACATTTTGACGTATTTGTCTGTCTGGTTGGGTTTGAAGACTTATAATAAACTGCACATCTCCAACCAAAAAACAATGTTAAACCCAACGTTTCGAGGCCGGCTCGGCCCCTTCATCAGGGGTGACTGAGGGCAGTAGCTAGCCTCTTTAAGTATGGAGGGGAGGAGGGGTCAAAGGAACGAAAGCTGTGATGCGAAGGACGTGGCGGATGGGGAGGAAGTGGGGGGGGAGGGGTTTAAGGCTTAAGGCTGTGAGTCACGTTGTCGCACTGGGGGGGGGGGGGGGGGGGGTACATGGCGACTTTTTTTTCGTTGAGTTGCAGAGCGAAGTCCGAAGTCCCTGGGCATACACTGGGGGCAGGTTTCTTTTTGGGCGGTTGATGTTGTTCGGGGTGGTTTGGATGTGCCAGTATTCTGGAAGGAGCCTTTTGTGGTAATTTGTATCGGTTCCGAAGATGCTGGTTTCTTCGAACTTGATTCTGTGGTCTGAGTCCTCAGAATGTTCGGCTACAGGATTGCGCTCTCTTGCGAAGTTGCGGACGTGGTTTTTATATTGCCGAATTCTTTCTTTGAGATTTCTGGTTTTGCCGACGTAGCTTGCGTCGTAATAGGCGCAAGGAACTTTGTAGACAATGGCTTGGGCTCTTTCTCTCCGTAGATAGACAAAGCGGAACAGTGTTTGTGGGCTTGTGTGCAATTCTGCACCTTGTTCAACAGTTAACGCATGTTTTAATCTAGTCCCCGTACACCCCACATTCGCATGTGGGGTCCTGGACGTCAATTTTTATTTATTTATTTATTCATTTATTCTAACCTGAGGGTCATAGGCATTATAGAGGAGAGTGTGTTACATGGGGTTAAAAACAGAATGAGTACAATAGAGTGAGTGTTTTTAAAAAGACAAATTCAGTTCATTTTCGAATTGCGCAAAGAACAACCACAGAGCTAAGGACACACACACGCACACAACCCAAGCGCAACGTTTCTATAAATTCAACTTTACCCACAATATACAAAGTCACCTAGTGCATCGCGAAAATGTAGGCTATCTTCAATAGCTGCAGTATATGGAGGAAGATAGTCCGGCAAAAACGGGACTGAAAAACATCTTTGATAGGGCATTTTCCAGTCAATCTTGTGGCAATGATCAACTGGACGGCAAATGCATTCTTGTGGTGAAATGAAATCCTCATGCAGCGTTACGTGCTCATTTACTTGTGTATTAGAGTGGAGCGACTGATATTCCAGCGAGATTGTAATTGCTCCATATGAATGCTGCATATTCAAGTTTTGACCCCATTAGTGTTGTATAAGGCAGAAGTTTTGGGGACGGTAGATTGGCGAAGATGTTGCGACGTAAATAGCCTAAAATGTGCTTAGCGTTATTAGTCACGCATTCGATACTGGTAAGCAATGTTAATTTTCTTGTTATATAGATGCCCAGGTACTTATATGCAGTGGCAGGATCACGAGGAATGCCATTCAGATTATACTGTTACGGGTTTATTTACATTGGTGAGTTGATTTGAGCTTGGTGCGTCAGCGCAAAGATGGCGAGCTTTTTGCACTTTCCTTCAACTCCTCGTCGTCTCTTCAGCATCGCGTGACACTTGCCCCCTTCGGAAGCGAAGCCCCTTGGGCCAGTCATTAAGGGTCCTGAGAACGGCAGATCTTCATCCGTGCAGCGTGCACAACTTGTGCTTGCCGAGAGGGGCGACCTTGTGAAGATTGGAGAGACACCATGTAGTTCAGGCCATTGAATCGAGAGAGCAAAATTAACGGGCTTGTGTAGTGCGATAGCAGCTTATGTCACAAGCTGCGCTTGCGGAGTCGCGTTCACAGCAATAGTAAGCCGCCGGGCAAGTAGCTGGCGTCATTGTGACGGCGGTCATAGCGCTGCTTAGAGCGGTCCTGCGAGGCCAGTGCGCGTAGCCGGGCGAGCCTACGAGCCTCTTCAGCGCCGAACAGGGTGCTTGAAACAGAAGGCTCAGTTTCCGGATAAAACGGTAATATGGTGTCGAAAGATCTTCGAGGCGGACGGTATATAGAAGAAAAAATGGGCTATAAGCGGTTTTTCCCTGTCTCGATGTGTTATAAGCATAAGTAATGAAAGGAAGGACGTCGTCCCAGTTCTTAAGACGTGAGTCGACATACATCGCAAGCATGTTGGTCAGTGTCCGGCTTGTAAGTTCAACGAGGTCATTTGTCGGTGGGAGTACGGCGTTGAGTGTCGGAAATGGCAAGAACAAAGGCACAGAAACTGGTCCAAAGCATCTGCCATAACTTGACGGCCACGGTCACTGAAATGACGCGAGTAGGCCCACGACGGCGGACGGCAGCATGAAGAATAAAGAGAGAATCTTTAGCTGCGGTGGAGGAAGGTATGGCGGCAATTTTAACGCACATGATGACCCAGCGGTTGCCTTTGGACGAGCTGGGAAACGGTCGTAGTTGGTCGTAAGAGGTCAATACCCACTTCCTCATACGGTGTGTTCGGAGGTACACATGGCACCGGATGCAAGCGTGCTGGCGGAGTAGTTGTTGGAAGCTTGAACCGCTGGCACTGCACACAAGAGGCCACGTAACCCTGAGGCGTGCGACGCATGTTTGGCCAGTAAAAATGTTCCTTAATTCGGGTAAGGGTCCTGGCAAACCAGCCATGACGTCATCGTGCATTTCGCGTAGAGCAGAGGAATAGAGGCTAGCCGGAACAACGAGCAGAAAGCTCGCACCTCCAAACGAGTAATTCCTTCGGTAGAATAAACCGTCGCGAATGCAGAAAGGAATAGCAGATGCCGGATCACATGTAGGCTGCTTGGAAAACCGGTACCAACTGCTGATCTCTGCGTAGTTCACTCTGGAACATATCAAGATCCGCAAACTAAGGAAACTGCGGCAAGATAGTCTCCAGATTTGTTTTCATAGCAATAAGCAGTCGCGAGTGGCAGCCGCGAGAGGCAGTAAGCGTCGGCGTGCTGGCGGCCACTTTTGTATGACACAATGAAGTTGAACTCCTGAAGGCGTAATGCCCAGCGGGCCAACCGACCGCAGGGGTCGCGCAGATTTACAAGCCGGCGAAGCGAATGGTGGTCTGTAAGACTGTAAAGACACGACCGTGAAGGTACGAACGGAATCGCTATATGCCGGAAACAACGGCGAGACACTCTTGATCGGTCACTGTATAATTTCGTTCTGACTTGCTGAGAGGGCGTTTTGCGTAAGCGACAATATGTTGATTGCCGGAGGTGCGTTGTATGAGCACAGCACCCACGCCGATGCCACTGGCGTCAGTGTGAATTTCGGTGTAAGCTGTCGGGAACAAACGACGCAGTATGGGCCACGATGTAAGAAGAAAATTGAGCTGGCTGGCGAAACGCAGAATCACATTCGGCAGTTCACATGAAAGGAGTGTCTTTCTGCAAGATACATTTGAGCGGGGTAGGCTAAGTCAGCAAACTTGAGAACGAAGCGCCGAAAGTAAGAGCAAAGTCTCAAGAAGTTCCTTAGTTCTTTCGGAGACTTGGGCTCTTTGAAATAGTTGGCAGCTTCAATCTTCTGTGGGCCGGGTATGACGCCACCCTGGTCAACCAGATAACCAAGCACAACGATTTGGCATTCCCCGAAGCGGCACTTCTTAGAGTCCAGCACGACACCCACTCTCCCTATGCATTCAAGAACAACGCCTACGCGGCTGTTATTTTCGGCTTAAGTCTTCGCGAAAATGACGACACCATCCAGATAACTTATGCAAAACATGCCACTTCAGTTCACGAAAAAGAGTATCTATGTAACTTTAAAAGGTGGCAGGAGCGTTACATGGGCCGAATGGCATCACATAAAATTCATACAACTCATCTGGGGCAGTCTTCACTCTACCAGCGCCAATGGCCGAATCGTCGGCCTAGTCTCAATGTGAGCGTTTGTGACCCGACCTTCCAGTCTCCTCAGTGCTTCTACCGCTACGCACCACTCCGGAACGACTCAACTTCCTCTGACCAGACCCTGGCTCCCCCGCTCAGCGCTCCCGCCAATCGCCCCCCCCCCCTCCCCCCCGCCGTCCTTTCGTCGCTACCGGGAAAATAGCAGGTACGGCCGATGGATGTGCGGTCCGCAGGTCATCGATATTGACTATTCCTCTGCCCGTCATGTTGTTAAAGAACTGCCTGGAAATGTTACTGGACGGTGTTTGCGTTATGGCCTTAGTGGATACTGGTGCCACAGTGTCGGTGATGAGTTTAGATTTCAAAAACCACCTTGGTTGTGAAGTAATGTTCGGTAGAAATAGTGCTGTCATATTGCGGGGCGTAGGGGGCGAATCACTGGTACTGCTTGGTATGTCAATGTAGTGATCGCTGTCAACGTGTTCTGAACTCAATTCAAGGTGCTTTCTCGCTCTAGGCAAGACAATATCCAGGGTGTTGGCTTCTTACAACCGGGCTGCGCAACTATCGACTTCAGCAGTGGCGGGATCTCATTATGCGCTAGTCTTCGGTCGGCCGTCAGCGAAAGCTCGCCGCCGGATCCCAAAGGGTCTTCTGTGTCCGAAGATACCGTCGTTGCAGCGATGTCCACCATCTTCGTCCCAGTTGTCTCCTCGAGTGCTGTCTGGGCTGCCTTTGGCGCTCTAGTGGAACCCGCTTTTCTTGCTTGCGCCAAACAGAATGTGCTGGCGCACCGTAGCGTCATCGAGTGAATGAGGGCCAGGCCACTCTTTGTACTGTTAATCATTCCAACGTTAATGCCGTATTACCGCGTGGTTTGAAAATAGCCGGCTTTGAATAACACATTTCTGTGCTTGTCGGCGTGCTCAGTGACGCGTTGCTCGTGAGTCTAGACGTCGGGTGGCAATGTAAAGGAAAAACTATAGATGTGCATAAAACGCGCATGATCTTATATCTGTTAAGTTTAATTCTGCTGTCCATGTTCTGTACAAGTAAGAGCGAAGATTAAGTCTGGAGCGGAGAGTATCTGTGTCGTTGTGGTTACGGATTCCTCAATAAATTACAGAGTCGTTTGCATTTAGAATGAATGGTATTCTATACGGGAGAAGAACGGTGATTAGTATAAACTGAAAATAAGAGTGTTCACAAACCACTCAGAAAGACTAGACAGGACGGAGGCTGTGTGCATGGGTTCCGTAAAAATTAGCGCTGTTTTTACTTCTGTTAAACAATGTTACACCGACTAGCCCAGCAAGAGGTACTGTTATAAGAGTGTTCTAAGGATGGATCCTTGTGGTATGGCATACGGCAGACACCATGTTATTAAGCGATGAGGTAAGGAGCGCCATTAGCTAATACAAATTGCAAGCGCTTAGGTGGGAATGGTACAGTTAAGTCTACAGTCGTTACGATCGAGATCAAGATGACCTAAGTTATGAAGTAATAAATAATGCACACTTTTTAAAACGATTTCAAGAAGTCTAAAAAATGCAACCTGCGCAAGATGACTTACCATGTATGCTGTGGATAGTATTAGTGAATGAAGGGAATTGTGTTTTGCAATAATATGTTTGACGAAATCTGCGTTGCGCAGAAATGAAAAAAAATTGTGGTCAAGAAAGGCAGTTTTCACCTTGAAGATCAAATATTCAAGTAATCTGGAGCACATTAAACTTCATGAAGTGCTCTTGTCTCTTATGACTGACACTATTGTTTTAATGGCTGAAGGGTAGGGTTCCTGTATTGTTTCGCAGTGGAGATGCCGCGCCTGTTTCTGTACCCATTTCTTAAAACAGTACGAAGTCAGCGTCTTTTGTTCACTACAGACCGATACAGCGTCACTCCTACTTATATCATGGCATTAGATCTCGCGAAGTTTGAAAGAGTAATGGGCGCCAAGGGGTTGAATTTGCGGAAGCAAAAATTGGGAATGCACGCGTTCATTTTTTTCGTCTAACGAGCGAAGGAACTGTAACCGCGTTCGTACACTTCTCTCTTTTGCTGTTCAGAAGGAAGAAAAAACAGAAATTGGATTTAACGAGCCTCCACCTGCCGTAAGTACCGCGGAACTTCTTTCCTCTTTGAGTAGAACTAGTCATGTGACGTCACATCACCAATATTACTTTGAAAGAAGAATCAGGAACATCCAGTGGGCACTAGAAGATTTCTATGACAGAAAGGGGACATAAAAGAGGTCCTCCAGATGTCCATGGAAAGAGGCGATGGCTGGGCAATCAGGCACTGAGTGGATAGGATAACTTCAAACAGTAGTTACTGTTTCATTAGTCCGCTGACGTGGGAGTTGAGTCGATTGACCTTTCCCAGCTCATGGCTGGCATATTGTTCTAATAGACGTCGTTAAGAGTAAATAAATGATTACAATAATTGATGTATCATTAAAAGATACGTCCCCTGATCATTGAGGTGGAGACCGGCCGTACAGTAAACTATGCGCTATGTAACTGTGCGCATGGTTAGTAAAGTTTGGAGCTCATTATCGTTGCCTAACGGCAGGATGTGCTTACATAGAGAGTAAGGCGGCCCGTAGTGCGGGTGGTGCACGTCACACACTTCTAACACAGCTAGTGGATTAGCATGTCTCTAAGATTTTTAATTGAGGTATGGAAGTGGGGGAGTGGGAATGGCTCGCATTATGCTGGTCACAAGCTCGCTGCTTAGCGTCCAGGGATCCTACACTTCCTTTTTCCGTTTATGAGACCCTATGGGCGCTTCCCGGTTATTTTAAATATGTGTGAGTACCTTTGGCTTCATAGCACTAATACTTTTCCCTCAGTATTGGCTCTTTTGTTTCCGGCCTGAAATGTACAATCCTTTGGCAATTTTTGCATACTACATTCCTAACTGTATTGAGCGGGATTTCAATTGTTGGCAACCTTAACCTTGTTTTCCTGTTCAGAGCAGCCTGCTCGAGGGTATATATATATATATATATATATATATATATATATATATATATATATATATATATATATATATATATATATATATATATTGCAACAAACTTACGTTTAATATGGTGGCAGGCGCACACTGCCGAAGAAATACTTATATGTCAAGTTCGCAGTAAGGAAGTAAGCGCCCTAAATATTGCTGAAAAAATAATTGTATACGCGGAATTACGACAGTTCAGTTAGCGATCTGACAGCGCTTATTTCCTGCTGTCTTTTACGCCCTTTAGAATCATTATGGTACATATAGACTTCATGGTGAATCACGGTAGGCAACGGCATTAAAATACAACCATGCTGGTCTCACAAAAAGATTTAGAATGCAGGGAAAGCACAGATCAGAAAGAGTAACACAAGCGCGACACACGTAAGCGCCCTGAACGGGTAAGTCTTTCTCCGCATTGCTTCCTCCGTAGACCTGCCTTCAGTTACAGGCCGGGGACTCTTACCCGTTGGGCTAAGATATCAGCCATTATTATCAAGTTACGATTCTACAAAGGAGGCTAGTCTTCCTAACGGCATGACGCTGCAGAAGTGTTTAATTACAGCACCATTTTATACGCACAATACCGTCTGCAAGGTATCCTCCACGACTTTAATTTAGGGTGGAAGGAACGGTTACTTACCAGCTACTAACTAGCGATCATAGGTAAGAGAAGGGTACTAAGGATCGACTTTTACCAAACACCCTGAATAGGCCCGTAAATATTAGTAAAAACGTAGTAAAATCAAGTCGTAGTTATACACTGCTGCACTTACTACCTTTTTACTAACCTTTTTTTTTCAGAGAGTGCAGGTTAAAAAACGCTAGGTGGTCGAAATTTCCGGAGCCCTTCACTTCGGCATCCCTGATAGCCTGAGTCGCTTTGGGACGTTAAACCCTCACAAAGCAAGCTAAACGAGTGTAGCGTGAAACCGACGAAAAAAAGGAGAACACAGCGATCGTCTATGTCGTCTTCTTATTTAACCTTTGAACTGCTCGGCGTTGTATCACCCACTCTAAGCTATTACCAACTTGCACAGTTATCGATCCTTTCGCGAGAACAGCAGTGGCCCCAACGACAAATCCTCTTGCAATACAGCCAGTAACTTACGTGTTACAAAAACTCACGTGATCGCAAAATACATATGGTTTTTAATAGCTACATAGGGAAGAACGCCTGTAGTGTCCTCTGATCAAAATGAGGTCAAGGTCTGAATATGGCAGGGCAAATGCAGCTTATACACACTTAAAAATGTCTTGCTGCATCAGCACATTTCCTCTTAGTGCCGTATGCGTTAGGGAAACGTATACGCCACAATGGCTCAGAGGCCCTGGTGCTCATTTGCTGACGCATAAGGAACATGTTTGGTACCGGCCGCGGCGGTCGCATTTCGGTAGATGCTAAATGCTGAGTCCGTGTACTGGGCGATTTCAGTGCACGTTATAGATCCCCGGGTGGTCTAAATTATCCGGAGGGCTCCACTTCAGCGTCTCTCATAGCGCGAGTCGCTTTAGGAAGTTAAAGCCCACAAAACCAAGCCATTTGTGAAACGTACAAAACTTGTCCTTGTCGTCAAGGTGCAAACATTGGTTCCTGTGTTTAAAATGTCGGTTATTGCAAGCACAGCGCTGACACATTAGAAAATTCAAGTGCACCAAACCTTCAGAAATCTAGAGATCAGATGCATCGCCACGCAATCGATCGGAGGCTATGTTATTGCGCCAAATAACGGCGCCATGATAAGTGTACGTTTTCCGAGCGACTTACCCCAATTTTTGTCTTGGAAAACATAGTGTTGTTTGTCGTTCTCTGCCAGAATCCGATGCTATTACGACAAAAAATCTTGGCTGACAGAGTGCGCGGAAATTTAGGGGTCAGGTGGTGATTATCGGATGCAACTCGAGAACGAAACAGCATGTACCACTTAAAGCAGGCACTCTTTCCAGTGGTATTGATCTATTATAGTGGTGCTGCGGCCAAAAGCATATCTCATACGATCGCCACGGGGAACTAGCTACCTGCAGGTGGAGTGCAATGAGAGGACATACCGCATTCTTAAAGGCAACACTGCGCTGGGCTTGAACTCGCCTGCTATGATGTCTACAGTGAGTGTCTAATGTTATTGCGATCTTCCCGCCAAAACTCCAGTTGGAACCGGTTCAATTCCCCTTAGATTGTACGCATGAGTCATTGCCTTCTGGAATGTTTCAGTACCTTCCATAGGATTATTAGACATGATTGCAGTAATCTGATCCACTAAACCACCTCAACCCGCCCACTAATGTACCTTAATCCATTTTATGTGGCGGGACTAAGGGAATACTTTCAAAATATCGGGGGTCCTTTGGAATTTCAAGGAAAGGGCTCTTATAATTTCAACCTCCTGGGAATCTTTAACGGGCACTGACATCGCACAGCACACGGGCGCCTTTTGCGTTTGTGTGCTGTGCGATGTCAGTGTACTATTAAGATCCCCAGGTGGCCTTAAGTATTGATGCGAGAGCATTTCTAGGCTATGTCGACGGGGTCGTGTCACGCAAACGTGTCAGCAAAATGTGTCCGCAGCGATTGTGATTTTTTCAAAAGAGGTAGCGTCAAACAAATGTTTGTGGTCGATAGAGGAATATGTGAGGATGATGCACAAAAAACATTATGTCAATAGAATGATTAGGCTAATTATTAAAGCCAATAACATCAAAAAGTTGAAATAACACTGACGTCGATATAGTGAGTGGATGAAACCACAGACGTGGATGGAAAAATATTGGAGAAATGGGCAAACAAGTGAAAAAAGTCTAAAAAAAATTAAAATGTGTTCGAAGACATAATTAATCGAAGAAAAAGCTTGACTCGTATAGATTAACTAGTTAATTATTAGAATGAGAATTCAATAGACCGCTGAAGAGGCTGGACGGGTGTATAATAAGTGGACGGGAAAGCATCGTTGGTGCCAAATTTTAAAGCACAAAATGAGTGATTGAGATGAAAGGGGGGTATAATCATAGTAAAACTAATTAATTAAGGTGAGTAATAACGAAAATGGGAAACAATTAAGCATTATGTGGACGGGAAAGCAACCATGGCGCCAAATTTGAAAGGCATCGAATGTCGAGGAGGCTTCAACGCTTTCGCAGACCTCTAATGCTGGTAGCCACAGTGATCTGTAATTATTCCGGGGCTTCCCACTACGGCGCCTGTTTCTTCCTTTCTTCTTTCACTCCCTCCTTTATCCCTTCCTAACTGTGCGGTCCGGGTGTCCACCGAAATAGGTGAGACAGTTACTGTGTGATTTAATTTCTTCAAAACCAATTTTCACTTTTACTTCTGACATTAAAAATTTAAAGGTCCCCCTGCCGGGTTGGGCAGGTTGCTCACAATCCAGTTGCCAGATTGCCGTCAGACACGAAGTACAGGTCAGGCCATGTCAGGAGAGAATGGCCCCTCAGGTCAGGCTGTAGTGACATAACAAGGTCACGTCAACTCTCTCCACCAATCAGGGAACTTTGTTACAGAGAAATTGTAAATAGCATTATGGCAATCTAAATGCTACCATGTCAATATGTCGATGTAATATGCTGGACGGTGCACTATAATTGAAGGGAATATGCTGCTGTTGTTTATAGCTGCAGTTCGCGGATAATTAAGGTGCACATCGTCCTGAAACCGGCTCCAACGTGAAGCCCATCTTTACGGAAGACTTGACGCCGTACGTGCGGCAGATCTGAAGCAAGCATGAAGACAAGCTTACCTTAAATGTTTAGAGACATTCCCTCTATATCAAATCACACACACACACAAAAGTGGTAAGATTTTTATGAGTTAAACCGAATAGAGATTCGAGAGCATGTGTTTAGCCTGGTTGCTAAACCACTGGTGTGAAGATGAAGTCGACCATGGGAAATGCACAGCGCGAGAATGCGTTGCATTGTAACACGAGGCGCGAGCGGCTGTGGCAATTGTATAATGGTTTCACGCAGTGGCCAGCAAAGCCGATCAGTTCGCGCCGCCACTGGTTAGAAACACAGTCGCGGAAATATTGATTTTATTTCTGAGTGGGATGCTATACTCGGTTTGGCCAAGGTCACCCTCTCTACCATTGGGTACAGCTGGCACGACACTCCTTCGAACTTCCTCCTTTTGGCTGCTGCTTGCGCCACGCTCTTCTGAATTTACTCGAACTTACCCCAGTTACCGAGTTACTCCAAGCTTAACACAAGATTCTTGTTTGGCACCGCGTTAAATGGCGCTCTCGCACTAAAAATCTTTTTATGATTAAGGGTGTGTAAAGCAAATGTATCAGCTTTAGCTGTAGTGTGACAGCAAACAGTTTTTCGCTGACACATCGTGTTTTCTTTCACGCAGTCAGCCGGTTCACAGATACCCGTCAGGTCGGGAATTTTCATGGCGGGGAAGTATCGCGGGCCGACAAATCCTATTAAAATAAATGATTTTTCGGTCCTGCTATGGAGCCCTTGTTCAAAAATATCTAGTAGCAGGGCCGAAGCGACCTTTATTTGGACAAACTTACCGACGCTAGATACTTTCCCTCCATGAGAGTTAACCTCTACGTCCATTCACACACACAAAAAAATGAACACCTTTGTGAGCGTTGTAACATAATAATAATTGTTTTTTTTTGTGGAAAGGAAATGGCGCAGTATCTGTCTCATATATCGTTGGACACCTGAACCGCGCCGTAAGGGAAGGGATAAAGGAGGGAGTGAAAGAAGAAAGGAAGAATGAGGTGCCGTAGTAGAGGGCTCCGGAATAATTTCGACCACCTGGGGATCTTTAACGTGCACTGGCATCGCACAGCACACGGGCGCCTTAGCGTTTTTCCTCCATAAAAACGCAGCCGCCGCGGTCGGGTTCGAACCCGGGAACTCCGGATCAGTAGTCGAGCGCCCTAACCACTGAGCCACCGCGGCGGGTAGCGTTGTAACATGAACCACCTTTTCAGGATAGGTGATCTGGATGACGAGAGAGATTGCCAATTTTTTCCCGCGGAGAATTCGGTGGTTTTGGTGGCGTGATCTCTCATTCGCGAAAAGAAAACTCGCCTTAGGAAGCTCGGTAAAGACGCTATATTTTCTTGCGGTGTCTTCATTTTACACTTCTGGTGATCATTTTGGCAGTTTATTTGCAGTGCGAAACTTCAAGGGGGTGTTGTGTTGTGTTTACAGACGGCGAAGCAGTTCTTCCATTTCGCCTGGGTGATTTTGAGGCTAATTATCAAGGTAAGAGATGGAATTTTCACCTGGCTTGAGACGAAAAAGTCAACCCAAATCTCTCGCAAGATAATTTTATCACCACTACCTGTGACGGGCGAAATCGTGTCGGAAGTACACATTTGTTGAGGACTCTCGCTCATAACGTAACTGATAATAGCGCAAAATATATATCTCCCAAAAACTGAAAATAAGTGGAAACATTTTCGCCAATATACAAAAATAAAATACTGTTTCGACTAATGATAGCAACGAGAGAAACGCCTAAATGGTTCCTCTTCGAACCGTACTTGCTGGTCAGGCACTCGAGAGGCCTGTGAATTATGATACGTTGTTTTGATTGACAATGCTTTGAACGTCGAATAAATTCCAGTAATGGCTGTTTGACGCGAGAGCAACAGCGCGCTACCACGGTGAAAATTGTGTGGAAAAAAAGAGACAATAAAAACTTGTTTTTTTTCGGGTTTGCTAAAGGCTTACGGACTTCGCGGCAGTCGCGATGTAAGGAGGGAGCTATGTTCTGTGCAACGACGAGGCATAACCGCGGAGCTCCGCGTTCTCGAGATGCCTGTCTTCAGGCAGCAGCTTATTATTTTTCAATCTTTTTAGGTTGACCAAACCTAATATATGTCCCTATATGTGTTATTCTTTACGGTGACTCCGAAATATCAACGTAGTGGTGCTTGCACCAAGACGACGCAGAGTATTCAATTCTATTTATTTGGATGAGAGCGCACGGCAGAAATTCATATGCTTTGAATACCATCCTCCCCCATGCCAAAAATGAAAAGGAATATGGCCCACTTGCGCTGTCGCAGGGTGGTTTCCGAGCCACACCTACGAGTGTGCGCTGTCGTCAGAGAAATGAACGGTGACGTCCGCCAAGGTTATCAACTGAACCACTCTTGCATCGTTATCCTTGTAAAGGCAAACTCCTTTGTACACATGGCACCACCTGTGCTGCTTGATCGTTCTATGACCCGGTCCAGAGCTCCCAGCGCACGCCTCATCTTGTTACTGCTTAACATTTTTGTGAACTGCATGAACTGGTGACAGTTGTCGGCTACTGCACTAAATACATCCATGGTGCCTCCCACACAGTAATTAATTTAGTCCGTGAAAAATAACCGTGGGTGGTGCTGCATATGCTCAGGCGCTCGGTAAGGTTGACAGCCCCTTTCGCGTGTGCTGCATGATGCGCGGACTTTGTCAACCATTGGAGCCCAAGGGAGTTTACTTCTAGGATGTGTAGTGCCCGGGCCTCCTTCCTGTAGCGCCTGTGGGAGTCCTAACCTTCGGAAGAAGGGCGACCAGATTTCCCTTCCCTTCAAGAGACTTCGAACGCTGAAAATGCACAACGAGTCACACGGCGTGGCTTATATGCAAGATCTTTACATAGGCTGTACCTGCGATAGGACCTTTTACGTAGAGCTATCAGGATAGGCGGGCGAATCTTCTGTGCACTGCGGTAGCTCCACGCATTTCATGTCACGAAAGTTTCGACTACACATGTACGTTCAGTGAACGACTCCCGACAGCGAAATCTCGCTATGCGCCTGAGTCTCCTCCAGCCAGGTGTCTGGCACGTCCATGACAGTATCAAATTTCATCATCCTCATTCTCGTATACTTATGTCAGCAGCGAGGAAATGCGCGAATAATTGGAATATTACGTTTCCTCCTTCTTAAAACGTTGGCGTTCACACTGGGCTCCGTTCAAAATTTTTGGTTGATCAACTTTTTCGAGGGGATGAAATGAGCCAGCATTTCGTGTTAACTTGCCAATTTCTTCTAATTCTGATTCTATTTAACTCCCGAACTTGTCTGAACTGAGGTTCTATTCTGATTCTATTTTATTGCACTTCGGTTCGTAATCACTTCTGTTGATTTTTGCCGAGTCATTCTTAGCCCGGTGTCTCTCTCTGCTCCCCTAAAAGTGAAGAGGAGAGAGGGAGAGGGCATGCGGCAGGTGGAGAGAGCCAAAGCCCCCAAACCACCACGTGCCATTTGCCTTGATTTGTAGGCAGGTGCTTCATAGAGACACCCCCACAGTCGCCGGACAGTTCTCGCCTTCATGACATTCCTAATGATATCTCATTAAAAAACCTTTTGTCGGTTCCTACTTTGTACCTTACGACTTGTTAAGGCGTTATTCACCACGGCTCCAATGCTCATCTCACATAAAGTGCGCCTAGCTCTTGAATTTCGCGGCACTTTCTTGAGGCGCAGCATTCAAAAAATAATTCGCTAATTGGCATGCGCCCCTGATACAAATCGTTCTACGGCAGCAAAAATACCCGAAATAAGCAAATATCGAAGAATTTTTTCAAAGCAAAGTTCGCAGCTTCGCCCCGCTGCTTTAGCTTAGAAACCACATCCGGGATTTCGACCAAAGTATCAGTCAAGCCAGATACGAACTGCGCACTTGCTGACGTTCTTGTGGTGGATGATGTGCCTTTCAAGAAGCTCGTGTAGACACAGGCGCCTCTTAATGGAAATAATTTTTTGAAATTCAATGGAACTTCTCGAGTTCATTTCATCTGCAGAAGGAGACAACGCTGCACCAATGGCTGTGGCTAGAGTAGCGCGCATTTTGTGACGGTCACGTACGAAGGTTAAGATATCGTTGAGATATCGCTAAACGAAATGCACCTCAAATACTTTAGTCACAAGCACAATCTTAGGCAAAATTTCAGCAAGTACACTGCGTAACTTGTGCTCGGCCATCACTCTCATTTTTTTTCTTTGAAACACTAGGTATATATGCTTCGTATATGCCACTGAAATAACAATTTTCCACACAAATTATTAATATTTGATGCGGAGGTATTTAGGATATTCAATTTAAACTAACCACAGGGAAGAATTTAGGGACGCAACATCATTAAAAAGAAATAAACTACATTCGCCATCTCTTTGACTTCGCTCTTCTGAGTGCACGTTTATCTCATGTCGTGTATAACCTGGCCTGTGGTTTGTTCTTTCTCCTTGCAGAGCCAGATTCTGTGCAGCCTGTTCGAATACGTGAGCTTCCTCAGCAGACGGGAAGAAATGGCAAAAATGCCGTTGATCGTAGCCATGGGAGGAGGAACGTCGACCACCGGTTTTAGCCACGGCTGATTGGCGTCACCAATCTGTCCAGCGACCCAAGCCTTGTCTTCAATCGTGATGAAAGAGCTGGCCTTTCATTCTCACTGGCCTTAACGTGCTAAAATATGTTGGATCATTATTTCATTCTTGACACATTTTCTATTCAGAATGGTCTAGCATTCACACCCACCGCTCAGAACTTCGTTATCCGCCCCATATGCCTAAATGTTCCTATATAAGCCCTATATAAGTCAGCACGGAATTAAACAGCATAATCAATTAAGCGGAAGTTCTGGAGAAAATTTTCCCTTCATTCACAGAATGAATATATAGGACGTCCCACCTCGCGAGTTTCTCCTTCGAGCGAATGCCCGCCACCCAAGATAATGTGGAAGTAAATTTCTGAGAAGGACTTCAAGCAAGCATTTTCGCTGCTCCAACTGGCAAAAATTTCTCTAAAACTCATGAGTGGTTCTGATAGCTGCACCTGCCGCTAAGCCTATCAAGACCACGCCACCAGGGGCGGCCCTCTCCCCGTGCGTCCTTTATATTACAGGGACAGCTGAGCAGCATTCGTCGCCAACCATCAGATGAAGGTATACGAGTAGATATTTTAACTGTTTCCGAGTTCTTCTTTGCCAGCTAGCATCAGACTTCTAGGAACAACTTTTCACTGTTACGCACCTGTGTCACGAATTCACGATGAGTCTTTTGTATGCGCTGGGCTTATTGCTCCTTCAAACTCGCATACAAAGTTAAGGTGAACATAATAACAGTAGTCAACGCTTTCAATTGAAATCTTAGGCGTTACTCAGAAGGAAGTTAAACTGGTCGCGAATGTGCGATCTCCGACCTGCGCTCAGAAACTCAGCGTCTGACATTTGTTGCAAGTTTTGAGGGAAGAATAGGGGCAGGATTGTTGAATTTAAGCTCTATCGGTACCTTAACATCAAGTTGGTTGGAGGCATTCGCGTTGGTCTTTCACATACTTAGGATTAACTGTACAAAGCGGATGCACTTTGTAATGCTTTAAAGTCGCTACCTATATTTCGAAAATAAAAGCGACGCATTAAAAAGGTTCTGATTTTGGGTTTTAAGGAGGGTTTATTGCAAAGTTTTGTGTTTGGGTAATTTATTCTTTCTATCCTTCGTAATTAAGGCTGGAAACGGTTATCTACGCTCTACATTATAACATTACAATAGCAGGAAGGATCATACTACTACAGCAGGATGGATCATAAAGCGCACCTGTTTCCATGGGTTTTCATAGGTTCTTTAAGGCCACCTTGTGCCATGGCGCTCTAAGGCCACAGATGCCCTTGCGCCATAAAATCCATAACCATCATTATCACCGTTTCCAAGCCCTGTTCAACTGTGCAACAATAGATTGCAGCGCATTGCCGACAGCTTATACTTCCTATCTTGAATATATCTGTAGTACTTCGTCTTGCGGGGCAGCATTGTCCGCAGAAAGGAAACGCCGAGAATTTTTCGCCTCA
This sequence comes from Amblyomma americanum, assembly GCF_052857255.1. Classification (NCBI taxonomy): domain Eukaryota; kingdom Metazoa; phylum Arthropoda; class Arachnida; order Ixodida; family Ixodidae; genus Amblyomma; species Amblyomma americanum. The sequence continues at coordinate 83,771,080 of NC_135503.1, read as the reverse complement.
CAAGACTGCGAAGTTGAAGCCATTCACACAAGTAGTACTCGGACAGCTTTGCTAGTGAACGAAAACTCGGAGAGCGAGTTTGAGAGGCCCAGAAATAAGGAAGAGAAGAAATTTCGTGGCGTATATCTGTCGCAAATATACGATTTTTCTCAGCCTTGAAGAGGCAATGATTGATTATCACGAAATGAAAGGCGCGGTAACGGTCTAAGTTTTTGGTGGACAGCCTAACCACGCAATAAGAGACGAAAGCAAGGTGGGAGCGAAAGAGAAAAGGTCTCATAGCGGAAGGTTCCGGGATAATTTCAACTACCTGGCAATCTGTAGCGTGCGCTGACCACAAACCGCACACGAGCGCATTTTGCGTTTCGCCTGCACCGAAGAGCGGCGGCCACAGTTGATTTCGAATTCAGGTACTCCTGCTCAGTAGCCTAGCTTTCTAAGCACTGAGCCACCGTGGCGGGTAAAGAAAGGCGAATAGACAAAGTGAGTGGTGTTCTTTCTTTCAAAGCCGAACGTTGGATGCCGAGCGGTTTGTACTGCAGAACGAATGCACGCCCCCTCTCCAGCTCCTTGGATATTGGTGTGCTTTCTTTCTCACCGATTTGTGTAGTTCGTTTGTTCTTTTTTTCTGAGGGAGTGCTCGTGCGCTTTCCTGCTAAAAATGGCCTAACGAAATAGTGATGGACTCTCCTTTCAAGAATGTTGTCTGCTTTTACCCGATGATAAACCCACTTCCTTGCAATGACGTGTACATGAAGCGCCTTCTGCGTTTTTGAGGCTAATTCGTAAAAAAAGCAATGAGGTAGAAGCTACATTTTAACAAAAGAAAGGTTTCAGTGGTCACCAGACGAAACATAACTTTATCCTTTACTGTCTCTCGGTGCATCCGTGTTGATTGAAGTGTTTCTAAAAATGACGTATATGCTCCAACTAGCCCGATGCGTCATCCTTCATTAACGTAATTTTTGCTGCCACTCGGCAAGGTAAGTGAAAGGAATAGGCAGAGAGCAAATGGATTTTGTTCATGAATATCATCATCGTCATCAACCAGACTGCACCCACTGCAGGGAAAAGGCCTCTCCCATGTCCCTCCAATTAACCCTGTCCTTTGCCAGCTGCGTCCACCCTATGCCTGTAAACGTCTTAATCTCATCCGCCCACCTAACCTTCTGCCGCTCCCTGCTACAATTACGTTCTCTTGGAATCCACTCGGTTACCCGAACGGACCAGCGTTATCTCGCCGCCACATTACATGCCCTGCTGTAGCCCATTTCTTCCTCTTGATTTCGACTAGAATGTTATTAAACCGCGTTTGTTCTCTCACCCACTCTGCCCGCTTCCGGTCTCTTAACGTTACACCAATCATTTTTCATTTCATGGCTCGCTGCGTTATCCTTAACTTAAGCAGAACCATTTTCGTTTGCCTCCACGTTTCTGCCCCGTAGGTGATTAGCAGTAAAGCTGTTGTGCACGTATCTCTTGAGGGATATTGGTAAACTGCCATTCATGATCTAAGAGAATCTGCCATTTGCGCTTCACCTTATTCTTATCCTTCTAGTTGTTCCCCTCTAATGATCCGGAGCAGCTGTCACTACCTTCCCTAAGTAGACGCATTTCTTTACCACTTTCAGCACTCGCTACCAATTGTGAACAGCGGTTCCCTTGCCAGACTGTTCAACTTTACTTTGGTTTTCTGCATGTTAAAATCTCAGCGACTGCCATGCTAAGTATTGAAAAATTTTCTTTTCTGTCAATGATTACGTTTTGACTTAATAATTCTGTTTGAGTTCCTCTCTATATATTATTATTATTATATTATTATTATTATTATTATTATTATTATTATTATTATTATTATTATTATTATTATTATTATTATTATTATTATGATATCAGCAGTTTTATCCCATTTCTGTTCATCAGGAAGAATCCTCCGGTGTTGTTTTCCCGCGTGCTTTTCATTTCAATTGCCTGAGTACAGGTAAATAGCCACCCACCCGATTCTTGGCCAATCCCCCAGTGTGGGTATGTGCCATCTTTTGATAGGCTAACAACAACTTTGTGAAGTTGCTGCCCTGTTCACTCCGTTCGCCGGCGCGGCGCGAAAGGGAACATGTTGGAGTTGGAGGTGGGATTAAAAGAAGTTTGGAGTAAATTATGCTCACTGCCGGCGGAGAGGGCGTAGACTTGAGCGTTATGAGTGATGCCCTCTCCACTTCGCTCGCGGGCCGGCGGGGGCTCATTGCAAGAACTTGAAATCTCTGCAAAACGGTCTCCACGCCTGACCAATGGGGACGCGTGTCCGGCGCGACAATGAGATGGCAATTTTACAGTTGATACTGTGTGTATGAGCACTCCTGGCTTGGCCCGAAGAACAAACAGACGCGCCACGCGCGTTTAAATGATAGGCGTTCACCGCTGTCAGATATCCACAGCCGCCGTTTAAGCTTCAGAGAAGCGCGACCCGTTCGACTCCCGTGACAACAGCATTTTCCCAGCCACGGACTGGTGAGGCAGCGTGCACCGGCCTGCGAGATGACTCTGTCATGATCCTCTGGTCGTCGGACTGTCGCAGTGTCTCTCTCTTGTGTTCGTGCGCTTTAGGTGCAATATTTTTCATGTATTGTAGTCACATTCGAGTATTATTCAGCACCAGTTGGATTGTATTGTAAATCACTTTTTATGTGCTCGTACGAGTGATTGTAAAACCCTCATTATTGACTCTTTTACGTATAAACTTTCTTTTGTTTGTGAACAATCGGCATTCTCTGGCTTGCGGCCGGCGAAAGCAGGGCACCAAACGATCACCCCCCCTTGTCACTTGGTAGCTAATTTCTGGCTTAGCATGAGACGCTGAGTCGAAAGCATCTCCTTTGAGACCAGGACCGCCACCCTCACAAGTTCTAAAGGTGTCTGGGAGTGCAAGGCAAGCGCGCGAAAAAGTGACATATTCTGGCGTCCGCGACAGGAAGTATGGTGCTCTGTAAGCGCAGAGAACGAAGAGGCGGAAGGATTTCACGAAGTGGACGCAAACGGTGTTTTGAAGGAGAGCGATTTTGTCAGGTCCCGCGATGAAGATGTTAGTGAGGTTCACTGAGGGGAGGTATTCGTTGTCTTGAATATAGAGTTCGTTCTCTAAATATGAGTTTGAAGGAGCTAGTTCAGATTGGCATGCAGATGGGGATGACCAGAGCCGAACTGCGGAAATGGGTGAACCAAGAGAAAAAGACACAGGGCTGAAACAAAGAGAGACGAAGGCACGCTAGAGAATTCGCTGAGAGATAAAGACAGAGAGAACGGCAGGGAAGAAATTAAGAGGCCGAAAGGGGTCTGCAGAGAGTGAAAGCAATCCTTCTGAGGAAGCTTGCTGAAGTTCGTTTCAGGAAGGTAAGGGAACAAGTAGAGCTGACCCCCGGAAAGGTGGGATGGAAGAGCGAAGAGGTTTAATTTCTAGCAACCACAGAAGAAGTTGTAGACAGCTCAACGGGTCAGTTTTGTTGTGCAAAAGCCAGTTGCTGCAACTGAGATCACAGCAAGTGAAGGCCAGGCCGGACTTACGCTTTCTCAGGAAAGTGTAGGTCTAGGTACTACTGAGGTAGTAGGCACTGAAGAGAGGGGCAACTTGACGCTTCAGTTAGAGTGTGCCTTAGGGAAGTCGCATGATGACGCGAAGAAGGAGACTGGACCGCCATCGCGAAGTCCGAGTTCAGCACTTCTGAAAGTTGTAGTGCTGACTGCGAGAAAGAGTGGGTAAAAGGCAAAGAATACGAAAACTTTGACCAATTTGTAGCTGAGGAGAGCCCACTCAGTGAAAAACCGGAAACTTTTCCGAGTGAACCCTTGTGCAGCGAGGAGGCCTTTGTCTATGAGAAAGGGGTCGATGCAGTCTAGGGATCGGAGCAAGCAGAGGGAAAGCCTTGTGACGACTCCATGAATGCTGACAAGCTCAAGAAGGAATGAGAGGAAGCTGTATTGAGCGGAGCTGAAGAGACGGACGGACGGACGGACGGACGGGCGGGTGGCAGGCAGGCAGGCAGGCAGGCAGGCAGGCAGGCAGGCAGGCAGGCAGGCAGGCAGGCAGGCAGGCAGGCAGGCAGGCAGGCAGGCAGGCAGGCAGGCAGGCAAGGCAAGACAAGGCAAGGCATGCAAGGCATGCAAGGCATGCAAGGCATGCAAGGCATGCAAGGCAGACCGGGCAGGCAAGGCAGGCAGGCAGGCAGGCGAGGCGAGGCAAGGCAAGGCAAGGCAAGGCAAGGCAGGGCAAGGCAGGCAGCCAGGCAGGCAGGCAGGCAGGCAGGCAGGCAGGCAGGCAGGCAGGCAGGCAGGCAGGCAGGCAGGCAAGGCAAGTAAGGGCAAGGCAAGGCAGAAAAGGCAAGGCAGGGCAAGGCATGGCAAGGCAGGGCAAGGTAAGGGAAGGAAAGGCAAGGAAAGGCAAGGCAAGCCAAGGTAAGGCAGGCAGGCGGGCCGGCAGGCGTGCAGGCGAGCGGGCGGGCAGGCGGGCGGGCAGGCGGGCAGGCGGGCAGGTAGGTAGGTAGGTAAGTAGGAGCGTCCCAATTCGAACGGGGTGGTTTGGTTTATAGTGTTAAACGTCCCAAACCGATTAAAGCATTCTGAGACGCCGTAGTGGACGGCTACGGATAATTGCGACCACCCGGGGTTCTATAAAGGGGCCCCGTAACACATTTTCAGTGCATTGTTTTGCCTATTGGTTGCATAAAATGAGTTATAGTGATGTTAACATCGGTCGTACCGCGTTTACTGTGGCTTTTAATATTTTAATTACCTCGCACAAACAAATTCGTGGCGATGACGGTGTCACCATACAGTGGCGGTTTTTAGCAGCAGATATGACATCACTTTGTGCGATGATTGGACAAAAACTAAATATACTGCTAATGGGGTCAATAACAAGAGATACGCTTTGTCAAGTTTTTGTGTTTTATTTTACGCTAACAAAACCAGCTTGTTTGCCCTAGATAAATGCACTGGAAATCAAGTAAAACAAAAACACGCCACCAGAGGCACTGGCTACTTTTTGCATCGAAGGAGATTGCGCCTCTCTGTTAACATCCTACGACGTAGCACTAAACACTTGTGTCTACTCTCTATGTATCTGAGAGTGGCTTTGCGGAATCGATCCGATCGAGCCATTGCACTCTATAAGCGTTCGTTTCGGTCCCAAGGAAGGATGCGTTCCTTTCACATTTAGCAGGCAGTGCGCATCGTCAGTTTGTGGGAAATCACCGGGCGGTAGCGCCAGATGGCGCCACGTTCCCATCAACAGCGCGCGCTCCTTGCTCGCCGTGGCCAACCAGCGCGCTAGGAGCGACGGGCGATGGATGGTTGGCGGTAAGCAGTAGTGGTACGCGCTTTGCCAAATTTGATATCTTGCGCAGGCTCTCACACCGTCGCAGTATGTCGTGCTCGAGTTCGGATCCATAAGTAAGGGAACGTCACTGATCAGTTTTCCCTTCTGCGCCGTCGACGTGATGGTGAAGTATCGCTGGGTCATCTGGGCGTTCACATGGTTGTTGTAACCATGCAAACGGCGCTGCCAGCCTTGGCATGAACGAGTTACAGAGTACAGACAACCATGGAGTGAAAACTTCCGCCACGTGCTAAAGTAGGCTGTTTTGATTGGTCGCCCTCAGTGTCGTCATTAAGAGGGTGGAATGGGAATGAGAAGCTGCTCAAAAATCGAGTTGAGGGCAGCATTTTGTTTGCTTGTATTTTGAAATTTCTTCATTGATTAATTCCCATTCCTATGCGTCGATTCTCGTAATTCTTTTTGAGTCGGCATCTGTGTGACATAAAGAATCCATCTGAAGCGTAACCGGCATCCGTTCAAGCGGTGTTTCGCAGCCTCTTTAACGAGCACTGACATCACCGGCTTCAAGAGGCTACCGCCACGGCTTAACTCGAACCACGTCTTTTGGGTCAGCAGCCGGACACCCAGACGACCGCGTCAGCTAGAAACAGATTGGTACTGGTGCCCGCATCCTCGGTATGTGTTTTTATTTATATTTCGCTAAACACTCTGTGCAACTTAACGATGTATCTAAATTCGCCTTTTTTCGGTATCAATAGTTTTATGGTGAACGTTTATCGCTCGGGTAACACACTACATTTTTGCCGCAAATCTTCTCATCGGTTTTTAATAAGGCCTACCTGAATGTTATTCTCATTACCTGTCTTATCTCTAACATCCTGGTCTCCGAGTGAGTTGCACTGCTTATATTGACATCTGGATATATAGTGTCACACTCTTGCAAATTATAATAAACCATTTCTACACATTTACCACACACTACACATGTGTCACCTTCACGGTTACATTTCTCTTTGCACTTCATGTTCTAAAAACTTGATCTCACTTCAACCACAGGCCGCTGCCTCTTGAGTTTTCAAAGATCGATACCTTCTCAATTTACTCTTTCCAATCTCTATACATGTCTTTATTCCGCTTTTTGTCTGTTCAGTTAATTTCTTACCCCTGCGTTTCTCAGCTCTCGTTTTCATCTAGTCATTTTTCCAAGGCGTTTCTCTGCATTATTACTGATCAGTGTGGGTGTCGTTTTCTGCCACTTTTGAGTTAACTCTCCTTCTTTAAAATATTTAAATACCTTAGCTGTCCACTAGTTATCGTCTAAATTCGTCAGGCGTTCTTTATATCATATTTTACTCTGACCTTCATTGCTTGGAACTAAGTCCTGTTCAAGCTCCCCTGTAGAGCGTCATTTGAGGCTTTGTCCTGGGCACCAGGTGTTAATCTGCCAAACTATATGCTTTAATCCTTACACCGACTGAACTTCTGCCTTTATTCACCAAACGGCCTTTCAAAAAGTGACCTCTGGCACGGTTATTTCTTTCCAAGTAACTCTGAGTACTTAATGCTGGTTGTACCTTAACAACCGTGCTTAATCATCACAGCATCTATTCCCTCTACATCCCGAGTAGACCACTCTGAGACCTTGGCGAAGGTCCACTTTTGTTCCCTGCATTTTCTGTCTTGCTTCACACATTGGGGTGCCTGTTCTATCTCGCAGCAAAGCATGTCTGCACGATGTGTGCACTCCAACCTTAAGGCACAACGCGGGAAGTGAAGAAACTGAAGAGATAAAAGGCGCCACACAATCCTCAGCTGAGCGCAACGCTTTCCTCGCACCCAAGTACTTTCTAATGCAGCACACTTTTTTAAACCTTCTCCACTCCTTCGTGAGAAGGAAGACGCAATTTGGGGCCCCTACTCCGAGTATCCACTTCCAACCGCTCAGGCTGGCCAACCTTTGAAATCGGGCAGACTTTCGTGGTTTTCCATACATATCTATTATTAGTTTGCCCATACCTATACGCGTTTGTATTCTGCCAGCCTTGGTATCTCATTCTCTTGTAATGTCCGCCCCAGACCTGTGGAATTGTTAAATGTCATCAAACCTGACTTAATGTCATTAAACGTGAAGCGTAAAATGTGTCCTGCGCACACATAACGACGCTCTCTAAAACATCCTGGCTTTCAGGAAATGCTACAATACCGCGCGCACACATTAATTCCGAGCCTTTACAGCACTGCTGCTCCTATTCATGGTTAACGAGCGCAAAAAATGACGAAGACAAAGAGAAGAAGACGACACGACACAAGCGCTCACTCGCAACTGAACGTTCATTGGGAACAGCAGCAACATGTACACAAATAGGCGAAAATACAAATGCTCAAGGGACAAACGTTCAATGACATCGCACCAGGAATCTTAATCAGGAATGGATTACACGCGCATCAACATGAGATCTTAAACAATGCAGTGAACATCGGCACGAAAGAAAAAATACACGAGAAAATCAAATCTCATCAAGGAAAGCTATTTCATGGCATGTTAGGGTGACTGAAGGGGTGCTAATGCACATGTCTATTGACTTTGAGATGTAATACGCTTCCTTTAGCTCGCGTGTGAGTTGATTATGGTGTGTTAAAAGAACAGTAGTGTTATCAAATTTTGGGGCACATCGTTTGCATTTTCCTAGCCGTTTACAATCCCGGCAGTGGATTGTTAGATCAGTTTTGGTGAAAAGAGTTCTTATGCCCCATAAGGGGTATGTTTAAGCAGCGCCCGGTTAGGCCGAGGTATGTAAGGCCGCAGGTCATCGGAATTTTGTACACTACATTTTTTACAGCATTCAACATAGTTGTTGACGTGCTTGATACCATATACTTTGCTAACGGGACGGGGTGTTGCGTCCGCCTCTTCTTGGAAGATTGCGGAGAGACGGGAAAGCTAGGCAGGGGCGTAGAAAACGACTCTAACATCGTAGCGTCGACGTACTTTTTTCAGCCAATGTGAAGTTCTGTGAATATACGGGATGTCAGCAACCTCTCTTTTTTTCGCGCTTGTGACCACTGCTGGCAGTGTGGGACCTAATAGAACTTGCTAGCCTCGCACATTGACTTGAGAGGGCCGCTTCAGGGAACCCCGATGTTCTCAGCCTAGCTACTTGTTCGTGAAAAGCTTTTTGAGCATAGTGCAGACAAGATTTTGCGAGGGACGATCTCAGAGAAGAAGCGGCTACACCATGTTTAATAGTTTTTGACTGCGCAGAATAGTAATTCAGCAGTGCCTTTGAGCTTCTGGGCGCGTAATTCTAGCAGATATTATCAGGCAAAAAGTGCAAGTTCACATCTAAAAGCTGAAGTTTTTGCTGTTTTGGAAGTTAGAAAGTGAAGGACAGTCCAGAGCTATTTTCTTTGAAGACATTTAAAATATCACTAACGCGCCTATTGAGGTTGCCTATTTTTGTGAATACCAGAAAGTCATCAACATACCTGAATATGCGAAGGTGAAGGTAACTGAGGTTGGCTTATACATTTCTGTCAACACGGCTAAAAAAATATTTCAAAGAGTGGGCGCAAAGGAAGAGCCAAAGTGTGGCACGTCGGTTCAACATTTCGTTGAATTACTGTTTTTTTATCTGGGGTCAACCTTTGTGGGTTGGTGCAACAACTTCTATGTCCAAAGTTCTGGTGTATGCATTGGCTCTTCCGTCGCGCCCACTCTCAGTGATATTTATTTTAGCCGTAATGACAGAAATGTAAAAGCGAACGTCAGTGACTTCACCGTCGCATATTTAGGTATGTTGATGACTTTCTGGTATTCACAAAAATAGACAACCTCAATAGACGCGTTGGTGATGTTTTAAATGTCTTCAAAGAAAATAGCTCTGGACTGTCCTTCACTTTCTAACTTCCAAAACAGCAAAAGCTTCAGTTTTTTTATGTGAACTTGCACTTTTTGCCTGATAATATCTGCTAGTATTACGCGCCCAGAAGCTCAAAGGCACTAATGAATTGCTCTTCTGGGCAGTCAAAAACTATTAAAAATGGTGTAGCCGATTCTTCTCTGAGATCGACCCTCGTAAAATCATGTCTACACGATGCTCAAAAAGCTTTTCAGGAGCAAGTAGCTAGGCTGAGAACATCGGGGTTCCCTGAAGCGGCCCTCTCAAGTCTATGTGCGATGCTACCAAATTCTATTAGGTCCCACCCACACTGCCAGCAGTGGGCACAAGCGCGAAAAAAAGAAAGGTTGCTGACATCCCGTATATTCATGGAACTTCACAATGGCTGAAAAAAGTAGGTCGATTCTACGATGTTGAAATCGTTTTCTCCGCCACTGCCAAGCTTGCCCGTCTTTTTGCGCGATCGTCCAAGAACGAGCAGACGCAACACCCAGTCCCGTTAGCAAAGTGTGTGGCATCAAGCACGTCAACAAGTAGGTTGAATGCTGTAAAAATGTAGTCTACAAAATTCAGACAACCTGCGGCCATGCTTACATCGGCAGAACCGGCCGCTGCTTAATCATACGCCTTATGGAGCATAAGAATTCCTTTAACCAAGACCACTGTAACTTGTCCTCACCACTGCCGGGATTGTGACCGGCTAGGAAAACGCAAGCGATGTGCCCCAAAATTTGATAACACTAATATTTTTTTCACACACCACAATCAACTCACACGCGAGCTAAAGGAAGCGTATTACATCTCAAAGTCAATAGACAAGTGCATTAGCACCCCTTAAGTCACCCTAACATGCCAAGAAATAGCTTTCCTTGATGACACTTAATTTTTGTCTCGTGTATTTCTTCTCTCCGACCGAAGTTTACTCCATTGGTTTAGATCCCTTGTTGATGCGCGTGTAAACCATTCGTCATTAAGATTCCTGGATCGGCGTCATTGAACCTTAGCCTCTCTTTCTTCCTTGTATTTTCGCCTTTTTGTGTATATGTTGCTGTTTTTTCCCATTAAACGTTCAGTTGCGAGTGAGCGCTTGTGTCGTGTTGCCTTCTTCTCCCCGTCTACATCTTTTTTGCGCTCGTTAACCATGATTACGTATCAAGTAGCCCTACTTCTTACCTTAATACTCTTAATTTATACTAGAAAGTAATGTAGGGATTACTTTCTTGTAAAGTCCTTTCAACGTCTATCACATACCGTATTTACTCGCGTAATGAACCCACCTTTTTTCCACATAGATTGACATAAATTTAGGGGGTGGGTTCATTACGCGGGAAAAAATTTTTCGAAATTTTTGAGAAGGTCGAAATTTCATGTCACATTGAGGAAAATCGCGGTCACAACCTTACCTTTATAGTAAAAACACGTACGCGATGAATGTGAATAAAAATACATTTTTATTCACAAGCCTCTGGCTACTTAAGACCTCACTCGGTCTCGCTATCTGAGTCACTTCGACTAATGTCGCTTGCCACATCGTCAGCATCGGCGTCGGCCCACAGTGCGTCGTCTTCAGTGCCGTCAAGGCTGTTTGAGATGCCGGTCTTTTTGAAGCTGTGGATGATGACCTCAGTGGATATCATGCTCCACGCTTCTAGGACCCATCGGCACAGCATGTCGATGGTGGGCCTCCTGATCTTGCCTGCGGGAGTCAGGTCGTGGTTCCCCGCGGCCATCCACTCAGCATAGAGCCGCCGCACGTTGTCCTTGAAGGGCTTATTCACTGACACATCAAGGGGCTGCAGCAGTGATGTAAGGCCACCTGGGATGACAGCGAGGTCCGTGCGCAACTCGGTCATTCGGCGGCGGACATTTTTTTCGAGATGACCGCGGAAGCTGTCGAGAACAAGCAGCGATGGCAGAAGCAGTGCTCCGGGCCCCCGTCCCCAGACTGTTTTCAGCCAGTCGGACATCAGATCAGCCGACATCCACCCCTTCTCATGTGCGCGAACGTGGATACCAGCCGGAAGAGCTCCCTTTGGCAGAGTTTTTCTCTTGAAGATAACGAACGGAGGCAGCTTCCTGCCGTCCGCTGTTATCGCCAACATCACGGTACACCGCTGCTTCTCAGCGCTTCTCCAACAGCAACAAAGCGAAGTGCTAGCGAAATGGCGACCAGCGCCGTTGAAGTGCGTTTGTCTTTACTTCGCACTGCCGCCGCAGCGCAGGCATGGCGCTATAAGCATAGGTTTCGTTTTCGATTTCATGGAAGCGACATTTCGGCGACGGAAAAAAAAAATTCATTTCTCGTCTAAGAAAGTGGGGGGTGGGTTCATTACGCGAGTGGGTTCATTACGCGAGTAAATACGGTAAATCGTGAGCAGCAGAGCTGATAAGGAAAAATTCTGCGTTTGCTCTTTGTGGACGTCACCTGTTGTCGAAGTTCATATTTCTTACCATGCAAATTTAATTTTTTTTAGACGCATTTCCTTTAGCAAACTTACTTTCTATAAACCGATACCTTCATCTTTGATTATGCTCCACATCAGCGCCCTGTATTCGTTTTCGTACGCATCGTTGTGTCTAAAAAGCCTTAATACAAGGGCCGGTTGTTATCCCTAACGATTTCTATATGCTAGGAGAGCAGAAACTGGAAATCATGTAAGTGCCTTGCGCTTGTCAGCCCGTTTTGAAATTCTGCGAGCGTAATATTACTTTCTATGTATGTGTGCTTTTTAATTTCACTGCCGGCATTGTCAATCCCCTATCGAAAAAAGGCTGTGCTAATAACGCGTTTCGAACACATTGTATTATTTTATATTAATTTTGCATTCTGTGTCCCTATGCTTAAATTGCAATACGAATTATTACTGAGTAACCTGGGAGTATTATCTTGAACATTCTTACATATGCATTTAAAGCCATTTTCAGTCCTCTTATTATATTTATTATTCTTTAAAGATATGCAAAAATGTACATCAAATACATTGAAAGTACACTAGAAGTACACAATTAATACATTAAAATATATTCACTTCGGCTTTAAAACGGTGTGCGAGTCGGATTCACCGGATGGTACTGATGAATGTTGTCAACCGTAGAAGCAATAAATGAACTGGCTATAGGTATCAGGAGGCAGACATCCCAAAGAATACGCGTTGTCATCAAGAAGTCTATGACAATGCAAGGTCATGTGACTGGCCTGAACGGAAATGTGGTCGCCACACAAGAAACGCTGACGGGAAGTGACGTCAGCAAACAGGAACTGCTCCGGCAAACGTGATACTTGGCTTATATATAACTCAAGAGAGGAGACACATTATCTTGCCTGGTGAGGCACATTTGCGCAAAGGCTGTGGCCCCCATATTTTTGCACAAGTGTCGAAGTGGTCGCTTTCGAATCTGCGGTCTATGTAGAACAGAACTGCTAGTCGTAAATAGAGTGAGGCATAGCTCAGGAGTCGAACTGTCAACCAAAAAATACATGGGCGTCTATGGGCGCTGGTCGGCCTTGCCAGTCGGGGTTTTTCGCTGGCATGTTCGGGCCCGGAGGTGCGCATGGCGCCATTGCCAGGTGTAATGCTATCAAGCTGTCCACACGTAATTTACACATGTAGTGCCGTCCTGCTAGAAGTTACCATAAACGAATGGACGAAAGAAAAGGAAGAGTTTTCACTGTTCCAGGAAACGTGATTTTGAGCAGTAGCTTGTTCCACGGCTGCTTGAAGTGTGCTGCAAATATGCTGACCAGGACTACCCATTTGTTAGACGTGAAGTGCAATTTGGATGAATTAATTTCGTATTTACGAAACCACACTTTAAATACAACGTCAACGTGCAAATGCGATTGCCTGAAATGCGATTTCGAGCACAAGGTTGCTCAACGGTAGCTTGCAGTGTGCTGAAAATATGTTTACGCGGAATTCTCATTCGTTAGCATTGAAGTATGATTTAGAATTATTTTCGTATTTGCGGAAGTAAACCTTAAATACACTACCAACATGTCATTTCCCGGAACGCGATTTCGAGGACTAAATATTAAACGGCAGCATGAAGTGTGTTACAAAGTATACTTTGGACTAATTAATTTTGGTATTTATGAAGGAACACTTTAAATACATTGCCATCATGTCATTTCCTGACACGAGATTCCCAACACTAGATTGTTCTACGGCACCTAAAAATGTTCTTAAATATATTTAAAAGGATAGCCCGTTTGTTAAAATTGAAGTATATGTAAGACGAAGTACACTTTTAAAGCACTGACCAGATAATAAAACCGCATAAATATTTTTACACGTTTTCCAAACGTGCCCGAATCATGCTTTAAGTGACGTATATTTGGAAAATATTAAGAGTATACTTCGAATACAAAGCATAAAATTTCAGGAACCTATTTCAGCCATATTTTTTGTGCATTCATGAATGCAAAACATGTTTAAAATGCATTATAAATATCCCGCCGTATATTCCGAACGTATTAGTTTTCGCTAAGGGATCTGTATGCCACTGAAGTTATCGTATTTGGTCTGAAAAATTTTGCGTTGGTTTTATCACGTTTTTCTTCATAGATGAAATTAACACTACTCTGTCGCTAGCTCTCCGGAATTTTATGTGCTTGAGTCGTTCCAGTGCTTTAAACAATGCTTCTACGCTGCTTGGGCCAAGTTCATTCACTGAATGTGGTCGCGTAATCAGCTTTATGTTATTCTCACAAGGAGCGATTTTAAATTTGATCTGTACACTAAACGTCTAAGCAAAACATGTATCCAGTGAAACCGCCTCGAGTTATATGACGTACTCTGGTGAGGCACAGCGCATGGGCATTTTTCCATTGCGCCAAGATTCAAGGGTGCCATCGAGGCACAATAAATAAAATGAATCGCTGCTCCTTGGACACCGATCTTGGTAAGAGGTTAGTTCATCAGAGTTGAGAGAGAAAAAAAACTATTTCACCGTAAGTCCGAAGGCATTATTGAATACAGTCTTGAGGAATAGGTGGTCTTCATATGTCCAGGATCCCAATGAAGCTAGCAGCTACTTGAGCTCTCTCAACCAGTATAACCTGGTTTTGCGGTTCTCATGTGGTCAAAATATACACCCACTGCTCCACTGAAGTATTTGCAGCCTGAGATTTTTTCGGGCTGTCTTGACAGCCCTAAGTGGTGTGATCGAGCGCGGCGGTCTTTCCACAACATGTGCAGTTTGCACCAAATCTAGTTGGTGAAATTTTGCTACAAACCAGCTGTTTTGTATATCGCACCAGGCTTGGCTGAAGCCGAAATGTACGTTACGTAGACGCTCCACCGTAAGAAGAGAGTGATGACCTTAATGTTAGTGGACAAAAGGAACACAGCAGTATGACTATCAACATCACAAAAGAAAAATTGGGCGAAGAGGCAAACAAAGTGGCGACAATCACGGGTGCGAGCGGCACCGCGAGGATACTCATAATATTATGTGATTCACAAGAAGCTTATAGATGCTTCTTACTGGGTCCGATGAGGAAAGTACCCGAGATGCTTCTTCAAGATGGCAACAGATGGTAGCAGTAATATGATTTGGGCTCCGGGGCTCATGCGGATAAGAGGAAACCTTAAAGTGTTTGCGATAGTTAGAGGATGCACGCACCAAACAGACGAAGACAGCGAGGGTACACACGTTGCCTCAGCTAGTTAACGGTACCTAATAAGTGTAGAGAGGTGGAGGCCGCATATACCTACCTCCACGCAAGTCCCAAACAAAACAGGAAGCCCCTGCACCGCAGCGTGTACAGACCAACTCATGTACAAATTAGCTGGCTTATGGTAAAATTTGGCCTAATATATAATGGCCGAGTATATTGGTCAATCAAATCTGTTAATCAAATCGGGTCACGTAATCGACTTGAATCGCCCAAGTTGCCAAAACGCGACGTTTACGTGACAGGGCGTGACATCACGCCCTCCTTAACTGAGTACATAACGTGAGGAGCGTCGACGCGCCTAGACACGAAGTCCACATGCGGTGTTCAGGCTAAGCCACCGTGAAGCTACCACTTCTCCCTCGCTTTAACCAAAGCTAAACCACTGTTATTTTTATGTCTAAAACAGAGCTCGTTCGATCAAACGAAGAAGCTATGCAGCATGGTGGCATGATCACATAAACAAAAAAAATCTTAGCGCATGGTGCCGAGGTTGTTTTAGCTTCGCTGTACGACCTCATATGAGTTTCAAATTTTTCGCTTGAATTTTATTTGCCGTTTTTCACTTGTCGCCACCACGACCGTACCGCTCACTTTTATGCGCAGAAAACACAATGCGTTCGGTAAACAACGTGATGGGTCGAATAAAATTTAGTGAGAAGTGAACGCCTTTTTCTTCTGGGTACTCGTTCTGCGGATGCCATGTTTCTTTGCAGTTGCAATTATTCTTTTCTGCGCTGCATGTGTTGACGTGCACAGCGCTGTGGCAGAAACACGACGCTTAAGCAATACACGTTGCTGCACAACGACACTGCTGCATAAACGTGGCACTGGATTATAGGTTGACGGCATACATTTTAATAAATTATCATTGACGATGAAAATGTTGACACGCATGTCATTCTGGGTCAGTGGACACCTGATTCGCGGTATCTGGTACGTGGCAGTGGTACGTGTCCACGAGCAAAGAACTGCTTTCGCACAATATTTAATTGCTAACACACACACACACACACACACACACACACACACACACACACACACACACACACACACACACACACACACACACACACACACACACACACACACACACACACACACACACACACACACACACACACACACACACACACACACACACACACACACACACACACACACACACACACACACACACACACACACACACACACACACACACACACACACACACACACACACACACACACACACACACACACACACACACACACACACACACACACACACACACACACACACACACACACACACACACACACACACACACACACACACACACACACACACACACACACACACACACACACACACACACACACACACACACACACACACACACACACACACACACACACACACACACACACACACACACACACACACACACACACACACACACACACACACACACACACACACACACACACACACACACACACACACACACACACACACACACACACACACACACACACACACACACACACACACACACACACACACACACACACACACACACACACACACACACACACACACACACACACACACACACACACACACACACACACACACACACACACACACACACACACACACACACACACACACACACACACACACACACACACACACACACACACACACACACACACACACACACACACACACACACACACACACACACACACACACACACACACACACACACACACACACACACACACACACACACACACACACACACACACACACACACACACACACACACACACACACACACACACACACACACACACACACACACACACACACACACACACACACACACACACACACACACACACACACACACACACACACACACACACACACACACACACACACACACACACACACACACACACACACACACACACACACACACACACACACACACACACACACACACACACACACACACACACACACACACACACACACACACACACACACACACACACACACACACACACACACACACACACACACACACACACACACACACACACACACACACACACACACACACACACACACACACACACACACACACACACACACACACACACACACACACACACACACACACACACACACACACACACACACACACACACACACACACACACACACACACACACACACACACACACACACACACACACACACACACACACACACACACACACACACACACACACACACACACACACACACACACACACACACACACACACACACACACACACACACACACACACACACACACACACACACACACACACACACACACACACACACACACACACACACACACACACACACACACACACACACACACACACACACACACACACACACACAAAAGTGGTAGCATTTTTATGAGTTAAACCGAATAGAGATGCAAGAGCATGTGTTTAACCTGGTTGCTAAACCACTGGTGTGAAGATGAAGTCGACGATGGGAAATGCACAGCGCGAGATTGCGTTGCATTGTAACACGAGGCGCGAGCGGCTGTGGCAATTGTATAATGGTTTCACGCAGTGGCCAGGAAAGCCGATCAGTTCGCGCCGTCACTGGTTAGAAACACAGTCGCGGAAATATTGATTTTATTTCTGCGTGGGATGCTATACTCGGTTTGGCCAAGGTCACCCTTTCTGCCATTGGGTACAGCTGGCACGACACTCCTTCGAACTTCCTCCTTTTGGCTGCTGCTTGCGCCACGCTCTTCTGAATTTACCCGAACTTACCCCAGTTACCGAGTTACTCCAAGCTTAACACAAGATTCTTGTTTGGCACCGCGTTAAGTGGCGCTCTCGAACTAAAAATCTTTTTATGATTAAGGGCGTGTAAAGCAAATGTATCAGCTTTAGCTGTACTGTGACAGCAAACAGTTTTTCGCTGACACATCGTGTTTTCTTTCACGCAGTCAGCCGGCTCAGAGATACCCCCAGGTCGGGAATTTTCATGGCGGGGAAGTATCGCGGGCCGACAAATCCTATTAAAGTAAATGATTTTTCGGTCCTGCTATGGAGGCCTTGTTCAACAAAATCTAGTAGCAGGGCCGAAGCGACCTTTATTTGGACAACATTGATCGGCACTAGATACTTTCCCTCCATGAGAGTTAAGCTCTACGTCTATTCACACACAAAAAAAATTGAACACCCTTGTGAGCATGGTAACATGAACCACCTTTTCAGGATAGGTGATCCGGATGACGAGAGAGATTGCCAGTTTTTTTCCCGCGGAGAATTCGGTGGTTTTGGTGGCGTGATTTCTAATTCGCGAAAAGAAACTCGCCTTAGGAAGCTCGGTAAAGACGCTATATTATCTTGCGGTGTCTTCATTTTACACTTCTGGTGATCATTTTGGCAGTTTATTTGCAGTGAAAAACTTCAAAGGGGTATTGTGTTGTGTTTACAGACGGCGAAGCAGTTCCTCCATTTCGGCTGGGTGATTTTGAGACTAATTATCAAGGTAAGAGATGGAATTTTCACATGTCTTGAGACGAAAAAGTCAACCCAAATCTCTCCCAAGATAATTTTATCACCACTACTTGTGACGGGCGAAATCGTGTTGGAAGTACACATTTGTTGCAAACTCTCTCTCCTAACGTAACTGATAATAGCGCAAAATATATATCTCCCAAAAACTCAAATTAATTGGAAACATTTTCGCCAATATACAAAAATAAAATACTGTTTACACGAATGATAGCAACGAGAAAAACGCCTAAATGGTTCCTCTTCGAACCGTACTTGCTGGTCAGGCACTCGAGAGGCCTGTGAATTATGATACGTTGTTTTGATTGACAATGCTTTCAACGTCGAATATATTCTAGTAATGGCTGTTTGACGCGAGAGGAACAGCGCGCTACCACGGTCAAAAGTGTGGAAAAAAAGAGACACTAAAAACTTGTTTTGGGGGGGTTTGGTAAAGGCTTACGTACTCCGCGGCAGTCGCGATGTAAGGAGGGAGCTATATTCTGTGCAACGACGGGGCATAACCCCGGAGCTCCGCGTTCTCGAGATACCTGTCTTCAGGCAGGGGCTTATTATTTTTAAATCTCTTCAGGTTGACCAAACCTAATATATGTCCCTATATGTCTTATTCTTTACGGTGACTCCGGAATATCAACGAAGTGGTGCTTGCACCAAGACGACGCTAAGAATACAATTCCATTTATTTAGATGAAAGCGCACCGCAGAAATTCATATGCGAAGAATACTGTCCTCCTCCATGCCAAAAATGAAAAGGAATATGGCCCACTTGCGCCGTCGCAGGGTGGTTTCCGAGCCACGCCTACGAGTGTGCGTTGTCGTCAGAGAAATGAACGGTGACGTCCGCCAAGGTTATCAACTCAACCACTCTTGCATCGTTATCCTTGTAAAGGCGAACTCCTTTGTACACATGGCACCACCTGTGCTCCTTGGTCGTTCTATGACCCTCTCCATAGCTCCTAGCGCACGCCTCATCTTGTTACTGCTTAACATTTTCAGTGAACTGCATGCACCGGTGACAGTTGTCGACTACTGCACTAAATACATCCATGGTACCTCCCACACAGTAATGAATTTAGTCCGTGAAAAATAACCCTGGGTGGTGCTGCATATGCTCAGGCGCTCGGTAGGGTTGACAGCCCCTTTCGCGTATGCTGCATGATGCGGGGACTTTGTCAAACATTGGAGCCCAAGGGAGTTTACTTCTAGGATGTGTAGTGCCCGGGCCTCCTTCCTGTTGCGCCTTTGGGGGTCTTAACCTTCGGAAGAAGGAGGACCAGATTTCCCTTCCCTTCAAGAGACTTCGAACGCTGAAAATGCACAACGAGTCACACGGCGTGACTTATATGCAAGATCTTTACATAGGATCTACCTGCGATAGGACCTTTTACGTAGAGCTATCAGGATAGGCGGGCGAATCTTCTGTGCACTGCGGTAGCTCCACGCATTTCATGTCACGAAAGTTTCGACTACACATGTACGTTCAGTGAACGATTCCCGACAGCGAAATCTCGCTATGCGCCTGAGTCTCCTCCAGCCAGGTGTCTGGCATGTCCATGAGAGCACCAAATTTCATCATCCTCAATCGTGTATACTTAGGTCAGCAGCGGAGAAATGCGCGAATAATTGGAATATTACGTTTCCTCCTTCTTATAACGTTGGCATTCCGACTGGGCTCCGTTCAAAATTTTGGGGTGATCAACTGGATTTGAGGGGATGGAATGAACCAGCATTTCGTTTTTACTTGCCAATTTGTTCCGATTCCGATTCTATTTAACTCCCTAACTTGTCTGAACTGTGATTCTATTCTGATTCTATTTTATTGCACTTCGATTCTTAATCACTTGTGTTGATTTTTGCCGAGTCATTCTTAGCCCGGAGTCTCTCTATGCTCCCCTAAAAGTGAAGAGGAGAAAGGGAGAGGGCATGCGGCAGGTGGAGAGAGCCAGAGCCCCCAAACCACCACGTGCCATTTGCCTTGATTTGTAGGCAGGTGCTTCATAGAGACGCCGCCTCAGACGCCGGACAGTTCTCGCCTTCATGACATTCCTAATGATATCTCATTAAAAAACCTTTTGTCGGTTCCTACTTTGTACCTTACGACTTGTTAAGGCGTTATTCACCACGGCTCCAATACTCATCTCACATAAAGTGCGCCTAGCTCTTGAATTTCGCGGCACTTTCTTGAGGCGCAGCATTCAAAAAATAATTCGCTAATTGGCATGCGCCCCTGATACAAATCGTTCTACGGCAGCAAAAATACCCGAAATAAGCAAATATCGAAGCATTTTTTCAAAGCAAAGTTCGCAGCTTCGCCCCGCTGCTTTAGCTTAGAAACCACATCCGGGATTTCGACCAAAGTATCAGTCAAGCCAGACACGAACTGCGCACTTGCTGACGTTCTTGTGGTGGATGATGTGCCTTTCAAGAAGCTCGCGTAGACACAGGCGCCTCTTAATGGAAATAATTTTTTGAAATTCAATGGAACTTCTCGAGTTCATTTCATCTGCAGAAGGAGACAACGCTGCAGCAATGGCTGTGGCTAGAGTAGCGCGCATTTTGTGACGGTCACCTACGAAGGTTAAGATATCGTTGAGACATCGCTAAACGAAATGCATCTCAAATACTTCTAGTCACAAGCACAATCTTAGGCAAAATTTCAGCAAGTACACTGAGTAACTTGTGCTCGGCCATCACTCTCATTTTTTTTTCTTTGGAACACTAGGTATATATGCTTCGTATATGCCACTGAAATAATTTTCCACACAAATTATTAATATTTGATGCGGAGGTATTTAGGATATTCAATTTAAACTCACCCCAGGGAAGAATTTAGGGACGCAACATCTTTAAAAAGAAATAAACAACATTCGCCAACTCTTTGACTTCGCTCTTCTGTGTGCACGTTTATCTCATGTCGTGTATAACCTGGCCGGTGGTTTGTTCTTTCTCCTTGCAGAGCCAGATTCTGTGCAGCCTGTTCGAATACGTGAGCTTCCTCAGCAGACGGGAAGAAATGGCAAAAATGCCGTTGATCGTAGCCATGGGAGGAGGAACGTCGACCACTGGTTTTAGCCACGGCTGATTGGCGTCACCAATCTGTCCAGTGACCCAAGCCTTGTCTTCAATCGTGATGACAGAGCTGGCCTTTCATTATCACTGGCCTTAACGTGCTAAAATATGTTGGATCATTATTTCATTCTTGACACATTTTCTATTCAGAATGGTCTAGCATTCACACCCACCGCTCAGAACTTCGTTATCCGCCCCATATGCCTAAATGTTCCTATATAAGCCCTATATAAGTCAGCACGGAATTAAATAGCATAATCAATTAAGCGGAAGTTCTGGAGAAAATTTTCCCTTCTTTCACAGAATGAATATATAGGACGTCCCACCTCGCGAGTTTCTCCTTCGACCGAATGCCCGCCACCCAAGATAATGTGGAAGTAAATTTCTGAGAACGACTTCAAGCAAGCATTTTCGCTGCTTCCAACTGGTAAAAATTTCTCTAAAACTCATTAGTGGTTCTGATAGCTGCACCTGCCGCTAAGCATATCAAGACCACGACACCAGGGGCGGCCCTCGGCCCGTGCGTCCTTTATATTACAGGGAGAGCTGAGCAGCATTCGTCGCCAACCATCAGATGAAGGTATACGAGTAGATATTTTAACTGTTTCCGAGTTCTTGTTTGCCAGCTAGCATCAGACTTCTAGGAACAACTTTTCACTGTTACGCACCTGTGTCACGAATTCACGATGAGTCGTTTGTATGCGCTGGGCTTATTGCTCCTTCAAACTCGCATACAAAGTTAAGGTGAACATAATAACAGTAGTCAACGCTTTCAATTGAAATCTTAGGCGTTACTCAGAAGGAAGTTAAACTGGTCGCGAATGTGCGATCTCTGACCTGCGCTCAGAAACTCAGCGTCTGACATTTGTTGCAAGTTTTGAGGGAAGAATAGGGGCAGGATTGTTGAATTTAAGCTCTATCGGTACCTTATCATCAAGTTGGTTGGAGGCATTCGCGTTGGTCTTTCACATACTTAGGATTAACTGTACAAAGCGGAGGCACTTTGTAATGCTTGGAAGTCGCTACCTATATTTCGAAAATAAAAGCGACGTATTAAAAAGGTTCTGATTTTGGGTTTTAAGGAGGGTTTATTGCAAAGTTTTGTGTTTAGGTAATCTATTCTTTGTATCCTTCGTAATTAAGGCTGGAAACGGTTATCTACGCTCTACATTATAACATTACAATAGCAGGAAGGATCATACTACTACAGCAGGATGGATCATAAAGCGCACCTGTTTCCATGGGTTTTCATAGGTTCTTTAAGGCCACTTTGTGCCATGGCGCTCTAAGGCCACAGATGCCCTTGCGCCATAAAATCCATAACCATCATTATCACCGTTTCCAAGCCCTGTTCAACTGTGCAACAATAGATTGCAGCGCATTGCCGACAGCATATACTTCCTATCTTGAATATATCTGTAGTACTTCGTCTTGCGGGGCAGCATTGTCCGCAGAAAGGAAACGCCGAGAATTTTTCGCCTCACACGACTGCGAAGTTGAAGCCATTCACACAAGTAGTAGTCAGACAGCTTTGCCAGTGAACGAAAACTCGGAGAGCGAGTTTAAGAGGCCCAGAAATAAGGAAGAGAAGAAATTTCGTGGCGTATATCTGTCGCAAATATACGATTTTTCTCAGCCTTGAAGAGGCAATGATTGATTATCACGAAATGAAAGGCGCGGTAACGGTCTAAGTTTTTGGTGGACAGCCTAACCACGCAATAAGAGACGAAAGGAAGGTGGGAGCGAAAGAGAAAAGGTCTCATAGCGGAAGGTTCCGGGATAATTTCAACTACCTGGAAAACTGCAGAGTGCGCTGACCACAAACCGCACACGAGCGCATTTTGCGTTTCGCCTGCACCGAAGCGCGGCGGCCACAGTTGATTTCGAATTCAGGTACTCCTGCTCAGTAGCCTAGCTTTCTAAGCACTGAGCCACCGTGGCGGGTAAAGAAAGGCGAATAGACAAAGTGAGTGGTGTTCTTTCTTTCAAAGCCGAACGTTGGATGCCGAGCGGTTTGTACTGCAGAACGAATGCACGCCCCCTCTCCAGCTCCTTGGATATTGGTGTGCTTTCTTTCTCACCGATTTGTGTAGTTCGTTTGTTCTCTCTTTCTGAGGGAGTGCTCGTGCGCTTTCCTGCTAAAAATGGCCTAACGAAATAGTGATGGACTCTCCTTTCAAGAATGTTGTCTGATTTTACCCGATGATAAACCCACTTCCTTGCAATCACGTGTACATGAAGCGCCTTCTGCGTTTTTGAGGCTAATTCGTAAAAAAAGCAATGAGGTAGAAGCTGCATTTTAAAAAAAGAAAGGTTTCAGTGGTCACCAGACGAAACGTAACTTCATCCTTTACTGTCTCTCGGTGCATCCGTGTTGATTGAAGTGTTTCTAAAAATGACGTATATGCTCCAACTAGCCCGATGCGTCATCCTTCATTAACGTAATTTTTGCTGCCACTCGGCAAGGTAAGTGAAAGGAATAGGCAGAGAGCAAATGGATTTTGTTCATGAATATCATCATCGTCATCAACCAGACTGCACCCACTGCAGGAAAAAGGCCTCTCCCATGTCCCTCCAATTAACCCTGTCCTTTGCCAGCTGCGTCCACCCTGTGCCTGTAAACGTCTTAATCTCATCCGCCCACCTAACCTTCTGCCGCTCCCTGCTACGATTACGTTCTCTTGGAATCCACTCGGTTACCCGAACGGACCAGCGTTATCTCGCCGCCACATTACATGCCCTGCTGTAGCCCATTTCTTCCTCTTGATTTCGACTAGAATGTTATTAAACCGCGTTTGTTCTCTCACCCACTCTGCCCGCTTCCGGTCTCTTAACGTTACACCAATCATTTTTCATTCCATGGCTCGCTGCGTTATCCTTAACTTAAGCAGAACCATTTTCGTTTGCCTCCACGTTTCTGCCCCGTAGGTGATTAGCAGTAAAGCTGTTGTGCACGTATCTCTTGAGGGATATTGGTAAACTGCCATTCATGATCTAAGAGAATCTGCCATTTGCGCTTCACCTTATTCTTATCCTTCTAGTTGTTCCCCTCTAATGATCCGGAGCAGCTGTCACTACCTTCCCTAAGTAGACGCATTTCTTTACCACTTTCAGCACTCGCTACCAATTGTGAACAGCGGTTCCCTTGCCAGACTGTTCAACTTTACTTTGGTTTTCTGCATGTTAAAATCTCAGCGACTGCCATGCTAAGTATTGAAAAATTTTCTTTTCTGTCAATGATTACGTTTTGACTTAATAATTCTGTTTGAGTTCCTCTCTATATATTATTATATTATTATTATTATTATTATTATTATTATTATTATTATTATTATTATTATTATTATTATTATTATAATTTTGATATCAGCAGTTTTATCCCATTTCTGTTCATCAGGAAGAATCCTCCGGTGTTGTTTTCCCGCGTGCTTTTCATTTCAATTGCCTGAGTACAGGTGAATAGCCACCCACCCGATTCTTGGCCAATCCCCCAGTGTGGGTATGTGCCATCTTTTGATAGGCTAACAACAACTTTGTGAAGTTGCTGCCCTGTTCACTCCGTTCGCCGGCGCGGCGCGAAAGGGAACATGTTGGAGTTGGAGGTGGGATTAAAAGAAGTGTGGAGTAAATTATGCTCACTGCCGGCGGAGAGGGCGTAGACTTGAGCGTTATGAGTGATGCCCTCTCCACTTCGCTCGCGGGCCGGCGGGGGCTCATCGCAAGAACTTGAAATCTCTGCAAAACGGTCTCCACGCCTGACCAATGGGGACGCGCGTCCGGCGCGACAATGAGATGGCAATTTTACAGTTGATACTGTGTGTATGAGCACTCCTGGCTTGGCCCGAAGAACAAACAGACGCGCCACGCGCGTTTAAATGATAGGCGTTCACCGTTGTCAGATATCCACAGCCGCCGTTTAAGCTTCAGAGAAGCGCGACCCGTTCGACTCCCGTGACAACAGCATTTTCTTAGCCACGGTCTGGTGAGGCAGCGTGCACCGGCCTGCGAGATGACTCTGTCATGATCCTCTGGTCGTCGGACTGTCGCAGTGCCTCTCTCTTGTGTTCGTGCGCTTTAGGTGCAATATTTTTCATGTATTGTAGTCACATTCGAGTATTATTCAGCACCAGTTGGATTGTATTGTAAATCACTTTTTATGTGCTCGTACGAGTGATTGTAAAACCCTCATTATTGACTCTTTTACGTATAAACTTTCTTTTGTTTGTGAACAATCGGCATTCTCTGGCTTGCGGCCGGCGAAAGCAGGGCACCAAACGATCACCCCCCCTTGTCACTTGGTAGCTAATTTCTGGCTTAGCATGAGACGCTGAGTCGAAAGCATCTCCTTTGAGACCAGGACCGCCACCCTCACAAGTTCTAAAGGTGTCTGGGAGTGCAAGGCAAGCGCGCGAAAAAGTGACATATTCTGGCGTCCGCGACAGGAAGTATGGTGCTCTGTAAGCGAAGAGAAAGAAGAGGCGGAAGGATTTCACGAAGTGGACGCAAACGGTGTTTTGAAGGAGAGCGATTTTGTCAGGTCCCGCGATGAAGATGTTAGTGAGGTTCACTGAGGGGAGGTATTCGTTGTCTTGAATATAGAGTTCGTTCTCTAAATATGAGTTTGAAGGAGCTAGTTCAGATTGGCATGCAGATGGGGATGACCAGAGCCGAACTGCGGAAATGGGTGAACCAAGAGAAAAAGACACAGGGCTGAAACAAAGAGAGACGAAGGCACGCTAGAGAATTCGCTGAGAGATAAAGACAGAGAGAACGGCAGGGAAGAAATTAAGAGGCCGAAAGGGGTCTGCAGAGAGTGAAAGCAATCCTTCTGAGGAAGCTTGCTGAAGTTCGTTTCAGGAAGGTAAGGGAACAAGTAGAGCTGACCCCCGGAAAGGTGGGATGGAAGAGCGAAGAGGTTTAATTTCTAGCAACCACAGAAGAAGTTGTAGACAGCTCAACGGGTCAGTTTTGTTGTGCAAAAGCCAGTTGCTGCAACTGAGATCACAGCAAGTGAAGGCCAGGCCGGACTTACGCTTTCTCAGCAAAGTGTAGGTCTAGGTACTACTGAGGTAGTAGGCACTGAAGAGAGGGGCAACTTGACGCTTCAGTTAGAGTGTGCCTTAGGGAAGTCGCATGATGACGCGAAGAAGGAGACTGGACCGCCATCGCGAAGTCCGAGTTCAGCACTTCTGAAAGTTGTAGTGCTGACTGCGAGAAAGAGTGGGTAAAAGGCAAAGAATACGAAAACTTTGACCAATTTGTAGCTGAGGAGAGCCCACTCAGTGAAAAACCGGAAACTTTTCCGAGTGAACCCTTGTGCAGCGAGGAGGCCTTTGTCTATGAGAAAGGGGTCGATGCAGTATAGGGATCGGAGCAAGCAGAGGGAAAGCCTTGTGACGACTCCATGAATGCTGACAAGCTCAAGAAGGAATGAGAGGAAGCTGTATTGAGCGGAGCTGAAGAGACGGACGGACGGACGGACGGAAGGACGGGCGGGTGGCAGGCAGGCGGGCAGGCAGGCAGGCAGGCAGGCAGGCAGGCAGGCAGGCAGGCAGGCAGGCAGGCAGGCAGGCAGGCAGGCAGGCAGGCAGGCAAGGCAAGACAAGGCAAGGCATGCAAGGCATGCAAGGCATGCAAGGCATGCAAGGCAGACCGGGCAGGCAAGGCAGGCAGGCAGGCAGGCGAGGCGAGGCAAGGCAAGGCAAGGCAAGGCAGTGCAAGGCAGGCAGCCAGGCAGGCAGGCAGGCAGGCAAGGCAGGCAGGCAAGGCAAGTAACGGCAAGGCAAGGCAGAAAAGGCAAGGCAGGGCAAGGCAAGGCAAGGCAGGGCAAGGTAAGGGAAGGAAAGGCAAGGAAAGGCAAGGCAAGCCAAGGTAAGGCAGGCAGGCGGGCAGGCAGGCGGGCAGGCAGGCGTGCAGGCGAGCGGGCGGGCAGGCGGGCGGGCAGGCGGGCAGGCGGGCAGGTAGGTAGGTAGGTAGGTAAGTAGGAGCGTCCCATTTCGAACGGGGTGGTTTGGTTTATAGTGTTAAACGTCCCAAACCGATTAAAGCATTCTGAGACGCCGTAGTGGACGGCTACGGATAATTGCGACCACCCGGGGTTATTTAAAGGGGCCCCGTAACACATTTTCAGTGCATTGTTTTGCCTATTGGTTGCATAAAATGAGTTATAGTGATGTTAACATCGGTCGTACCGCGTTTACTGTGGCTTTTAATATTTTAATTACCTCGCACAAACAAATTCGTGGCGATGACGGTGTCACCATACAGTGGCGGTTTTTAGCAGCAGATATGACATCACTTTGTGCGAGCTTGATGATTGGACAAAAACTAAATATACTGCTAATGGGGTCAATAACAAGAGATACGCTTTGTCAAGTTTTTGTGTTTTATTTTACATTAACAAAACCAGCTTGTTTGCCCTAGATAAATGCACTGGAAATCAAGTAAAACAAAAACACGCCACCAGAGGCACTGGCTACTTTTTGCATCGAAGGAGATTGCGCCTCTCTGTTAACATCCTACGACGTAGCACTAAACACTTGTGTCTACTCTCTATGTATCTGAGAGTGGCTTTGCGGAATCGATCCGATCGAGCCATTGCACTCTATAAGCGTTCGTTTCGGTCCCAAGGAAGGATGCGTTCCTTTCACATTTAGCAGGCAGTGCGCATCGTCAGTTTGTGGGAAATCACCGGGTGGTAGCGCCAGATGGCGCCACGTTCCCATCAACAGCGCGCGCTCCTTGCTCGCCGTGGCCAACCAGCGCGCTAGGAGCGACGGGCGATGGATGGTTGGCGGTAAGCAGTAGTGGTACGCGCTTTGCCAAATTTGATATCTTGCGCAGGCTCTCACACCGTCGCAGTATGTCGTGCTCGAGTTCGGATCCATAAGTAAGGGAACGTCACTGATCAGTTTTCCCTTCTGCGCCGTCGACGTGATGGTGAAGTATCGCTGGGTCATCTGGGCGTTCACATGGTTGTTGTAACCATGCAAACGGCGCTGCCAGCCTTGGCATGAACGAGTTACAGAGTACAGGCAACCATGGAGTGAAAACTTCCGCCACGTGCTAAAGTAGGCTGTTTTGATTGGTCGCCCTCAGTGTCGTCATTGGGAGGGTGGAATGGGAATGGGAAGCTGCTCGAAAATCGAGTTGAGGGCAGCATTTTGTTTGCTTGTATTTTGAAATTTCTTCATTGATTAATTCCCATTCCTATGCGTCGATTCTCGTAATTCTTTTTGAGTCGGCATCTGTGTGACATAAACAATCCATCTGAAGCGTAACCGGCATCCGTTCAAGCGGTGTTTCGCAGCCTCTTTAACGAGCACTGACATCACCGGCTTCAAGAGGCTACCGCCACGGCTAAACTCGAACCACGTCTTTTGGGTCAGCAGCCGGACACCCAGGCCACCGCGTCAGCTAGAAACAGATTGGTACTGGTGCCCGCATCCTCGGTATGTGTTTTTATTTATATTTCGCTAAACACTCTGTGCAACTTAACGATGTATCTAAATTCGCCTTTTTTCCGGTATCAATAGTTTTATGGTGAACGTTTATCGCTCGGGTAACCCACTACATTTTTGCCGCAAATCTTCTCATCGGTTTTTAATAAGGCGTACCTGAATGTTATTCTCATTACCTCTCTTATCTCTAACATCCTGGTCTCCGGGTGAGTTGCACTGCTTATATTGACATCTGGATGTATAATGTCACACTCTTGCAAATTATAATAAACCATTTCTACACATTTACCACACACTACACATGTGTCACCTTCACGGTTACATTTCTCTTTGCACTTCATGTTCTAAAAACTTGATCTCACTTCAACCACAGGCCGCTGCCTCTTGAGTTTTCAAAGATCGATACCTTCTCAATTTACTCTTTCCAATCTCTATACAGGTCTTTAGTCCGCTTTTTGTCTGTTCAGTTAATCAATTTCTTACCCCTGCGTTTCACAGCTCTCGTTTTCATCTAGTCATTTTTCCAAGGCGTTTCTCTGCATTATTACTGATCAGTGTGGGTGTCGTTTTCTGCCACTTTTGAGTTAACTCTCTTTCTTTAAAATATTTAAATACCTTAGCTGTCTACTAGTTATCGTCTAAATTTGTCAGGCGTTCTTTATATCATATTTTACTCTGACCTACATTGCTTGGAACTAAGTCCTGTTCAAGCTCCCCTGTAGTGCGTCATTTGAGGCTTTGTCCTGGGCACCAGGTGTTAATCTGCCAAACGATATGCTTTAATCCTTACACCGACTGAACTTCTGCCTTTATTCACCAAACGGCCTTCCAAAAAGTGACCTCTGGCACGGTTATTCCTTTCCAAGTAACTCTGAGTACTTAATGCTGGTTGTACCTTAACAACCGTGCTTAATCATCACAGCATCTATTCCCTCTACCTCCCTGGTAGACCACTCTGAGACCTTGGCGAAGGTCAACTTTTGTTCCCTGCATTTTCCGTCTTGCTTCACACATTGGGGTGCCTGCGCTATCTCGCAGCAAAGCATGTCTGGACGATGTGTGCACTCAAACCTTAAGGCACAACGCGGGAAGTGAAGAAACTGAAGAGATAAAAGGCGCCACACAATCCTCAGCTGAGCGCAACGCTTTCCTCGCGCCCAAGTACTTTCTAATGCAGCACACTTTTTTAAACCTTCTCCACTCCTTCGTGAGAAGGAAGACGCAATTTGCGGCCCCTACTCCGAGTATCCACTTCCCCCCGCTCAGGCTGGCCAACCTGGGAAATCGGGCAGAGTTTCGTGCTTTTCCATACATATCTATCCTTAGTTTACCCATACCTATACGTGTTTGTATTCTGCCAGCCTTGGTATCTCATTCTCTTGTAATGTCCGCCCCAGACCTGTGGAATTGTTAAATGTCATCAAACCTCACTTAATGTCGTTAAAAGTGAAGCCTAAAACGTGTCCTCCGCACACATAACCACGCTCTCTAAAACATCCTGGCTTTCAGGAAATGCTACACTACCGCGCGCACACATGAACTCCGAGCCTTTACTGCACTGCTGCTCCCATTCATGGTTAACGAGCGCAAAAAAAGACGAAGACAAAGAGAAGAAGACAACACGACACAAGCGCTCACTCGCAACTGAACGTTCATTGGGAACAACAGCAACATGTACACAAATAGGCGAAAATACAAATGCTCAAGGGACAAACGTTCAATGACATCGCACCAGGAATCTTAATCAGGAATGGATTACACGCGCATCAACATGAGATCCTAAACAATGCAGTGAACATCGGCACGAAAGAAGAAATACACGAGAGCAAAATCAAATGTCATCAAGGAAAGCTATTTCATGGCTTGTTAGGGTGACTGAAGGGGTGCTTAAGCACGTGTCTATTGTATTTGAGATGTAATACGCATCCTTTAGCTCGCGTGTGAGTTTATTATGGTGTGTGAAAAGAACAGTAGTGTTATCAAATTTTGGGGCACATCGTTTGCATTTTCCTAGCCGTTTACAATCCCGGAAGTGGATTGTTAGATCAGTTTTGGCGAAAAGAATTCTTATGCCCCATAAGGGCTATGTTTAAGCAGCGGCCGGTTAGGCCGAGGTAAGTAAGGCCGCAGGTCATCGGAATTTTGTACACTACATTTTTTACAGCATTCAACATACTTGTTGGCGCGCTTGATGCCACATACTTTGCTAACGGGACGGGGTGTTGCGTCCGCTCGTTCTTGGACGATCGCGGACAGACGGGAAAGCTAGGCAGGGGCGGAGAAAACTATTGGAACATCGTAGCATCGACCTACTTTTTTCAGCCAATGTGAAGTTCTATGAATATACGGGATGTCAGCAACCTTTCTTTTTTTCGCGCTTGTGTCCACTGCTGGCAGTGTGGGACCTAATAGAATTTGGTAGCCTCGCACATAGACTTGAGAGGGCCGCTTCAGGGAACCCCGATGTTCTCAGCCTAGCTACTTGTTCGTGAAAAGCTTTTTGAGCATAGTGCAGACAAAATTTGGCGAGGACCGATATCAGAGAAGAAGCGGCTACACCGTGTTTAATAGTCTTTGACTGCACAGAAGAGTAATTCATTAGTGCCTTTGAGCTTCTGGGCGCGTAATACTAGCAGATATTATCAGGCAAAAAGTGCAAGTTCACATCTAAAAACTAAAGCTTTTGCTGTTTTGGAAGTTAGAAAGTGAAGGACAGTCCAGAGCTATTTTCTTTGAAGACATTTAAAATATCACCAACGCGCCTATTGAGGTTGCCTATTTTTGTGAATACCAGAAAGTCATCAACATACCTTAATAGGCGAAGGTGAAGGTCACTGAGGTTGGCTTTTACATTTCTGTCAACATGGCTAAAAAAATATTTCTAAGAGTGGGCGCAACGGAAGAGAAAGAGCGTGGCACGTCGGTTCAACATTTCGTTGAATTACTGTTTTTATCTGGGGTCAACCTTTGGGGGTTGGTGCAACAACTTCTATGTCCAAAGTTCTGGTGTATGCATTGATTCTTCTGTCGCGCCCACTCTCAGTGATATTTTTTTCAGCCGTAATGACAGAAATGTAAAAGCGAACGTCAGTGACCTTCACCGTCGCATATTTAGGCATGTTGATGACTTGATGACTTTCTGGTATTCACAGAAACAGACAGCCTCAATAGACGCGTTGGTGATATTTTAAAAGTCTTGAAAGAAAATAGCTCTGGACTGTTCTTCACTTTCTAACTTCCAAAACAGCAAAAGCTTCAGTTTTTAGGTGCGAACTTGCACTTTTTGCCTGATAATATCTGCTAGTATTACGCGCCCAGAAGCTCAAAGCCACTAATGAATTACTCTTTTGCGCAGTCAAAAACTACAGTCAAAAACATGGTGTAGCCGCTTCTTCTCTGGAATCGGCCCTCGTAAAATTATGTCTACACGATGCACAAAAAGCTTTTCAGGAGCAAATAGCTAGGCTGAGAACATCGGGGTTTCCTGAAGCGACCCTCTCAAGTCTATGTGCGAGGCCAGCAAATTCTATTAGGTGCCACACTGCCAGCAGTGGGCACAAGCGCGAAAAAAAGAAAGGTTGCTCATATTCCGTATATTCATAGAACTTCACAATGGCTGAATAAAGTAGGTCGATGCTACGATGTTCAAATCGTTTTCTCTGCCCCTGCCAAGCTTTCCGAATCTGTCCGCGATCGTCCAAGAACGAGCGGACGCAAAACCCCGTCCCGTTAGCAAAATATGTAGCATCAAGCACGTCAACAAGTATGTCGAATGCTGTAAAAATGTAGTGTACAAAATTCTGACGACCTGCGGCCATGCTTTCCTCGGCCGAACCACCGGCCGCTGCTTAAACATACGCCTTATGGAGCATCAGAATTCCTTTAACCAAGACCGCTCTAACCTGTCTCAACACTGCCGGGATTTTGACCGGCAAGGAAAACGCAAGCGATGTGCCCCAAAATTTGCCAACACTAATATTCTTTTCACACACCATAATCAACTCACATGCGAGCTAAATGAAGCGTATTATATCTCAAAGTCAATAGACGTGTGCATTAGCACCCCTTCTGTCACCCGAACAAGCCATGAAATAGCTTTCCTTGATGACACTTAATTTTTGTCTCGTGTATTTCTTCTTTCCGGCCGAAGTTCACTGCATTTCTTTAGATCCCTTGTTGATGCGCGTGTAAACCATTCGTCATTAAGATTCCTCGATCGGCGTCATGGAACCTTAGTCTCTCTTCCTTCCTTGCATTTTCACCTTTTTTGTACATGTTGCTGTATTTCCCATTAAACGTTCAGTTGCGAGTGAGCACTTGTGTCGTGTTGCCTTCTTCTCCCCGTCTTCATCTTTTTTGCGCTCGTTAACCATGATTACGTATCAAGTAGCCCTACTTCTTACCTTAATACTCTTAATTTATACTAGACAGTAATGTAGGTATTACTTTCTTGTAAAGTCCTTTCAACGTCTATCACATAAATCGTGAGCAGCAGAGCTGATAAGGGAAAATTCTGCGTTTGCTCTTTGTGGACGTCACCTGTTGTCGAAGTTCATATTTCTTACCATGCAAATTTAATTTTTTTAGACGCATTTCCTTTAGCAAACTTACTTTCTATCAACCGATACCTTCATCTTTGATTATGCTCCACATCAGCGCCCTGTATTCGTTTTCGTACGCATCGTTGTGTCTAAAAAGCCTTAATACAAGGGCCGGTTGTTATCCCTAACGATTTCTATATGCTAGGAGAGCAGAAACTGGAAATCATGTAAGTGCCTTGCGCTTGTCAGCCCGTTTTGAAATTCTGCGAGCGTATTATTACTTTCTATGTATGTGTGCTTTTTAATTTCACTGCCGGCATTGTCAATCCCCTATCGAAAAAAGGCTGTGCTAATAACGCGTTTCGAACACATTGTATTATTTTATATTAATTTTGCATTCTGTGTCCCTATGCTTAAATTGCAATACGAATTATTACTGAGTAACCTGGGAGTATTATCTTGAACATTCTTACATATGCATTTAAAGCCATTTTCAGTCCTCTTATTATATTTATTATTCTTTAAAGATATGCAAAAATGTACATCAAATACATTGAAAGTACACTAGAAGTACACAATTAATACATTAAAATATATTCACTTCGGCTTTAAAACGGTGTGCGAGTCGGATTCACCGGATGGTACTGATGAATGTTGTCAACCGTAGAAGCAATAAATGAACTGGCTATAGGTATCAGGAGGCAGACATCCCAAAGAATACGCGTTGTCATCAAGAAGTCTATGACAATGCAAGGTCATGTGACTGGCCTGAACGGAAATGTGGTCGCCACACAAGAAACGCTGACGGGAAGTGACGTCAGCAAACAGGAACTGCTCCGGCAAACGTGATACTTGGCTTATATATAACTCAAGAGAGGAGACACATTATCTTGCCTGGTGAGGCACATTTGCGCAAAGGCTGTGGCCCCCATATTTTCGCACAAGTGTCGAAGTGGTCGCTTTCGAATCTGCGGTCTATGTAGAACAGAACTGCTAGTCGTAAATAGAGTGAGGCATAGCTCAGGAGTCGAACTGTCAACCAAAAAATACATGGGCGTCTATGGGCGCTGGTCGGCCTTGCCAGTCGGGGTTTTTCGCTGGCATGTTCGGGCCCGGAGGTGCGCATGGCGCCATTGCCAGGTGTAATGCTATCACGCTGTCCACACGTATTTTAAACATGTAGTGCCGTCCTGCTAGAAGTTAGCATAAACGAATGGACGAAAGAAAAGGAAGAGTTTTCACTGTTCCAGGAAACGTGATTTTGAGCAGTAGCTTGTTCCACGGCTGCTTGAAGTGTGCTGCAAATATGCTGACCAGGACTACCCATTTGTTAGACTTGAAGTGCAATTTGGACGAATTAATTTCGTATTTACGAAACCACACTTTAAATACAACGTCAACGCGCAAATGCGATTGCCTGAAATGCGATTTCGAGCACAAGGTTGCTCAACGGTAGCTTGCAGTGTGCTGAAAATATGTTTACGCGGAAAGCTCATTCGTTAGAATTGAAGTATGATTTAGAATTATTTTCGTATTTGCGGAAGTAAACCTTAAATACACTACCAACATGTCATTTCCCGGAACGCGATTTCGAGGACTAAATATTCAACGGCAGCATGAAGTGTGTTACAAAGTATACTTTCTACTAATTAATTTCGTATTTATGAAGGAACACTTTAAATACATTGCCATCATGTCATTTCCTGACACGAGATTCCCAACACTAGATTGTTCTACGGCACCTAAAAATGTTCTTAAATATATTTAAAAGGATAGCCCGTTTGTTAAAATTGAAGTATATGTAAGATGAAGTACACATTTAAAGCACTGACCAGATAATAAAACCGCAAAAATATTTTTACACGTTTTCCAAACGTGCCCGAATCATGCTTTAAGTGACGTATATTTGGAAAATTTTAAGAGAATACTTTGAATACAAAGCATAAAATTTCTGGAACCTATTTCAGCCATATTTTTTGTGCATTCATGAATGCAAAACATGTTTAAAATGCATTATAAATATCCCGCCGTATATTCCAAACGTAATAGTTTTCGCTAAGGGATCTGTATGCCACTGAAGTTATCGTATTTGGTATGAAAAATTTTGCGTTGGTTTTATCACGTGTTTCTTCATAGATGAAATTAACACTACTCTGTCGCTAGCTCTCCGGAATTTTATGTGCTTGAGTCGTTCCAGTGCTTTAAACAATGCTTCTACGCTGCTTGGGCCAAGTTCATTCACTGAACGTGGTCGCGTAATCAGCTTTATGTTATTCTCACAAGGAGCGAATTTAAATTTGATCTGCACACTAAACGTCTAAGCAAAACATGTATCCAGTGAAACCGCCTCGAGTTATATGACGTGCTCTGGTGAGGCACAGCGCATGGGCATTTTTCCATTGCGCCAAGATTCAAAGGTGCCATCGAGGCACAATAAATAAAATGAATCGCTGCTTCTTGGACACCGATCTTGGTAAGAGGTTAGTTCATCAGAGTTGAGAGAGAAAAAATACTATTTCACCGTAAGTCTGAAGGCATTATTGAATACAGTCTTGAGGAATAGGTGGTCTTCATATGTCCAGGATCCCAATGAAGCTAGCCGCTACTTGGGCTCTCTCAACCAGTACAACCTGGTTTTGCGGTTCTCATGTGGTCAAAATATACACCCACTGCTCCACTGAAGTATTTGCAGCCTGAGATTTTTTCGGGCTGTCTTGACAGCCCTAAGTGGTGTGATCGAGCGCGGCGGTCTTTCCACAACATGTGCAGTTTGCACCAAATCTAGTTGGTGAAATTTTGCTACCAACCAGCTGTTTTGTATATCGCACCAGGCTTGGCTGAAGCCGAAATGTACGTTACGTAGACGCTCCACCGTAAGAAGAGAGTGATGACCTTAATGTTAGTGGAAAAAAGGAACACAGCAGTATGACTATCAACATCACAAAAGAAAAATTGGGCGAAGAGGCAAACAAAGTGGCGACAATCACGGGTGCGAGCGGCACCGCGAGGATACTCATAATATTATGTGATTCACAAGAAGCTTATAGATGCTTCTTACTGGGTCCGATGAGGAAAGTACCCGATATGCTTCTTCAAGATGGCAACAGATGGTAGCAGTAATATGATTTGGGCTCCGGGGCTCATGCGGATAAGAGGAAACCTTAAAGTGTTTGCGATAGTTAGAGGATGCAGGCACCGAATAGACGAACACAGCGAGGGTACACACGTTGCCTCAGCTAGTTACAGGTACCTAATAAGTGTAGAGAGGTGGAGGCCGCATATACCTACCTCCACGCAAGTCCCTAACAAAACAGGAAGCCCCTGCACCGCAGGGGCCTAATATATAATGGTCGAGTATATTGGTCAATCAAATCTGTTAATCAAATCGGGTCACGTAATCGACTTGACTCGCCGAAGTAGCCCAAAACGCGACGTTTACGTGACAGGGCGTGACATCACGCCCTCCTTAACTGAGTACATAACGTGAGGAGCGTCGACGCGCCTAGGCACGAAGTCCACATGTGGTGTTCAGGCTAAGCCACCGCGAAGCTACCACTTCTCCCTCGCTTTAACCAAAGCTAAACCACTGTTATTTTTATGTCTAAAACAGAGCTCGTTCGATCAAACGAAGAAGCTATGCAGCATGGTGGCATGATCACATAAACAAAAAAATCTTAGCGCATGGTGCCGAGGTTGTTTTAGCTTCGCTGTACGACCTCACATGAGTTTTAAATTTTTCGCTTGAGTTTTATTTGCCGTTTTTCACTTGTCGCCACCACGACCGTACCGCTCACTTCTATGCGCAGAAAACACAATGCGTTCGGTAAACAACGTGATGGGTCGAATAAAATTTAGTGAGAAGTGAACGCCTTTTTCTTCTGGGTACTCGTTCTGCGGATGCCATGTTTCTTTGCAGTTGCAATTATTCTTTTCTGCGCTGCATGTGTTGACGTGCACAGCGCTGTGGCAGAAACACGACGCTTAAGCAATACACGTTGCTGCACAACGACACTGCTGCATAAACGTGGCACTGGATTATAGGTTGACGGCATACATTTTAATAAATTATCATTGACGATGAAAATGTTGACGCGCATGTCATTCTGGGTCAGTGGACACCTGATTCGCGGTATCTGGTACGTGGCAGTGGTACGTGTCCACGAGCAAAGAACTGCTTTCGCACAATATTTAATTGCTAACACACACACACACACACACACACACACACACACACACACACACACACACACACACACACACACACACACACACACACACACACACACACACACACACACACACACACACACACACACACACACACACACACACACACACACACACACACACACACACACACACACACACACACACACACACACACACACACACACACACACACACACACACACACACACACACACACACACACACACACACACACACACACACACACACACACACACACACACACACACACACACACACACACACACACACACACACACACACACACACACACACACACACACACACACACACACACACACACACACACACACACACACACACACACACACACACACACACACACACACACACACACACACACACACACACACACACACACACACACACACACACACACACACACACACACACACACACACACACACACACACACACACACACACACACACACACACACACACACACACACACACACACACACACACACACACACACACACACACACACACACACACACACACACACACACACACACACACACACACACACACACACACACACACACACACACACACACACACACACACACACACACACGCACGCACGCACGCACGCACGCACGCACGCACGCACGCACGCACGCACGCACGCACGCACACAAGCACACACAAACACAATTCGCTCAAAAAGAGAAAAGCGATACCTGATCTCTCCGCCATCGCGAGTTAGTCACCGAAGCTCAGTTCTTATGTTATTGGCGCGCTTTCATGTTTCCCTTTGCTGAGTTCGCCTGCGCGCTGACTTCAATTCTCCGCAAAGGCTTTTAAGCGGAACTCCGAGTGCGACACCTCCTTTCATCAGAGCACGTTTCACTGATGTCGCTCCTTATTCTCCGCAGCTCCGATCCTTCAGCATCGGGAGAAGTTTACACGCCTCCTAGTGGTATTCGCGTCAATGCTGCTTTTAATCAGCCCTGCGACAAAAAATAGGGTGTCTTAGTGCAGACAAGTCGCCTAAGCTAACGACAGTCGGACTATACAGCCACCGAACAACAATATTAACTTCTGATTTTCGCCGTGCAGTTGTGTCGCTCATCTTTCTACGGACGCCGCGTCAATATGACATGGTTCGGAGGCCGCTAAAAGATGCAATGTTATATAAAAAGCTACGGGAGCAATACATCGGATTTTGTGCTTATTTTTAGCGACTACTAGCTTACTCACATTAGCGATCCAGATCAGCTCTCCGATTCCTTGATAGAGCAAGGTATCCCTCGTGGTCAAAACGGAACGCAAGATACGAATCTAATTCACCTACTGAAACGCGCTCTTCCATTTTGTGAAGCAAGACAACTTCCTTCAGATCACCCATTGAAATGCGTACCAAGTGACATCATTACACAGATCATAGGCCTCAGCGCTGTTACTCGCTGCGCTAGAAGATCTGAAGTTACGCACATCGCTCGAGGGAGACTTTGCCACTGTCCCTATCTACCATGCTCGCGATATTGTGTAATCTCCCAGTCGGCTTCGGCTGCACGACGAAAACTGTGACAGCAGAGAAGACCTACAAGCCGATGTTCGCTGTAAAATAGAAGGATGGCAATGGCCATCCATTTAAAGAATGCGCGGCAATAAAAACTGTTTTCGTTAGTTACGCAAGAAAATGTAACCCACTTCGGCACAGATATGTAATAGTCTATGCTGATTGAATAACAGCACTTTTCTTTAAGCTACATTGCATACATTCTGAGTAATAACAACTAAAACCCTCGTGAAGTTGTGGTCATCCCCGCGGCGTTCAGAGGTTAACAAGAAAGTACGAAAGATTATTTTACGAGTTCATATGTACAAAGTGCTATTCCATGCAATTATGTTTTGGTTCCTCTCTAAGACATACAGTACTTGTTGAATAAATGTTCAGTTCCACCTTTCGTATTCACATAAAAACGATTCTTACGAAAACTACTTTCAAGATTAAGTGTGCATGTACTGTACACAGCTACATCGGAAGCTTCATTTCAGGCCTCATTGTATCAGGGTGCGCTCGCATGAAAACAGAAACATTGTACCGTCAGTCAGTGAGAAATACCTATGACATGAGGGATAATAGAAGCATAAAAGGTGAGGAAGTTTGAACATGGACATTTTTCTCTAGATCACCTAATTATCGTATGCTTTTGCTTTCTTTGAGAGAAATGTGAGATTGCAACCAACGGAAGCTCAGATCTTCTGATCTCTCCTCTTCTTGGCGGTTTTAACATGGATGGGGCGCCGTCGTCAAGAACCCAAAAATTCGCGGTACACCATAACCATGAGAAGTGCGATTCGCACAGGAGACAAAGAAGTATCACTTTTCATATTTATACTCCTGTTTCGTGTCATTTGTTTCTCACGCGACGCATGGAAAGCTGAATGGGACGAAAAACAATTGCAGAAATCGAAAATCTTGCCAAAATGGCCATTCAATTTTCCGCGGCCCCTCTTAAAGGGTCGAGAGTAGAAATTGAATTTGTCCTGTCAGCCTTAAACTCCCGCATCGTGGAGGAACGGAAACTGCTTTGACTCAAAATGGAATATTTACAGGACAGAAAAGCCGAATAAAATGCATAATAGGTTTCGCCGTCATCGGTGTACTTCGAAACTAATTCATGGTGCGCCAACCACGTTATTTCCTTGACGGATCCCGGAGGCTAGCTTACCCCTGCATTCGCTTCGAAATGGTGATCGCGTCTTTTTTTCTTTTCTTGGTGTACATGTCACGAGTTTGAATTAGGCGCCGAGAGATTTTTGACATCTAACTGCTCGTCATTATATACGTATTTCAATGCCAGGCACAAAGCGATGTATTTAATAGAAGCCGCATAAAAAATTCCTTCTAAAACAAGAAATCTAAGGACTTCTCCGCCGTGTTAGTTTAACTGATTTGGTGGTCAGAGGAGAAATGGGTAGTGTTCTAGCGTGACGCAGATGCTGGCGCATGTGCCGTGCTGACGATTCCCCTGTGACATCCTCTGTATTGTGCCCCATGTTATGAGCCGCTCCCTCATGCTGCTTTCCTGCTACGCACTTACGATCGTTGTCACGTGATCACGAACGACGCCCACTCAAAACCTGTATCATTAGCTTGTCACGTAATGGCCGGAAAAAATGCCGACAGGGCGCTTGTGTGACGTCAAAGGAAGACAGAAAGCGCATTCAATATAAGCGAAATCATTCGATGGTTTATGTTCAGAAAGAGGTTGATCGGGTAAGCGATTGGGGCTTGGCGGTCAGCAATTCCCTTCAGTGTGCGGATGAAATTAATGGCGTCATACTCTGTGGCACGCATCTGTACTGTAGTGAATTTTAAAGATCCTCCTGCCTCAACCGCAGCGCCGCCTGGGTCGAAATTGAACACGGAGCTTGGATATTGCAGGAAATTTTGCATGACAGCAATTTTAACAACTGTACTTACCTGATTCGAACGCGCATGATGCAAGCCCGGAATCGCCAGCGCCTCTGTAGACCACAAATTGCGCTTTCAACCCCTCGGCAGAAACCCGGTGTTGCCGCTTTCAGTCTCTCGATCACAGCGGAGACAACTAAGCTTTAGATCAGTCGGGGCCGCATTTATTTCGAGGCTGTAGTTACCGCAGCACGCAAGGTTTGTGCCGCTAACGAGCTAGAGGTTAACTGTAGGATTTTTAACAGCCGCTAAAATGAATATGCTAGTCATAGTATTCTTTTCATAACTTACTGCCTTTGTTATCTTTGCTTTGTAAAACCTCAGGCAATATTTCGCGCAAGGATACAAAAAATGTTTTAAATAATTCTCTTGATTCCCAGTCTGCTTCACACATACCTATGACGTCTCGGTTTTACACAGCTACGTTGAACATGTTGCTATCAATGGAAGAAAAACTGGCAGTCTCTACTGAAGGAAGGCGGACGCTTCAACCATTTTGAGCGCTGTTCAGCATGACCCCATCGTTTTTTATACGAATGTAGTCAACACAGCGAACAAAAAGCCTCACAGAGAAGAATGCCCTGCAGCTGTTAACTATGCTCTGCAGGAGGAAACGCATGTACGTGGAAGCAGCATGTTTTTTTTTTCGTTACAGATATAAGGGGAATCGGAGAGGCAGCAGCTCCTGGCATCTGTTCAGTTCATGAAAACCGGATCCAGTAACTGGTTGCGTCGCTGTTACTATGGCTAAAACCACAGTTCTATTGGTTTGTGTAGCCTGCTTTCTGGCGCATGGTACGGTGAGTGAGAACTGTACAGAGGAAAGAACCGATGCATTCCAGGTAAACTTTATTTTAAATTCTCTGCTTTGGAGAAAAGAATTTCTCAGATTGCGACTAATTGAAAGAACTGCTGCGTAACGATACTTCACTTGTTCGCAACGGGCAGGTTATGAGGAACTAAGAGTGGTTAATGTGTTTCTGAACACTAGAGAACTGAAGTACTCAACTAAATTCGATAACTCTATGCCCCTGCATGTACAACCACTTTACTGAATTGTCAGGTACAAAGCAAGAAAAGCTGTAAAATTATTTTCAAACTATTCTAATATTTTGTACATCGCGTTTTACATATGAAAACTATTATAGCACAAAAGAATACAAAGCAAGCTTTCTGCTCTGCGAACAATTTCAAATTTGGAGTGACTTCGTCATTTTGAGACAACAGCCAAGTTAATCCTAAGTTAATTTCTGGGCTGTTTAAAAGCCTTACCTTGTCAAACTGAAAATTACACGTTCTGCGTGACATGCGCGTTATAACAGGAAGATCTTACGTCCGCCGTTGCGGTAGAGCGTGGCTCTGGTGAACATTGTCAAGGTTAGGTTGCATGCAGTATAAGCACAGTCGAAAGCAGAAGCCTAGACACTCGCTGTCTTGGCTGATTTGATAGCGCACTTCAGGCGGCATGCGGTCGTCGCAGTCTTGGATATAACCAGCGGCATGTGGTTGTTTTTCTTCCACTTTGGAACCTTCAGATGAAAAAAATGGTTATACTACTAATATCCAATTGATCGACACCACAAACTTCACAAAAAGGAAAATGTAGACATTCTACGCTTTCTTTGGTATCAGTGACTGTTGGCTTCCTTCATAATTTTGAAAACAGTGGCATTTGCGACACATTCTTCAGAACTAAGATATGAACATATTTTCATAAATTTTATTCATATAACGCGTTTTGCACCGCTATAATAATAACTGAATAAGTTATGCACTTTCAATATTTCTTGGAATAAGCCTTAATAGGATACTCATGACAAGTTCATATCAGCCTGTAAGGGAAAGCTACCGCGTCCTAATAATAGCGGCTACACTTACAATAAGCGGAGCTTGTAAAAATTATAAAAGAAAATGCAGGTACCGCCACCACCACGGAATTTTTCAAGTTAGCAGTGGAGCAGTGAAGAAAGTATTTGCGCTGGTAATTGAGGACCGGATACATCTCTTTATCCAAATGATGACCGCAATTTTTGGTCTGTTCATGACGTCATACATTGGAAAGCAGAGGTGAGTAAAGGAATCATTTCAGCGTGCAGTTTTCTCTCGAAAAAGTGCGTCTTTTGCTTCAGAACAAACATCCGCATAAGAAGAAAGAACTGTTTAATTCACTTTTACAAAGAGCCGGAATGGGATGTAGTCGCACTCAGTGGGCATCTTAGACAACTCCCCTTCTTTCAGTCTGTTTTTCAACACGCCTAAGAATTTCTATGTGGTGCCTCAGTTGGAGTACCTATTTATAAATGTGGGCATCGCTTTGCCTTCATGCACCTGCACCTTGCTACACGCTCTAAACGCATGCTTCTCCGCATCATTCTTCGCTCTAGACGAGGAAATTATGTGCGGATCTAGAAGCTGTGGCAACAACCACCTTAAAATGATAAAACGTACGGCCTCCTTGTTAGACACCGTATTTACGGCGCTCTTATTGTAAGACGTATGCAGGTTTGCTTCAGTACTGCGGAGGTTGCGAATGTCCAGAGCGCAAATTATCCTGTACTTCTCACAAGTCCTCAGTGGACGAGCCGATTTCTCACGTGCTGAAGTGCCCCTGTCTTTCCTTGCAACAACATCGATATCCGGCACCATGATTCAGCACTCTGTCTCCGCTTTGCCATAAAGTTCTGAAATTGAAATCTTGGCTCGCGGGGTTCTGGCATGTTCACTAGGACAGACTGCAAGTATGAAAATTGATTCCCTCGGTCCAACTTGAGTTAGTAAGGACATGTATGCTGCCGTGCCATGACATCATTAAGGTTAAAACAATGTCTATAAAATGCGAAAAGGCTGCAGGTACGGGAACGTGTCTAAAATATTTTGTGCGGTGACGGGTAGAGGTTTATGAATGCAAGAGATGTGACTGTGATTTGATTTAATGGCTTTAAAGACTAGTCAGTGAACTTTGTCTCTGACCATTTCCCCAGCAGTTGTCTTCTCTCTCCCGCAACGTTATAAATTTAACCTAAAAGATCATCCCGTCAATGGATAGCATGGCATGTACTAGAAAACACGGGGCATGACAGAGGGAGCTCGGACGAAAAAGATGTCGAGCTTGCTGTCGCGATAAATGGCAGGTCAGATAAAGGTTGCCCTGAGAAGCCTCATTGCCACATATGCCAAAACGCCGAATGTTGTGGCGTATGGACACACCTAACGACATGGGCGAGGGCTCTGTCTTCTAACATGTGTCTCACGTGCGCGCGGCTTATCCGGTCACTAAGGTTTATGAAATAATGGTCAGATCATCGCCCCATTTCTTGTCTCAGGCCGTCGTGTCTTCCACTCCAGACTAGCAACGGGATGGGGGAGAGGGGAAGATTCCTTTCGGAGCTGGCAAGTGAAGGCATTGTATGGTTTCTAGGGGTTTAACGTGCCAAAACGACTCAGGTTATGAGGGATGCCGTAGTGAAGGGCTCCGGAAATTCCAACCCTCTGGAGTTCTTTAACGTGCACTTACATCGCACAGTACACGG
This sequence comes from Amblyomma americanum, assembly GCF_052857255.1. Classification (NCBI taxonomy): domain Eukaryota; kingdom Metazoa; phylum Arthropoda; class Arachnida; order Ixodida; family Ixodidae; genus Amblyomma; species Amblyomma americanum. Next base: position 83,726,287 of record NC_135503.1, on the reverse strand, counting down.
GAATATAGAATTTCGCCTCCGTCTGAATTCGACCGCCGCGGCCGGGGTCGAACCCGCGTCTTTCGGGTCAGCAGCCGAGCGCCATAACCCCTGAGCCACCGCGGCGGCCAGACCATGAAATTTGCGCAGACAGCCAGACGACAAGAGCGGCTCTGAAGCTACAAGTTTAGGAAGTAAGTGGGCTTTAGCGCCTACACCTAATGATACTTGATTGGAAGTTAATGGGCAAGACGGCAGGACAAATGACGGTGATATGATTTAATGGCTGCCGGCTACCACGTGAGCACACCGTCCGACAGCATTGCACTTGTTGTGGACTTCTTTCTCCCGGAAGAATATGAAGTTGTGAATTTCTGCTCCTTTGTGTCTGCTTTTTGATGTGTATATTTGCATGATAAGTCAGGAAAAATATTACGGGGAGATATTTACTAAGGTGTGTACTCCAGTCGTCACGGTGTTGCAGTGGTTACGTTGTTCGGCTGCTGACCCGAAAGACACGGTTTTCATCTCGGCCGCGGCGGTCGCATTTCGATGGAGGCGAAATGCTAGAGGCCCGTGTACTGTGCGATATCAGTGCAAGTTAGAGAACCCCTCGTGGTCGAAATAACCGAGCCTTCCACTAGGGCGTCCCTTACAGCCCTTGTCACTTGAGCAGGTTAAACCTTCATAAATCCAAGGAGTGTATTCCGCTAGTCGGGACCCAACAGGCTCGACTTAATGGCAGCCCATACGTGCGCACAGCCAGTGTCGTCTTCTTGAAGAAGCGAAATAGTCACTTCCTCGTCTGGCGGCTCGATACGCGCATGTAACGCTAGGTAAATGTGCGCTATATATTGGCTGACTATAGACAATTGCACGAAAGTTTTTGCAGACCATTTACCCTATACCTTAGGGATGGAATAAAATACATTTTATTTGGGCGCCGCGCTGGCTTACTCGTTACAGCGCTCGGCTGCTGACCCGAAAGACACGGGTACGATCCCTGCCGGTGCGGTCAAATTTCGATGGAGGCGAAATGCTACAGGCCCGTGTACTGTGCGATGAGAGTGCACGTTAAAGCACCCCAGGTAGTCGAAATTTTCGGAGCCCTTTACTAGGCGTCCTTCATAGCCTGAGTCGCTTTTGGACGTTAAACCCCCCATACACCAAACCAAAATACACATTAATCAATATAGCCACCCTTCGCTTTTATCACGGCTTTTGCCAGTTCGGAGTACGCTTTAATAGCGGCCCACAGAGTTTCCTGGAGATTTCACCATGCTCGCTCCAGCGACACATTTAAGGCCGTAATGCTGGTGTACTCACGGGCGCAGGACTTCTCGGCGGGAGTAGCCTACACAGAGAAATCCGCGGTGTTTCGATCAGGAGGGTTAGCAGTGCACTCTTCCATTGGAAAGAAGTCAACCGTTTGAGCACATCGGCACTGCAGGCTCTTTTTTGTTTCATGCGCTGGAGCACTGTGCGGCTACTTAGTCCAAGGCCTCTTTCTGAAGTGGGACTGTGTACAAGATAGGAGATTTGGCTCCAGAATATCTTTGACGTATGTGTTTGTGTCGCTATTCGGTCTTTTTGGCACAAAAACAAGAGGACTGCGGTGAATGACGAATACCCCGGCTAAAGCCATCCCAGATGATGGATGGCAGTTTGCAGAAGCCTTGCAACTACCTCCACGAGAAAAGTGCGGTGGAAAATCAAGTACACGAGAGTTCTGGGTGTTGCGATGTGCCTCCACCGTGAAAAGTTTCTCGTTTATAAAGAAACTCGGCTTACGCTTTACCGTCGACGACTGCATCAACAGGACCCGTGGTCCCTGACCCACGAAGCCGTGCAGCCATGATTCGCGTGTGCCCTGTCTCTGGGCCTCCGACATCCCTTGCCTTTTCTGGAGTTTCTAAGAGAACATTTTGAGGTCCCGTAGAAGGACTGTTATCACTATTTTGACTGACATGTTCACCTCCAGAGCAAGCTTTCTGGTATTCGTCCATGGCTGTCGCTTAATCATTTTCTTCACAATGTTCCTATGGTCAGGAGTGGCCGCTGTGATGCGACGATCAATGCTGAATCGGCCCCTATGTGTGCCTCATTGTAAATCCGAATGAACAATCGTGCAGTGAATTTTCAGACGTTTAGCAATCGCAGAAGCAGTATGTCTATCAGTACGTAGCTACGAGATTGAGGGTCGGTGTTGCCTAGAGAATTTCATTTTCCGAAAAATGTAAACACCCGCATAAAATGCAGTAAAGCACAGAAAATGGATTGAAGGAACATTTTTAAAGTCCACGCGGAGAAAAGTTTAAAAAGGAAGCACATTTATCGATCGAGGAATGTGTCAGTGTTGATGGCGCACGTTTTTCTCGCCTATTCTCTACACTAGACGCGTCGATCCACCAACGTACTTGTTTTCAGTGCCATCTAGAGTCGCCATTTCTGGCAGATCAAGCCCTCTCTTACTACATTTCCTCATGCTCTCCGATTCGTTACAGTTTGCGCCTGCTCAACGTGCGCAGAGTGTAAAAACGCCCGATATGTAGCTATGCGCAGCGAAAAATGGATGGAAAAGTTAGCGTTCGTTTAGGTCGCGAGGCATCGTTCGATAAAGCACTCGGTTGTCGTGTCAGCAGCTCTCGATGTGACTTTAGCAGTCACACCACGTAAGCCACGCTGCACTGCGACAAATAAACAAACCGACACGTTAAAACAGGCCTTCTGCTAAGCAGGTGTGATAGGCTTCCAAGTTGATGAAGGATTGGTTCCAGCTGCTTGTCGTCGCTCTGTAAGCCACCGTTAATTAAAGCAGCTTTATTTCAGCAGAAATTAGAAGCGGCGTCTGAAATAGCGAAGACAAATACCGCTACTGTTCCTACACAGGCTTCAACATTTATGCACTCTGTTGAGAACCTTGTATTTGCCGATATAATTTGAGTGAATGAAATCAAGAAACATGTGTTTTTTATAGTAAAATGCTTGGCGACGCACTACTATTAGAGATCAATATATGAGACACACTAAGGAGTAGTCGTTAACAGGCTTATTAGCTCTAATATGAATAAATACAGGGTCACGAACCAAATAGACGGGCTAAATAACAGGACGAGACGACACTAGTCCAGCCCTCTCACCGCATCCTTGTGTTCGATATCCGCTCGGTATATTTCTCCCAAATGAGCTATCGTCGCGCATCCAAAGCGGCTGGTTACGCATTTCCTGCAGGCAATAACTGCCGCCTGATCAAATTTTGAGCTTGAACTCATACGAGCACTGAGGACAACGTCATCTATTTGTTGTTCGAAGTAAACAATGTTCTCTGGCTCTTTCTGGGTGTTTCGACGCTTGTCCAGGAGTAAAAAACTTAATTACCACTGACAAAAGCGGATTTAAAAATCTTCCGGAAGTTCGAGGTTGTGAAGTCCTTTCCGAAAAGGGTGGATTGCCACCGTTTGGAAGTAAGACGGTGTGTTGCGTAGCGTTTGGATTGCACGTTCGCAAAACTGCTGCAGACGACAGCATTTTACTTGAGAAATCTGCGGTTGATAGCGCTGCCTGCATTTAGGTTTTGAGGCCTTTTCTGGCTTACAAAAACTCCGTTTTAGAAAGGGTGTTCTCTTTGCGTTTAGAACGAATTGCCCTGTCGACACAGGCTAGGTTCTATTCGTCCTTGGTTTCCTTTTATGCATCAAGGCTACAAAATAGTGGCAATTCAAGCCTGCATCTTACCCTCGCTTTCTTTATAGGTATTTGCTAAAGTAGGTAAAACAGAAAATATGAATACTTTTTTAACCTTACCTAAAGTATACGAAACAATTTTGAAAACATTGAAGAGAACTATGATTAGCAGACCCTAACCATAATATGAACAGTGTATGAACTATAACTGACCGCAGTCATTCCTGAAAAAAAGTTAGAATGAAATTCAATTTCTTTCTTTCTGGTGTTTATGCAATTTTATTGTTTAAAATGATATTTGAACTTTAAGGAATTCATCCTCATTTGTTGTTTTTCTTTTGAAATGAAGCTACACACTTATGCCGAAAAGCATTTAACGTCATTGTTTATTAATAAGAGCGGCATTTCTTGCAGGTCATCCATAATCTACCACACACTGCTGCAGCTTACTCTTCGGTTCCGGATCCATCGCTCCTCTGCATGACAGCTGATCTGATATACTTCAATGAAGCAGAAGGGATACTAGGCTACTCGATTCATTTGAAAGGACTGAATGGAACGACGAAGTAAGTTTCCAGCACCCTATCCGATAAAAGGCAATGAATAGGCTTTTGGTGGATATGATTAAACCTTAACGCCTTGATACATTAGCCTAGGTGTGGAAGACCTGCTCATTGTTCGGCTGAATTACACAAATTCTGGACAGCTCTCTGACTGGCGCGCGAAATCCACCTCCAGCCATTACATTGGAGTAAATTATTTCAGGTGGATTTGTATATAATGTATATTACCCCCTAGCCCTATCCTTTCTCACTATCGCTTTCGCCTTTCTCTCCGTCTCCCTATCATCTGACTGTTCATTTATTCCCGCTAGCCGCAGCACAAGCGCTTCAGGTTATGATGGCAAATGCCACGGCTAGCAACATCTTTTCCTCGCATCGTTATTTCATTTAAAAATAGACACTAATAACAACGAAGTAGCGACCACTATTTGGTTCAGAGAAGAATGCGCACCCTTTCACAGAAGTAAAACGCCCTAGGGGCTTAATTCTACACGCACAGTGGGGCTGTGGTAGCATCCGCGGAAGCTGTAATTTTTTGTCGGCCTTAGAACGAGAGTACTTCATCGTTCAGGAGATTCAGATCGATTGAGATATGCAATTAGCCGCAAAACACGGCTCAGAACCAAAATTTGTTTTGTGTGTTTTCAGAAAAGGCGTACTTCTTAGCTACCTCTATTGCCACCCGACGCGGTGTCTCGCTATCTTTGGCGTTCATGTTTTTTTAATTTTTCAGTTTCATTCAAGGTAGGATGAATATTGAGTTTTTTCGAGTGCCCTTTAAAAAAAGCTGTCAGTTTCCTTCGCCTCTTATGTATACCGATCACAGTCATTCCTTTCATTCTATTCGAGATTGCCCTAGAAATATCTCGTAAGCAGCGCTCAGTAATCTTCTCAGTATTTAATTTTTTTTTAAGCGAACATTTCAACTTTAGGCTGCCCTACTCAGTTGCTAAGTAGCTTTGGCGTTAGGCTGACTTCATCGTACACTGTGCTCCCTTCACCAGCTATGTGATAAATTCGCCGCTATGCGGATGTAAGCCTAGCGGAAGACAGAGCAAAAGGTAAACGACCGTACTTGCACAGCTGTGACTAACCATCAACTGCTCGCAGCAGAACGTCAGATAACATTTTAAACCTCTGCAACAAAGATCGTTTGCCTATGCCCTCCATCTTCGCACTCCTGAGCTATCGTAAGCCTTACATCCGCCACACTTGCCCATGTGACGGGAGCATAGACCTTAGATGCAGTCGGGTGAAAAAACACATCTGCTTAGCCCAAGCAGAGAGTGCGGATATACTGGCATATTTAATGACTTCAGAATCATTGCTAGCCGTTAAACAGCGTTTTCAGCGATAGACGACGGAAGTGTTCGACTTTGGGAGGCTCGGTATTTTAAAACTTCTGCGATCTACCTTTCAAATCGAATTTAGCCAGGGCCAACAATACTGATGCAACTAAAACGAGAGTAGATGCGTACACTGTGGAGAGCCTCACCATATCTGATGTGAGTGAAATCTCATTATAAATTTCTGCGATATATTTTAGGTTCTTGAAAAGCCTTCTTTGTTAACTTGTGCTAGGCTGTCATGGTCCTGGCTGCGGTGGTGCGTGTTTCAAAGCGATACACGCGTTATTGGTGAATTTCCCAAATAGAAAAGCCATTCCCCTTCCCCTAAAAATGAAATTTGGAGGGCTAATTATAACTTTGGCTATGCCTCTTATAAATTTAAATTTATCAGCTTCTAGAACCCTCCTTGTCTGCTTTACTTAAAAACTTCTATTGGACAAACACTTTGATTTCTTATCTCCAAAGGTCGCGCGGACAGTAAGTCTTCCCCTGCGCCACATTCATCTCCTCCCGAATGTCTGAAAACCGCTGCTGTTTAAACACCTATCGTCTCTAATTATATTACTGTCACATCATGTAAGAAAAAATTACTTGTACAAATCTTCAATAACTCCACGTCTTGCAAAAAGAAAACCTGAGAATCAATTAAACCCTCATTTGGACGACCTGATTTTTGAGCTCTTTAAGTTTGCTACTACGATGAAGGTATTCCATCTGATGTAAACTAACACTGACTCTTCGATCCGAGTTTCAATTAGGAAATGACTATTATTTCCAGCATGACCGCACTTGTAAGTCATGAAACTATATGCCTTTTTCGTCGCACAAGGCAAGTTTGTGTGGCAATGTCCCGAACTAACTGTAGTTTAGAGATGATGAGGCGTAGTCTTTCTTTCCATCGCGATGATATTAGTCGGTGGTGTATTTCTTCTTTCAGTCAGACTGGTTTGTGCAGTTACCTTTGTTCATAAATATCACGTGAGCTGTGTATCAGATACTTTCCAAGTGTTGAATTTGCTTTCTAGTTTCAAACTTTCATTTTGCCTGTTAATGAGTATATCTTAGTTTCGTCGCATCCTGTACTAATTTACATAGAGATTCTGTTTGTTGCCATCCGTTAGGGTTGTAGCTGTGTTCCTTAGATGTAATTTAGCTTACTTTTTCTGTTAAGTTTTGGTAGAAAGCCATGTGTTCTCACATTTATTATCCTGCAGTCTACTAGGCTGCCTCCTCTTCGGGGCTCGAGAGCTCGTCAACCTTCGATGAGGTATTTTTTTTTCTCGATATCCACACTCGTTGAAAAGGGAATAAAATTCGACTGCAACAACTTCAACTCTCAATTCTGCTATGGAAGACCTGTATTACGTATTCTTCGAGCGTATTAATTTAGTCTCCCGTTTTGCCTGTTCTTCATCCGCTTCCTTCGAGTTCGGCCATATAGATTATATGAACTGGGCTGCTACCTACGCGACCTTGCACATAGCGTAGATAAAGCATAGGTGCTGCTCTTTTACTCATGCGGTATTGGAGCTGTAGTTTTATTCATGTCAAAGAGCTTGACAAACATATTTATGCGTTCTGCCCAGGCTACTTTTGTGAACTACTTCATCATCTTCATACAAGCGTGACTTGACGGGACGAGTAGCTTAGCCTTCTTGTTGCGCCGCTATGCAGTATTTCTAAACTATGCGTGGTTTTATTTGAAGAAGGGGCTTGTAGAACCGTACTCACTGTTTGCTGCTGCACAGGACAGCGCTCTCTTAACGCTGAGCTCGACTGTGGAAGGACGGAGTGAAAAAAAAAGTACAGATACTGCGAGATCATACGCAGACGAATGTAAACGAATGTAAAAAAATGAGAATGTAAACGAGTAATGCATTTCCTGCATTAATAAGGAGGCAGGGGACCTTACCCGCGCTTGTAATGTCTTGATAAGAACATTAATATCCTTGACAAATCAAAGCCAGAACGCGTCAGGAGCCTTTTTTTCCGCTGGTTCTTGCCAGCCCATGAATCTCATTGGTTTTGAAGCTGGAGCTCCCCTTAAAACAGCTTTGCAGTCACAACCTGCTCTGCCCGGTAAACGGCCCTCACTCAGTCTAGCTGTATGCTTGTTGGGAGGCATGATGTAACGACCTCGACGCTTCCTGTCGTTTATTCTCCTTCAGACATTTCAGAGCAAGACACCGGATTGACGCGGACGAGCCAGCTTTGCAACACGCACGCTGTAGGAAATTCAGGGTGACTGCCAGGGAATGGGAATCAGCCAGGGGAGTTTGTAGCCTCCGGCTGTCCAGGCGCCGGGAAAAGCGGAATTTATCGGAAGCCGTTCGACGACGAGGCGCCGCTTACCTCTTATTTCCCATTATGAGAGCAGCAAACAGGACTCAGTTCGAAGATGTGAATAACACCAGTCTTTCACACGCATACAATACGGTGTTACATCTATGTCGCATAAAATGTAATTAGAGTGCTCGTGCTGCTCAGCATAGTCTTAAACACGATTACGCCTATATTGAAGTAAACAGAAAGTAACCTGTCTTCTAGTGCACCTACTTTATTAGAGTGTGCTAGAAGGCTGCTTACTTCCTTTGTTCATCTTTCATGTTTCGAGTACAGGCGAGCCGTCGGTAAGCGCAGGAGAGCAGCTGCCGGTTTTATAAGTTTATCGCTGTCCTGTGGAATCAGCGCACGACTTTGCACCTTTGCCTAGAGAATCTTCACTAATACCGACCGGACGCACAGCTGCTCTTTCGTTCTTCAATTGTGCCCGATTAGTGTTTCCAGGACATTTACTTGTAATTTTCGCTTTTTATCGCTCTCTAGCTTTCACCCACATAAATCGAGCGGCTTAGGTTTTAGTATGTTCATCTATTTTGGACAAACATTTTGAATAATAGAATATTGTAAGTCACTGTTGTGAAAATACTTAAGGTAATGGTTGATTCTTTCGGCGCGTAGCAGACTCTTTCTTATAAAGTTTTTCCATCGCTCGCATCCAGTAGTTAAGACTGCCATTGAAAACGAACGGGAAACGTTTTTTAAGAGAGCAAAAATGTTACTAGCAAAAAAATGCAAGCCTGCCCACAAGAGTTCTGCGGATATATTGATTGTTACAGTGAAATCTTACAATACATCAAAACAATTGCGTTCATAAACTCTTTCCTGTTGAAAACTGCTTTGTCCACAACTGTTGTGTATTTTCTGCGGACACTGAACAAAAGATCAAATGTTTCTATTGTGAATAACTTCGGCGGTGGCGTTCTTTAGAAGTTAAAAGAGAAATTTCGTGTTCTCTTTCTTCAATAAAAGGGTTTCCAAGGTTGCCTTCACTCCTTATAGCAAAGTCCGCTACACTAATAGCAGAGCGTAAACTTTTATCGCAAAAGTCACTTGTTCTACAGCGGATGCTCTTCCACATGGAGATCAGGTTTATTATGCGAAAAAGGAAATAAATTAATTATGCTCTCGCAGGCATGTTTTTTTTTCTGTGGGCAAATAACATATTTATTACTTCCTTCATGTAGCTGATAGTAATGCTCTTTTTTGACGCCAACAGAGAGGATTTTAAGTTGACTTCTGGAAAGCTGTAGAGCGATGGCAAGCTTTCCAGCTCACGGGAGCCAATTTTCGAAGTCAGGTTCCAACAGACCAGTGGAAACCGAGTGTTACTTTTTACTGCTGTGTATAAGGTAATGTACACAAAGTGCTAAACTAGCGCCCCCACAATCACAGGTTGGAGCAGTGGTTGATCTGCAACAGTCACGGCCTATTTTACGAAGGCTCAAAGGCCTGCATGCTGAATATGTGATTATATGCAATAGGGTATCCGCATACACGACACCATGCTATTGGCTGTACTTATCTCATGAACAATGAAAGTAACTGCGATTACTTCCTGTGTTAATGATGGTGATGAAGGTAAATAGCACATACGCAGCTTGGCATGGCACAAGTTGTTTCTCGTGTGCACGTGCAGAGTGAAAGGGCCGTTTTACAACTGTGACACTTAGAAAAGCCGAGCGCTTGGGCTCCTTGGGAGCATTGGAAACCGGTGGCTACCCGGTCGCAGACACAATGCTATACGTCAATGTGCCTGTCGCTTCTGAAGGAGAACACCCCCTCTCGATTTAACGTAGCGAAGCACAGCAGCACATAGTCGGCGAATTTTCTGATGCACCACAATGCAGCAGAAATACACACAATGAGACAGTATTACCCGTTTACACTTCTCAATAATATTATACACTAAATGCACAGTATTACAGCTCGATATAACAAGCCGTCATATGCAGCAAATCAAGCAAGGTTCTAAGTATTTGTCGCCTAGAAAATATTAGCCTTATAACAGACCTACCTCAAAAAAACAGGTATAAGCCCTATGGCCAGGTTTAAAAAAAGCACTAGCCGAACACACGGAACACTCATTTAGAAGGGAACAAAAATATATATTTCTACAGCAATGTCTTCATCGATATGAAGCGCAAAGCACCTTGAACATTCACCGGCACTATCAATTTGCGGCTTGCGAGGACGAATCAAGCCACAGTTATTTAAACTTCCCTGCATAACGAATACTCAAACCAAAAATTTAAAGAAAAATGATGAAAAAAATGAACGTAGGCATAGTACTTTTATGTTTAAACAAATCGAAAATGTAGAACCACTGAATATATCAAAAACCCTCTTGGCTCCATGTAGCTCAGGTGCCCGATATCGACGGTATGACAAAGCCATCGTATTACCGCGAACTTTCTAAAGAGAAAGATGTGCCATCTGTTAAGATTTGCCTGTAGAAAGCACGGTTACTAAACACTATGCTGGAAAGAGTGCCAACTTGTCTCCCAGCGCTGCACTGCTAAAGTCGAAAAGAACGAACCTGAAAGCTATGTGGAAATTGTGATGGCTCGCACTGCCACCTCTGCGGCACTTCGTCAAAATGTGTATGTCTGACCACATGACACTGACGTCACAAAGCTGCACAAGAACCAGAAATAGAAAGCATTATCGTAGCATACGAAGCAGCGTCCTCAGTATGCGAGCGTTTGAGTGAGTGAGAAAAAGGCAAAGGTAAAAAAAAATAGCTGTAGCTGTACATGACCATTTGTAATATCGCAAACAACTTTCGCGAAATGCTGCAGCGAGTTACTAATATTGCCACAATGTTAGCCATTTACTGGCGCCGCCATGCGGTGGGACAGCACCCGCTTGTCTTCTTTGTCTTCCCCGACTCGTGCGTTTGTTCTCTGAGTGTGTCTGCCTGGCTAGTCCTGGTGTGCCCTTCTGCCCTTTCTGCCAGCTTTCTTTGACATTTTGGAGGAGGCGCTGGGTGATTTCCGAATGCACGAAGAGCTCCCGGGAGCCTCCGACGATGCCTAGCTACATACCGTGGACACGACACTTGTCCACAAGGGAAGCCGCCGCTTGTGAGGCTTAGATCCTGAGTTCCGACCCCTGACGTCACCACGCCGCGCAATGACGTAGTCTATGGCAAGCCAGGGCACCCAGAATGCCGTCAGTGCCCCACCGCTGCTTCTTCATGCGCCTCGCATTCACACGTCGTTTCATGGCGACAGGTTTGAAGACGTGGAAGACTGGTTGGCCAGCTACGACCGAGTCGCTGCGTTTAATCTGTGGGACGAGGACTGCAACTGGTGAGACTTCCAGCGACAGTTGCTCGACACCTTCGGTAGCAACGAACGGAAGGAGCGGGCTGAGGTTGGCCTACAGTCCCGAGCGCAGCAGCCAAATGAGAGCGTCGCCATGTACGTAGAAGACATGACGCGGCTCTTCAACCGCGCAGATCCTACCATGTCTGAAACGAAGGTACGTCATCTGATGCGAGGAGTCAAACAGCAGCTTTTCGTAGGACTTGGGCCCGACCCTCGTAGCACAGTGGTTGACTTTGCCCGGGAGGCGACGAGCACGGAGCGCGCCTTGCAGCAGAGGTTCGCGCATTTAGGCCTTCCGGCGAATTTAACTGCCATGGACGCCAACGTGCCGCTGCCCGGCACCGAGAGTGAGGCCCTCCGTGAGCTTGTCAGGAGCATTGTGCGTGAAGAGCTCGGAAGCTTCGCCCTGTCGATCGACACGCGGGTGTCGGAGCCATCACGGATGTCATTCGCGAATAAGTACGTCGAGCGTTGCAGCCAATGGCCTGTCCCCGGCCGCTGCCTTACCCGTATGTCATGACGTACAGTGAAGCGTTGCGCAGCTCTGCGCCAGTACCACCGGCGTTTTACTGGCCTGCTCCTTCTGCACCGCATAAACGCTCTTCGACTTCACCTGCTGTCTCCGACGCACGACCACCCCTCAGCAAAGCACACGCGTGGCGCACATCGAGCAACCGGGCCCTGTGCTTCCTTGATTTGAAGAAAATAGCGCCAGAGCATGCAAACCACGAAAAGATATGTTACTACGGATGGACGATCCCTTCTTCACAAAAAATTTGACAGCTGTAGTTCAATACTTTCAGAGTACCGAGGATATTGGTTTTGGTTTTTCCATAGATGTACAAGACTTGTTTTATTAGATTCCTCAAGACCAGCTCTTGGCGGCAGTAAAGGAATGCATAGAATCAAACGGTGACGCTTCTTTCCAAAATTCTTCAGGTTTGTCGGTTCACAGCTTTATCGCATTATTGCAGTTTTATCTTAGTTCTACTTTTATAAGTTTTGACAACCTGCCTTTTTTGCAGCGCAAGGGTGTGTGCATAGGTTCCAGTGTGGCCCCCATACTTTGCGATATTTTGTTAGCGAAAGTTGACCAGTCTTTAGGCATAGTTTTTAAGGGGGGTGGTTTTAAATGTTTTTAGGTACGTGGACGATGTTTTAGTGCTTTTAAAAAAGCAGACTTCCTTCACTTACCCCTCTACAGTAGGTGAAGCTTTAAATGCTTTTAATAATCATGGACTTGGGTTCACGTTCACCCATGAACTTCCTGACACTAACGTCTTACAATTTTTAGATCTAAAACTAGCCTTTCTTGAGAGACGTGTTTGCTGGGGCTATTACCCACGCGCGAAGAAAGATCTTTTGCCTTATGATTCTATGCACTCAAAGACGGTGAAAAGAGCAATAGCGTCGAATTGCTTGGAGTCTTCTTTGAAAAAGTCGTGCCCTCATCAGTTGCACGCTAGCTTCCAGAATCAGGTGAGCCGGCTTTCGGCGGCTGGGTTCCCCTGCTTAGTGTTGACTGCTGTCTGCGAGACCCTTCTAAAAAAACTTAAGCAAGGAACACGAAGAAACTCCGGAGAGGCTCGTTGCAGGTCACAGAAGCCGTTGGTGGTGCCTTACTTAAACAAAACTGCTCACAACTTGAAGAAAGTGGCCAACAGGCATGGGGTGAGTGTCGTTTTTTCCGCCCCCAACAAGTTAAAAAAGCTGTGCCCCCGTATTTGCAGCCCAAGAAAGCGGGGTTGCCAGATAAGGCACGACTCTCCATTCATCATGTGTTCCGCAGGAGTTGTCTATGCTATCCCCTTAACATGTGGGAAGACCTACGTTGGCCAGACTGGGCGCTGCAACAACGAGCGCTTGGGGGAACATGCCCAAAATTTATCAGATTTAAAGGATAAATATGCACATTTGGTCGCGCATATTATGGGTTGCGACGGATGCGAGGCACGATTGAGTCAGACTAAGATTCTTGGCAAAAGCACAGATAAGAAGGCACGTGAATGTCTGGAGGCTTTTTACATAAGGAAACTTGGCAATAGGTGTGTCAGCACCCCATCTGTTTCACTTTTTTCGTCCGAGTTCGAATTTTTAGATGCCGCCCTTAAATAATCTTTGTTAAGTTTTTGTTTTTGTTTTGGTTACCGCTTGCTCATGTGTGCTCGCTGTGATGGTCGCTTAGATTTCTTTACCTTTCCTGCCCTCCTCCTTCTTTTTTCAGTGAAACGTCGCCATATAAAGGCGCTGCCTGGTTTCAATAAAATTTGTTGTGAGTTAGCGCTTTGTGTCTCGTCCTTCTCTTTTCGTGGTTTGCATGCTCTGGCGCTATTTTCTTCAAATCAAGTATGCACCAACTCGCCCAAAAAGAAGTGTTAATCCTGTGCTTCCACTGCGGTGATTCCGGCTACATGCTGCGCCGCTGCCCATACGTGGGATAGGCCTGCGAGGGTTTTCACCAGACGCACCCCGACCCCTTGACATCGAACAATACCTGTCGGCCAGCGTCCCCCCGGCGCCTTTGCCACAGCGCCCGTCCAGGTCGCCGACGCCCCGTCGGTTCTCTTCCCCAGGTCGCCAGCCGTCCATCCGGCAGTCCCGTTGTCCGCGGCGGGAAAAGTGAAGACGGCGTCGTCTGTGGGTACAGCCGCCGTTTCTCCGCAATTCGAACAAGATCCTCCGCTCGCGGACTTAACCCTTCAGCCCGATCTTTCACCTGCTCCGACCGCCTTCCGACGCCCAGAACAGCCTCTGCTTGATGCCCTATTTCTACGAACACCTCGACCCTCCACTCGAGAACCTTCCACGACGCGCGCTCCAGAAAATCAGGTTGTTCCCTCCGAAATCCCGGTCTTCGCTGACAACCACCACGTGACTGCCCTCGTCGATATCGGCGAGGATTTCTTCGTTATGAGTCGTGGTCTTGCTACCCTCTTGAGAAAAGTGCTGACACCCTGGCACGGAACACAAATTCGGACCGCTGGCGGTCATATGGTGATGCCGCTCGGTGTCTGCACCGCTAGGATTGAGATTCGCCGTATCATCTTCACTGGTTGCTTCGCTGGGCTGGCTGAGTGCTCCAAGGACCTGATCCTCGGTCTCTATTTTCATCGCGAAAATGGGGCTGTCATCGAGCTCCGCGAACTCTTGGTTACTTTCTCCGCCCCACGCACCATAGCCGACGACAGTGCGCCAGGCAGACCCGTTTTTCGCGTGTCCAACGACCACATCACTCTACCACCGCGTGCCAGCTTATTTGTAACGGCGGACTGCGACAACCCCCGCGCGTCTAACGGCATCGCAGATGCAAACTTTACTGCTGAGCCAACAAGTCTGCATTGCACGGGGTGTCGTTGCCCTGCAGAACCAGCGAACTGAGCTTCTAGTTACGAACTTAAGCGCCGAATTCCGCTACTTGGCGGAAAATATAGCCATCGCCTGTTTCGATGAAATTAGCGAGCCCTCCACCCACTGCGCGTTGTCAACGTACCGGGACACCCCTGCAGGAAGACCTAGTCGAAGAGTTAAGGCTGACTTGAACCCTGCTTTGAACACTTATCAGCATCGCCGCTTGCAAACCAGCCTTGACTCTTGTAATGGCTGCTTTGCGACCACCTCTAACATCAGGCAGACGTCCATAACGAAACATTGAATCACAGTTGATGGCAGTGAGCGACCTATTCGTCAACACCCCTATCGAGTGTCGGCGAAAGAACGCGAGGCGATTCGGCTGCGCGGTGACGACATGCACCTGGATGATGTTATACAGCCGTCTACAAGCGGACGGGCTTTGCCCGTTGTGCTAGTAGCCAAGAGAGACGGGACACTAGGATTTTGTGTGACTATCGAAGACTTAACAAAATTACCAAAAAGGACGTTTACCCGTTACCTCGAATCGATGACTCCTTCGACCGGCCGCGTCATGCCCGCTACTTTTCTTCTCTTGACATCCGCAGTGGCCGTACTGGCAGATTTAGGTACATGAACGGGACCGCGAGAAGACAGCGTTCGTTACTCCTGACGGGTTGCACGAGTTCGAGATGCTCCCCTTCGGCTTGTGTTCCGCTCCTGCCACCATTCAAAGAATGATGGACACTGTCTTCGTTGGCCTTAAATGGCAGTCCTGCCTCGTCTACGTTGATGATGATGTCATTTTTTCTGACACCTACTACGAGCATCTCAAGCGCTTGAGTGCAGTACTGGAAGCCATACGATCGGCCGGCCTCTCGCTCAAACCAGAGAAATGCCGCTTTGCGTTCCAACGGCTGAAGTTCCTGGGCCATGTCGTGAGCGCTGAAGTAACACTGTTAGCCCTGACCCCAACAAAACGACTGCCGTCTCTACGTTTCCGACCCCCACTGATAAGCGTGCTGTGCGCCGTTTTTTTGGATCTCTGCGCCTATTACCGGAGTTTTGTGCGAGACTTCTCCCGACTAGCCGAGCGTCTAACTCGCTTGACAAAGCACAACCAAACTTTCATCTGGGCCCAAGAACAGCAGACGGCCTTGGACGACCTCAAGAACCGCCTCCAAACAACGCCCATTCTTGGCAACTTTGACGAGGAGGTGGACACGGAACTACATACCGATGCCAGCAACATTGGTCTGGGGGCCGTCATCGTTCAGTGGCAAGATGGTGTTGAGCGCTTTATTGCTTATGCAAGCCGCACTCTGTCGCGATCTGAAGCGAATTATTCTACCACGTATAAGGAGTGCCTTGCTGTCGTTTTGGCGGTAAAGAAATTTCGCCCATACTTGTATGGTCGCCCATTTCGAGTCGTGAGCGCTCACCACTCACTTTGTGTGCTTGCGAACCTTGACCCATCGGGGAGGCTAGCGCGTTGGAGTCTCCGCTTGCAACAATTCGATGTTACCATCGGGTACAAGTCTGGAAATAAACACAGTGACGCAGATTGCCTGCCCCGTGCTCCTCTCCCGTACACCATTGCTGACACGGAAGACGACCCCGCTTTTCTTGGCGCTTTTACCACGTCCATCCTTGCTCAACAACAACGAGATGACGGCGAGCTACGACCCCAAATAGAGTACCTCGAAGGTCACACCTCGTCGCCGCTCCGCTTCTTCACATGCGGGCTGTCGTCGTTCTGCTTGCAGGGTGGCATCCTCTACAAAAGAAACTACAGTCCCACGGACACTCCATGCGTGCTCGTGGTTGCAACGGTGCTTCGAGACGAAGTTCTGCACGCATGCCACGACGACCTTTCTTCCAGCCACCTCGGCTTTTCTCGCACGTTGGCGGGAATACGGCACAAGTATTACTGGCCCCGGCTTGCTACAGTTGTCCAGCACTACGTTAAGTCTTGCCGCGAGTGCCAATGTCGGAAGACACCACCTGTGAAACCGGCCGGCCTATTGAGGCCCATTGATCCGCCTCGAATCCCTTTCCACCAGGTCGGCATGGACTTCTGGGACCATTTCCGATATCATCATTGGGTAACAGGTACATTATAGTTGCCACCGACTACCTCACCCGGTATTGTGAGGCGAAAGCCCTTCTCTGCTGCACCACTGCTGAAATTGCGAAATTTTTCATCTTTGACATTGTCCTCCGCCACGGTGCCTCTGCGGTAGTTTTAGCTGATAGAGGCACGGCTTTTACATCAGTACTTACTCAGGAAGTTATGCGTCTCAGTGGTGCCAGTCACCGTCGAGTCACTGCCTACCATCCTCAAACAAACGGACGGACTGACTGAGCGGCTCAATAAGACCATTGCTGATATGCTTTCCATGTACGTCGACGCCGACCATAAGAACTGGGACCAGATCTTGCCTTACATCACGTTCGCCTACAACACTGCTTTTCAAGAGATGACGCGCTTCACACCGTTCCGTTTGGTGCACAATTGCGAAGCTATGACTATGCTGGACGCAATGTTACTGCCAAATGTTGCGCGTCCCTCCGTCGCTGGCGCTGAAGGGTTCGATCGGCACGCAGAAGCCGCCCGCCAGCTAGCTAGACAGCGTACCCGTACCCAGTAGGAAATAGAAGCTCAAAGTTACAACCTTCATCACCAGGCGGTGCTTTACCACCCTGGCGATCAAGTTTGGGCTCTGACCCCAATCCCTCTGCGGGGTCGCTCCGAAAAACTTCTGCGCCGCTACTTCGGCCCCTACGAGGAACTGCACAAACTTCGTGACGTTAACACCAAAGTGCTCGTACCTCCAGGCGGCAGGCAGCATCCGAAATCGTCCACGTAGCCAGGATGAAGCCCTACCACGTCCGCTAGGACTTAATCTACCAAGTCCGGCGTCACAGACTTTATTCTGGATTTCCGTGATTCCGCGGCACCGGGGCGATGCCCTTTGCAAGAGAAGGGGCAATACCACAGTGTTAGCCATTTACTGGCACCGCCATGCGGTGGGACAGCACCCGCTGGTCTTCCTTGTCTTCCCCGGCTCGTGCGTTTGTTCTCTGAGAGTGTCTGCCTGGATAGTCCTGGTGTGGCCTTCTGCCCTTTCTGACGGCTTTCGGGGACAATATATAGCTTTACCACCCGTATTGCGATGCATTGCAAACCAAACATGAAGACCGTAATGATTAGTTTACTTTATTGGGATTTAACGACCAAAACTGACTCAGGCTATGGGGATGCCGTAGTGAACGTCTGTAAAAGTTCGCCTCCATCTAAATTCGACCACTGCGGCGGGAACAGAACACGCTTCTTCGGGGCCTATGCCTACCTCCATAAATACTTAGCCGTCGCAGCGGCGAAGGCCGTAACAAGCTTACCAACAAGCAGAATTGAATAAATAAGGGTGGTGTTGTAATCCGGTTGGAAATTTTGAGGTTGCAATTTTTCAAACTTCTCGCGCAGAATGAAGAACCGCCGTAGGTTTCGTCTCTAATCTTCAAAATTTTAATGACGCCAATTGTGTTCACGCGCGGGAAGCAGTATGATTCGCAGTCGTGGGATATTCTGCCGAAATTTGTAGCACGAAAATCTTTTGTACGCTTTAAAGCACAGTGAATGCACACGCGTGCACAAAAACAGTTTCACTGTGGCCGGACAGCTTTTGAAGGCCTGCGAGTGCCTTACACAGGGACCTGCATGCGTATTATGTGGACTGCAAATAATTGTCATTTCACCATTTTCTATGCTATACTAATTGCATCATCTAGCAGCACCGTGAGGCCAACTATTGCTATCTTGCTTCCGGACATGCACGACTCGCATTCAGTCAGACACAGACACCCTTGGTCTTTGAGGCAACTGTGCTGTTGTGTAATTGCAGCTTGTGTTTTCAGGCTGGCAGCCCCGTTCTAGCAAAATTTCGTAGCGCGGATATTGCTGAAGCACAAACTATAACAACAAACCCTACGAGGACGACATGCACTAAACAAGCTGCTGCAGTTTGAGCAGAGGAATCATATGATGACCACGCATGCAGAATAACGTCGTTGATGTTTTCCAAACTTTGACCTTCCGGCAAGATTTGAAAACAATGCTAAGGGCTTTATTTCAACTAGTCACAAGTTATACGCTTGTGCGAAATACTGTTTCTTCGGAGGAATACACGCCTACACCACTTTGCTTCTAGTCTCTGGACGCTGAAAACACTCCTGGTCACATAGATAAAGCTTCAAAGAACTGTCCGCCACTGTCAGGCAAATAACGCAACAACGCCAGGGCAAGCAGTAATCTTTTTGCTGTATCGGAGTTCATACGAAGCAAGTCAGGCCGGCGCGCACCCTACTGCGCGATGCATGGCTATAGATCTGCAATATAGGCTTAAATCTTCTGCGGGAAATTGCTGCACACTCCACAATCGCTGCTAAAAAGTTTATGAAATGTTTTCTAGCCTGCTCGTTTAATCTAGTTGCACACAAGACGAAATTCAAGTAGTTAACTAGGCAACTCCTAATATGCTGCCCTGCACGTGGGAAGGGGAACGAAGGGAGAGATATAAAGTGAGGGGGGAAGATAAATGACTTTTTCGCACACCTTAAACATATAAAGTGGGAATTTCGTTGCAGATAGTGATTTCCTCTCTGCATCTTATACGCTGAGTGTTATCTGCGCAATTTTTACAATCGTTGCTGTTTAGAAGCAGAAAAGCTGTGCATACGTCCTCAAGTATGAAGATTGCTTTTGTGTGCGTTTGCGTTCCAGTGGGGCTGTGTTCTACGTTTCGATTTCATGTGTTTAAGCGCAATAGGTTTTTTTATTTTTAGCGGAGAAGTTAAAACGAGGTGTGCATCTTCATTACCATGGGAATGAATATGCGACTGAGGAGGCTAAATTTTCCTTGTATGTTTTTCTGCATCTACATGTGGTGTGCACATATTTGCACTAATTTTTTCTCTGTTTTATTTATCAGGTAAAATGCTACGTGTGCACGATGTCAGTTGTTGTCCATGCGACGGCACCTAAAGGAACACCGTTTAGCTAATGACATAACAACTTTTTGGTTCTCTGTACTTTTCTCTTGAAGATTTTTGACGACAAAAATGCTTAACGAAAATGATAAACATTCTCATGACATACAGCTACAAGCCAGAAGCCTTTCTAAATGTGCAACGTTCTCATCCATTAAATACCAGTCGCTGTAAATCACTATTGTCCGCTCTAAAGTTCTCATTAGAGAAGATCCAAGTATCTTAAAAAGAACGTGGCCCTTCCTCTCATTTTGTCTCTTTCAGGAAAGACATCACGTATGATTACAGAGCGACGAATGACTCATCTGTCCTTCTGTTGGCGGTAAACAATGGTGAGTGCGATTCCCTTAAAGACTGACGCGTCGATTACGACTATTTTGGTTGCCAATGCGTGAAACTTTAAAATATTTAAAGCGTGAGCTTTGAGGGTCCCTTGTCGCAGAACAACCGACGTCGTCGTCGTCAGCGTTGTTGGTCGTGAGCGAAAAATCCCGATGGAAACTACTAATTAATAAAATTCAAGAACAGGTCAAATCACGTTCAGATTGTCATAAAACAACTCGAGCAGGTCCCTGCTGCCACAGGATGAAATTGAGCTGAAAATAAAATTGCATTAATTTGATTTTCGGTGGTAATCTAACCCACGACCTTCCGATCGCGAGACGGACGCGCTATCCAATACGCCACGAAAGGTCGTTGGATCGAGCTGTATGAAGATGGACCTGATAAATGTTTTGTAGTATTTCACTTGGGGAAGTCTCTTGGACACTTGTTAAGATGCGTGCTTGAGTAATTATAAGAATGCTAATTAGGAATTTGGTCGTTGTTTGAGTGTTGGGTAGGCGATAAGAACGGTACCCGATCACGCTATCGCGTTCTGCTCCAAAAAGCGAAGCTTAAGCGTCCTCCAAGTTCTCCACTAAACATATGTATTTCTTACGGAAATTTTAGGCCAACTTTTAATTTCAAGCAAGCTTCTATACTCTCTGGGTAAAATAAATTAACAACTTCGTTATCACCGATTTATGAGGTAATTAAGGAGAAAGTGCACAACTTCTTAATATCACGTGGTTTAAATTGTTATTTCATCATAATCATAATCATCAGCCTGACTGTGCCTACTGCGGGGCAAAGACCTCTCCAGTGTGTCTCCAATTAATATTGATTTCTTAATGTTCTTCATTGTGCGGTAAAGCTCTTCATTCTTTTTTCTTACCCGCCGCGTTGCCTCAGTGGCCTTGGCATGCGGCTGTTGATGCCAAGATCGCGAGTTGGAGTCCGGCCGCGGCAGCCTACCCCGATGGAGGCAAAGTATCAACACAACTGGGTGCGGCGCGAAGTCAGCGGACGTTAACAAATTCAAGATAGTCTCAGCTGATAATGAGCGGTCCACTTTGGTCCACCTCATAGGCAATGCGTCTCAGTCGAAAGTTTGAACCAAACAAACAAGCCACATTTTCAATATCTTTTTCGTGGCTTAATAGCCACAAAATTAAACTTCAACACGCATATTAAAAAAACATTTTCTGCAAACATCGCTTTCAAGAAATAATACGCGTACACCATACAGCAAAAATTAGATAAACTATCAGGACACATGCGCAAAAAACATTCAGAAAAGCGAAAAGATGCCAGGATCAAATTTAAAATATATTTTGCGCCTCTGTGGGAAAAACAGTCTGAAATGCTAAAACCCTTTCTGGCTGAAACACCTCACTAAAGATAAGCGCGATAACAAAAAAGCGATGGCGCTTCCGCCATTATTGGGCCACAAAAGCCAGGCAGATAAAAGAAACCGTTTGAGATGTGCTCATCATCAGAGCCAGTCATGGACGCTGAAGGCAATAAACAGGCCGAGAAAGCATAGGCATATTTGTAGGGACCATAGAAGACGGCACATGTGCATCCCACAACTACCTGACACACACGTGTCGATCGCGCCGCCGATGCGAACGCGTCTCAGCCGCTCGAGGTGCTACCTGGATACCACGTGACTCTAGCTGCTGATCGCAGCGCTATATCTGCTGTATTCTGACTGCCTAGTTTACTGTTGCTTTTGTTAAGAGAAATGAGGCATGATGTTTTTCGAAAACTGATCGCTCCGTTACACAGTGATACCGAAACGGCGGCTGCCATTGCTAGAGAGCGGCAGCATCCGTGATTTCCCCACAATTTTCGACGACCGCAGATTAAAAAAGTGTAATTTTCTAAACTTCTACTGCCTATTTCACTATATTATTTCGTGTAGAGATGGATATATACTCTAAGATTCTTAAAAAAAAAATAAGCCGAAAAATTGAATTTTTTTGGCCAGACTTCCACCTCATCTGTCCTTTCCCCCTCTACCTAGTCACATAAATGCTATGTTTAGTTGGTCTGCGGAGAGCACTGATATCCCCAGGCCGAATTACTGTGAATAAATAAGCTTTGAAAATGTGCATTAGGAGATCAAACTTGATTCCAAAGCTACATGTATGGGGCTGGGCAGTTAAATATCAGATTTGTTCCTTGAAACAGGCAATGTGCGAACGGAACGAAATCCAATACGAGCATTTCATTTAATACGGCTATGCCGCCAGAATATTTTTCGCATGGACTAAATCGGGAGGCAGTCTGCTGGCTGGAAACAGCGCGAGTGCCTAATTTCATAACCCTTGCAGTATGCCTCTGCCGTATTGTTGCAAGAAATAAGGACTATTTTTTTCGCTCAATTCTGTCACCAGTATTTTTGTGAGCATTGAGTGCGCTCCTGTGAGTCCATAATTACTGGCATTCTTCAACACACCACAGCTCTCAATTAGCAGGTGTGAAAAAAAAAGTTGATCACACATTGACCTTCGGGTCATTTTTTTTCGGAAAGATAATATTTAAATACACGCGTTCTCAAAAATTAGGGAACAAAAGAACACGGGTATGAAACGAACAATTGAGCAACCGACCGGAGTGCTGCGCGTGTCCGACTGGCCTTTCTGGTATAAAAAAAAACGTCGAAATATATGAAATATCAGTTAAGTTTTCTTTTCTTTCTGCGCAATAAACACTACTAAAGCTGATTCGTGGCGTCTCTGTTTGATCAGAAGCAACCCTAAAAGCGCTCCGTGCTGATCTAAACAATAACGAAGTATTTTCGTAATCTGTATTTCGAGAAAGAATATGTAACTCTGCGGCCCAGTGGCTTTTTAAGGCATGATTACGCGGAACGTGAAAAACGTGTATACCAATTTTATAATGCATTTACATTTCTTTCAGATACCTCCAACCTGATACCCTCTATAAGCCTGTACAGCGACTTCCAAACATGCTCTGTTTTCAAGTATATCGAAAGCCCAGAACGTAAGCATGTCATCTTTTGTGCAATCACGTTACGAACGGCACTCTTTGGTTGACGCCCTGTTGAAGTTTGATAGTATGGAAGATTGCCAGAAAACATCGAGCTCAGCTGCTATCCTGACAGTGTTTGAGTACAGAGAGCGGCAACGTGTAATCCGACATACGCAAGTTTACCCAAAACCTCATCTTTGACATTGACGCTTTATATTTTCATGGTACCCTTCAGCGAGTAGTATTCGTTCATTTCACTTTGCCGAAACGCTGTTCACTCATGACAGAACCTTTTTTAAGAACATTCTAGGGGCGTGTAGGAATGGTGAAACATGCTTTGTAAGAGGGCAAGCGAGCAAGCTCCAAGGCTCGGTGCAAACCAGTGGAAACGTGTGGAAAGAGAAATGTGAAACAAACGACTCAAATGCTACTCAAACAGCCCTTTTAACATGCTCGCTTGAAGGCTTCCGTTGAACAGACACGACGTAGTTGACGTCCCGCAGATTTCTGCGGAAAAGCCAGTTTGGTCGAGGGAGTCGTGACGTCACACGTGAAGCTGGGAGGGAAAAGTGAATACAACAGTAGAAAACTTGCGGTTACAAGATCGCAACCTCACTAAACCGTGATTAGAACACGTACGTATATATAGTCAATGAATTGCACCGAATAGAATATTTGGCTTAGCACTCGGGAAACATATCCCTGACCCTTGGGTTGCGAGTCAGACATGCTACCCCTAGGCCATGTAGGCATGTTCGTACGACTTGGCGGACTTCATGTGCATGTAACGTGGTCATTCACATAATATGAAATCAGCGTCGCTGACTGCCTGCGCAAAATGAGGCGTAGCGCAGCCGTCTCCCATTTTTTTATTGCATTGATAAAATCAACAGCGGCGAAATGCAAGTAAAGCAAGACAGAAATGGTTGCAGTTTAGCTCAGCTAAGCATAGTTTAGCAAAATCGTCCCGACGACGTAGACGATTCCGTCTGACTCGCTCTGTCCATAGCGAGAAGAGCAATGCGAATCGCGCGAGATCGGCGCCGGTTCCTTTTTCTATCAAACGGCGAGTCACGTGGTTAGTCACGTGGCTGCCACACCTCCACCGCTCCTCCACATAAAGGTCAAATTGCGGATCCAATGACCTTGGCTTGACTGGGCCAGTAAAGCTTTCAATTTAATACAATTATTTGTGCGCTGCAAACTTTCATCGGGGTCTCGGAAGGACATGTCGTTTTGAGTGTTGTTAGCTCAGGGCCAAGATACTGGATGAGGTAATGGTTGAACAGAGGAGATAGTTAAGGGCAATATCGTCATTGGGGCACACTAGCAACCCTATCACCGAATACTGTAGGGAGAAATGGCCTTGTTTCAGGCTAAGGAGCGTCACTTGATATCAGTATGTTATGATTAGTATCCGATGAGTGCATTGCTTAAAATGGTTTGAGAATAACCTCAAGAGAATTCAAGCATGTAGAGCTCAATGCTGAGAAAAGAAGCACGGACAGTACTCCAAATGCTCAAAGCGATTTCGCTCGCCTTCAGAAGGAGAAAGAGGAGATCATGTGTGCGTTTTATTTTGTACGGGACAACAAAAGGTTTGGGCTATGAGTGTACCATGCACCATCCTCTCAACAATTACAGTTGCCTGTTTGAACGTTCATTGCCTTGAGGACTTATAAACTATGAAATGGTCGCTGAGTTATAAACTAGCGCTTTATTGTAAATAATCTGGCCACAGCGCCCAAAAGGGAAAAATGCGTCGTCTTCCAGAGTAGCGCAGACAGGGGTATAGGAGAATATTTCAAATGTGAAACGAGGTGATCCGCACGTAACTGCAGAAGTAAGAATTAAATTCGAAAGCATAGGCCACTAGCACGCCACCGTTCGCGCAGAAATAGGTAGAGAAGTGTAGAACTTTTAAGCAAAAAATATTAGTGCCAGAATAGTCATATTTAAAGCTAAAGGCAGCGCTTCAGTCGTTACAGTAGCTGGCACAGTGGGCTGCTGTGCCCCCTCTCGGTAAAAATGAGGCAATAATATTTTTCGGTATTAGAAACCTTCTATTTCCTCATGAGCATTTCTGTACAAACACATTACGCTACAATTTCTACGTTTAGAAATATTCAATTTGCAGTTTTCTTGCGTTTTTGTATCACAAGGCACATCTTTCAAGACGTCATCGGACTCCATACCTGCCCCACCAGGGACACTACACAAATAACGAAATAGCCTGTCTAAGGCTTGTATTCCCAGTAGTTTTATGTTCTCGCACGCTTTCTTTTCACCTCTCATCAGATACTTTTTTCTCAATGTTACATTGATTCTGATAAGATACTTTTTTCTCAATGTTAACTTGATTCTGATACAACTCTCTTCCTACGTATTTCATCACTGGAGCAAACGTGCAAATGGCAGTCATTGCTAGTGTCATCCCGCCCATCTTGCTCGTCTTCCCCCTGTTTGAGCAGTTTTCATTTATGTGAAAGGCGTATACTCAAACATATTGGCGCCGAATCAATTCTTATTGTCTCTAGCGTCCGCAGCAGTGAATACGCTTTCCTCCAGACGCTAAACAATCCTATATTTGGAGAGTTGCGTGCAATGAAAGGATAAATTTTTGCATGAAAGCCAGCAGCTTCCGAAACCAATAGCAATCATATTATTTATAGAGATGGCCATTGATTCTAGCTAGTCGCCCAAAATAAAATAGATATCAACAAAAATTTAGCCGGTATATCAGCGAATTTTTTTTCACTGTAAACTACCAGCTTTTTCTCAGGGTGCGCGGTACGCCTCACAATGGTTTCTTCGCTTGAACTGAATTTAGGGCTCTTTGTGTACAGCAAACAGGGTTTGTAATCATGACGAGTAGGGCACAGACTCGCTACTGTTTTTGAAAACAGTAACCTTGGGATTATTACGGGGCTAGTTCAGCAGCAGGAACGATTGGCCGTACACAGAAGACACACCAGAAACCAGCACTAGCACTAGCTGCAGCAGCGTCGTTGTCGTCGTCGTCTGTCCAGCGACAGAACGTCCTCTTCGCTTCGCGCCTGTGTACCGTAACAGTATTACCTCCGCAACCATATTTACGCCGACAAATTTGACCAGCAGAAATATATTAGTGCGAAAGATCTATTCCGATGGGTAAACTCCGAGCAACACATGGCGATGTTTGTGGCTTCGTGCCATCACTGCCGATGGTGCTGCCATCCCACATCGTTAACACTCCTAGAGCCTCCTCTTCGGGCAATACTCCCGCCCACACCGCGTCGTCTGCGCTCTCCGCCGTCCCCAGCAACGACGCGTGACAGGCATCGGCATCGGAATCATGCTAGCAACCGAGCAGCGGCGATGGATGCGCACGGCTCGTGCCGTGCCTTTCCATGCGGTTGCCTTTTAGTTATAAGACGAGCCTACGTTCATGCAATTTTCCTGTCACACGCTTATAAATTTCAGAAAAAAAATCTTTTTTGCACTTCTTTGCTTGATGCACATAATGGTAACAAGGATTGACTCCACGATCTGTCAGGTAGTAATATGACATTGTCTGGTAGTTGAACATGACAACTGCCAGCTCTTGTAACCTTTGTAGAAGGAGGAGAGGCAGGGAAGTTAACAATTTAACTGCTTAACAAGTACAAATAAACGAAACCTCGCCCTGGGAGCGTTCGCGAGCCAGCTCTTTCACAGTCAGAAGAGGTTCAGCAAGGGGCAGCTTTCTTGAGTGTTCGAGCACCGCGAAGGGCGGAGCCAGTCTGGATGCTTCTCTGCTACGCTTGCAGTACTCTCGAACATAAGCAGCGTTCATATGGCCACGATGTTCGTTTCGATCGCGAAGCCTTCCGCTTCACGTAATGCTAGAATTCGCCGTTGCCAACGCTCCTTCTCCCGCTCACGAACCTCGGCTAATTACTGCGGCTGTTGCGATGGTCCCGTGTCCGCCATAGCTTACGAGCTGAACGCCTCGAGGTGCCTGCACTGCAGGTGCAGGTACCTCGAGATACATGAACGTACTTGGACTGCAGCTAGGCAGCGCTTCTCGCGGCGAAGAAGCTTATCGCGTTTAAGCATATGATAAGTTTCTGTAATCGTTGGTGCGGGTGCTTTGAGTTAGAATACAAAAAAAATTGTTATTGTTGAGGTCTGGAAAAACAAACTGCGTGGAAAAATATTCGTTTTTAATTGAAAAAACGAGAGCCGCGTGAAACTGGTGAGTGTTTGCTTGTTAAATTCCACAAGAACGCATTAGCACGGCACGAAAGAAAACGTAACAACTTTTCATAAACTTCGGAGTTGTGAAAATTGTTTCCGGCTCTCAATTCCAGAACTAGTGCTCTCCGATGGAGTTTCTGATCATGTAGACTTCGACCGGCCAACACTTAGATGTCCACGCTAGCTTAGTAGAACGTTATCGAATTAAAAGAAGATAAAGATTGATATCCCCGCTGGCAAAGGAAGTACTTAAAAGCCGCGGCCACCAGCACACAGGGCAGCGTTAGTAGAGGAAGTAGCAAAAATTTTTATATTAGGTAAATAAAAAGACATTGCTGCGAAATAGGAAAATCCATGAAATCACTGTAGCTCATGCTAACGATACTGCGGAAAAACCGCTCAAATGTTTCGAACAAGACCATATTGCAATGCAGTTGCAAGCTTCCAAGAAAAAAAAAAAACTCAAGCGTTTTAATTCATCTGTTTTGATTACTGCACTGGTTGACACTGTGCCTTTAGTGGATCAATCAGCAACGAAATAGCTTTCATTCATAAATATGTTCTCCCAACGATATTTCATCGTCCGCATGACGGCGCTCGAGTATGTTTATATGGCAGTGACTTGCTCACGTTTTGCATTTCAGGATGCGTACTCTACGTCAACAGAGATGCTGTGGATAACATACCCCCCATATGCATTGAGAAGTTGGAATGCGCCTGCGGAGCAGCAATTCCCTTGTACGAAAAATCGCTGTGCAACATTACTGACGTCAGTGCTTGAGCCAGCCTACATGTCATCGCCCGCATCGAGAAGTTTATATTGACGTCCTAAAACTGCCGTCAGTTGTGCGCTGCAAGTTATTGCGATATTCTAAAGTTTCGTTCTTGAAAGAATTTATTATTTATTTTCTGATCATACACACTAAGTATAATGCGGTTCTTCTTTGCACATGTACTTTTTTTTCACGATGCAGAAAGCATTGAATTAAGCTTAAGTAATGATTGGTTACGTAATCTTTTCATTTCACATTTTTTAGTGACCTTGCTCCGTACCCGTGGGCAAAGTTTTGCTGTCGGCTGTTAATTCGGGCGTAAGTTTTTTCTTTGATACGTCGAAAAGAAAAGCATAGCTGCGCAATTTTTTCCCAGAATTTTATAGCGAGAAATACAACGTTATTCAAGGCATTCAAGCTATGACTTTTTAACTGTTACCGCTTTCGTTAACTCTGAATAAACCAAGAATACTACCTGTCGATGACTTTTTTACTCATGGAAATTAGCTTACGTGCCCTGAGGATATATTAAAAAGGTAGCAACATAACAATGTTGAAAGAATATTCGCGTGAGTACGAATTGAAACGAAGAAATGAAGGATAATAAATCATAATAACTCACACAATCTCAATTGCCATTCCTTTAACAGCCTATTATAAGGCGCCAGACAAGTGTGAAAATCATAACGTCTGTCGCAATGAAGTATCCTCGGTGCTTTCTGCCACTGTTTCCTGCGATATTGAAGTGAACCCTCCAATCGCAAAACATTGAAAATCTCCTGGATCGATGGGAGCCTCCAACTAGGAGTCTTTGTTGTATTTACTACAGACGTCTGTAGGGTTTTGTCTGAAGAGGAAAAGAATTGCCTTCCTGCATTGCAACATGAATGGTATGCAGATGCTGGGGAGAGTGGGTACTGTGAGGAAATCGCAGTCTTCTGTGGTCATGGGGCCTTTAAAGCAGGTTCTCGCGAAAAACTGGGAAAGAGAGTGCGAACACCCGCGCAGGTAACATGGGAACATAAGAGATAATTGAAGATATGGTGATATGGGTGCAGTATATAGGCATGAAAAGGAATGGAGTCGAAGTGCGAAACACAAAATGCGCTAGGCAGCGTTGAATAAATGTCTACCTAAAAGTCAAAAGAAAGCAACCTACAGAGGCCTGGCTGGTGTGGAAAGGAATTAACTTCAGTAAATAGAGAACGCCAACCACGAATTAGAGAACACGACGCTTCGAACTTACTCGGTTCCTTCAGTAGGTGCGTCTAAGTGTGTTTCAGATGGGCTTTTTAAGCCTTCGTATAGTCAGCTGCCGGGTCACTGAACGCAATCCATGGACATAAGAGAGGAAAAGGGTTCCGAGGGAGGGTTAGCATTCCCTCTCGTCTGTTGAATGTCCCATGACTCAAGTAACAGCCTCCTGCGCTGTCGCGGATGGGTCTATAGCGTAATGGTTCCGTCGAAGTCAATCCGTTGGTGGCAGATCCTGCAGTTTTTGTCCACCTCGCTTCGTTCCCTGTTCATTTGCCTGATATCCGCTTTTGTGCTGCTTCGTCCTTTCGGAGAAATTCTTGGTCTCGTGAACAATGAAGCCTTAAACATCGAATGCTCGGCTCGAAATCCTCGGCTTCGTACAGTGGCAAAATCAAGAATGCAGGGACATGAAGTGACAAGCAGACAGTTCATCCAGCACAAGCAAAAATTGATCGAATGAAAAACATAGAGGCATATGATGTCATTGCCGGCGACAATAATGCACAGTGCACTGGCTCACTTACAGCTTAAAAATTCACCCGCTCCATACGTCCTTAAAAAAATAAAATTCAAACAACGTGCACACACGCACACAAAGCCATGTCAAGGACAACGCCATCAGTATCAATTGCAAGGACACTGTATTATCTTACACTCCAGTTGTATACATTTCCCTTTTTTTTTTGGCCTTCCCTTGAGGTATAGGGCGTTGTCCCTATGAAAAGCCTGCGACAAAATAACACAAAATAGCATGTATTCAAATTAGCTCCTTAACTGCGTCTTGCAAATAGGCTTTATCTTACCTACAAAATGTGGCTGAGACAGAGATGATAAATTTCGTTTATTTCCGGCGCCATCACAAGCAAACATGAACACACACGCTCCTGTTTTGGTGATGTGTGCACCACCACAATATATATGTAACCGGTTGGTTTTTTATTTCGTATCTAAACTTCGTAGCTGCTCATGGAAACATCTAAAAAAATAAGACAGAGGCAGCAGCATGTGTGCAAGGCTCCCGACATGTATCACCAAACGCGTCATTTTCACCTGTATGACAGAGCTCACACAAGGATAATATAAAAATGGTTTACTACACCACTATACCAGTATCATTAGTGAAGATCGTGACCTTGAAATTGGAACAACTTCAAGACCAATCTATAATGACAGCGTTCGCATTGCTCTCTGAGCAATCCAGCACAAGGTGGTGCAACGAATTTTAGTGAAACTGGCCCAAATCCTTAAAAAATTGCCTCACCTATACAGAAAAGCATAAACGAAAGTATCAGGTGCGAAGTGTTTTTACCAAAGGATTAAGCCGGAAAACTGTTTTTCTAGAAACCACTCTTGAACAACCTGCCCACAAAAAAATGCTCCCCCAATTTAAGCAAGGACAACACTAGATGTAAAAGGCGCACTGGCTTCCTAACTAACAATGCTAACCGCATGTTGGGGTACCTGCGCAAAAACTTCTCCCTTTCTTCTACTTCAATAAAATTGCCCCTTTATAAAATACTTGTTCGGCCTAAATTGGAATATGCAGCATCTATCTGGGACCCTGACCTGTCATCATTAGCTACTGAAATTGAATCTGTTCAAAACCGTGCGTCACGTTCCATATTTTCGAATTATCACCGCATCTCCAGTGTTACTGCTATCAAAACTAATTTATAAATGCCACCTCTCACTCTGCAGAAAAATTTCGTGCTTATGCCATTTTCATAAGATCTATTACTACAATCCTGTCCTCAAGAGCCAGCTACTAACAACTCCTACATATGTTTCAGGCAGCATTGATCATCTTCGCAAAGTAGGTGTTCCGTCATGCCATACTAAAAACGCTTTTTCTTCTTTTGTCCCCGAAACTTCTGAAAACCACCTTCCCAGGCACATTGTCGATATTTCTAATTCAAGTTTTTTTATGACTGTCCCTATGTAATCTTTTAATTGTTTTTTTTTTTGGGGGGGGGAAAGGAAATGGCGCAGTATCTGTCTCATATATCGTTGGACACCTGAACCGCGCCGTAAGGGAAGGGATAAGGGAGGGAGTGAAAGAAGAAAGTAAGAATGAGGTGCCGTAGTGGAGGGCTCCAGAATAATTTCGACCACCTGGGTATCTTTAACGTGCACTGACATCGCACAGCACACGGGCGCCTTAGCGTTTTTCCTCCATAAAAACGCAGCCGCCGCGGTCGGGTTCGAACCCGGGAACTCCGGATCAGTAGTCGAGCGCCCTAACCACTGAGCCACCGCGGCGGGTCCCTATGTAATCTTTATTTGTAGATTCTAGTCGGTTTTATTTTGCGTTCGTTTTCTTAGTCTTTTCGCAGTCTGCCGGAAATGTTCTCTTTTTTGGGAATTGCTGTTTTTTTCCCTTTGCCTTCTCTTGTCTTATTTTGTTTTATGTTTTGTTCATTTTTCGCCGCGTTTTAGTTCCTTCTATTTCGTTTTTCTGCTGCACTGTATCTGACCCAATGTATGTCCTTCCCACTCCCTTCTCTCATGCCTTCGGGCCATGAGGGTATTTGAATAAAAAATAAATAAATAAATAAATAACAAATAAATAAAGATTGGAGGTGCCCTGCCAGCCTGCCGACTCACTCTTGTGTCCAGATCTCCGCACTGTCTGGACATCGATACCAGGAGTGCATGGTCAG
This sequence comes from Amblyomma americanum, assembly GCF_052857255.1. Taxonomy (NCBI): domain Eukaryota; kingdom Metazoa; phylum Arthropoda; class Arachnida; order Ixodida; family Ixodidae; genus Amblyomma; species Amblyomma americanum. Next base: position 83,694,414 of record NC_135503.1, on the reverse strand, counting down.
ATGGCGCGCGCAAACAGGCGTGCTGGTTAAGTGCCTTGAAAATAGGGTGTACCAATGGAACCAAACTGCGCCCACTATATACAACACGCATGCAGAAAAAAAAGAAAAAGACCAAGCTTTCCTGAAAAAGAAGACAGAGAGAAACAAAAGGACGGAAAGGCAGGGAGGTTAACCAGACGATGCCCAGAAGGCTACCCTACACGTGGAGAGGTGAACGCAGGGAAAGAAAGGAAAGAAAGAGCTGCAACGTGTGAAAAAGTACAAAAGATTGTGGCAAGGTGAAACAAAAACGTTAGACTATTGATCATTGCCCATTTACAAATGACATCATGCATGAAACACTTTTCGCTCCCACTGTCGGCTGATTCAGCCAAGATTCGTGTGGAAAGTAAGCAGAACCTGACCCCGAATCTAAAGCCGAACATTCCGATGTTTTCCATCGAAATTGTACCCAGTCTTGTGCGCCTTGAGCGGCAGCGCATCGTGTTGGTCTTCGAATGTTGGAACTTCTTCGCGTAGCGGCAGCGATCGGGTTTTCGGCGGTGGCGTGGGTGGATGTTGCATCAATGTCTTCTCCAGGTTTCCTGAGAGAATGAAAGAGAATTTGCTCGAAAAAGATCTGATTTCGTGCGCCCCAGCTTGGGCTATGCAATGAAAAGACGCGTCTCGTGTGTGAAAGGACGAAAGAGGAAAGCGCCGATAAACAGACAGTGCTGGAACTCTATCGTCGTACTTGACTGAACAGCTGTTACAGCACAATCTCCGGGTGAACACTTCAGCAGAGAAAAATGTAGATGAAGCGCGGGAAGGTGCCACTGCGGAAGCCAACTTCGCCTTCTGGGAGCCGTACTAAAAAGTGCTCCACCCTTTCCTGCGATTGTTTTGATGCCTGAGCCTGCCCTCGACTACGAGGTGGGTGACAGATATGTTGTCAGTGAGCTTTACAATGTTATATGTTACTCGAATTTATAAATGAATAAGAGGACGAATTTTGAAGACTTGAGGGCAGAGTAGTTCTCGAATCGGTGTGCATTCGTTGTTTAATTAGACTTGTTAGGCATGAATAAAAGCCGCTAAAAAAGATGCCTGCCACTGGGGGAATAGTATAGGACAGCTGCGTTACTGCTTTGTATTAACGATGTCTTTGAAGTTATCTTCAACGGCTCAGCTCTTTCTTATTTCTCTGTCAAATAAAGTACGTGAAGGCGAACGTTGTCATTCAAATATCTGTGCACATATTCAATTCTTCATAAATATCCAAGCCCTGAAAACGATGGCGTTTAGTCTCGCCCTTGCAGGAAGAATGAAGAACACGGTAACGCATGCGCGCATTTTTTTTTTCAGGGGGCACAAGTACTGCACAAAGTACTGGGGCGTTGGTATTACTCCGACTTTTCATTGTGCTAGAGCTATCGCTACCAGGCTGCTATGCAGGATGTCTCGGCTCCAGCGCTCCCGAGTTTGTGCCACTGCAGTCAGTGAATGAAGGTAGCATGGAACGCACGAAAGCAGCAATGAAGTGTGAAGACAAAGCCTTGTGTATCAACCCAAGCGCACCCTACGCGTTCCATATCGCGCTTAAAACACAGCATACATTTGTTTTTCACAAACACGCGTAATCCTTTCAGTCGTTAAGTACAGGACTTTCTGCCATGAAATAGAGGCTTTTTTTTTTGCAAGGTGTGGGACGTAAGAGTAATTTCTTTGTTTTTGCACCAGAACGAAATATTGTGGCACTCACGGGGTGCAAAAGTTATTGAAAGCCGTGACCATCATTTCTCCAAGTAGTGAGCGTGGCAGCACATGGTTTGACATTGTCACATACAGCGATTTTGGCATATTTTGTTCTGGGCTACTGGTGTCGTATGCACCTAGAAAAGATGGAGGCTATATTGCTTAAAAAGAACCAAGCATTCATTCCGTCAATCATAAGGCATGACTTAGCCAGGGTCCTCTGTGGAGGAAAGATTTGAAGAATCTTTTTCTTAATATAGGCACCCCGCTGAAATTCGTATCTCCTTACCTACCTTCTTAATGGAACGGTTGCTTCGCCGCGCAACAACTAGGGCTGGTCGAGAGCATTAGCGTGACCCGGAAGCTGTGGCGACATCGGTTTGAAAGTGTCAATTATTAAAGCGTCCGTATTACATATTGAATACGTGACCTATCTCTTGGAAGGCTCGTCTCAATCTGTTCTGCAAGGATTTTTGGCTGCTCATCGCAAATTAGAGAGAAATTAACGCGCACTCCTTGAGAGCGCACCACACATGAGGCGCTTTACTAGGCTATGTGGACGGGGATTGTGTCTGCAGCTCTCTGCAGCGATGTACACAGCGATTGTGAGCAAACAGGAAGAGTCAGAAGAGTGACTGTAATCGAAAGAGGGCGAAGTGAAAATAGTGGGTGAAAAAATTTGGTGACAATTGGATAATTAGATAACTAAGTAGAGCTAAAAATATAAAAAAACATCTACATAGCGCGTACGTCGATATAGTGAGTGGACGGGAGAACAGCAGTAGACGGCAAAAGTTAAAAAAAAATGGGCATAGGGGTGGAAATAAACTTCGATATGAATTGAAATGTGTTTGATGAGTAATAATTATTCCAACAATGTTTGATTGTCGTAGATTACTTAGGTAATTAATTAGAATCAAAAGTCAATGAACGGCGGAATAGGCTTGACGGGCATATAGTACGTCCACGGGAAGCAACCGTGGTGCCAAATTTGAACTTCCGAAATGGGTGATTCAGATGAAGAGATGTATGATCAGTGTAAATGGGGTTAGTAATTGTAAATAATCACTGACGTTTGGACAATGAACTAAAGTCGAGTATCGTAGTCGACAGAGATGACAAACAAAGAAAACTACGGTGAATTGAATATGAATTAAGAATGCAATTAGTGAATTAGGTGAAGTGTGAACAATTATGAATTAAGGTGAATTAAGAGTGAGTCAAGTGTGAATTGCGACGAGTATCAAAGAGAATCAAAGAGAAGCAAAGAGGGGCAAGAAGACGTCAATGCTTTCGTATTACTCCAATCCGGGTCTCCGCAGTGACCTCTATTCAGCGGTTGAAATGCCCCCGTATTTTATGGCGACCACTGGGATTTACGACGCGATGCATTGATCGCCCTCTTTCCCGAATCTAACACCTAATAGCACCTAACAGCGCACTTCAGAAGCGAAGCTCATGACCTTGCCTAGTGATGTGCGGTATAGACAGTAAACGTGAAAGCACATTGTATTCATGGTTCTTGAGTGCAAAAACACGATGGTGAAGAGGGAGGCGACAACACAACACAAGCCCCACTTTCTATAGAACGTTTATTAAAATGACAACATGATACGCACATAAAACGTCACTACTGGAATAAGTTAAATCAGCAAAATAAGAACAGAAGAAACGCGTTATAATGGTAAGTATATTGGAGGAAAGCAATTTCATCTTGTGTTAGCGATGTTAACACTTCTTCATCGCTTAGAAATGCACGCGGGTGGTCTAACTTGGACGTTGTTTTCTCCGGTCTTCCTAAGCTTTCCGGCGTTTGCACAGCTGTTCAAAAACGACTGGTTTCAAAATCTGGCGTAAACAGAGCATGTGGTATTAGGTATCCCAATAAGTATGTTACTTCCTGCAAAAACACAGCTTGCTAAATTCCTACGACTTTTGGTCATGTATATACCAGCCAAACTAGCCGCTGCATAGATATACATCAATTGAACACGAGCAATGACCGCTCTTATAATGTGAAAGACCACTGTCGTGAATGCAAAAAGGCTTTGGAAGCGAAAGCGCTGGGCGCAAAAATTCTAAAACACTACAGTTCCTCTTACGCATCGTGTTAAATGTAGGTGCGAGCTAAAGGAAGCGTTTAACGTGGCAAACATTATTGCCAGGCGTATTAATAACCCATCCGTCACGCTAACACACGATGAAATTGCTTTTCTTGAAGGTACAGCCTATATAATGTTTAATAATATTGCAACAGATAACCTCCGGAAAGTCCACACACCTTCGGTCGACGGTAGGTGTACCGCGCGCGTTACTATTGCCGGCCAGTTCACCGTGCTGACCACCTGTACCCATGACCTTATCCTCAGCTTGGATTTTTGGACTGAATATTCCGCCCTCATTGACTGCTCGAAGGGTGTCCTACACCTCGAACTTCCAGTGCTGGATTCAGAACCAGTCGATGTATCACTGTGACTGTTCAGTACCGAATATGCTCGACTGTCATCCCGAACCGCCTCGTCCGATCCACTGATCCCATCTCGCCCAGTTCCCGATGGCAAATATCTCGTTACGCCCAATCTTGACCTTCTGGTGACCCGTAACTCTTCCCTACCTCATACCATCGCCACCGTCCAAGCCAACACCCTCTCTCTGCCTTTCATAAAATTCGGCGTCTCTACTCAAGTGCTCCCGTCCGGCATCTGCGTGGCTACGCTATCCATTCTCGGTCCTTGCCACGTCGCTAAGTTGGCCGCCATCCCTGTTCAAGACACCGCCGTCCAGCGCCGGCAGTCTCCACTGTCGACAGACGCCTTCACGACCGTGATGGCCACCGACCTCTGTCCCGACCAAACTGACCAGCTACGTGTCCTTCTCGAATCTTTTAAGAGCGTTAGCTCTTACTCATCACGTTTCGAGATTCCGTGGGACCTGCTACCACTCTTAGTGTTCCTGTATATGCTCCCGCAGGGAGCAGAGTTGCGCGTCTGTTTTCCCTTGCCGCTCCGAACGCCATTCACTGAGAGGCGATCACATGATTTTCGTGAAGTCAAATGTTCAAACTTCCGCGGGGAAGCTGATTTCACAGACATAGCGTTGATGTATATGCTCCCACAGGAACACTACACAGGCACAATGCCGAGCGACCCCTCGTCAGCTCGACGCCTCATGTAAGCCCACGCTGTCGGCTACTTTTCATACATTTTCCGTGCACACCTGTGGCGTTAGGTTTGGTGTTCTGCTGTGGTAGTGAAGGAAGTTGCCACCAGCCATGAATGGGCGGAGTGCGGCGAAGTGCAGCAATCACAGTGAAAACTGCAAAGCTTTTTACGAAGTGCCATTTGGGAAGGACGGCGGCTGAAGTGCATCGGCGGCTGAAATAGCTTTTGAGAATGAGCAGCGATAAAGGTGCAAAAATATTATAATTTAATATCTCAGATGAAAAGATAATGCGTTTAATAAAAATTAGGAAAGCTAATAATATTAAAGAGAACGAGTAATTTCAAGTTCCTTTAAAGATTCGTCATTTCACTGCATTTATCAGCGGAATACATTTTGCAAAATGTTATAGGCAAACTACTGAGTTTGAATTTTTTTCTAGGTCCGACTCGCCTGTTCAATGCATTGGTGTTTCTTTAATCTGCTTGCCTTCAACACGCTGCAGAATCATTTCAACGTGGTTCTAGTCGAATGCGTTTTCGTATTTTCCGCGCGCAACTCGCACAGATTACGGGGCGGTGCTAGTTGTGGAAAAATAAATTCACCGCTACAATCTTTTTTTTTGTTCTTGAGACGAGCCCGCAGGAAAACAGGACGGGACAGACGTGGTCCCATGCGGAACGGGACTGCTTGTTCATCTGAAATTGCTTGTTAAAAAAAATCTTGCAGGCCGTTACTAGCATTTTTTCGTCAGTTTGACATGACCACGATTTGCTGTTAACGGTTGCCGATTTTTTTTCGTGCTGTATGCACACTCTCGGCAAATCACAGATTAGTTTTCGGCGTTACGTTTAAAAACTTGCGATCGAGTGCAATTCGAACGCAAAAAAGCAAACAAGCCGAAGTGATCTACACAGCGAGCCCATGAACGCAGCCCCTGTACGCACGAACATTGGCTTTCCCGCAGAGCTTGGAACATGATGGCGGACCTTTGCGCAGCTCTGCTCCCTGCGGGAGCATATACAGGAACACTCAGCACCCTGAGATCACAGCGCCATCTGTGCCGGCAGCTAGAAAACAGCACATCTCGCATTGAGGCTTGTACCGCCATCTGCAATATCGTTGTAGAAACAACCACCTGCCGCGTGCCAATGATGGTGTCACGGTCGAATAAAGTGGTACATTCGTTCCGTTCCGCTATATATACTCCAACAACAAAGGGTACCCATCAGGAGAGAGAAGTGTATCGAATTTGGGAAGCAAATAAAACCCTATGTGTTGTGATAAAGAAATGCAACCTCAATTAAATAATAGTTAAACATTGTACACATGCAATTAATAATTGAAGCGCTACCATATAGGACCAAAAAGCCGAATTCTAGGCCAACCTTGACCCCAAAAACAAGCCCGCACCGAAACATATCATCAATCTTTTTTCCTTAGAACAGCCAAAGACTGTAATGACCTTCCGTCCGAAGTGGCAACCATCATCAATCCCGTTCGCTTCAAATCCGCCATCGAAGACCATCTGTATTGATCCATTTAAAACCCTTTTGTTTGCCCACCCCTCATGTAATGTCCTTTGTGGACCCTTGAGGAAATAAATAAATAAATAAATAAATAAATAAATAAATAATTAAATAAATAAATAAATAAAAATGAAGCAAATCCCGTTGGGTCGTATCTTGAGGGTGAGTAACACAACAACGGGTAGACGTGCATCGTAATTTCTCTGATAGATGGTGCTAGGCGTCGATCGCTCTGCTAGGTGGAGAAGTTATGTTACTTTTCCGAACCGCTTAGGGTTTTCTTCACTGGCCCCGCTGGATGCGCGAAGACTTTCGTTTTAGGCTTGGCCAATTATGCTAACGCTCGTTACTTCAATGTCTTCCAGACGGTGGCGGCCTTTTTTTTCGGATACGTTTGATGTGAACAACACCGCGCTGGGCCAAACTCTCGCCGTCAGGCACCGCATTGAAATCGCATCTGCCGCCGCCCCTACCGGATCTCTCACGCCAAGCGTCAGGTTATCAATGCGGAAGTTACTGAAATTCTCGCGAAAAGCATTACCGAACCCTCCCACAGTCCTTGGGCAACACCCGTAATACTTTTGAAGAAAAAGGATTGCTCCTGGCGCTTTTGGATTGATAATCACCACTTGAATAAAACCACTAAAAAGGACGTGTACACCCTGCCGCGTATGGGTGACTCACTGGACTGCCTCGATAGTGCCAAATTCTTCTCATCCCTAGATCTTAACACCGGCTACTGACAAATTGCCGTAAATGACCAGGACCATGAGAAGACCGCCTTTGTGACCCCTGGTGGACATTATCAATTTATAGTTATGCAGAGAAATGAACGGCGGCGCAAACAAGGACACTAACAAGAAAGTGTCTCTTTCTTGTTAGTGTCCTTGTTTGCGCATCCGTTCATTTCAGTATACACCAACACGCCCCTCAGGCTGTTATTCTTATTGTTATGCCCTCCCGATAATGCAACGCGCCAGCCACCATCGAAGGCTTGATGGATGCCCTTTTGCAAGGCTTTAAGCGGTCCACCTGCCTGTGCTATCTCGATGATGACGTCATTGCCTTTTCGCCCACTTTTCTGTCTCACATCGCTGACTTTTCCCAGATCCTTTCCCTCTTTCGTCATGCCGGCCTGCAGCTCAACTCGTCTAAGTGCCGTTTCGCGTGCCGTCAGAACACGATCTTGGATCACGTCGTCGACGACACGGGTGTGCAACCTGATCCTGATAAGGTCCGAGCCGTCAAAGGCTTTCCCCAGCCACGTTCCTGTAACGACGTCCGAAGCTTCTTATGGTTTCGCTCCTACTTTTATCGCTTCGTTGAAGGCTTCGCCGACTTCGCCCCCCCCCCCCCCCTCCACCGACCTCCTGAGAAAAGATGCCACCTTCATCTGCGGACCCGACCAAGCACAAGAGTTTTCCAGCCTGATATTCAAGCTTACTACCACGCAGATCTGGCAAACTTCGATGTGACCGCTGACATGAAGTCCGCACTGACGCAAATGGCTACAACATCGGCGCTGACCTTCCTCAGAGGCAGTCCAGACAGCACCATGTCATCGCCTACGCCAGCGGCCTCCTCTCTGCGCCGGAGCGCAATTACTCAATTATTGTTCGTGAATGCTTAGCCTTTGTCTGGGGTGTTGATAAATTATGGCAATAATTATACTGCCGCCACTTTAGAGTTGTCACTGGCCACTATACTTTGTGCTGACTCTCTTCCTTGAAACACCCAACAGGACGGCTTAGTCGTTTTGCATTCATCAGGCAGCAGTACCAATACTCTGTACTCTTCATGTCTGGTTTCATGCACGCCGATGCCGAGTGCCTTTTCCGTTACCCCGTATGGCAATTCTGGCACTGCCAGCGACGACGCTTCATGATCTCTCTTTTCTGTCCTCGCTAACATGGGTGAACAACAGTGCCACGATGCCGAGCTGCACTCAATTATCGACCGCCTCAACACCACCCCATGCGACCCTACGATGCGCCTCTTTGTGCTCCGTAATGGAGTTTTATACAGCAGAAACCTTAACCAAGCTGTTCACTGAATCACTGATAGTGATTGGTTCTTGCCGCCAATGCGTGCTCTACGTTGGTCGCTTCAGCGACGAATTCGGCTACTGTGGTAGGAGGACTGCTGATGAGGCCTCCAAAGATGTCATTCCGGACACCCCTCACCAAGGCCCGCACCTTCTTCTCTTCAGTAGCCCGAGGGTCAGCGCGGGCAATCAGACAAGTACGTCATCGACGAAAGTACTCACGCTCTCGGTGGAAGACTGAATACGAGCGTGGAGCAGATATTCAGCAAGTTGTCACTGGGGCTGGTTTACGAATGTGATTTGCCCCGCCGCGGTGGCTCAGTGGTTAGGGCGCTCGACTACTGATCCGGAGTTCCCGGGTTCGAACCCGACCGCGGCGGCTGCGTTTTTATGGAGGAAAAACGCTAAGGCGCCCGTGTGCTGTGCGATGTCAGTGCACGTTAAAGATCCCCAGGTGGTCGAAATTATTCCGGAGCCCTCCACTACGGGACCTCATTCTTCCTTTCTTCTTTCACTCCCTCCTTTATCCCTTCCCTTACGGCGCGGTTCAGGTGTCCAACGATATATGAGACAGATACTGCGCAATTTCCTTTCCCACCAAAACCAATTATTATATTAATTATTAGTACCATTTAGCTCTTGCACGTCTCTCATGATGTTAGCGAAGCCTCGTGGTCCTCGAACCAGTATTTCGCGGTGGCATCTAAGGAGAAGTTTAGGTTCTGCAGATATTGGTCGGGTGTCCACCCGTTATTACGAGCTACCCGTTTGTATTGCTGGATCCAGTCTTCAACATCATCAAGGCCATCGCCACAAAACGGGGCGACAGATCTTGGGGTGACAAGCACGTAGACGATCTTCGGCGCAATCGCGGGGCCGGGTATGTTGCGACTGGGACGGCATGGTGACGTTGACCCTAGATGCCCTCGATCCTTCGGGCAAGAGTCCAAACTCCGGCGCTTGTCCTTGCTGACGTCGGTTAGTGCGAGTCTCTGTTTCTGCCAAGGGCTCCGAGAAAACCCGACGGCCAGCACTTAGTACCGCGCTAGAATTACGAGGCGGAGCACAAAACCAGGTTGGTCTTAAAAACAGCAGCGTCGTCGTCGTGGCACGGAGATCGTGCTTCCTTTTTCACTTCGCTACAATAACCTTTTAGTAAACTAGCGGCGGTGGTGACCCTTTTCAAACCGTCTTCCACGTACTTGTATTATAGATCACGTTTAACGTTTTCGAGTTTTCGAGACGGCATGCTAGCGTAATTTCCCCCAGGTCTGCTATCACGACATAGTTATTCTAAAACTGTGTAATACAAATCACTAAAAAACTTTACACCCCTGCCCCTTTTATTACACTTGCAGACGGCATTTACAGAGAAAAGCTTCACAGAAAGATTCCATTCAGCATTAAGTGACAGAAGATACACATCAACACGACGCTATAATACAAGACATTGAGCTAAGGAAAGCTGTAAAACCAAGGAAAAAACGCAATTGAAAACTTTTGTACAGCGCATCGCGTATGCGCCGCGTTGTTGGAAGTTCTTTCCATCAGGATTGTTTAGTAGGGTAGCTTCATGGAGTGGGCTTGTTGCATCGCTAGCAGCTTCCCACCCTCACATCAACGTGATTAACGCTTTATATAATTCATCTCCAGACATCCAAGAATTGCATCACCATTCAGAATGATTTCTTTGGTCTGGGCTATGCATTAAAATTTGCAGTGGTGGAAAATAAGAATTTGAAAAACTACCTACTATGTTGTGGACAGCGACAAAAGTTTCATGTTAATAACTCTCTTCTACAGTCATTATTAATAGAAGCACGTCTGCACTCGGTGCTGTGGCCGTACATGTGTGCTTTCCCGTACCACCTGTCAGTTATTCATTGGCCAGTATGGCCTGAAGTAAACCGTACTTGAGGTCAGAGCAAAACATTGAACGACCCTCGCGAACAGCTGCAGTAACCCATCACCCATTTGATGGCAAACACGGGTCAAAATTTCCCACTTGTGGAACAGGGATCGTTTAGCCTTTGCCTGTCTCGTACTAGTGTTCAGCTGTTCCTGAGGAATACATCGGTATGATGTAAAAATATATGCACATTTGTGAAAGACGGTAACGCGCTTCAATGTGGGATGAAAGCGTGGCATATATGCTTATTTATGGCAGATAGAGAGAGAACTTATGCGTGTTTTTTCAGACGTGTGTGCTATTACTCGTGGCCGCTTCAGAGAGAGCTCTTAAAAGCGCTTCAACTTTTAGTACTGTGTACAAGGTTTTATTGCAACCTCACTGGCGGCTTCCGCTGGCGAAATACGATTCCTGAATGGCAACCTGCACTCATAGGGCAAATATATCATTGTTACTGTGGTACTGCTAAGGCAGCATTTGTCCTGTTTAGTGTACCCTGTAGCCATATATGTGCACATGGTCTCTTCCTGTCTAATGGTGTCTTTTAGCGACGGCTAAGTCAGGATTGGACTAGCGTCCACCTAGTGTAGTTCTTGTTTTTACCCACTCTCTACTTGCTGTTTTCTTTCTCTCTGGCTTATCGTTGCATTGGTAGCTTCATCTTCTTTATTTTTGTTATTTCGAACACTTTCCATAAAGGTATAAGGCTTGGGTTTGTTTTATACCAAATGAAATAATATAAGGTGTTTTCTTGAAGGAACCGGAGAAGGCTCCTGCTATTATTGGTGTCGGTCAGCCACTTAGAGAAATGCTCCTCCTTTGTTGTAGTTAGTCCCACTTCCGGTACAATTCGTGTCCATGAAGCTGTTGTCCGTGCACAAGTCCACAACAGGTCGCGAACATATACCTCGGCAGCCGGTGTCTGGAACACCTCGGGCAAGTGGTGCGTCCGGAGTCTTTCAGGGCCCCGCATTAACACCTCCTGAGTATAAAACATTTTATTCGTCAGAAAAAGCTTGGTGCTAAGAGGTCGCATTAAGTGGTCGATAGCACAGAGTCCTTGACGACTTTGTCAGCCCATTCCACCGCCAGAATTTGCGTTCTGGGGTAGGAGCTAGCTAGCGTGGCCTCACACCGCTCGAGAGAAGGATCGGTAACTAGATCACCTGGAGCTGGCTCCATTTTGCAATGATGTGATCGAAGTAGGCTCGTTGGCCGCAGTGTTTGCAGTTCGGATGGTATAGATGAAGATAAATGTGCGCGAGGAGTGATGGGGTGCGTATCGATCTCGTCTGTAGACTACACCACGTAACATCCTGTTCTTTATGCAGGCTTTTTTGCTGGGGGGGGGGGGGGGAGTTATCCTCTCTTGTTTAAAACGATTAGTTAGATCATGATACGTGGTCATGTGGTCCTTTGTTAAATTCAGGGAGCAAGACTGATCCTATGCCCGGTCGACGAAACCTCAGGCTTTATTGTGGGCTGCCTCTTTTTCGGCTAGGTGGTGCGTACTTGAATTCGTGGAAAAATAGCGCCAAGACATGAAAAATATAAGAAAGAGTGAAGACAAGACACAGGTGCTATTTCATTCAAAAAAAAAGGTCGGTTAGGCGAGAAGAAGGAGGAAAACAAAAGGACGCAATTTATAAGAACGATACTGCTTTTTGGCCTAGTTCGTGCATGGGTTGGTTCGTGCATGGTACTTTTCCACCGATTCCGAGCCCCATCAAGCTCACCCTCCATTTTGTAGCATACGAAGGTAAGACCTACGAGGAAAGAATTCAATCTTTCGACCGTGCCCGCAATAACTACACTCTGGGCAGTGTTGTAGATCGCAAGCCGCTCAAATTTTTGTGGATTAACTTCACGAAAGACTTCCCTAGACACGTGTGCAACGTCATAGCACTGACGCACTGGAAAAAAAATGCCTAGTTCCTAGCCAGCACATCACATTTCTAACGCCATGCCAATGGGCACTCGTTTTGTAATAATATAGTGCATACAAATGGCTTTCTTGTTATCATCGGTACAGCTCAAAAGAAGAGGACGAGACAAGTACACAGCCAAGGCGCTCACATTCAAACACAAAGAAGGGCTTATTGTGCTAGAAATTAATGCATGTCTGTTTGGCAGTATCACTACAGCACAAAAGACAAGGACGACCGCCGTGGATGTGTACTGGTATCGTCGTCGTCTTTACCGCTGTAGTGATAATGACTAACAAACATGCCCAATTTCTACTCTGTCGGCTATCTTGATCCGGTTCGTGCAGAACATACTGGAATTGTCAGAATTAAATCTTTCATCAGCTGACCATGCTTAACGCTGAGCGCACACGCCGACGAGGACGAAATGTACAACGGGACGTTGGTGACAGATATAAAGGCGAGCTGCCCCTTCAGCCATCTCGATAACTGTCGCTCCAAAGAAAACAGCAGATTAATATTTCATGACCTGCAGTAAACGCCACTATTATGAATTGGCTCGAGAACGTCGTCATAAACTTCCCGTGATGGATGCATCGATATTGAAAGGACGCCAAGGCACGCGCCTGGGAAGCAGGTTGAGAGCATCATTGACGATGTGATTGCAAATGTGATCTCCTGGTCACAACCCTGTGCAATACCCTGAGGTACTATGTGCTAGCTAGAACGAGACTGGTAGGTTCAGGTGACAGGCAAATGATCATGGCGGAAGTCGGTTGGTTTGGAGTCAATTCGCTGGTAACCCGTTTTGATCCTCTCGTCCAGTCGGCGGCACACAGATTTTTCACAGGGACATCGATTTAAAAGTGCATCATGCTCTACAGTTACCATAAAACCATCGTTCTGTGCAGTGCACGTAAACGAAACTCAAGAAACAGGTGAACCAAGGATGTTGGCAACTTCGCGTTGAAGCGACAGTTGAACGCCAACCCGTTAGGCTTTGTGCGTTCACTCTGCAACACTCTCGGAGGTGCTACATACGTATTGTCAATAGCGTACGATTTAACCCTATGCCCTGTATGTAAGAGCCGCGTACTAGTATCGAATCGAAGAGAAGAAGCAGTTCCGCACCGCTTCGAATTTGCGAGCTTTGATGGAGTTCAACAGCCAAGCTAGGACAACGACCTGATCCCGGCTAATCGAGTGAATGGACAGCGAAGCTTTGCTTGAAAGTTTAGCCGCATACGAAGGGAAGGGTTATATCACATAGTTAACTGCGCCCACACAATCAAAAAAGCGCACTGAACTCAACACGCCGGCTCGCGACTGATTTTTGTGTGAAGCAGCTGGACAATTAGGCTGATAGAATCTGGTTTTCCCATCACAGTCATTGTCGTAGTATCGCAGACGCTTCAATGGGAATGGAAGGCTAGGCCAGGCCAGTAAGCTGGCTGTTCAAGAGAAATGAGGCCAGCGGTGCTACCCTATCTCTATTCATAGGGTGTCCCGCAATTTGAAGAGCGTGACGAACAGCTACAGTGGGACGGTTGTTTTTTCCGCTGTACGACATGAACTGGTGGGCGAATCGGTCAGACATGGTTCTTCTAAACCAGCGCAACGGCTTGAAGCCAAATAAGGACGGGACAAAACACCGCCCCTGTGCAAGTTGGCCCTGTTATGCCCTCAGTTGAATTCCTAAGCGAAGAGTGCGGAGGACTGCGTGAACAGTCATGTTACTCTTTTCGTGAGATACGTTCTCCTTAATCTGTAGGAACGTAAACATCAGCCAGATGGGCCCTTTTACAAACAATGCCTAGAGAGAGCAGCAGCTTCTGATGAAGAAAACAGGGTAGAATTGGCCCTTTTGTTGCGGCTCATGACCAAAAGCTCCACGCAAAAACCTTTGTGTGCCTTTACTCACAAAAACAAAAATTTCTAGGAAAAGTCCTCACCAGCTGGCGCGTGAGCTAGCTATAGGTGTTTTCTCATAAAAAAGGAAGAGGCAGATTGTATGAGTGTCCCATCAGTTAACTTGTATCACAGAGAGAGCGCGCGTTTTTTTGACTGCGTGCAGTCCGTGATGTGGCAGCTGGGAACGTTCAAGAATGTGTGCTGTTGCCAATAAAATCAGTCACAAATCCGCGTTTCTTGTATTAAATACACGTCCATCTTTATGTTCCTGCCCTTAACGATGTGATAATGCAGTATCGACTAGCCCAAGAACGTGTTCTCTTACTCGCACCGTGGGAGCAACAAAAATTTTGTTGGAGGCATTAAGATATCTCCTAACTGCGGGAAGGCGAAAGCCGCTTGCAATTTTTAACCAAGTTATAGACCTTTTGGTGATCTTAAGGTCACGTTACCTTAAGATCATTTGACATCAAAATGTCACATGATATCACAAGGTCATATGAGAGAGGGGGAGATGTAACGGACGGACGGTTACCGCGAGTATGAACCATTAAAGGCTATCGCCTTAAAAACGCGCTTTCTCAGTGGAACAATATTTGGACGCCTTTGTTTAGTGCCTGGGCATCACAATATATGCGAATACAGAAATTACCCTCCGGGCCTCTTTCACTAGCAGATGAAAAGCAAGCGGTGGTTGGGCCTGTGATGTATCGAAAAGCTAGTGCTGCAATAATCTCAGCACTCAGATCTGCTGCCATTAAAATCTCTACCTGCCAGCTTCTCACGGTTGGTAGCTATATAATGCTGTCGGGTGTTCAAAGGGATATGATATTAATTACAGATGTTACTAGCATCTTCACTGGCTCAGTGGTTATGGTGCTGGGCTTCTGACCCGAATGACGCGGGCTCGATCCCATCCGTGGCAGTCTGCAAAATGTTAGAGACCCGTGTACTGTGCAATTTCAGTGTATACTAAACAACCGCATGTGGTCGAAAATATCCGAGACCACTCAGTACTGCGTTCCTCACAGCCTAAGTCGCATTGGGACTTTAAATATCATAAAACATAAAACGATAAGTAGGCAGTTGTGTCGCTCTCCCATATTCTAGTGAGACCTCGACTGGTGCCTCAAAAAACCTGCTTCAACAAGCAGAATAAATAAAGTTGGCCGCGCAACCAAGATAGAGAGGGAGAGAGAGAAAGAACTTTATTGTCACGAAGAAAATGGTTATTTTCTTGGGTTGCTTCAGCCGCTCTAGGTGGCTGCCAGTTTAAATTTGTCGGCGACCTCGTGAGCTCTTGCCATGACCCGGGACGTAACGTCCAGGCCCGGCTGGCGAGAGGAGTTTCTCATTTTTCAAGCGTGAGAAGATGTGACTAAATCTGCCGGACGCCGATCCTAGGTGCAGTCCAGATTATGTAGTCAAAGGTGGCAGACTCACCGCAATGTAGAGAAAACGGATTTACCAAATCGCAAAGATAATGGGATACGTTCATGGGTTTGGCTGCGTCCGCGTTTGCAGACGTCCCCACGTGGTAGCCTGTTCGCGGCTGAGCGAAACGTGCGGAGGAGGCAGGCTCGCTTTAAGCTCCCTTAATAAATAGCCGGTTGTTATTAGCGTCTCACCCCTTGGGACATCCGGGCCCGAGACCTCCTCACCGGCTCGGCTGACAAAACCCGAACATGCTGGTGAGCAGCCTCGTTCTCCATAACACCAGCGTGGGCCGGGACCTACACCAGATCCACTTCTGTGCCATTTTTTGGCATCGTACGAAGAATTTTGTATGCAGTGGCTGAGGTACGTACCCTCGAGAAGTTGCGAAGGGACGACGAAAGCCTGAACGAACCGACATGTGTCGCGCTCTCTCATGCCCTGTCTCTAAGTCGCCACGCGCTTAATGATCCGTATGGTCTGCTGGACCGAGGTCGGCAACCTGTCCAGCGTTACTGCGTTGTATCGGTTGTATTGTATAAGCATTCCAAGCACCCATATCGTGTCTACTTCCAGAGTTTCCTTTCCTTGGATTTTGAATTGTATCCTATTGAGCTTAGTTTTGAAGGCTCATTCGTTATTGGGGATGATCAGCAGTTACGCCTTTTGCGCGGAGCATTCCAGTCCTGCCCAATAAGCGTGGGCGTCTACGATGTCCGCCGCCTACTGTAGGGCTGTCTCGATCTGCCCTTCGATTCGTGAGACATCCAAATGGTGACGTCATCAGCATATACGGTATGCTTAACCCTCTATTCCGTCAAGCTTTCTAAGGAGCGTGATCAGCGCGGTATTCAATAAAAAGGGTGGTGTAACTGAGGCGAGTGTCGCCTCATGCGAGGCGTTATCAAACGCTTCAAATCCAACCTTAGGATGCCGCGCGTACCGTGGACGTTCCAAGGTCTACGATTTTCCTAGAAAGTTGCAGAATTACGTCCTGCTTGGACAGATGTGGCCTAAATACGATCATCGTGTGTGGCATAATTCGACGAATCTCTACGTAGTTCTGCAAACGCGTGAGAAAACGTGCTCCATGAACTTACCCAGGAACGACGTCAGGTAGTTAGAAGTTTCTCGATGTTCAACTTCTTGCCGGGTTTCAGTGTGAAAGTGACTCTTGCATATTTATATGCCTGCAGGAGGCTCCCTCCTTTCCAGCACTTGTCCGTATTGTATATTAGAGCCTGAATCGAGTCGTCATCCAGATTTCTGAGGATTTTGTTAGTTACTCTGTCTGGTCCCACGGCGGAGGACGTTAGAAGTCTCTCCATCGCAGCCATCACTTCCGTGGCAGTGATGTTCGCGTCTAGTGCCTCATTCTCTGCCCCAGTATACACCGCGGCTGTGTTCCGACCCTCTGTCGTGTTGAGGTACTTATGCTCGAAGCCGTTCAGTATTTCTTCGTCCTTGCCATTGTACTGATGTACTATCTGGTTCAGGCGCGTCCGAGCCGCGGACTTAGTCTGAGTCGCGTCGAGTATGTGGCGCAGCAAAAGCCAAGATTTCCGATTTCGTTTTTCTCGTTTAATGCATCACATATCTGCCATAATTGTAGCCCGTGGAGCGTATTGGCGTGATCTTCAACCTCCATTTCCAGTCAGCAAATGTGGAGTGTCAGGCTGCTATTGTGCTTGCCCGGCTTCTACGTGCCCAATAGAGACGCGTGCGGCTCCCACATGTGCATGAACCGTTTTACTGCCGCAGTGTGTTCTACGGTGTTGTCTATCTCTCCGGCAGGGCGCACTGCTTCTCGCTTCTAGTATGGTATTAGCCATGTCCCTCACCTGTTTACAAAGAGCTGTTATATCCTCGTTTTGTTTCACCCGACGGACTGGCGGCCGACCGATGGGCTTCTCTCCCGTCTGGAACTACTCTTTCTCCTGGGGTCGCGACCTTTTGAAGAGTACCGTCCGCGATCATCAGTC
The DNA here is from genome assembly GCF_052857255.1 of Amblyomma americanum. Taxonomy (NCBI): domain Eukaryota; kingdom Metazoa; phylum Arthropoda; class Arachnida; order Ixodida; family Ixodidae; genus Amblyomma; species Amblyomma americanum. The sequence continues at coordinate 83,676,787 of NC_135503.1, read as the reverse complement.
AGGGGCGCAATCAAGAAATCCGAAAACGGGAGTTCGCTTCACTGTTTTCGAAGGAAATGAATGACATTCCTGTCCTGTAATTTTCGACGTTCTCTGGAGTGAAGTGGCTCGGCTAAAACAGGCCGCATATTACAAGGCTCGTCATATGAAAGTGCGGGCAAAGCTTCTTTGCGAAATCCCTGACGTCGTCGTCCTTCATGCGCTAGCTATCAGGTGTGCTGTATCGGCAGGGAAGTGGTGAAGTCTCGCTGGTTGTTTTATCTTTATACCTCACACTTGCTCACTTTCAATTATTCAGCAAGCGTAGTCACCCGTTCTAGCCACGCAGTTAACTGCTGCCAAGTACGAGTGGAAGTGGAAGCAGACACAGCACAACACTTAGTATTACATTCTGGAGAAAGCGTAGAAAGAGCGCAAAGCTTTTCCCCAAGGATAATCAAATTATTTTCCAACCATAAGCGACTCCTTCTCCTTGAAATATTTTCAAGCGCGAGCTGATTTATTGTCGCTTCTAGCAATCTGGCTTGCTGCCTTTTTGCCTACACCCCTCACGGCTGTCATTAGCCTCGCCGCCTTTGTTGACAAACATGACATTTCGCTGTACTCAGCTGTCTCGACCAAAAGATGTTAGACTATAAATAAACGAGTAAACGAGAAGGTACAAAGAGGCACATATCTTTTAGAAACGAAGGCTATTCAGCTTTTGATCCCTGAATTATGACGAAATGAAAGAAAAGATCGGAACCTCAACATAGTACTAGCTAACATATCCACGTTATAAAGTCAATGACATATATTTGTTATCGCCATTAAATTAAAGAAATCGGCGTGTCGTAACTTAATAGTTCCCATTAGGCCTACTCTGCGCAGCTACAGATTGTTGCGTGAAAGACTAAATCCAAATCTTCGAACTAACTCGTAGGCCAAGAGTGCATATACTATACTTCGTCCAAAAAATGTGTTTCTACTTTTTCCGTAATATATTTCAGAAAATAAGCGAAGAGAAAATTTTTGACGCTTGATAAAAGTCTCACGTCCATTCCTTTTTTTTTCACAAATCTTGTCTACAGGGACGAGAAATATTTTGCTCATAAATTACGGTGTCCAGAGGACAGATTGTCGGCTAAAAATGCGCGCATGCTTCCACTAGGAAGCAATAGAAGGAGAGCAAATAGTATGCTGAAAAATCCCCACACTGGGCAGAAAACGGTTGCACACTACAGGCTTCGGAATTTCGGCATGCTTTTAATAAACGAGACAGACTGGGATTTTGTGATAACAAGGGATGCAAATGCTCTGGAGCGCCGCAGTGGGAATTAAATCCAAATCCAAAACCTAATTTGCTGCCTGAGCTTTGTGAAAAATTGCTGAATTGTGAACTATAGCGCCCTTAGAGTTTTGAGTATACAGGACCTAGATGCGCACGGCATGAGTTGGCGCTGAAAGCTTTAGAGCGCATATTCTAACTGAAAATACCGGTGGAAACATATGCTGAACGTATGCCTTGTTTGTGTTACAAAATTTTCCTGTTTGAAACTGACCCGCACTAAAATGTCGTTGCCTTTAATCAGGTTCGGTATCCATACCACTGCGGAACCCAAACGCATTAACAGGGAACTCTTTGCCTAATTCTTACTCGTTTAGAAAAGAAACAAATTTTTCTAAAGCCTGATTTGGCAAGCAAGTATACTTCGTGTTACAGGAGTTTCACTACACCATACTTTCCTTTGCACAACAGCAAATATCACATGCTGGCCTACGCTGATGCTGCTTAGAAATAAGAACAGCACCTCTTGAAATGTTACGAATTCGGCGAGCAGTAATTTAGTTGTATGGAGTGTTCTCTACACAAATAAAATTCTTGAAAACAGCGGCAACGAGACGCAGCCAGTCAGGCATGCACTGTGTTAGCCCCAGCTACTGCAGTCCTTGATTACTCCAATAGGCGTGTTAAAGTTGGCTGTAAGTTGCACCAGTGTCTACGAGCACACTTCACTAATATGCTAAAAACTGGTTAGGATTCGTGCTGAATGAGCACTAGTCCCGCGTAAATGCTACTCAAGGTCGTACTAAGCGGCGAAGGTGCGTGTGTTATTTATGCACCGCATTAAGAGCTTACCGGAGGCGCTATTCGGGCAACTTTGCGGGGAGCAACGGCTCAGGACCTCACCGGATTGATTTAAGGTGCTTATTTCATAACAGACATTGCGGATAGGCTGGTCAAACTTCGGAAATAAACCAGAATGCGTCATTTATTACTGCGGTGCAAAACTGTATTATATCGAGAGACCAGGTCACTGTCCCTGTGATTAGCGCTTCTAATGTTAATGTTTCATAAATACCAGCCAGCATGTCAATGTTCAAATGATCGCCGGAAATAAATCTACTGGAATAATGAATTGTAGATATACATCGAAAAATAAATACACTTATAGACAAACACTTGGAAGATGAATGGGAGCTAACGAGAAGTGTCACAGTGGCGGACTTACCTACAAGCAATTGGTAACAGGGAGTAATAGAGCGTGAAATAGGTACCATATCTGAATACGTAGTAACATTAAAAGCTAACACGGAAATGCAGCCTCCCTGTTTTAAAGAACGGTTAACATAACACTCCTATTTCAGAGCGGCAGAGATACCCTCTTGATAGCCAAACATATTGAAATGAACATAACGCTGATTCATGTGTGCACGTCGCCAAAAAGCAATGAAAACCCACATTTTAATATCAACGACATCTGAGGTCCCAATATATTGCCGCGTCTGTAACAGCATCCGCTTGGAAATTTGACATCTCATGTCCTGGACCTCTTCTCTCAGCGGCTCATCGAGTACCCATCGTCTCCCGCTCGTGTTTACCCCAGTACATCGCAGCCGCCGTATCCAAGGCCTCACAACGGAGTTTGGTCTCCTTTCCCAAGTGGCACGCACCAAGAGTCCCGTTGACATCATTTCCACGGCTTAATTAGGTTCAAGTCACCTAACACCTCAGCAGCCCCGTGCGGTGCTCAGTTACCATGGTGCTGATTTTGAAGATGTCGACGACTGGCCTGACCAGTTCGAACGGGTAGCTCCATTCAACCAATGGAGCCCTGCAGAGAGGCCTCGCAACGTGTAATTCGTGCTCGAAGACGGCGCCAGGACTTGGTACGAGAACCGGGAGGCTGGTCCTCAAAGCTGGAATGACTTCTGCCAGCAGGTGCGCGAAACATTTGCCAGCACAGACCACCGCCACCGTGCACACCGCCTTCTGAAAGCTCGCATCCAACAACACAATGAGAGCGTCGTCATGTTCGCCGAAGATGTGACCCGTCTTTGTTCGCGGGCCGACCCCGCTATGTCGGAAGCCATGAGGTTGCGCACACTGATGCAAGGACTGCGGGAACTTCTATTCGCTGCTTTAGTTCAGTATCCCCCCAAACCTTCGCAAATTTCTTCGCCGAAGCTACCCTTCGAAGCTACGTTCCTGACGCAACGAGTCCGCGATCGGTCAGCCTTTCAGTAGTGCGGCCGCATTGTGCAGCTCCAGTGACAGTTCATCGTTGCGTGAAATGATCCGCGAGGTGGTTGGCGAAGAGCTCCTGAAACTGCTGCCCGTCTCGCCTGGTCCTACTGCTGCGGCGATCAGCGAAGTCGTGCGCGAGGAGATCCGCCGGGAGTTTCTACCGCCTAATTTGCTACCTGAGCCACGCCCCTTCAGTTATGCGGCAGTTGTCCGTCAGCCCCCGGCGCCTCCTTCTCCCATTCCACCCGCCGCTGTCGCCTGCTCAGCCGCCATCTTCCTACCAGCGGCCATCTTAGCAGGAGCTCGCCATACCACCACCGGCTCGGAAGGCGCGCTTTCCGTCCGCGGCCGTTCTTCTACCACTGAGGGATGGCCGGCCGCCAGTATAGCCGTTGGTCCTACCGTAAAATTATGCTTCGGGACTTTTCACGTGATGCTCCACGTCCTTTGTTCTGTGAGCACGTTCGCGACATCAAGGAATACCTTGCTGCTCGCGAACTTCTCCGATAGTCCGCCCACAGTTGCCCTCACCTGTGCACTACCCGACACCCAGCCGCCGTCGTTTTAACAATGCGCCAAAGGCTGGACTTTCGCCAATCCCCCGCCGAAAAAACTGAAGGCAGCGACCTCAGGTGGGCAGGTTGCTGACAAACGAAAACGATGTCCCGAGGTGCGCCGGCCTGGCGAACTCGTTCACTTTTTTTTTCATCAAAATTGCAGCACGCTTAATTACACTGCCGTCAACTTTAAGGGACAGTTATCTGCTACGCCAATGTAGGTCATTTACCTTCACTTTCAAAATTGATTTTCATGAGCGTTGAAGGTGATCTCGAGAGCAACGCCATGTTATATCCAAGTTCACATTCCATTATCGTGCTTCACGTTTCAGCTGAGTATGCTGTCCGGTTTTGATATTGAGTTCTTCCCGTCATCAAAAAGCAAGTGATTACCAACTAGATCACCAACCTTCCGGCTTGTGCCGGCTAAGACAGCCGTAAAAGCGGGTTGCATTTTTGAGCCTGTTAGAAACGTTGCTTTTTTTTTAAAATTAGAGGGGACACTTAAGCTCCGCTTTAAGAGATTGACGCAATAGCTTAATGAGTCAATTCCCACTAATACAGGAAGTCGTTCTTTACTTTACACTTCTAGATCCCTGGGAGTCCTCATACCACTTCTAGCGCAGTCGAGCAGCGGTTAGGAGATGTACCACTACCCTGCATTGGCAGATGCTCCCAACGGTAGGCAATGTGCGACACAGGTTGCTCTTCCCGAGCGGCCATGCAATCAATAATTTGTCTGCCACCTGCCGTCGTGGGCAAGTTGTGATGACGCCAAAAGGTCACGTGGCCTAGATGGCCCACCTGCCTACTAGGTTGCTCTCTGGGCGCCACCTACAAGAGTCATGCTCGTGATTTCTCGCTCACAAGGGCGACGCCGGCAAAGTCGACATCAGATTTTCTGGGGAACGCAGCCTTTAACGCTCTGGCGTGAAAGCATCTAACCGCGCATATGGCTGTTAGGTGGCTAGCCGCTGAGGTTTAGCATTCAGATATCAAATTATAGCTTGTTGTGTTTTGTGTTGCACTGAGACAATGAAACGCTTGTTTTCATTTTTCGTTCTTCTATAGCTCACGAACATTGACCACCTTTATTACCTCCACGGAAGTTAGTCCGTCACGAACAAGCTTAGTCGGCGATAAATCCTCTTGCAGGAATTTACCGTGCCCGAAAAGGTTTTGGGGCAGTGGTGGGTTTGCTTTTGACCTTCGGGAGTTAGTGCGCCTCTTTGGCGCCCTTCATTGATTTTGCGATTTAGTTTCCCTGATTTAAACAATTTTCGTCTGGAATTTTATTCGTTTAAACTTCTGCTGTTTTTCAATGAATATGGTTCATCTATTGAGGTGGTGGGATCCATCGATTTATTTGTGGTCCCCGAACCATAGTTATCATTGTAACGAAATCTGCACAACGACCACCGGAACTGGACGGACCTGAAAGTAAGCACAAAAAACAATGCGTTCACCGTCATTAAGGAACGACATAAACACAAGTGGCAGGGCAACAGTCGCTGTGCATGTTGTGCCGCTATTGGGCTCCGTTCTTTACTATTCGAAGAACATTCAAGATATTTGAGAAGAACGTGGTAGAGACATCAGATGAGCTTCATTTTCTGAATTTTTAAGAGCATTAGCTCTTGCTACTTACGTCTGTCAAGGACGCGTCTGTCTACAATGAAAGTCCACAACTTTTATCATGTGACTATACTATATCAGATAGAGACACTGGGCTTAAAGCGCCTCAGTCGATACCTGTAGTTTCGATGAGCATTAGTTATATGCGCCAGTATAGCGGCCATGGAAGTCGGACCCCCTCGGGACCACCATTTGCATAAAATTTTGGGGCCACCCGTTTGACGCAGATTGTTCGAAGTGGTGTAAAATGACCTGGCATGTTCAGTTGGATGAAATTAGTAATTGATATGAAGCCCAAAATATGTGTGGGATTCGCACCGATGACCTTTTTCTCCCCCAAGCCTGTATTCCGAGGACCTTCAGACAGCCATTACGGCAGGACCGTTTGTCGCAGGGGATTCCTGATACTGTCAAACGAGTCGTCGTGCTGTGATGTAAACTTTTATAAAGTTTATTAACCTATATTGCTTAGTAAATATACCGGATATAGTGAAAGTGGTAGCAAACCGCAATGAGTAGAGCAAAATTCATAATGCATATGGCGCTGCTTATGTCTTAGAAAGAATTGTTTCCAGAAAAGAATCATCCGCGGATGTTTGGATTTGGTCTTCTCCACATTTGCTGCACATTCCGATGTAAACGCTCTTAAGTCAAACACTGAGGCAGTGTTGGCGGTGAATTTTTTCTTGTGGCACTGATATCGAAAACATGCTTTTGATCTTTTGAAACACTGCTTTTGAGGCAACCTTCTGGTGAATATATAGCAAAAAATACAAACCTGAGAGAGGTTTTTTATAAGGATTTCTTCGTTGCAAGAGTTCACTACTGCTAATAGAAATCTTCTCTTTACTTCATCAGTTACATTTCTTGCCTAACATGCACTGTGAGCGAAGTTATCGCCGTCACCTCACGCGACGAAATACCTAAAGCAGTGCTGCATTGTCCTAACTATATTATTTGTTAAATATCACAATCATATATACTGGGTATTTTTATGATGCCGAAAATCAATCTGAAATCTACAAGCGCTTTATCTCCAGTGCTATACATCGTGTTTATGACAAATTCCGCACGTCAATAAAGTGTCAGTTTTCGTGCTGCGCGTGGTGAATGCGAGCTAAAATGCAGAGGGCAAAAAATGTCGATCGAATGTCCGATTGAGCTCTGGCTCTTCAGGGTCGAGTTCGTAGATTCAGCGGTTGTACTTTAAATGTACCAGCACTGACGTCTGCACAAGTCGTATGCTGAAAGCTCGTAGTACACTCGGTATCGTATAGCCTTTATATGTAACTATAATAGATCGATTCTACAGTCGTCCGCCTGTGAGCCTGTCTAAACATTCAATGCTTTTGAAAACATAGCAGTTTTTGTAGCAATATATTGCTGCCAGAGCGAACCAAACATTAGGAATTTTAATTCCCTTCATAACACCCTTTTCACGACTTCTTGTTTGAAATATTGCGTAAACCAACGTTGTTTGAGGAAATATAGGTGGAATAATCTTGTCCTTAGACTACGCGGTGTATAATTCCCTGCCAACCTTTCCGTCTTTTATTGTGTTTTTGGCGGAGGCGTGGATCGGTGAATGTTTTCATGTGACTTGAAGTACCATGCAATAAAACACAGTAAGTAGTTGCCGGCTAGCAGGGCTCATTTAGTAGGTAGACTACGTGAGCGTGTAAAGAAAGATTGTGGTGCAGAATCTACCATAATATCATCTATGATTCTCTATGGCCGAATTGTTTTTAGCGTCACTAAAATCAAATGATCAAAGTTGAGTCCGTAGTCGAAATGAGTCTCTGCAGAAAATGTGATGCTTGAAGAATGCGGTTTTGTTTTGAAGTAACGCTTCTCGGCCGGTTTAAACAAGCTGTACTTTAATCTCGCAAATAAGGATGGGCTAGTGACGCGCTAGGAGAGCACAACGCCATGCTACGGTGAGCGCGAGAGATATTGACAGTGTTGTCTCAAGTCAAAACCGGTAATATCTGTAGAAGGTGCCAAAAATAATTTCGTGCAATCATTGGATGACATACGGTTTAGCGACGGGCACAGAATACCCAAACTAAGGAGCTGCGTCTAGCGCTCATGAAAATTGTCCTCATTTGGTAGCCCTTGTGCCTTGGTATCATGTGACCCCGCTAGGGTCAGCCACTGTGCTTTTCACATCGAAGGCGCTAAGGTACAGTGGCAGGACCGTGCAGTAAATTATAGCCCTATTAAAAACGCACCAGCTGAAGTCATCGAGCTCTGCGTGTAAACGACTGAAGTTGCTAGATTTTCATGACCCAAGCACACAGTTAAGTGTGTTTTAGACATTGCTGGAACCTGGAATCAAAAAGGGCAGTTCTGTACTCATCAAAACTAAGCAAAAGCTTCGCGAAGGTTCGGTTCGCTCTTTTAGTTCGGCCAGGGCGCCAGTGTAAAAAAGTTCGATCATTTACCTTTGGACAGTGAAGTAATTTGTCACTTGCACCAAGCTATAGCCGTTTTTGCTCGGCGCTCTTGCTGAGGCGATCAAATTGAATAGTGCAGTACATTTCTTCTGTCATTTGTGCCGCACGTGAATGACACAACTTAAAATAACATTTTTCTAGGTCGCTGCAAGTGCGCCTCAATTGTGGCGTACCGCTCACATTTTTTGCAACTCTTAAAGATAAGCGGCAAGGTTCTGAGCGGTTGATTTGCCGTGAAATTTGGATAATCTATTGTACCTGTGGCTTCTTCGACCTCCACGGATTTTACTGAAGTTTTCACGAAATGTTTTTTTGGAGATTCTGAACCTTTGCGTTAAATTTAGCACATGGTTGGATTTCCGCTTTCAATGAAATAAAAGTTAAAATTTTCGCTTTCGTGGCATCAATCGGCGTGATTTCAACGGGCAGCCATTATTGTGTGACATCAGCAGCTTCATAACCGTAATATTAGCTTTGCGTTAGAAGTAGTTTCATGACTGTTTTTTGGTCATTTGAAATATATAATGATCGAAACTATAAGAAACAGTGACCACTCTAGCCAATCAGATATCTGAAGATGGTTTGGTGTGAATACTTTGACGTTACGGTCATTTGAAATATATAATGATCGAAGCTATGAGAAACAGTGACCACTCTAGCCAATCAGATATCTGAAGATGGTTTGGTGTGAATACTTTGAAGTTACACATTGTCCGGTTGTGTCGTCATTGTTTAGCCGAAACCCAGCATAAGCTTCGGTTATTGCTGTTTTAAAGTTATTCTTTTCTTTATTTTCAAAAATGCAGTAACTAAGACAGGGTTGTTCAGGATGCAAATGCGATAGCCAACTTAAATTTTCGCAATCATCAGGAGTTGCACAAGAAGGCTGGGTAGAATCTTTCTAGGCAGGCTTTAAATATAGAAAATGTTAGATAAACATAGCGCATCTTCTTTTTCTGAAGTGTGGAAGTTGTTTTCTGAAACAGCTTTGCTTATATTTAGCTGTATGTGCCATCACATAGCTACGGCTACCTTCAGTGGCTGGGCCCCAGAGTATATTCAATGACCGACTCGAACAGCAATGCATAGGCCAACCAAGTCTGGATGCTAAAAGTTAATTCAGCTCGTTTTGGTTTAATGTCATCTCATCTGAGGACAGCACAGAAGCTCAGGTGAAATAAAAATTATTTTCGTAGCACTCACCACGTTTTAGTCATGCGAGCACTTATTCATGTATTTTGTGTGCTAGCATTCTTTAGCAACATTTTGTGAGGGCTCGCATCGCTAATATAAAAAGGCAGTTTCCTACAGTCTAATTTTCTTCATTATCTTGCAAACGATGCTAATATCCGCGGTACACTTGACAGATTCATTGCTTTCTTAAGCGGAAGTAAAACGCGACATGCAAAAAGAAGGCACTTTACAACTTTGACAGACGTCTGCACAAAACTTAAGACAGGAGACCTAACTTGCTGCCTGAGCTTTGTGAAAAATCACTCAATTGTGAACTATCGCGCACTTAGAGTTTTGAGTATACAGGACCTAGATGCGCAGGGCATGAGTTGGCGCTGAAAGCTTTAGAGCCCATATTCTAACTGAAAATACGGGTGGAAACATATGCTGACCGGATGCCTTTTTTGTGTTTCAAGATTTTCCTGTTTGAAACTGACCTAAACGTCACAGTTCATAGGAAAGACATTTTACAAAAGAAGAGCGTCCGCATAATCTAGACTTCCATTTGTGTTGCGATATACGAACACTTTGCATAGGAAAGACATTTCACAGAAGAGCGTCCGCATGACGTAGACTTTCATTTGTACCACGATATACGAAAACTATGCCATTTATATTGACACTGCCACTAAGCCCAGACTAGACAGCGCCTCTTTCCACACATTGAGATATGAACATTCAATGTAGGTTGGGAAGCTTTGCTGTTTTATGCTCAACAGTGCTGGTATTCCAGTTTCATACAAATGTGTGGCTCTTTAGATTTATATAAAGCGGTTGACGGTGCAGCTCTGATAAATGCTCGATGTAGCGGCGCTTCGATATGTGCTGAAATAGTGTCACCAACAAACGGTTCAAGTACACAGGGCAGGCTTATTTATATGTGCTGGGACGTGCAAGACAGCAGAGAGCTCGGAAGACGAAGACGACAAGCCTCTAGCACTTAGAACGCCGAAGGCTTGCGAAGTGCCAGTAATAGAGTTCGGCCGCGATACGGTGACACTTGAGGAGCTGGTAGTGCGGCAATAAGCTCGACCTAAGCAAATTGTTCTATTTCCTTTGCAGAACATATTTTATACAGCCTGTGACAGAACGGATTTTATTGAAAACGCTGCAAAGACATTTTAGCTTTGGAACATGGCTACCCTGAACTGATTTAGTCTATATATGATTTACTCATGTTTACCATGATTTAACAGCGGAAGCTCTTATGAGGAGCCCAAGCATGCATAAGCCTGGCATTTATCCCTTCTAATGACGTCACCAGCAGCAAGCTCATGACGGCGTGCCATGGCGGCACCGTCTGCACGAAGCCATATTAGCGCAGTCCCCGCTTTTATGCGAAGCCCAACCCTGTCGAAGTCTCTCGTCCTCTGTTCGTTTCCATTATATAAGTACGCTCCTCTATTGCGGGTGTGTCGCAGCTAAAAGGTGCCACCGTTTTTATTGAATATCAGAGAACCTTCTTTGGAGCAATAACCAAGCGACCGCCGTTCGGCGTCACACTGGCGCCGTGCCAACCGTGACAGGCGGCGTTCGGAATGTGGTCGGGACGAGCAACCTGGGTCTCACTAGCCGCACCAGGAAAAAGACACATTGCCTCGAGAGGCAATCGAAATCGCGGCGGTGCGAACATATCTGTTTCACATGCTGCTTTAAACAGCTTGGCCATAGGTACAGCTACTCGACCTGTATGCTAAGCTGCTACGCTCTCACGCTGAGCTTTGTAATCGTCGTCTTCGTCAGCTTATTTACCTATTTATTTATTTATACATACTGCTGTCGTGATAAGACTGTGGCAGGAATGAACAGGGAAATAATTAAGCCATCTAGAAATATACAAACGTCTAAAAACAAAAAAAATTCAATGTCACTAAGGTGTGATGATCACCAAAAACACTTCAATGGATAGCGAGACGTTTCCAGGCAGGGAATTCCAGAGCTCTATGACCAGGGGAAAGAATCTGTGTTTGAACGCCTCAGTGCGGCTAATGAAAGGGGTAAGGCTCAGGGTTATGTGAACGTCTAGTGATGGACGGTTTGTTAAAGTTCAAATAACTGTTTAGTGAGGGAAGGCCCTGAGGATGAACCAGTGCGCGCAAAAACTTCAAAGATTCAAGACGGCGGCGAGAAGATATTGCTGTGAGACCTAAGGCTGTATAATGAGAAGAAGGGGAGAAATCTTGGCCGCAGGTGTGAAAAATTAAGTATACTGATTTCTTTTGAACTGACTAATTTTTTTTTTCATATCGAATTTCTTATGCGGATCCCATATGATACAGCCGTAATTAAGAATGGGGCGGATAAGCGTTTTATATGAGAGAAGTTTGTTATCCTTGGGAGCCTTACACAATGTAGGATCGAGATACCCGAGACGTTTAAAAGCTTTGTTACATATGATATGGATGTATTTCGACCATGACATGCCATGAGAAAAATGAATACCGAGATATTTAAATTCATTTACTCTTTGTAAATCCTCATCGTGAAAAGTGTGCGTGAAAAGTGAAGTTAATGGGTGTCTAGAAAAGTACATGAAAACCGTTTTAGAAAAATTAATGTTTATTTGCCATTACTTGTATCCACTAAAAGATCTTTAGAGACGAGTCGTTAAGCAGATCATGATCAAGTAGTGGCGTGTTAATGTTGTGATACAGAAAGTAATCACCATCGTAAAGACGAATTTTAACCGATAAGAAACATGGCAGATCATTAATATGTAACAAGAAAAGAAGCGGGCCTAAGGCACAACCTTGTTGAACACCACATGAAACACTAACTGAGGTGTACCGACTGAGAACGCTGAGTTAGGAAGCTGGTTATCCAACCAACTAGCGAAGGGTTATTTAGAACAGGGTAAAGTTTGCGGTGGAGTTTTGTGTGTGCGATGGTATCTAAAGCTTTGGGCAAGTGAACGAAATTCCGTCGACCGGTGCACCTAAGTCTAATCACTGAGAAATGTAGGGCGCAAATTTTATTATTTGGGTAGTAGTGCTCTTTCCTCGACGGAAGCCTTGATGGTAATTTTTTAGGACAATGCGTTTTTTTTTCGAAAAACTTCTATGATATAGCTAAAATTATATGTTCAAGCAACTTACATGAATGGTAAGTTAGGGAAATAGGTTTGTAGTTCTGCAGTAGTTGAGTGCTACCAGATTTCTACAGCGGAATTACCTCTGCAAGTTTCCTTGAGTGGGGAACAGCGCTGGTAGATACTGATTTACGGGACATTATGGTGAGGTACCTGCTTGTTCCAAAGCTAGTAGCGAACAAGAATGTAGTTGGGAATGTCATCTGGGCCACAGCTCTTTTTATAATATAATTGGACTATCATATTCACCGCACCTGCACAAGAGCCGATATTTTCAACGGGTGGTTATCAGCTACAACTTCAAAGAGGAATTGTGGAGTTATGCACTGTGAACGCGGAGTGAAAATAGGTATTAAAAGCAGTAGCGGTTGTCAGTGAATCTGAGAGAGTTATATAATTAACTATAAAACTATCGCAAGTGCTCTTGCTTTGTACTATCGATCTTGAGATCTAGCGATGGTTTGTTTTCATCAATTTCGGCAAAGTTACGGAGAGGTAAAAATCATATGCAGACGTGAACTTCAGGCGAAGTTCCTCCTTGGCATCACTGAACTCTGCAATTTTCACAGAATTGTCATTTGTTTTTGACTTACGCAATCTGGAAACACGACGCGATAAATGCAAGAATTTGTCATACTAGGTAAATCTCGGCTTTTCTTTTTTTGTTATCAGATGAACAATGCGGCTAATACAAGTTTTAACATCTTCATAAAATCTCACAACAGTGTCAATATCACTGCTGAAAGATAGCTCTTCATAATTTTTAGATGATTCACATAAAGCGTCAATAATAGCAACATCATTGGCGCGGTTAAAGTCACGGAAATTGAGGTACTCGAAGTGTGAGTTGGGAACAGTGCAGTTAAGAATAACACGGCCTTATGGTCGGATATGCCATGAAGAACGCAGCACTGGAAACCATCCTAGGAAAGATTGGAGCTAAGAAAAACTGTACGTAGGACTGCCACTTACCTCGTCTTAACGTGGACAATTTGAGGGGAAATAGTAATGCATAAGGCATTGCAGTAGAGCATCCTCCTCTCATTTGGGAGGTGCTTCGCCCGATCCCCAGTGGACCCGCCGGTTTTATAATGGGGAACAAGATTTCTTCTTGACTAGTGCTTGGTTGGTCATGGGTTGATTGCTTGGGGAAAGTATCTCGGATCAAAACGTTCCGTCCAAGGTGAGCGCAGCAGGGGGTGGTCGAAAGTTAGGTGGGCGAACGAGATTAAGAAGTTTGCGGGCATAAGGTGGCCGCAGCTGGCAAAGGACGGGGTTGATTGGAGAGACTTGGGATGGGAGATGCCTTTGTCCTGCAGTGGGCGTAGCCAGGCTGACGTTGATGGAATCCGCGGAACGCCTCTTGCTTTAATAAAGCCGTACTTAGAAAACAGGAAGCAGGCAGTGTACATAGATAATCAGAAATCCCGTTTTTTACCATTGCAAAACGGTGTACCACAAGGCAGTGTATTAGGGCTTTTGCTTTTTAATATATATATAAATAATATTGTGAACATTGATTCAAACGTAAAATTTATCATATATGCAGACGACAGCAGCATAATAATTTCGGGTTCTAATGTAGACGATTTAATTATCAAATGTAATCAAATACTTGACAAATTACACCTCTGGTCCAATTTAAATTGCATTAGAATAAATCCTAAGAAGACGAAAGTAGTAATATTTAGAGCTAAAAATAAGATAGTCAAGACATGCCATGTCGTCCGATGCCAGGGCCAAGAAGTTCAAGTAGTGAATGAACATAGAATTCTCGAGGTTACGTTTTCTTCGAACTTAAGTTGGGATAAACACGTAGAAGATGTTTGTAGAAAACTGGCCGCAGTGACGGGAATCTTATCTCGCTGCCGACATCTTCTTCCAACACAGGCCAAAATCCAAATTTATCACGCACTGTTTGCTTCACATATCGACTACTGTGGTCTAGTATGGGCTACAACGACAAAAAGAAACGTTGCAAAGATAGTTGTACTTCAAAAGAGAATCATGCGACATATTGCAAACCTTGATTACCTGTCTCCAACGCGAAGTGCTTTTATAAGCTACAACATCATTAGTGCTGAATATATGTATCCATATCGCCTGCTCCGGTCTTTTTACTTTTCCACTGTAGCTTTTCAGGATTTTTTAATGAATCTAGGATCTCTAAAAAGAAGACATGTTACACTATCCACGCGTAATGATGATGTCTGGGTGCGCCCGAAATTTCGAAAAAATTATAAATTTCAGTCACTACAGCATAATCTGCCATTTATTCTAAATGAGCATAAATGTGTGATGAGTTGCGGCGTAAAAGAACTCAGAATGTTTTTTCTATTCAAAGAATGAATGGCTGTGCGTGTTTACCTTTTCATTTGCAAGTGCTGTTTTTCAAGAACATGTATGTATTCTATTTTTCTTTATATTTCTGTCTGCTTACTTCTCTTGTTGGTATTGTGCTGTGTTCAAAACTATAAGTACAGTTTTTGTAGACACATTTTGAAATCATATGCTGTTTAGTTAATAATTAAATTGCATTTCTGCTATTGTATAACTCATTGTTCTTTGCATTTCTTAACTGATGTCACCTGTTGCTGTAAACCTACTGCCTTGTAGAAGGGGTCATGGGATTAGTCAAGCTGTCGAGACAGCTTTTAGCTCTTGACCCTTTCCAGGATCCTTTATTTCTGGAAAAATAAAAGAATTGAATTGAATTGAATCGAATTGAAGTGAAAAGGAGAGGGGCAACAACCTTAACGACAATGAGACATCGTGGCCGGTAACGATAAGAGAGGGCCAGTGAATGCTTGACGCATTAAAACCTCCCATAAGTATTACATTTGATGCCTTGAAATCACGTGAAAGTTTGCTTAGAATAAATAATTTATCAACGCAAGATCCAGGAAGCTGGTAAAACACTCCAATTAAAGCAAATGAGCTTTCCCAGTAAGCCTTACATAAAAAGCAAATCAATTTCACACTGGGATTCAGGAAAAGAAAAGTTTAAGTGAGGCTCTATATAGAGGAAGACACCACCGCCTCTACCATTTAGTCAGTCAACTCTCACCAACATGAATCCCCTTAACGCAACGTTTGAGTCGTGTATGCTATAATGTGACCAAGTTTCAATAATACCACTTATGTGGTGGAAATTAGCAGTTATCAAAAAGTTAGAGTCGGAACGTTTATTAAGAAGGCTTTTGCGTTTAAATTTACCACATGGAGAATATTTTTGCTGTCATAATGAAGTCAGGGCAAAGTGGCTGCTGCTTCACTAGCATTATTTAATGACGTGTTACGAGGTGCTTCCACCAGTGTATTAGAGGCACTGCTTCAGTTGTACCGAACTTTATCAAGAAATATATGATCATACCTCATTCGCATCGTGCAGCTATTAGTTCGGAACTTTTAGAAGCACCCCAAAGCTTTTTCCGGATAATGCGGACACCTATGGAGAAATCGTCTGATAGACGGTAATCGGTTTTCCCTGAATGTCCAAAAGCTTCATGATCACGGGACGTCGACGGTCACGTGAATGCCATCCAAGACGATGGCACCTTTCTATTTGTGGGCAGCTAATTTTAAGTTTCTCCTTAAACCAATATGCGATGTATTTGTCTAGATTAACAACGAGGAGAAAAAGAACTTATAGGACAAAACAACCAATAACAAGACACCATGTCGTTAAAGAAAATGTTTGTGCAGCTGGTCTTGGAATGGTTGATCGTAGCAGATAGATGCGATACTGTCTGGAAGATCACTCCAAAAAACAATGGCACGTGCAAGTGCAGATGAATTGAAGCCTTGGGTTCTTCCGTTTATGCGTCTACTGCAGACCATGTAAAATGAAGTTATTAGTGCGCGGACAGTTTTCGAGCTCATAATTTTTTGTTCAACGACTGTGAAGTTCGGATGTTAGACGCTAAAGTTTACTGATGCAACTGGCAGTGTTGGCGGCGTAGTTTTGTAACTAAGTCTCCGAAGTAGCCACGCGTGATTCAGTTGTCTCAAAACGTGCTGCCTTAAAATTGGAGATGACACTTAAGCTCCATGTTAAGCGGTTGACTTGATAGCGTATTGTCTAGGCTTTCCATTCTGAGCAGTTTCACACATTTCAACGCATTTTTTTATTTTTGAATTTTTTCAATTCGTTAATTATTCAAATACGCACTCTAAATTTTTTTAATTAGCATAATGAAGCATTGGCTTTCATTCTGAGCATTTTGACATGTTTTAGCTCCCTTTTTCCAATTCTTTAATTATTCATATAATTACAATTATTTCATAAGCTCGTCGCCGCCTGTCACGCATCAATCAATCATCATGCATTAGAACTACGAATTAATATACGATTTTTTACGCAGCTCCAGATTATAGGTCGCAGGTTCGAATCGCTGCTGCGAGCTAGGATCTAACTTAAGTTTTAAATTTATGCTGCACAAAACGCTGAACCGTATGACACCATGCGGAACATTCTGCGGCAAGCAGCTGGCATGACGCGACTATTTTTACGGAGCCCCATATTATTTCCAACACGCGGTGCCGACTACGCCGACGGCTTTTCGACCGAACGAGCTCTGTACGCTGTCACGTAATAGTTTCATGAAAAGGTTTCATTTCGCCAATATCCTGAGCTAACTTTCGCTGTCCGTTTGAAAGCTCAGCGAACATATCAGGCACCGACTGTTGAAGGTAGCAGCATGCGGATTTGAAGCAATACTTTGGGAGCCAGTAGGACCAGGGTTGCTGTTAATATCCCCACTCTTCAACCATCAACTAATCTAAACAACAAGCTCCTAATGCAGATAAATATAAGTAAATTACTCGCGAGAGTGGTATGGGCAAGGAAACAGCAGTAAGAACCGATCATCAGAGCGAATACAGAGGGTATTCTGATGGTAACATACCCGCTTAAGAAGCAGGTGGCGCGTAAACATGATGCCCATGCTGCTGCTATCTCGCCCACTCATGAAGGAACGATCCGACGTGAAATTTATAGGCAGGCTTTTGGACATCACGGGACTGGGCTTCATGGTGAATGGACGATTAAGAGTGCTGCGGTCTTTGCACGGGTTGCACACACGTGTAGTGACGGAAAGCTGGAAACTCTCACCCGCAAGAGTGGTAGGACCGTCCGTACAGTAGCCAGCTGACTCATCCAGGAACGCTGGCAATGTCAGCGAGAGCCAGTGGGCTGTGACGTCAGGAGCGATGGACGCAGCACAGCCGAAGTGGCGACAAGCGAGGAAGACGATCTGCTCAAGAAGCTGGCATCGGGTCAACTGGATTCTCGTGCACTACGCTTTCATCGGTGCCTCTCGCGCGGTGCTTCGAGTATCGTCGCTTTCATCAACTTGCAGCCGCTTCCGAGCGTAATGTACAAAAAAGGCGCAGTGCAGCGCTATCTGGTGTGTATGGAGCCGAATACAACGGGGAGTAGAGTCGCATCAACCAGTAGGGTCGCATGAAAGAGCAATGAACGCTCAAGCCACAAAGTCCACTGTACGCAAACTGTTGTAATAATTCAATTTATTTTTTTCTTAATTTCTATAAAGCCAGTTTATCCTAGCCGATTTAAACGAACCGAGTGTTTTTTTACATTTGTGTGGCCTAGTATTTTGTGCCGTATTCTAACGAGAAAGCGTTAAAGGCCACGTTACCGAGAAAATTCGGCGTTCTCGTTGTCAGCTTTGGGAGCGAAAAATCACGAGCACGAGTCTGGCAGGTGCATGGCGCCCAGAGAGCAACCCAGGTGGCAGGTAGGCCACCTAGGTAACGGACGTTGCATCGTCATCATGACCTGGCTACCGCGAAGAGTGAGCAAACTGCCCACAGTGGCAGGTAGGAGTTAAATTATTGGTCGCTCGGGAAGCGCAACCTCGATGGGGCAAGGTGCATTCCTGGGAGCACTTGCCCTCGCAGGGTAGGGGCACCATTGCTTCAGGCGGGGTATGAAAGCTAGCAGGGATCTATGAATGTAAAGTAGAAAATGACATTTTGCGCGTATGGGAATCAGCTTATTACCGTATTGCGTCGCACCCTTAAGGTGGAGCTTAAGAGTACCCACCCATTATTCTCATCCCTCTCCACAGATTATATGTTCGCAAAGAACATTAAGACAATGGTTTGACCATTGAGTTCAGGTACAAAGTGTAAATTTAGGAGTAGTGTGTCGTCTTGAAGCCCAGCTTGTTATGATGTTTTCGCCGAGGTACTATGCACGAAACATTATTTACCGGAATTCTTTGGTGGCTTTATGGCAGCCTTCTTGAAAACGGCATTAAGTTAAATGCCAGGAGCACGGCACTCGCGCGCGCTCTGAAAAGAAAAATGCGTCTTTAGGCGCCACGGCTTTACTCTTCTCGACACCCTGTATCCGATCCCCTCACAGTAGCTTGCGTCGCCGGTTGATTAGTGCGCCAATTTACGGAAGGGGGCTAATCGTCCGAACACCCTACAGCGCTGGCTGACTGCTTGTTAGCGTTCTGGTGGTAACTTCTGCAACTCTGGTTCAAACCGGAGCAAGCCTATGATTATTATTAATAATAATAATAATAATAATAATAATAATAATAATAATAATAATAATAATATAATATTATTAATAATAATAATAATAATAATAATAATAATAATAATAATAATAATAATAATAATAATAATAATAATAATAATAATAATAATAATAATAATAATAATAATAATAATAATAATAATTGGTTTTTGTGGAAAGGAAACGGCGCAGTATCTGTCTCATATATCGCTGGACACCTGAACCGCGCCGTAAGGGAAGGAATGAAGGAGGGAGTGAAAGAAGAAAGGAAGAATGAGGTGCCGTAGTGGAGGGCTCCGGAATATTTTCGACCACCTGGGGATCTTTAACGTGCACTGACATCGCACAGCACACGGGCGCCTTAGCGTTTTTCCTCCATAAAAATGCAGCTGCCGCGGTCGGGTTCGAACCCGGGAACTCCGGATCCATAGTCGAGCGCCCTAACCACTGAGCCACCGTGGCGGGTCTATGATTATTCGGCAATTTCAATTGAGGGGCAACTGTGCAATATTGTCAGGTAGTGTTATGAAAATATAGCAAAATCTTTCCTTTAATGTACGCACATGGCTCGCAGCGAGCGGGTAAGACTGCCATGGAAAACTATTGAAAAATTCTGGGGTGGATAGTAATACCGTTATTAGCAAACAAATCCAGCCACTTAAGGGGGATATGCGGATATGTGAATTGTTTTAGTGCAACCTGATGATGTATTAAAAATGTCACATCAAAACTCGTCGCCGAAATGTGCGCTTGCCAAGAATTTCTGGGTATGCATGCAAATTTCTGCACGTATCGGGAACTTTCGCCGTAAGTAAATTTGACAACAATGCTGAAGAATATGCTCGACTGTTTAGCATACTTCATGAAGACTACTTTGTTAACACTGTTTTGTTAAAACGAGCCGGTCTTTCGTCTCAGGATTTTTTCCTGGTAAATGACTTTTTTTTTTGCGTGCGCCGATCTGTACGCTCGGGCCATGGCAAGCATGCAAAACATTTAGTGATGAAATAAAATCATATTTAGTGAAAATTACTTCTTTATAAAAGACTCTTTGCTTTCAGTGATTCTTTGTGCAGAAAAATATGCGACATTTTCTACGGAAAGCATTATCTAAATTGAAGGGTTTGCTTTCAAAAACTTTCCACAACTTCCGACAGCGTGCCGACACTGATCGTGAGTCCAAGCGCACATACACACAGCACCGGCAGAAAAAGTTTCGCCGGATTCGTATCTAATGCTACAAATAATGCAAAGTATGCTCATGCATTCATTCATTAGTGATGACAACGCAGTAGTTAGATAATGCTCTGCGCAGCTCATTAGCGTTTGACACTGCAGTCGTGGTGGAAATATGCAACAGCGGCGGGGCGTACCCTTACATGCCAAAATTTTGGGTACATGCCATTTTGGGTAGATGCCAAAGTAAGTGTTACGCATGCTTGATTTCACCGTTCACCCTTTCTTTTGTTTCTTTTTTCTCTCGTTTTCGTCCTCCAACTGTCTAATCTTTTCATTCACCCTCACCTGAAGTAGCATGCCAGGCCAACAACCAGACGGACCTCTCCTGTTTCATTAAAGCCTCTCTCTCTTCTTCAATGTGACCAAAGCGTAAACTGATAGCATAACTCTGCTTTTGTCATAGTGTCTTTGCAAGGTTAGTAAAGCGTTGAGCTGGGCGAGATAGTATGGGTTGAGGATTCTAAAGAAAAGAAAAATGAAGGACAGGAAGAAAGGTAGACACAGGTTGAGCGCGACTCACAGCTAAGGCCTTATTCACAAAGCATGGCTTTTATAACAGAAGAATGAAAGCCATGACACATGATCACGATAGACATTGTAGAAAGTACTCAAAGAGAACCTTGAACAAAGATACGCGCGACGCTCACAAATCGCTAATAAACGCAAGTCCCTTATCGGACAAACTAATTGACGGCATACAGATGCAGTCCTGTTGCCTCCTTCACGATATGAACGGCTTCTACAACTTCTCTCGTGGTTTCCTTTTTTTGTAAGCGTAACTTACCTGTGCGTGACAAAACAATGCAGTACATTTTTCATCTTATTAACTCACAATATTTAGAGAGAGTCGCCAGATAAGATAGGTCATCGGTGTTCGCTGAATTGTTTCTGTACTCTTCCAAACGTTTGTTTAGGCAACGCGCAGGCGTGCTCGATGTAAGGCCACGCCCCTTAAGCTGCAATGGCCCTCTGCATCTTTTTGAATGGTATGCCTTAATTATAATGCATGCTAAAGTGTAGACCACACAATATCGGTGAGCTAAAATGCGGATTTCACTCTCCTAAAGAAAAGGTCGTGGCACCAGTCTGGCGGCTGTACCTTTGAACATTATCGACAGTGATGTTATAGCGTCATGCTTAGAGTAACACCGCCTCCTTTCATGTCTTTCGAAGTTCTTCATCAATTCAAGCCTGCTGTCTGTAATGGCGCACAATAACAACAGTAAGCAGCACTCTATTATCTACTTACATGCAATCGTTGCTTTGGTACAGGTAACGATATAAGTTATGTAATTTTAAGCCGCGTGCTCCACCTAAAAACACAACACGCTGGAAATGAAAATTCATCCGTGATCAAAGAGCACTACAGCCGCAGGTGAAATTCTAAAAATCATGTATCTCGGGTGACGGGCAGTTACTGCAGCCAGATGGCAAGCATGTTATTGGATAACAGGCTTTCGCGCGCACGGTGATGCTGAACATGGTCACGAAACAAAGAGGCGAGTGGCCACAAAAACAATACAGCAAACCTACACACGCCCAACTTTCTATTTGTGCTTTTGACATAAATCAGAACGAGCGGAGTAATTTGGAACTGTTTCCTGCTGCCTTTCCCTTCGAAGAGCGAGAGCTGTCCACCTGCGGTCGAAAGGGGTGCTTCTCTCAACTATGTTCGGGGTGTTGCAGGCGCACACGCACCGAGCTATCGTAAAATCGTTTACGATTCTAACTTAAGCCTGAAAACTTCTTTGCCTACATAGGTTGTCTACAAACAGTCGTCGGATATCTGTACCATTGGTAACAGCAACATATAACGGTGTCCCGTCGCATACATTCACGATGGTTCAATACAAAAGATTAGTTTATTCAGGACATGTTGTGAAGATTTGTTGTGCCTGAAGCTTTTAGTGGTAAGGTGCGAGTAACAGGCTGCTGTTGCATGTGAACAGCCACTGGGCACTGCAGTCAGTTCGGCTCTTAGTGTTACAGCCCCGTAAATTAAAGGACCTTCTCCTGCAGAAAAAACTGAAAAAAAGCCGATCATGAAAATTGCAAGTAATACTTTATTCCAGCAGGCACACTGTCACAAAAAAAAAATGTGCCGGGACAGCCTGACAACAGATTGCTTTTCAAGTAAGAACGAAATGCACTTGGCCGTTATCAAAATCATCCAGGGGTAATCTTAATACAGCTCTTTGGACGCTAAGTACCTCTAAGGATAAAGCAATCGCCACCATGTCATTCAAAGTAAAACAAAAAAATCCGCAACGCCGATGTCCTTTATGATCGGTTCTAAATGCGCCTGTCTATGATTTGAAAAAAAAATTGTCACTGTGTTGCACGAAGACGGGAATAAAGATTTTTAGTTCGACCTTCATTCGCTCCCGTGATCGAACATGTGTTTTCACGATACATCAAGCTTTGCAATGTCGAAATTCAGTAAGAGCAAAACATTTTTAATCAAGAAAGGCGGATATTTTTGTTTTACTCCCTGAAAACGATACTGTCGCTGTCTGTTTGGACAAATTGAGTGAAATGCATTATGAAATGGCCATGCGCTGCGGGCTTCGGCATACTTACAGGTGCAACTTAATATGCGCTAAAACAGAATGTGTTTTTTTTTCTCTAATAGAGGCCTATGTATAAACCTGGACTTAGTATTCTTTGTGGCTGTTCACTTCATGCCAGTAGTTTGACTTAGCAACGGGCTGCTTTGCTCTTAAGATGGCTAAAGTCTCAGGTTTGCGGATTTTAGTCGCCTGCTTTCTGGCGTCTGTTAGCGGACGCGATGAATGTGAAGTGGATGAAACCAATGCATTCAAGGTATATCTTTTCTTTTGAGCATACTGCTTAGTGCAAAATGTACTTGTAAGGAATTTTGAAATCAGCGGGCATATTGAAAAGCTGGTACGGAGAGTTAATGCTCCTGTTTAAAATGGGAGCTGTATTTTCTACAAGAAATTATGCCAGCATATAATAGCCTAGCGTGCTGCAGTTTTTTGCTAAATTTATTTACTATGTCCTTTTGCACTTATTATGCTTTAGGTACTCCTCAGTGTTGTGAGAAAGCTTTCGTAGACAGTTTAAATTCACGCCCTGATCCTATAGAACATGTTTGCAGTACTTACGCGATTTTAGCAAGATGATTTATAAAAAAACCTATCATCAGAATTTGGTGCTTTGTGTCTTATTTGAGGATGCAGCTCCACCTAGTCACATCTCCATGCCATAAATCGAAGCAACGCTGGCTGCGTACACAGCGCGTTTTGTTTCATGACGCTATTTCGCCGACTATGCGCTGCCCGCAATGTTGTTTATTGTCAAAACGTAGCAAGAGTATGAAGTGCACGAAACGGATGCACTACTGTGCAAATTACTGTTGTGCGCAGCATTTTCGTGCTCGTCTGCCGAGAAAAAAATCTGAGCTCAGAAGCAGAAAGATTGAGTTAAGCAGCAGAAGTGAACATGCCTGCACCCACATGTGGCCGCTCTTCCAGCCAGATGTTGTCCTTGAATCAAGCAGCTGGGGTAGGCGCTAATTTTCTGCTGCGCAGTGCGAGTCTGTCTCGAGCGCACCATAAAAAAACGACGTGCTGTTAGGTTACTGTAGACAACGATAGCCACTGCTCGCTATGGTACAACAGCAATCGTGCTTTTGGCGCCGATAAAATGCCGTGATCATGTTGAAAAGCCGAAGTAGTACGGCTGAAGGGCACCGAGAGCAACGGTTTGTGCGATAAATGCGATTAAAAAATTCTCAGTGGCAAAAGGAAGAGACCATTCCTCCGGGTCACGATCAGTCCGAATTGGTGACTGCGCGTAAAAAATGACACGTATACCACTAAGACACCTACGTGGAATAATGCACCAACTAGCCCACATCAAGCCACTAATTCCACCAACAGTGAGTGTCCACGTGACCTAAAAAAACAACCTTCTTGTTTTAGGAAGTTTTATTTCTGTCACCTGAACACACCTCTTGTTTCTTTTGGTGGTTTTGCGATTTTCCAAAGTCGACCTAAATTATCCACTAGCTTAGACAGGAACAAATGCAGCGCCCTTTCAGCATTACGCAAAAAAAAAATTTTGTTCTCTGCCACCTCGCAACTTCTTTATAGAACTAGTAATGTTTACCAGCAATTTTTTCTGGCAGAAGTCAGCACTGTTGAAATCGTTCACTAGGTCATTTTCATTTCTTTCAGACAGGCATTATTTTCAACTATTAAAATTTCTCCGTATATTTAACCTCTCTATTTTGCAAAAATAGCATGACCGGCTAAATAACTTTTCAAATCGAAGCACGGAGACAACGTCTATGCTCGACAATTTGAAAATCTTATTGTTTATTCTTCAAAAAATTTTTCATTTGCTTAATTACTTATTTTTTTACCATCCCGAACTGCCTACGAAACAAAAAACATAACTATAGTGTTCTTTGATGTAACATTCTTCCGCGGGAAAGAAGAAACAGGTTGAAGCACCCGGCAGCAGTTCCTAGGCGCAAAGCAGAATTGCCTAACATCATCCTTCATTTCTTCCTTTTGGAAAACGACTATTTGTAGTAGGAACAAAACAGGCCGACAATTTTGTCCAGCACGGATCTCAATTGTTGCCGCCATTGCTGGTTTTGTGCAAGTACCTCTAGACGCTTCGAAAAAAACGTTTCAAACGTCGCGTGCACAATCGTATATGCGCTGACCCACAAATGCTCATGTCAGGGAGAGGAAGGCGTTAATAATATTTTATTTCAATCACGAGTTTGACATCATGCGCTTAGACGTGCTCTTATATAGTGGCCTTGCACCCTTTCAAAAAGTAAGTGGCTTCATAGGCCTTTCGCGGCCACGTTTCATTGCCAGAAAGGAATGACAAGTTAACAACCAATGTAATGCTGTGTAGATAATCGAGCACTTCGCTGCAAAAATTATTACTCGCTTCTCTAATATCAAAAAAGCTAATTGCCTTTCTCAATGGCCGCGCAGAATGTTTAGGTCGACAAGAATTTTTAGTCGCAGTTGCGAGCGCAGATTTAAAGTATTAAATGAAATGTTCATGAAAGCATTGTGCTAACGGAGCCGTGCGCAGATGTTAGCCAGTTGGGCTCTGTTTTCGGAGATTGCAAATGACTCAGCATAACTAGCCGCAATAAGCTTATATGATGGCTCACTAATTAGGAACTTAAGGAGGAGCAGAAAAATGGTTGAAACCAGCTGGCACCTTTGCAGCAAATAGCACGCAGTGAACAAAACGACGAGCACTAATTGACGCATCGGCCACGTACGTTCGTAATAAGCGAGCATTTGTTTCAACGGCGGCCGTTACAAGTGAACTCGGCTGTATTTCGATCAATACATAGAGCAATATTAAGGAGCTATATAGCGACATATGGCCCTTAGTGGTTAGAGACAGAATATTTTATAGGAAGCCGAAGAAAAGTTTACCAAATTCCAAAGCTAGGTTCCCAACCATCCGCTAGATTCCACGTTTATTGTTCTATCATCCGAGTTAAACCAACGACTTTGTAGCCTTCTCCTTTATAATAAATTTGTTTATCACATACACTAATATTGACGCTGTCCATCTGTGCAACTGCCCACTCCTCCCAGACCACAGCTGTCGGCTTTTGAACCATATATCGTCCAAAAAGTATAACGCAATTTACCGCCATAAAAAAATATCTCCCCCGCACGGTTGCTTTTATTTCAGTGAATGCTTACTCCGTTCTAATGCTTAAATTCTCATCAAAATGCCCTGTTTCCTCAATACTATAGAGAATGTCCCGGTTAAGCTAGCCTTCACGCTATAGGTAGATCTTGTCAGTTGTAGCACAGTACCTGCTTCTTCCGTCGCACCACGTCCTGTGTGGCACGTACGCTGCATCAGCACTGTTGACGACCACCACTAAGGTTAGGCATGGTGACGGTTGTCACTCCTTAGGTTAGACTACACGTAACTAGAATGTATTCGAAGGTAAAAGGCGAGAAAACTGCTCATGTGGCTAAGTCAATAGATCACTGTACGCCTCATGCGGATGGCTTGGGTTTGCAGCCAACTGTTGGCATGTGGTTGCCTTTGCTTTAACCTTACTGAAGTTTTAACCTTACAGAAACAATTATTTTGTTAACCTTCCCACTGAGGACATCACTATCATATTAATAGCACAGTAATAGGCCGAAAACAGCGTTCTGCTTACCCAAAAAGCCTATTTTTAAAGGTTGCAGAATGTCCTACGTGAAACACTCTGTGTACACGCGTTCGAAAGCTATCTATCTTGTACTAGCAGTATAAGTGGTTTCTAGTGTGCGGCGCAGGTTGGAATTCATCGTTTATGGCACAGACATATCGTTTGTGTGAAGACATGCCTTGACAGGCAGCGTATTTATGAATTACCATTCGCTTAACGCACTTTCCTAGACTGGTACTCTGTACTCTTGCTTCGCAGGATTAGGGTTACTCTGAAAAAGAAGTGAAATATAGGATTAGAGTTTACTTCATTGAACGGTGTTCCCAGTACAATGTTTTTCTAAGATTGTAGGTGAAGTTGTTTTAATG
This sequence comes from Amblyomma americanum, assembly GCF_052857255.1. NCBI lineage: Eukaryota > Metazoa > Arthropoda > Arachnida > Ixodida > Ixodidae > Amblyomma > Amblyomma americanum. The sequence goes on along the minus strand of NC_135503.1, from coordinate 83,649,966 downwards.
GAAATGAGTCTATTTGCGTACAACACGTGAATATCGGGAATAAATACACAGTTGCTCACATTATTTGGTAAATTTCATAAAAGAAAATTTATTGCGAATTGTTTTATGCAGATCGGTGTCCTTTTCAATTTTAATACCTTATTTGGCAATACAGGTTTGAAAGAAAATTCTTCGTGCTTCCATTTTTACGTGTGAACGTGGAGGCCAACCAAAGTTCGTTCGAAACAATTACCGTGCTACTACTTTTCAAACAACTCGCCTAATTCTTACCTGCAGGTCATTTCGCAACTACCGCACACGTTGGCGGCTTTCTCTTCGGCTGAGGACCCGTTGCTTCTGTGCGCAACAGCCGATCTCAAATACTTCAGCAAGCACGCAGGAAAACTCGGCTACGTGATTCATTTGAAAGGCCTAAATGGGACGAAGAAGTAAGTCTTTTGCACTCTTTCCTGCCGTGGGCAAATATATATATATATATACAGTGCGCTGGACCCATTTGGTACCAAGATTTAAGAAATGACATCGCGCTTTACCAAGATCCTACTAATCTAAAAACTTTGGCACTGATCCTGTCCAAGTCACCATAAACGACTTATTTTCTGAATGAGACAAATGAACTACTTTTATTATATTACTTTAATATTGGCTCGAGCATGTTGAGCAATACCCATTTAAAGGTTTTTTTTTAAATGCGCTAGCATTAGATTTAACGTGAAACCAAAACCCCATCGGTGTCCCAGTAAAATTCTCTGAATGGACAAGAGATGCCACGTGACCTTGTGCCGTCGTCACAACCAGCAATGATGGGCTCCCCTGATTGGTCCAGAGAGGTTGCTTCATTTTGTGACGTCATCAAAACATGCACACCGCGGCAGGTGGTAACCTGACCACCCGATTGCGAGTAACCCGCCCAGCGGGGAAGGCGGAAATTAAATTAAAGATAGAACGATCGAGAAAGGTCACCTGACATTGCGACGTTTTCAAAACCTTCCTGCTGGGTTGTCAGCAACCTAGTTAGTAAACGTCAATCTCGATAGAGAATAAAAATAAAAAATCTAAACAAAATGTGATATATGCAAATGTTGGCACCGTCCCACCATAGCGGAAGCCTGCAACTTCAGCTAGCAATCAGAATATGACCGAATATATAAAACGAAAATTGCAAACAAACTGAAACAAACAGGGAAGTTGCGACAAAAAATTCGACCGATGTGATATCTAGTGCTGTCATACTCCGCTATTAATAGGGCGTAATCTTCTACAAAGTTTCCTTTTTCAAACCTACTTTAGTCGCGTTCTTCTTTTCGAGTAAAAATAAATGCTGCGAGATGTAAAAGTTGTCACTTGAGAGGGGACGCCCGCGTTTTAATGTTAAGACCCTACAACTCGGCGCTATTGGAGGTAGACGAATGCGCGAAGCCGCAGTGAATTAACATGCCACCCGTAGCAGCGATGGTTTCACGATCACCATCAGCCGATCGTTCTTTTTTTTTTTTTGACTGTTCATGCTGCAGCGCTGGTTGGCTGTTGTATACCTAAAAATGAGGATAGCGTGGAGAGATTTCGTATCCGGAATATTTCCTTAGCTGTAGAAGTAATCGAAACGCCGTTAATTCCTTATGTCTCAAGCGCAATGCACATGACTGGAATCACCCCTTGAAACGATTACCAGAGGTTTTCCTTTCGGCGCCAAGGCCGTGTTGATTCATTTAAGATGCAATGAGCAATTCAGGAGCCGAGGCACGAGTGAAATTGATTTGGGCTTATATAATTTGCGAGATCCATATTTTGAGCGTGTGGGCACAAAGCCAAGCACATTCTTCTTTATCATATCATGGGTCGGATACCAAAGTTGTAAGAAAATAAAATAAAATCGATACGCTAGAGGCGTGCCCTTTTTTTGAGATATTTAAATATAGACCGTTACAGCGACGAAGCTTGAAATGCAATTTGTTTATAATAAAAATTTACTAGAGAGCAACAAAATAATCTAAAAAGTCTGGTTCCTAATATCTACAATAAGTGGCATAACGTGATTCTTCAAAAAAAAAGCAATCATGTGTTTTTAGAGGTGCAGTGAGAAATCGTCACTCAATATGCGGCGTGCAAATCGAAAAGTGAAATATGTTTTCTTTCGTGCGCATTAGGATCATTTTTGTTGCCAGCAGTTGTCCGTGGTGTTATCTGACTCGGCTCTATTGCCGAGCAGAACAAAATTTCTGCCCCGGTCAAAATCGCCACTAAGGTACAAGAATATTGAAGCTTGTTGCAACGAGTTATCATTGAAAATTTAGCATATGCATGCAACAGCAACGCTTCCACAAGTGTGGTTCATGCTGAAACGAAAATACACGCGCTATTTGTTCACCTGGTAGTTCTTCTGATACTGTAACAATGCCTCGACGGCATGGAAACATGCATGCACCCGGGCTGTTCCCATCAAAAGCTGCTGCGAAACTAATATATTTAGCTTCCGATGTGGATTTTAACTAAAACTAGTGAGAACCAATGCTTCGTAAGACTTACATTTCCTGGCAGTTACTTTACCTCACTTGATTGTTACAAATATCGGGAAACAGACAGGCTTCTTCTTTCACGCATACGTCCACCACGGTTATAGAAAAATGAGTGCTGTGTATCTTTCTTTGGGCTATCGTCTTTAGGTATCAAAAGACAAAATTTTTTTTGGTGGTCACATGACAGTACCAGCCGTGTTATTTTTCCAGGCAAGATATAATGTTCCATTACTCACGCACAAACCGACTGGATGAACTGCACATGGTGATAAACGATGGTGAGTACAGCTAGAATCCTTAAGTGACGCTAAATATCCATTTGTCCTTTGGAAATAACCAGGGCCCACCTTTTAGACAGCACAGTGCAGCAGCAATGAATACTGTATTCGGCCCGTGTCATGTAAGGCAGCCATTAAAAATGTTTTTGCGAAGGACAACAATGTAAACTTGACTGTAATCAGTACAAACTCTGCTGGGGGCAGAATAAAAGAGGAGGGATACTAGACCAACTTTTTTTCTGCTCTCAGGCCCCAAGCATATTACGCACAAAAGTGGAATATGGAAAATACTAAAATATCGACACAAGAGCCGAATTCACGCAATGGATGCTACTGTAAATCAGTAAGAGTGTTTTTGAAGATGTCAGCATTCGTCAACCAATCGATTGAAGCGACAAGGTGGCTTCATTGCATGCTAGACATGACTAATAATAAACATATGAGTGGTTGCTGCACGTTCTGTGCAATGCGACTTTGAACTGATCGTCAGAGGCGTTTATGCATAGTTGAGGCACAGCTAATTGAAATGCTTGGATATTCTACACTGGGTAAGCACAAAACAGTGAGTCTTGTAGTGGGTGGTAGCTTTATGGTGAATTCCAATCGGAGGCCCGGAGCGTTCGGCACGCTCTGTGACAGAGCGCGCTACCTGAAATTGCGATTGGAGTACACTTGCTCTGGCCAGAGCATGCAGGCCAGAGCATGTAGGGCGCCGCTATCGCCGCTGAAAAAGAAAGTCACGCAAAGTTGCGGTCGGATCCGCCGATTTCGGCAGAGCAGTCTCGACTGCTCCACGGAGCAATCTCGGCTCGGCAGCCGCTCCCTGTCTACGATTGGAAGACGCGATCCGTGGCTCAGATCTTCGTTTGGTATACAGTTGCCCCGAAAAGAGCAGGAAACGTTGCTCCAGAAGTGCTCCAACTGTGCGATTGGAAGTCACCATTAGATTTTGTCACGTATTAAAGCGAATATAGTTAAACCTTTTTCTAATTGTTTTCTCGGGGCTTAAAAAGATGCGGTCTACGCAGGGCAATTCAATGAGGCAACTCGCTTGTTTCTTATATTTTTGTGCGCTCACAAACAATGATTGCCTCACTACGGTGTCCCTCATAGCCTCAGTATCTTTGGAACGTTAAACCCCCATAAACCATACCAAGCAATAATTGGCTTTGACAAAAACATTTTGGGATAGCTTTTAAATTTTTCACGATTTTTGAGGCAGCAAGGGGAGCCCCAAGTAAGACAAGGATTTATGGGTGGTCAAGAATAAACATTGTGCCATTTGAGATTTGGTCACCAGATGACATTGCTCGTAGCCGAAATTTAAGGTTTATATGATTTTACGTTAATCTAAAGCACAAAACAAAAAAAAAGTAACTGTAGGTGAGTGCCAGTTGATGATACTTACAACATTTGTTAGTCGCTTATGCGGACGTACGCCGCCTCAAACCTCTGATGCAAGCGTTCCGTATTTCTTTCATACCATAGATAGGTAAAACGCACCGTATTTTCTAACGCAGCTCCGGTGGACACATTTTCTCCATTTTCTTCAAAAAATTAGTCTACTAGAGCCACTGCTCGTACCACTGCTGACACTTGCTGCCTGCCTCTGCCTCCGTTGTGCGTCTTACTAAATTTCAAGTCAGAGAGCTTATAAAACGATGTTCAGCGCTGTTCTTTCATTTTTCTTGGAGCGAAAACGAGTATAGTTGATTTGGGTGGTTTATAGGGCTTAACGTACCAAAGCGACTAAGGCAGTGAGAGACGCCGTAGTTGGGAGGTGCGGATAATTTCGACAACCTGGGGCTCTATGACGCAGAGTTCTCAGGCCTCTAGCATTTCGCCATCAGCGAAATGCGACCACGGTGGCCCCGATCGCACGCGCGCTTTTCAGGTCAGCAGCCGAGAGCCGTAACCACTGAGCCATCGCGGAGCCTGAAACCAACTGTAGCTAAAACTACTACTGCTCCTACTACCACTACCACTACCACTACCACTACTACTAACAATGATAATAACATGAAAAAGAGAGGTAGGGCTATTTGTATTATAGCTGCTGCAGCTGGAAATGAAGTGGCCGCCACCGGTGCCAATGTTGGACCTCTGCCCTGTTTGCGCCCATTTGGTTGGTTCAGGAAAGAAATACCATTTGTCACAAATGGCCATATCGCCTAATCGATAATTGGCTAATTAAGATGGAGTAATGAAAAATCTAGAAAAGGTGTTTTTTGGCCTCAAAATCCAAATAGCGTAATGATGCAAGCACTACAACATTCGTACAGGTATGAATGAATATAGGACTTCACAAAGTTTGGTTAGGTTTATGAGTGTTTAACGTCCCAAAGCGACTCAGGCTATGAGACACGCCGTAGTGAAGGGCTCCGGAAATTTCAACCACCTGGGGTTCTTTAACATGCACTGACATCGCACAGTACACGCGCCTCTAGAATTGCGCGTCCATAGAAATTCGACCACCACGGCCGGAATCGAATCCGCGTCTTTAGGGCCGGCAGCCGAGCGTCATAACCACTGAGCCGCCGCGGCGGCTGGACTTCACTAAGTGTTCTCAAATAAAGAATAGGCGCTTTATTGGGCTCGGCAATAAATGCAATGTAAATTCGTATTTTTTTTCTGAGGTGTCGACAGCTTCTTTATACTGACCCGCAAACCTGCAGCAAACCAGAATATTTGAAAATAAGTTGCCCATCCACGCAAAATAATACCACAAAATATACAGTCTAGGACACATTAGAAACGAAGTCACTCCGCACTTTTCTGACAACTAGTCGCTGTATTCTAAGTGAAAGTATGTGTGTGGGTTCACACTAAGATCTGTGTGTTTCGCAATAGAGGAAAGCGAATAGCTATATGAAATTACTTCACAATTAAATTTTTATTTCTTTCAGACACCGACCATCCGATCATCGCCCAAAGCCTATACAGCGACTTCGTGACGTGCTCTGTTTTTAAGTTTCGCTCTAAGAAAGAACGTAAGCCTTTCACTTTTCTGTAGAACTACACAATGAAGGCAGCTTGGCCCTTCAAGCCCTGCTATAGTTTCTTAGAAATTAAGGGAGAGGGAATTAGACCCTGCCTCCCTCCTTAGCTGAAACTATTGTGCATGCAGCACGGGTAAAGCGCGATCCTGCTCCTTCAGTTGCGCTCGCCTCTAGTTGACGACCAGAGCGAATCTCATTAAACTCCATTAACTATTGCTGCCGCTGACCTTCGAGCTGGTGCTGCACTTCTTTGAAGGTTCTATCGTATACTGTACGCAAAATCTAGGTACGGTAGAGTACGCCGTGGAATCTCTAGATACTCAAGAAAAGATATGGAAGTTGCAGCTAAATCAAACAGTTGTCATACCATCTAAAGGGTACCGGTGCCTTGCCTAACGTGTCGCCATGAGGCATGCGCAACTGAACTTCGAAAATCACTGGACACATATGCTGCGGACATGCCAAATGAGCATCAAGAGTGGCAACCGACAAGTGAATCTCTGTCTGCGGTGAACTGCTTATCTGCTTACAGCTTACAAGCACCGAAATTAGGTTGTGCAGAGACGCTGCAGTAAGTGTGCGCAAGGGGCTCATGAAAATAAGGAAGCGAACATTGACGATGAACCGGCCGAAGAATCAAGAGGGTTTGCGATACTGGAAACTATATAGGCGTTTTATATTCCAAATGTTTACTTCGTCACTCTTGGGCCCTTTCTTTTGGCACGTTCTACAAGGTGAGGTAAGCAGTCACGCATTCGGCTACACGCGACGTAACGGATTCCGCCAGGCCCAGCTTTCTTCCTTGACAGAACCTTCAAAAAAACTAAAATTACTCACTTATACCACTTACTACATGATGCAACTCTTCTGAATCCAACTTGATCTTTGTTTTGAGACAGATTTCTGCAGGGAACTCGATCCTTCAAACGAACTTACCTTCATGGTGAGGTAATTTCATGGCCGCTTGCGTTTTGTTGTAGAAGCGTTTGTATAGCAATGCGATATTTTTATAACGCGGGTGGGTTTGTTAACCTTTCAATGTGTTCAGAGTTTAGTGTCATTTTTTGCACATTGCACGAAATGTTGAACCTAGGTTCACGAATACACATATGAATGTTTAGCATTTTCGACCGCTCCTGCATTTTTCTCAACATAACAATAGTTCACCGATACACACGGGCATCGATCTAGATCAGGACACTTCCACTGATATTAATGATGTGGGTGCAAAACAAGGAAAAGGGCCGAGAAACACATTCGACGACTGACAAGCGCTACTCCGTGCACGCATAATATATTTGATAAAAATATTATTGGTAAAAATACTAGAAATTATTATCGTTTGAGTGCTTTTGAAACGTTCCGGCTCAATAACAAAAAAAAAAGTTTGCGAAAAAATTTTTTCACTCATGTTTGACGCCTAGCTTCAATTTATTTGAACATGCAGAGACAGCCTTGCCGAGAATGTACAATGAAAGGCGTAGCGAATTCCTTCATATCTGATTTAAATATTGATTCTGAAATCTCTAAATAGTTTCATTTTGGAAATGCCTAAAACACCATTCTTTTCCTGGCTTGAGTTTATTGGCATTGGACAGGCACCACCTTACTCAGGAAAAATTATATTTAATCCGTATATACCCAAACTCCCGGACTTTATAAATGCAGTATTTTATGCAAAATATCTCTCGCTTTGGAATTAAAAGACATCTTTTAAATAATGGAAATATATTTCTCAACTCAAGCGGATCTCAACCATATTCATTGAGAATGCCGTCTTGCCCCCTGGAGGGGAAAAAAATGTCGCTTGTTCAAAGGGATTTTCTCGTACTCAGCTCCGATTCGGAGACACAGACAAAGGTAGTCCAACTGGTCTTGACGCCGCCAGGTGCGAAGACCTGAAACTTTTAGAAATAAAAGTTTTATAATCCGAAATCTCAACACTGGGTTCTGAGGCGTCGTAGAATGTACGACCATAGGCAAAATCACTACCTATTACATGTGGTAAAATTTGAAATATTTGACACAGACTTTAATATCACATTTCTCGTCATGCGTGGCGGTTTTCTAATGACAATGCGCAAATATTGTTGATTATGGTTGTAGATCACAATGTAGTCTATGGTGTGAAATCTGCTCACTGCTTGCAGAGCAGACTGGTGGCTCTTTTTGAAAGGGCAAAGCGCACAAAGCTGCACGCACACAACGCAAAGCTCTCACAAGAAACCTTTGGAACCTCTTGAAACTGCGCTAGCGGGCAGCAGCTTTTACGCAATGAACTTTAGAATTACTGCCCCCCCCCCCTCTTCCCGGAAAAAGTGTTTACATTAAGGAAACTAGGAGCATATCGGTAAAAGTTTGGCATACGGAGTACGCGGTTGCTGCGACTGTTTCTATTCCCTAGAACACGAACATACGCTTATATTTCCATGTTGCACCAAGCACGTTCTAATTCTTCCCTTGCTATCGTGTTATCTAGAGTACGCGCCCATATGTTGCTCGAATTCAAGACATGGAATTTTTTCCTCTACGTACGGTGAAAATATTATGGCTTTTTACTATGAAGTGCTTCGCGTTGGGTAATTTATGTTCAACTCCTTGATATCAGACGGTCAGAACAATATTCCTTTTGCCTAGCAAATGCCTACTGCCTTTTTTATTTCTATTCAATATTTCGCTGATAAGATAGCGCTTTATTAATGGTTGACTGCTTTTGAGGAAACCCGTCTTGTTTATAAGGAGTTTTTCGGTTCTGGGCATATATGCCGAAAAATAAAAATGTAAAGGCAGTACAACAATTATCATGGTAATAATAACCACGAACAGTGAAAATCAGCTGCCACCGGCTGACAGTGCGGTACTGCGGAGGTAATTTTCGCAACATATATGCTCCCAGCGAAATGTACAGGCATCGCAAGAAGAAAAATGAAATGTTGGTTACACTTGTAACAAGATCCTCGCCGAGTTTTTAACGGAAAGTTCCAGTGTAGATCGGGTGTCTTGTTCAGACTTCAATAATTTCTGTTAGACTAATTGCCTCAATTTTTTCTTTCAGAGTGCATTATGTGGGTGGCAAGAGGTGCTGAGGACAAGATAAACCCAAAATGCATTAAGGCGTTCGAATGTGCCTGCGGAGCAACCATTCCACTATACGAAAAGTCTATTTGCAAAAACGCTCGTGACACTGCTTGAATACTGCAAGATTCCCGCCAATAACTTCTACCAAATTAGGCACCCGTCTCCATTTTCTTTGTTTTTCCTTACGTTTTTTTGAGGCGTCTCTTACTTCGTTTAAAATATTGCCTTTTGCATGTTTGTTCAGTTGATCCGATGAAAGTATACGTTTGGGATTTATGGTGGTTCTTCCTGTCTTTTACGGAATCCAAAACATGCAAGTAGAACGAAATGAAAACAGTGTTTTACTTTCCTTCAAAGACGTTGTTTACAGCGATAGCTGTACTCGATGCACCAAACCCGCTCAACACCACGTGACCTGTCCGCTGTCTGAATTTGATCTTCAGCCTATTCAAGGTAAAAATGTGCCCAGATAGAAGAAGACCCACAAAAAGAAACCCCATCCACGACTGGGGGTCGAACCCGCGCCGGCGCGAACAGATCAGCTTCACAGGACACTGCTCGAGACGATTAGGCAAGTGATTATTGCTTGGCTACCGCCGTTGCCTGCTGCTTGCAATTGCCGAAAAACCTCAACCATGTCGGTTCGTACGACATAAAAACAGCTAAGCTATCGCCACAGACAAACACGCCCCGTGTCCTTGTCGTTTCTTCTGAAGCAGTGATAAATACCAAAGGTGGACAATTTGCCAGAGTTTGGTGCAGGTCAAAAGAGAAACTTCATCCCAACTTATCTCAAGTGGTTCATAAAGAACATTGAAAAACCTGGAAAAAGTATTTTTTTGACAGTTTCAGGAAACTAAAACGAAAATCGAGGAAAAAAGGAGGTAAGGGCTGAAGTAAGTTAAGTAAAAATTAAAATTAACAAATGTTGAGAGAAAAGCAAAGGGAAAGAAGAAATAATACAAGTCTCCCAGTCTGTAACATGCCAGTGAAGAAACTCAAAGACCAACTTAAGAGCATGCCCTTTGACGGTTGCACCGAACAAGAGTAGGACAGGGATAGTAAACGACAGCCTTATTTGAGTGTGGGAAATTTGCAAATACCTAATTCTGTGCAACGCAAAACGCTAGTAGGGGAGGATAAATTGATATAAGGATTCAACATCTCCGCGTGAAGCCCTAATATTCGACAGTGCAAACGAAGAAAAGCATAAATAAAAATTGAGACGACGAATCCTGCAACGCAATAGCGTCATGGAAATCTCACATTGCCTTGAAGCCCACGAAGGAACCTTCCATGGGAATTTGAAGTGTTCGTAGTCCGCTGTAGCAATGATGGGCTCATGGATCATGTTCTGATGTAGTTGAAAACGTTCAAAGGGGAATGCAGTCAGCAAGGTAGGGTTTAGAACGACGTGGGCAACAGGTACATTGATACCTGATTTCGCTAAGAAATATGCCATAGAATTTTAAGTAATGCCACAGTGCCCTGGAATCCACTGAAAGCACACTTTTTCAACATGAAGGGGTTCCTATTCTTTCTGGCAGTCCCCTCACGTTTTTCGTTTTATTTTTCACATTTCCCTGCTATCCCTTTATTTCCGCTGCCCCAGCTCAGGTACTTCCGTGGCGACGGCAGATACTGGAGCTAGGAAAGATATTTTCCGCCCTTTTTTATTAATATTAAAAACAATAAACTATTACTACTAGTGCATGAAGAGGCTCTATGAAAATTGGGGATTGGTAGAAGAGACTAGTCCTCGAGCTTTCGAGAGCTGCCAAAACTGAGAGGCGGTCCGAGCGAAGGATTACATGAGAAATGTAGCGGGCAACATTTAAAAGGGTCAAATAAAGAGCGAGGTATTCAGCAGAGAAAATTGCCGCATAATCTTGGAACCGGACAGAATAACTCCAAACTCGAGTGTAGGAATCAACACCTACTGATGCTTTTTGAAGCTAAAAGCTTCACTACGGCAGCTTTTCGAACCGCCAGCGGGGCCGCAAGTTTTGCATTGAATGTAGCGAGAGGTCGCGGTGTGCTTAAGTTTCACCTTGAAAGTAGGTAGAGGTCAAAACATGAGCAAAGCTGGTGATAGTGAGGTTCGACGTATGACGTCAGCTACACCAGCGACACCATCGGCTGTCGCACCATCTATCTCGACTTTCACCATGCCCCTTGACCCTTGACCTCTGACCTTTGACGTTGACCTCCGGTAAACCGGGACAGCGTCTTCCGGCATCGCATGCACATGGCATGAAAGTGGGTTGTGCATAAAACGCCGGTGCTCTTTTATGCGTTCAGTGGAACGCTAGGTGTGATCGATGCGACGCCTGCCGCGCAGACCGACACTCGAACCGCGCCCGTAAGGGAAGGAAAATGAATTTAAAATTGGTTTTAAGGAGAGGAAATGACGCCTGTCTCAATATCTCGGTGGACACCCGAACCTGGCCGCAAGGGAAGGAAAGCGAAATGAAAGTTGGTTTTAAGCAAAAGGAAATTACGCCTGTCCGTCATATCTCGGGGGACCCCCTAACCACATCTATGAAAACCGCCAGTTGCTCGACCCCAAGCGTAGCCAGGGAGATGCAGCTTTTCGCTTTCGACCACAGTTAACCAGAGCTAAACCAGCAGGAATTTTTTTTTCCATGTTGATAGGCATCTTTGAAATTAACTGCGTGACTTGGACACTGTAACAAATATTCTTCCAAGAGACCATTTAGCACATTGGCAGTAAAGCTGTTTGCGTATTGAGGCAGCGTATGGTAAAAGCAAACAGCTGGAGCAGCCTGAAAATTGGGAACGCATTGCACGGACCTAAGCGAGACTGCAACTCAAGACTACAGGTACATTGTGAACACAAATTGAGGCAACTTGTATTACGGCCAATGTTTATATAGAAAAAAAGCTGGGTGTGTAACAAAAATGGGTGGAGCCACTCCAGCCATAGGCTCAAGTACCCGTACAATGGTGCGCACTGTGAGAAGCTGCAAGCGAGAGTTCAAGTCCCGTACGCGAGCTTCTAGAAAGCGGACAACATCTGTCGCTGATTTTGGCAAACCCTGGCAAAGCCGTAGAGCATGCCTCTCCAAAAGCACCAGAGGTTGAATTTTTTATCTAAGATAACAGGAGAACAGAATGCAAGAGAACTTTAGAATTGCTCTTACGTACCTCGTATAGAGAAATAAATTAGTGTCTCGGCGCATACCAAATTTCTTATTGCTGATTCGCATCAGGTGATCTAAAGCCCGCTCACATTTTCGAACAATACTTTTGATATGAGGTCGCCAGTCTAAATGACGGTTGTATACGTCGTCTATGTATATGAAGAACTCAACTTGTGGAATTTAGTCCCCACGATAAAGTAGTGAATTATAAAGAGAGGAAGCTGGGGGCAAAACGATAACAGAAGATTTGTTCACGTAAAAATTTAATCTAACTTGCACAAGCAAATTCCTAGGCACTCAGATGGGCTTGCAATAACTGGTACAGCGAATGAGAATCTCTAGCAAGAGAAAAAAACAACTGTGTCATTTGCATTCACGTACACATTGGTATCACCCTGAAAAGGTGTGTGCCGCATGAGTATGTTAAAAAGTAAATGTGACAGGACCGATCCCTGAAGCACACCTTTAATCTGGGAAAAGTTTCAGAAGTAAAGGAACCGTAGGAACAGAAGAAACACCTATCTTTTAGGAATTCTTGTACCTATGCAAGAATATAAAAAGGCAGCCAAATTTCGTCAAGGTTGTTGAAGAGTATTAAATGCCCTACGCTTTCATATGCTTTGACGATATCCAAAGTGACTAAAGCCGCGACATCTTTCTTCTTCATTGCAACCCTAATTTTGCTCAAGATCAAGTCCCCTCTGAACCCTATCTGTCAAGCACTGAAGGCTTGCAATGCCATAAGGTGATCTGTAAAGCGGGAAAGAACAATCAGTTCAATAAAGTTTACTAAATTAGACAAGAGGGAAATTGGCCGAATATTATTGATTACAAAACCCTTCCTAGGATCTCTGAGAAGTAAGATTATTTTCGCGATTATCCATTAGGGAAGGAGCCAAGCTGTCTCGAGGGATACGTTAACAATATGCAAGACATCAGAAGTAAAGTCCTGCACAAGAGTCTTCAACATATTGATAGCAACTCCGTCGCATCCAGGAGCTCTAGACTTAACGCCAGAAACTATGGAAAATAATTCAAAGGGTATAACCGAGAAGTAGTCTACGCGCGGTGTGGGTAGGACGAACGGAACCACCACCCCCGCTTGAAAGTGCAGAACAAGACCTTGCTCTATCTGGCCAAGTTAATGTTTTGTTTCCTGGAGAGGTAACACCATTGACTATGTGACATGAGAGGCCGGCGAATTGTGGTTGCGTTCCATGAACCGGTACAAAGCTTTGCGATTATTTGGGCTCGAAAGGTAACTGTTCAAATTCGTATTGTACTCTTCCTTCGCCTTACCTATGGTCGTTTTAAATCAAGCCGCAAACATTATGCAATTTATCCAATCCCGTGGGCAGAGGATATCAGACAGACTCTTCAAAGTAGCTTTTCGATATGCTTTCTCGCACTCATCGTTCCACTACAGAGAGGGCTGTTTGTTACTGACCATAGTTTGCACTGCGAACACGGAACGCTCAGTGGCACCTAGCACATAACAGAGAACAAGTTGAGCACGATCCGCAGTATCAAATGATGCAATGGAGGAGAAAGAGGCATGTACACGATTTTGAAGAGTACGTGGTTGTCGAATTTCTTGGTGAAGTAGTCGCCCTGAGGGGAAAAGTAACTATGGTGAAAGCTATCGGAATGTGATCACTGGAAGTACCACAATCAACTGTACACAACGAAGACACCTGCACCCTGTTCGCGGCCAACGTTAAGTCAAGGACAGACAAAGAATCGGCTCGCATGTAAGTTTATTCCTGAACTGTTGCAGCAGCGCACGTCCCTTGCCGACATGCAGGTTCAAAAAAGCTGCCCACATGTATCTGTCCGGAAATCTGAAATTACGGGATGAGAACTGAAGTCGCCGCCTATCACCACTCGGTCGTTACAACTCAAAATATCTATCAAATAATCTGCCCTGAGGACAGCTGAAAGAAAATAGGTATTAGGAATGGTAAAGGGAGCGAACTGGATTTGCGATATCAACAGCTCATAGCTCGCAGTTAGGTCTTACAATTTTTTGAGACACATGCGGCCGATGAAATCTTTTTCAAGTAATTAATGTTAACAAACCACCACCCCGGCCGCAGTTGTGATCATCTAGAAGTACCTAAAAATATTGGAGAGAGAAAGACCTAATTGGAGAAAGACACTTCTTGAACTTGGGTTGAATTGTGTGACAATGTTCTGTAAATTGTGAAAAGAATATGTGATTGAACGCCACTTTCACTGTAGTACTTTCAACCCCGCCATTTTTACTGCAAGAGCAGAGAAGCTGTGGCAGGCTACTTTAACAGATTGGTCATGCACGGATTACTAGGGGAACCTGCCCTGATTTTGTTGTTTGGTTAGTTAGTTATTTTTATTTATTTATTTAAATACCCTAAAGGCCCAAGTGGGCATTACATAGGGGGGGGGAGGGCATGAAAACAACACAATACAGATTATTGGCACACAGTACTTAACAAATACAAAGAATAACTATATATACAAATTGCAAGTACACATCACTGCAGTCGCTGAAAGATACATAGGTTGAGCGTATGAGACTTAATGCTTCAACAATACTGAAAATATCACGGTGAATTTTCTAGGCCAAGGTGCGATGAAAGGTTTGTTTGAAAATGTGATAACTCAGTTTCAGAAACTATGTCAGCCGGTAACGAGTTCCACTCTGCCATAGATAATAGTAAGGGTGATGTTTGATATTTCAGTGTTCGTGCGAAGATGGGTTGCACTTTGTGGGAATGATCAGACCGGGATGAAACATTATGGGCAGGGGCGACGCGATCAGCTGTGAACGGGGAGCCATCGTAGTACAAGGAATGAAAAAACGATAAACGAGAGAACTTGCGTCGAGTGATAAGGTCCGGAATACTGATAGTTTGCTTCAATAATGACACGCTTTCATACGGTGAATATGAAGAAAGGATGAACCTCACAGCTTTATTTTGCACAGACTCAAGACGGTTAATTAATGAAACACTACTTGGACTCCATATTAAAGATGCATATTCTAAGGCTGACCTTATGAGTGTAGTATACGCGCGAAGCTTTGTCTCGGGGTTGGCAAGATATAGACGACGTTTGATGAGTCCCAGTTTCTTAAATGCTTTGTTTGTGATGTGATTTATGTGGGTGTTCCAGCTTAAATCTGCACTGAGATAAACACCTAGGTACTTAAAACAATCCGTTCTTTCAACTGTATTCTCATTAATTGTGTAGACATTAGAAGGTATATTAGTGCGCGTGGAAAAGGTCATCAACATTGTTTTTTTGATATTAATTTCCATCTGCCATAGCTGGCACCATTCATTTAGGCGCACTAATTCGGTCTGTAGAATAACTGCATCAAGGGGGGTGACTATCCTTCTATAGACTACGCAGTCGTCAGCGAACAGTCGCACGTTAGATGATATGTTAGATGCTATGTCATTAATGTAAATTAAAAATAGTAATGGCCCTAAAACGGATCCCTGTGGGACTCCCGATATGACTCGTGAACTGCTCGATGAATACTCTTTAATTTTGACGCTTTGGGAGCGATTACTTAGGAATTCTCCGATCCAACGGGTGATATCGCGGTGCAGTTGTAGGTTGTTAATTTTCTTCATTAGTCTTATGTGGGGAACGCGATCGAAAGCTTTTGAAAAATCTATAAATATGGCATCAGTATATGTTAATTCGTGTACCGATTCATGAAGATCTGTTAAGAGCTCAAATAGCTGTGTTTGGCAGGACTTTTTTTGCCTAAAGCCATGCTGGTTAGCAATAAGCAAGTTATTGGCGTTTAGGTGGGCCATTATGTTTGAGTAGAGGATATGTTCAAGCAACTTGCAACAAATCGATGTTAGTGATATGGGGCGATAATTTTCCGGTGACGTGCTATCACCGGATTTAAAAACTGGGCTGACGTTTGCGGTTTTCCAGTCATCGGGAATGCATCGTGTATCTAAAGACTGCTGAAATATTAAAGTTAGTAAGGCAGCCGACACGTGCTCGGTAAGTTTAAGACGTTTGGTATTGATACCGTCTGGACCAGGGCTACAATTAAGTGGAAGTCGCTCAATAGCTCGGGCAACACCAGCTGCGCTAATGATAATTGGTTCTGATGGATGAAGCACTAACGGTTGTTGAGGTTCACGATAATTAAAAGGCACTGATTCGGTTGTAAAGGTGTCTGTAAAATGCTTGTTGAATAGGTCAGGCATTGCCTCTGAAGGTGCCACACGTCCGTCCGCATCTTTCAATACTGGTATCTCATGGCTGCCCTTAGGGTTTATCACTTGCCAGAATTTTGCAGGGTTGGTTCTTAACAAGTCGGGTAAAGTGTGGTTAAAAAATTTGTTTTAGCCTTCTTTATGGCGATTTTGGTCGTAGCAGATACGTCTTTGTACTGTTGCCAGGCGCTGTCAGAGTTGACTTCCTTAGCTCTACGGTACACTTTTTTCTTTTTTTTAGACTCTTCTTAACATCTTTTGTGAACCAGGGGGAGTCAGTTCTTGTTTTGATGTGTAATTTTGGGATGCAGGCATGCTCGATTTCCTTCAACTTATCGCGAAATAACAACCAATTTTCGTTTGCCGTGCGAGTTACAAAGGTGGTTTGAAAAATATGCGCAAAGTCTCTTAGCATGCGGTTTATTTTTTCATGATCGCATTTCGGGTAGTTTAGGATGCATTTGGTCGTAATATGCTTTGCAGGAACGTATATGGGTACTAAACTGTGGACGAATCTGTGATCGCTTATCTCTTAGAGTACGTAGGTGCGGGAATGAGTAGGAAGGTTTGTAAATAACAGATCTAGAACGTGATCACCTCGGGTGGGCTCCTGTACCAGCTGAGTTAAATGAAACGCTGTCATTGTATCAAGCAGGCGGGAACATTCATGGCGATTCGATCCGGAAGTGACAGATGACGTTTTCCAGTTAATAGCGGAATAATTGAAGTCGCCTCCTAACAGTACAATGCTTTGAGGGTATGTAGCGAAAATGTATTCTAGTGCATCCTGCAGGTGATCGACAAAATCGGAAAGACTGTTTGGAGGCCGGTAGCATGCACCTATGATATATGTGACACCTTTGAGCCGAACCATGACCCATAGCAGCTCAAGACACGTTTCAAAGGCGACGGGACATGGCTGATAATCGCTCCGTATGGCGATCATTACGCCTCCTCCCCTACCCTCCTTCCTGTCTTTTCGAAAAACAGTTAGGTCCACAGGAAGTGATAGTTCGCTGTTGGCAACGTCGGGCGTTAGCCATGTCTCGGTGCCAAGAATGATGTCTGGAGAGCACGTAAAAATTAAGCCTTTCACGGTGACAAGTTTGGGAACAATACTGCGGAAGTTTGCAAGAAGAACAGAAATTTCTCGAACCTTGCCGGATGACCACTTGCTTTGAGTTTCCGGTCATTTAGGACTGCGCGCTTCTTGTTCGAGTACCTTCACAACTTGTTCCAAAGCGGGGTCATATTTGTAGGTTGCACCACGCAACTGCAGCTTATTAAACCGAATAGTAAATCGCTCATTTTCCTTCCGAAAGTTTTTGCATAATCCCTCAGTTTTTTTCGTTGTAGTTGGATTTTGGCTGAAAAGTCTTCTTCCAACCACATTTTGGGCACGACATCTTTTAGGTTGAATGCATTCCGTAGTACTTCTTCCTTTACCTTGAAATTTAGGAACTTGATGATGATTGGACGCTTGTAACCATCGCGACGCCGGCCGATGCGGTGGGTTCGTTCAATGTCGTTTGCATCCAGTTTAACTTTTAGGTGGGTGGAAATGAATTCCAGTATTTTGCTTTCGGTATTTTCATACTCTTCGCCTTCTGTTTCAGGCATGCCCTTTACCAACAGGTTGTTTCGCCTCATTCTATTGTTAAGATCGTCAACTACATTTCCAAGATCATTGCTTGTGCTTGCAACTACAGATTTGACTTCAGTAATCGCCCCATGAACAGAACAGACATTTTACTTAATGCCGGACACGCCACCCATATTCTGCTCAATGACATCAATCCGTGATTTAATGTCAACAACATCGCGCTTGATTTCTTCCAACGTGGCTGTCGTAGCCTTGAAATTTTGGTCGTTTTCAGCAATGAAGTCTTTCAGCAAGTTAAGAACGTCCTCTACCTTTCCAGGTCCAGGATTGGCCTCAATGTCTCCAGCAGAAAGGAGGAGCAGCGCTAAGCATACAGATGCTAGTACATAAGAAGGTCGTGGTAAAAGAGCTTGAAGTAGCGCGGAAACGGTATTTCTTTGGACGGTTAATGTACTGCAACGATGTGAAGATGGTAGAAAGGTGCCAATGCGAGCGCGGTACGTGTTCACATCAGTGCCCATTTTGCAAGGTGCGTTTACAAGTTGTAAACATCCAACAGACCAGAACGGGATCAGCGGCCACAATGTACTAACAAATATAGCCACAAAGAAAAAGACAGAACCCTACCTACAACAAAGCAGGAGCAACTTAACACGTGTCACCAGTGGCCGCAGATCCCAAGGGTCCGGGGGCTGTCCGTTCCTTTTATGTATCCAGGTGGCGCGGTCAGCAGTGATGACGTCACGGAGACGACGGCAGCGCCGCTGTCACCACCAAGGGCTAGTTTGCAGGTCGATAAGGCGCAGATTGCTGAACTGATGTGCTGCTGACTGGCAGCGGCAAAGGCGATGACGTACTCGGCAGGAGCTGGATACCTACAACAAAGCAGGAGCAACTTAACACGTGTCACCAGTGGCCGCAGATCCCAAGGGTCCGGGGGCTGTCCGTTCCTTTTATGTATCCAGGTGGCGCGGTCAGCAGTGATGACGTCACGGAGACGACGGCAGCGCCGCTGTCACCACCAAGGGCTAGTTTGCAGGTCGATAAGGCGCAGATTGCTGAACTGATGTGCTGCTGACTGGCAGCGGCAAAGGCGATGACGTACTCGGCAGGAGCTGGATACCTGCAACAAAGCAGGAGCAACTTAACACGTGTCACCAGTGGCCGCAGATGGCGCAAAAGCAACTATGGCTATGATGCGCCAAAAACAAGGTTAGGTTCTTGTTAAATGTTACACTTTTTATACCTAGAGTTTGTTTAAAACATTGGCTTCATTAAGAAACTTAAAAATACTTGAAAGATCAACCAGTGCTTGATCACCTAAAAGCAACTTGGGGTGCAATGGGATGCATTCATTGTAGAGTGTTGTAAAATATTTTTTTCTCAGTTGTTCCAGTTTTCTACATGAAATTAAAATGTGGTTTACAGTGAGTACATCGCCGCACATTTCGCAGAGAGGTTTGTCTTGTTTTGTCAGTAAAAAGTTGTGTGTAAGGTGTGTGTGCCCAATGCGTAGCCGACATAAAATAACTTCAGTAAAACGTTCATGATGTCTACATGATTTCCATTCTCCTAAAACGGGTTTTATAAAATGCAGTTTGTTGTTTGCCTGTTCTTCCCATGCAGCCTGCCACTTAATTCTGAGTTTACTGTGCACTAATTTCAAAAAATCCCTGTGTGGTATGTCATCATGTTTTATTTGATCAATTCGAGCTTGTGCTGCGCATGCATCTGCTCTCTCATTACCTACAATTCCAACATGGGTGGGCACCCAGCAGAATATAATGTTATGATTTTGTTTTTTTATTTTAATTATGTTATGTATGATGTTTCCTATAATGGGTTCAGCGGCGTTTCTACAGTGCAGCGCTTTGAGCATACTCAGTGAATCGGTGTAAATGACGCTATTTTAATGGTTTCTTTTACTATTTGGTCTACGGCTACAAAGACTGCATAACTCTCGGCAGTAAAAACCGATGCATACTGTGGCATTCGTATCATTTTTTTCATTTTTGTCTTGAATTACTGCACATCCAACATGACTTTCTGTTTTTGACCCATCAGTGTAAAATTCAGTGAAGGTGTCATATTTTTCTTGTAGTTCAAAGAATTCTTGTAGTATGAGCTGATGTGGCATTTCCTTTTTATGTATGTGTGTCAGTGTGAAGTCGCACACGGAAGGCAGGTTGTACCATGGTGGTAAATTTTCATATTTTTGTGCAATATTCGGCAGGGCATCCAGTACTCCTAACTCTTCACATTTATCTTCAAAGCGCATTATTAGTGGCCGGATGGATTGTGGTTTATTGTTAAATAATCTTTTGGATGGGCACTTGGTAACAATGGGATGGCAGAGATGTTTAGGAAGAGCACGGGTTTTTAGGACGTATGCGCATGTCAGTGTAACTCTTCTATCCTCTAGTGCAGGCTCATTTGCTTCAATATAAAGACTGTTTACCGGGGATTTTCTATATGCTCCAGTTGATAGTCGTAGACCAATATTATGAACAGGGTCCAGTCTTTTCAAGTAGGATGCTCTTGCTGAACCGTATACTATGCACCCATAGTCCAGCTTGGAGCGTACCAGAGAGCGATAGATGTGTAATAGGCATGTTCTATCGGACCCCCACCGTTTTCGCGAGAGCACCTTTAATACATTGAGGGCTTGGGATGCTTTCTTTTTAAGGTTGTTAATGTGTGGTAGAAATGTGAGTTTCTTGTCAAAAGTGAGTCCTAAAAATTTATGTTTTGGTTTAATTGGTAGTGTGGCTTGATTCAAGTATAGGTTGGGATTGAATTGTAGGCCTCGTCGCAATGAGAACAGAACAGCTACTGTTTTTTGAGGAGAGAACTTGAACCCAATTATCTCTGCCCAAGCAGCTAGTTCATTTAGTGTGATTTGTATTTGTCTCTCGCAGGACGATATGCTGGAGGAGGTGCATGCTATCTGTAGGTCATCTACATAAACCGAATACATTATGGGCTTGGGTATTACTTTGGCTAACGAATTCATTTTTACTACGAAGAGTGTCGTGCTTAGAATGCAACCTTGGGGTACGCCATTCTCTTGGGTTAAAGTCATGGAGAGAGTTGTTCCTAGGCGGACCCTAAATGTGCGGTTAGCCAGGAAGTCGTTTAAGCAGTTCAGCATCCTGCCTCGGATACCTAGCTCTGCTAGGTCGCGGAGGATGCCGAACTTCCACGTGGTAACGTATGCCTTCTCCATGTCGAAGAAGACCCCGATACACTGCTGCTTGTTGATGAACGCCTCCCGTATGGTGTTCTCTAGGCGGACAAGGTGATCGGTGGTTGAGCATGCTTTTCTGAATCCACATTGATGAACATCTAATAGCTGCCGAGATTCGAGTACAAAGGTGAGTCTAATGTTTATTACACTTTCAAAAGATTTAGCAATGCAGCTGGTGAGGGCTATTGGTCTGTAATTGTCAGGACTTGTTGGTGATTTTCCGGGTTTCAGAAAAGGTACTATTACTGCTTTCTTCCACTCCTCAGGTATTCTGCCAGTCATCCATATTTTATTGAAGAATTTCAACAGTGCCTGTACGGCTGTATCAGAGAGATGGGCAAGCATATTGTAATGCACATTGTCTGGGCCTGGTGCTGTCTTTTTACCGGAAGATAATACTCTATTTAATTCCTGGAGTGTAATGGGCTGGTTGTAGTCTTCCTGCATGCCTATTCCGAATGGAAGTTTTTGTTTTTCAGCTATAGCTTTGTGTTTCTGGCATGTGCTTGTGTAGTGGGATGACCTTGAGACTTCAGCAAAGTGCTCGCCCAATAAATTCGCATGTTCTTCCAACGATGTTTGTGTACCGGGTGTTGTCAAAAGCGGAAGTGTGAAGGAAGTATGGTCACCATTGAATTTACGAACTTTGTCCCACATTTTCTTTGATGGTATTGAACTATTTATAGAGGACACATATTTCTGCCAGGAGGTTTTCTCAGCATTCCTGCGCACGTACCGCGCTCTCGCCTTGGCCCTTTTAAAAATGAGTAAGTTCTCTGCAGTGGGGTACCGGCGCAGGGTGCCCCATGCTTTATTTTGCTGTTTTTTTGCAAATGTACATTCTTCTGTCCACCATACTTTGTGTTTCTTCTGTACGAGTCCTGTTGTTTGTGGTATAGCGAGTGTTGCAGCAGATATTATGCATGTAGTAAATCTTTCATTAATTTCATGTATGCTGAGGTCTTCAGAAAATTCTTTATCTAGAGTGGCACTTTCTGTAAAAAGTGACCAGTCGGCGAGGTGAAATTTCCAGCGCCGTGGTCTTGTGGGGATGACTGGAGTGGAAGACGAGAGCCTGATGACAGTGGGTAGGTGATCACTTCCCAGAGGATCATTTAAAACATCCCATTTAAAATCGGTAAAAAGAGACGGTGATGTGAAAGCTAAATCAAGGAAGCTCATTTTTGCTGAGCTTGGGCAACAATATGTGGCCTTTCCTATGTTTAAAAGACAGACATTATTCGAGAGTACAAAATCTTCGATTATTTTGCCCCTAGAGTCACAGCGTTCGCTTCCCCAAAACGGGGAGTGAGCGTTAAAATCGCCAACTACCAGATATGGCTCCGGCAATTCATTGATCAGGCCTTCTAAATCTTGTATTGTTAATGTGATGTGTGGGGGGAGATATAAAGAGCAAATTGTTATTGTTTTGTAGGTAACGACGCTAACTGCAACTGCCTCAAGTTTTGTGTAAAGTTTGATTTCTTGAGCAGGGACGCCGCTTTGAAGGACAATCGCGACGCCTCCCGAGAGTCGATTTGCCTGCTCGCGATCGCGTCTAAAAATGTTATAATGTTTAAGGATATGCACATATTGTGGACCAAGATTGGTCTCCTGAAGACATAAAACTGTGGGTAACATTGACTCTAAAATATGTGTTACGTCGCTGTAGTTCCGCATAATTCCTCTACAATTCCACTGAATTAAGAAAGCCATGTTTATTTTTGGGGTGAGAACGCTAAGGCGTTTACTTATGCTCAGGGCCTGTTATGAGGGGTCTGTCTTTTTTTCGCTCAAGAGAGCTGTTCCGCCGCTGCATAGCGGGCAGACTGGGGGTTGTATCCATCACCTCGCCAGAGGTGCTGGAGGACCGCGCAGCCGCGGTTGTGTTAGTTTCAGGCCTCCCCTGACGGGGGGAAGTCCTGCGGGATGCCGACCCATGGACCGGCGCTCCCTGCTGTGAAAATGGCAGGGCAGCTTTCGCTGACCCTGCCTGGGGCGTGGATGGCCCTGCCATAGGCTCGGTGGAAGTGGCCTCGGCAGGTGCCGGAGTGCTGTGTGGTGCTACGCCCCTGGGCACCACATCAGCGAAGTTTGATTTCGCTGTGAACGAGAATGTGTTGGTTAGTGCAAAACGCCTCCTGGCTTCTTTAAATGAAATGTTTTCTTTGGTCTTTATGGTGATAATTTCTTTCTCCTTTTTCCAGGACGGAGACGCCCTGGAGTACGCAGCGTGGTCTCCTTCGCAATTTGCGCAGCGCAGTGCTGCGTCACATTCCTCTGAATTGTGGTCCTTAGAAGCGCATTTCGCACAGGTTTTGCGGCCGCGGCAACTCTGAGAGCCGTGCCCGAATCTCTGACAGTTGAAGCATCTGCGTGGGTTAGGAATGTAGTGCCTGACATTAACTTTAAGATATCCGACTTCGATGGTTTCAGGTAATGTGCTTGTGCTGAATGTGAGTACCAGGTGTTTAGTATCTATTTCTTTGTTGTCTTTGCGGATTTTAATTCGATAGACATCTGTGACATTTTGGTCGCTGAGACCTTCTAGCATTTCTTTTTCTGTTAGATGAATGAAGTCGTTTTCTGAGATGACACCACGGACGGTATTGAGGGATCTGTGGGCTGTTATGGAGACTGGGATGTCTCCAATAGAGAGAATGTCTGAGATCTTGGAGTTTTGGGTATGGTCACGGATTTGTAGTAATAAGTCGCCACTGGCCATTTTCGATAGCTTATATCCGGGGCCCAGTGCATCTGTTAGGCACTTTGACACAAGAAAGGGTGATAGTATTCTCGCCTGTTTTCCTTCTACTGTACTATGTATGACATGGAACTTTGGGAAGGTTGTTTTCTTTTTCGGGAAAAAGTCTGTTGCTTCGTTCCGCCCTCTTTTCAGAGAGCGATCAGGTTTTGAAAAGGGTGGAGCCATAAAGAAAATTTAGTTATTCGGTCATGGTGCCAGCCACCCACCACGGAGACCAACAAGGGGACGGGACCGGAACTTGAAAGCAAGTCCTGCCCACGCCAGCTGTACACCTCAACTATACCCAAATATGACTCAACTCAGGGTAGTTGGTCACACAAGGTTAACCCTCGCCGCCAGGAAAACAGGAAAAACCAAGGAGTGAGTAGGATATAGGAGAGTTGTGAGACAGAGATAGGAAGTGAAAGATGGAGAGGAGGATAGGAAAAGGCTACTGCCGATTCCCCCCGGTCGGGTCAGGCCGGAAGTGCCGTCTGCAGGAAGCTGGGGCCAAAGTGGTGTGTTGCCTTTGCCAAGGGGCCTTAAGGGTCCAAACGCTCGGCATCGGCTCAACCACCAGGATCCCCTTTTCCCCGGACACGGCGATGCCACGCACGGCGAGGCGCGGGTGCTCGGGTCCGTGGTGATGCACAGTTCACCATCATCCCCTTGCGGGGATGTCCCTGCGGATGCTCGGGAACCCGCGGTGTCGCCACTCACCGTCGCGACGCCTGCAAGCTGCAGGCGCCCCCCTGCGGGGCATTTTGTTGTTTGGGTGGGCAGACATCGAAAGAAGCTGGACGCTTCTGGGAAGGACTCGCCATATCGATGTCCGAAGAGCAAGTGGTAGAAAGGTGGGTATCTCCAGCAACATATATTGGCACTGACGAGGACGCAGCGGGAATAGGAGTCTCGGAAAGTCACCAGTGACGCTATGGGAAGGACTAGTATGTGGAGTTCGATGACCAACAGCTGAACGAACGAACTGACAAGAAATAACCTGGTAGAGGGCTTCCCTAAAGGTAGTCAACATGCGATCCACAACGCCTGCGATCGCCTTCTCAATAGGTGAGAACACCTATTGAGAACACATTGTTTGCACCACCTCTACATGAGACGCAGTTGTCCTAGCAAGGCCGGCATAAGAGTGCCTTTTCTTGTGTGATAGTTCATGAGCATCACCTTTGGAACACCTTCTGTGCTGGATGACATCCAGAGCACTCTGCTCGGCAGAAAATTTGGATAGCCTGCATCATCAGCCGGGTGATCGTCGCAGCAGAGACTGCAAGTGGGCAGATGACACCTAAAGAGGCCTAAGGAATGGATGTCCCGCAATGTCGGCAACGCGTCGCTGATTTCCAAGCTGTACCGCTATGTCCAAAGCGCCAGAAAGTTCTGTATTGCAAAGGTCGAGGTTGTAGCGGGTCGACATGGTACACCATGGGCCAAACTTTAAGCAAAGACGGCCACGAAGACCCGGCAAAAGTTGCGGTCACGGACTTTGTCGGCGCACGATAGCCATCAGCATCTCTAGTAGAGCGAAATGCTGATATCACGACAAAACCGGCGTCCTGAAAATCCTGACCTATTTCCGACCAGAGGCCGATCGGTCTACGCCGCGGATCATGCTTTTGGTACAAACAAGTTGCACAGGTATACAAAACTTTATCAAGAAAAGACGTGAAGGATGTTCAATGCAGCAAGTCCGACACCCACTTGCACATCCGAGGATCGGCACAAAATGTCCCTCCTGCCGAAAGGACGCACCTCAGGAATTTCTAAGTGGCGGCTGCTCACAGCTTTCAGCTGCTACTGGATATTTTTGAGATTTTGAGCTTTAGGGCTCCGTCTCCAATCGGTACAAGGGCCACTGGAATCTCATTGGCGCCATTCCGTCCGAATGAATGCAGTGGCAATCTTTGGGATGACAGACTGGCAAACCAGGGTACCGGAGCTCCACACGGGAAAGCTGAAAACATAACTGGAAGCCTAAAAGAATGTTAGGACTAAATACCGCTTACAAAAAAAAACATCTGGCCCAACTACCAAACCCCAGGACGTGCAACTGCCTCACCGCTGAAGAGTGAAGATTGAGTCCGGAGGAGTCAACAAGCTAGAAGACAGGGACCGTGGTATCAACAGCACAAATGTGTGCTTTCACACTGATTGAAATCAAGTAAAGACTCTCTATAGGTTCCAAAATTCTAAAAATTGGCCCTGTCCGCGCCCGAAATTTAACCTTGGCCTATTTTGGCCATAATCAATCTCCCAACGAAATTAAGCATGCCCGACACGATGACGACCTCCAAATTTGGTGCCGACTACAAAATGCTATCGCTCGGCCTTTATGTATACAGCGGTTAAACACAGCATAACTTTTGTTTAGTTCCCCTGGTCACTTGACATCCGAAGTTTTTTCTCTCAGTGGCAGGTACGCGAATATAACTCTTTTTAATGATGAGATATTAAGTTCAAAACACCGCTACAAATTTATCTTACTGTTTTAAAACAAATAACGATTATTCAATGAACTCGCGATTAGGTCCTGTTATTGGATGAAACATTGCAGAAAGGTTCAACATGAAGAAACATCCGCGACGCTTGCGACCTGGACCCCATACTGCCGAGATTCAGGGCGCAGTACTGTACCAATGGATTTGAGCGGCGGCTTTTTCGTCATTTACATTCGAATACTTTTACCTTAAACTGCCGATTCTTAAAGCTTCCTCTTTTGAGCATCTTGCAGTGCCATCCCGATCACCACTGCTGATCATGAAACCTCTTGTTATACCGAACGTACCTCGTGTAATGTAGTTCATCGGGGCAAGCAGAATCTGTCAGAGAACGCTCTTATTGTCCCTAAGCTATGATTTGTACCTGAGGCAAAGCCCTTGCTACTGTGCAGGCATGTCACACAGAATCAATTTTCGACTGTTGGCTCTACTGATAGCGTTTCGAGCCTCCTAGTTATGGTGATTCCACGGATATAATCCAAGATGGCAGCCTCCATAGCAACATTCTATCCCAGTGGTTGCCACGGTAACTAAAGTGGTTACAGAAAGAAATAAAATAATAACAGGCGGCTGCGCGTTAATATTTCCTACAACGCCACCACAACTCAAAACTAAATTATGTCGGGTTATGTCGATTGGATATATATATATATATATATATATATATATATATATATATATATATATATATATATATATATATATATATATATATATATATATATATCCCTCGCTGGCAGGCTTGAAAGTCGGGCACCATAGCACCAACATTCGTGGACATTTTGTGGGCCAACCGTTTACCACAGAATGTTGCGAATGGTGTCATACGATTCAGCGTTTCCTGCTGCATAAACTGTCTTGTTCACTAATAATCTAGCCAGCGGAAGAGATTCGAACCAGCGGCATATGTACTCCCAACTCCACGTCTTTACAAATCTTCGTATGAAAATTGCGCCTCAACCGTTTGTCGCAGTGTGGGGGGGGGGGGGGGGGGGGGGGGTGGCTTAATAATAATAATAATTGGTTTTTGGGGAAAGGAAATGGCGCAGTATCTGTCTCATATATCTTTGGACACCTGAACCGCGCCGTAAGGGAAGGGATAAAGGAGGGAGTGAAAGAAGAAAGGAAGAATAGGTGCCGTAGTGGAGGACTCAGGAATAATTTCGACCACCTGGGGATCTTTAACGTGCACTGACATCGCACAGCACACGGGCGCCTTAGCGTTTTTCCTCCATAAAAACGCAGCCGCCGGGGTCGGGTTCGAACCCGGGAACTCCGGATCAGTAGTCGAGCGCCCTAACCACTGAGCCACCGCGGCGGGGCTTACGATTTACGTTTCGTGCAGCATAAACCGACTAGTTAAGTTAGAGACATGTTCACAGCTGGCATTCGAAACGGTGACCTAGGTTAGGTGTATTATCGCTCGATGTTCGATCTCTGCATCAGCGTCGGCTACCCGACGCGGTGGCTTAGTGTTTTGGGCGCTCGTTTACTGATCCGGAGTACTAGGGTACGAACCCGACCGCGGCGGCCGTCTTTCGAAAGAGGCGAACACAAAAGACGCCTGTGTGCTGTGCGATGTCAGTGCGCGTTAAATATCCCCAAGTGGTCGAAATTATTCCGGAGTCCTCCACTACGGCAACTCTTTCTTTCTTTCTTCTTTCACTCCCTCCTTTATTCCTCCTCTTTCGACGCGGTTCGGAAGTTCAAAGAGATATGTGAGGCAGTTCCTGCGTTATTTATTTTCCTCAAAAACCAATTTTTGTTTTTAGCGGCGGTTCATTTTTGCAAGTATTTGAATATGTAGGACGCAGTCAGCGATTAAAACCGAATAGAAGCTCAAATAAATGTCGTTGTTATTCTAAACTGACAAAAGTTGGCCAGTGAGTTTAGTAGCTGGTTCAAGGGGATATTGTAACTTTTTAAAGCGATTTGAATATTCACGATATCGATTTATCGAGCATATTAAACAGGGCATGTTAAAAATTGTTCCAGGAAAATCAGATATTTTCGCCCTTTCTTTAATTATTTTTCAATTGTTAGCGTAAATTTCAAATAAGACACGTTGTAGCGTTCTTCGACGACTTTTTTTGAAATAAGGTCATCCCTGCATTTGCGCATTCTGCGCAAGGTTATGCATTCCGTTTTGTGACATGGGCTACTCTAGTCGCAGAATTTGTAGTGCTCATGCATGTCCTCTATCATAGGATAGCGGGGCCAGGCTCAGGAAGGTTCAGGTTCAGCAAACCTGCACAACACCTATGTTCGACCTCGGAGGCCATATCTCATAAGTACGTCTCGCTCCTGTCATCTAGTGCGATGTGGAATTAAATCATGTGATGTCCTTGTCAGTACGAAAGAGAATTTTTTATGTGTGTAATTTTGTAACGTAAGGATGTAGTCTTGCTTTGTGGGTATTTTTTTGTTTCCTGTGCCACGATGCTCGCCTAGTTAATGTACTGACTTTTGCAAGAAAGAACTTAAAATGTCATTGTTGTACAAGATTTCAGTTCAAGAAAACGTGCGCAAGTAGCCTGCGCCTACATGCTAACACATTTTCTACGCATCAGTTTCGTTTATCTCTAAATAACTTTTTTTATTTTGGTCGGCTTCCACCTGTGCACGCGTAACATGAATAAGCAGGATGGTCGTGGCTGAGAGGTTTATGGAGGCCAATTCACTGAGCGCGCCATCAGCTAGCGGTGATTCTGCCTAGCCTTCATTTTGAACAAGGCTGTTGTATGAAGGTACAGAAGTGTGCTTCCAGGTGTCGTTCACTCTCTATGTGGAAAATAATTGTGCCGCAACAAGGTAGTCCGAGTTATTCAACTTCAAAGTATACGTATTCCATTGCGGTGGACCGATTTTTAAGGAGAGTATAAATAGTGAGGGTTTCAATTTAGCTTTTGTCAAGTCTATTTGATTACAAAGTGTATTGCAGCCATTGCTTTTTTTATAAGACTCTCAGAGAGAGGAGCGATCGTGGCCCGGAATTTTTGATGGGCGTTTCTAGTCGCTCGCTTTTGTGCAAGTTGATGGTTGATGGAATCGAGAAAAAAGGTCAGGAGCCACGTTTCGTAATGTTTTGTTCTAATTAGTTGTGATATCGATAGTGACAAAAGAACCAAAGTGGAAACAAACCACACTAACAGGCACGCCCTTTCTGGACGCGGCACCATCACCTACCAAACTACCGCAACCACATCTATTCCGGCCGTGTGAGCCGAATCATGTTCTGCCAGTTCGCCGTACAAGAACAGCTCAGGTTCCTTTGCTTAGGTGATAGTGGCGCAAATGAAGCTTATCAGGCGTGTCAGATGCCTCGTCTTGTTCCGTCATTCGTCTGGTTCAGCGCCGATCCGTCGGCGCGGCATGGTTGAGAGCAGCACTTCGTAGAGTAAGTTACTTCATGGGAGTGTTTCTATCGCGGCAACTTCACTGTGAAGAAGTGACCAAACGTAGATGAGAAGTGGCGAAGAAAACGAAATGAAATGTTACAAACTAAATACCGTATTCTCCCGAAAAGCTGCATATTTCAACTCTGGGGCACTCGCCTCTCAATCTAGAAAGATTTGGTATTCCACTTTTGTGTGCCTTGAAGTTATGTGTCTGCAATGTTCCCAGTGGCCCGGTATGCTGCTCGCCTTTGACACTTGTATTCGCGTCGGTATAAAAACAGCATGAAATTCACAGGCAAGCAAATAGACGAAACGAGCGCTATGAACTGAAGGAATAATTCGAGTAGAACACATGCAAAATTTTGTCGCAACCAGGTTAGCATGATTGTTGATAAGATAGCAAGCACCCAAGTTCATTCAAGCTCGTCAATTTATGATATTTCACGATTATGTATAACATCAGATGGAATGCCTACTTATATGTAATGATTCTTGTGGGTCAGGAATGCATCTTTCAGCTTCTTATTAACATATCCTTTTGCTTGTTGAACATCGAAGCCACGCTGTACAGGAGGCTGCAAAGGGGTTCGTAGAGGCACTCTTTACTATGCAGTTCGCAAGAGATCTGAATGATGAATTTCCTGTCAGCAATAATCCTGGCACCTGCGTACGCACCCCATGTGCTTTTATTTATAATCCTGAAATTTCATATCTTGACGAGCCTGAACGAATCTTATCTGCGATCATGCGCGCCTCTTTTCGTGAACATTGTGTACATTGTGTTCTGCTCGAATAAATCCTGCAGTTGGTAGTGGGCGCTCGTCTACTCAATTTGCTTGTTCGTGACTTTCACAGTGTTTTATAGCAATATCCCGTACCAACTAGCTCAACCTCGTATTTCGTATTGGGGCTGCTTTGTCACCACCTGGAAGCATTGAGCGCGTGCGAGTGCTTGTAATATAATTAATAATTCATTGCCGTGAAAAATTGTATCTAAAATGCATTTTGGCAAACGAATGAGCCTGTGTATCCGAAATAAAAATTCATGGAAGGCGCGTTTAACGAAAACATTTATTAGTGCGCTTGCACTTACAGTAGCCATTCTCTGCAACTAGGCGTTGTCTGTTTGTATGAAGCCAATTTTATGGCAGGCTGATCACCTGCCCACCGAGTGGTGACTATGTGGGCAGCCTGCCCATCGTGTCAGGCGGCAAATCAATAAATCATGAGATGCTCCTCGCAAAGAGCAACCTGGATCGCAACCCAAACCAAGCCACCCAAGTCCCACCCATTGTAGCACCTGCCATAGAAGGGCAGTCGCACATCGTTTGACCGCTGCATCACTGCTCTAGGAGTAGTAGGAAGACTCCCCAGGGATCTGTGAATGCAAAGAATGAACAATTTTCCATATATAGACACCAACCCATTAGCGCTGGTACCGATTTGAAAAGCGAACTGATAACGCACCTAATTCGTATTTGGAATAACTACGCAAATCGAACATCATTTATTTATCCACCCGGCCGCCTCGATTAGGACTTACTATGCGTTTCGAGCACGCAAAACAAAGCCTTATATATAGAGGCTGTTTAGAGGTTACGCCAGAATTTATAAAAAGGGGCTCGTCAAATACAGCGATCGTTGCTTCACTATTTAATTACATGTTCTGGCGGATATCGGAAAACGGGTGAACTATGTTGGCTAGTAAGGTCGGTAAATTAGAAGAACTATTATATAATACTCCTAGGCGCTTGGTTTTAAATGTAGCTCTGTAGCAGGCCGCTAGTAGCAGCCGTATCGCCTTTTAGAATTTGCGAAACGTGAGTACCGAAGTTGCTGTCGCAATTGGAATTTTTCTGTCGCGCACCGTTTGCGAACATCATGCGTCTGTTTAGCACGCAGTGCGGCGTCTACCACTGCGCCGCACCCCAGAGCGCATGCAACACAAGGCATTCTCTCTCCCTTGTTCAATTGGAGCAGTGAGCCGAGGCGAGCGCTCTTACACGGGCGGGACGGAGAAAGAAGCGGAGCACCTTCGCCCCCGAGTGACGCGTAGTGGCAGGCGTTGTTTCGCGTGTGCAAGGGCCGCGTGCTTTTTGAAAAGGGTACGCAATGGCTAAAATTTGTCGAAACATTTCTCGGCGAAACTAGACAGCGCATTTAATGAGGGTAACTTCACTTTCCAGTGTCTAAAAAGTGATATCGCGTAACACCAACGGCTGCCTAGAAATATTTAGTAGCAACGAAGCGTATAACTGTATTAGTCAAAAAGAACCATTGCAAACCAATTCCCAGCCCACGAGTAAGCGTGTTTCACCTGTTTTCTGTAGTGCACTAACACTGCTATTGCAGCTCCCAAGCGGTTACCTCTGTAGCTCAAAAATATATAATTTTAAAAGTCGGATTCACCTTCCCTGAAGCATCCTGTGTCCTGCACCGCGCGTGCAAGGCCGTCGCTCTAATGCATTTATTTTTATGTTCACTTCCACAAATTTTTCATTGTGATTGTGATTGAACAGATGTGCGTGGCTGCCATCGTTTGTGCTGCTAGGTTTGCGTCACAGAGCATGATAGCCACACTATCCGTTTGGCTGTGTCGCTAATATCCGAAGTTTCATTTAGGGTTGTGAACGAAAGCGCGCTTGGAATGCCACCATGGCTGTCAAATTACAATTTGGAGTAAAATAATTGCTGTTTTTGTGAGGACTTTTTTTCTTCTGGCAGCTAGGCATCCAGCTTGTATCGTCACAACCCTCGCATAGTTGATACTTCTTTCACCGCACGGTACCCGGCGGCACTGGGGATTAAACCCCGCAGCTGCCGCACGCGAGGCGGATGCTCAACCACTTAGCCACCGCTGAGGTCCCCATTTAAGTGCTGAGATCCTGTCAATTGTTACGCGGCCGTCCCGCCGACCACCTCACTCAGAAGTATTTCAGTTCGGTCTCCTCTATGCGCTTCGGCGCTCTACACACGCTTCGGTGCCTTAGTTGTGCCTTGCTGCTCATCTAGACGATGCGCCTGTCTGGACGGCAGCAGTGTCACAAGTACTATTTGTGTTCCCTCGACTTCCTGTTACCTGCTCGTTGCGAATCGATGCCAACGTGAAATACAATCTTGTCTGCCTCTGGTTCTTATTCCTCTTTACACCTTTGGTCCCGTTCCTCCTCTTTCCTACTAGTCTCAATAACCCGTGACAATGTCGCAGTTTTCTTCTTGACATGACTGGCGTGCCTTACATAGACACTTTACGTCCAAGACATCGCTTGGCGGGCCGCCGCGGTGCCTTAGTGTTTATGATCTCCGGCTTCTGACCGGACACGCACCGGTTCGATCCCGGCCGCGGGAGTCACATTTCACTGGAGGCGAAATTCTAGAGGCCCCTGTACTGTGCCTTGCAAGCGCACGTTCAGAACTTCAGGGGGTCGCAATTAACAGGAGGCTTCCACTACGACGTCCTTCATAGACGGAGTTGCTTTACGACGTAAACACCATAAAACCAAACCAAACGATTGTTTGGGTGTGGACAGATCCTTTGTTCTAGCTACGGTGATATTTTTCTGAAAAAATGTAATTTTTAATGAGATAGCACTAAAATCATATCAGAGAAAAACTCTCGGGGTGCCTGGTGCCGTCTGTTATAAATGTCGCTGATTTGTAGACGGGGTGGGGTGTGTGACGTCATTATAGCTCCTGGTATGGCCTAGTTGTCAGGTGCTGTGGTGGTTGGTAAGTGTACTGATTATGTGACGTAGACGAGGATGTGGCCTTATTTGCGTCAGTTGACAGCTGGGCTTGGCTGCGTGCATACCTGCCCAGACAGGTGCGCGCATTATGCCGGAATAGAGCTAGAATCAGCGGCGCGTGTCTCGACCACGATGGAAAATCTCTGTAAGTATATAGGCTGACCACAAAAGTATGTCGCTGATGATCGAGTATCGGCTGCACTGGCTAGTCGTATGAAAATGCAGAAATGACGGGGGTTGAGAAGCAGGCCGAGTGAACTTCAGATTTTATTGCTTTCAGATTTCAACATGCAATGTCATTAAGTGTACAATAAATTTTTGCTCCTGATGAAAATGAGAGGTGAAATTTTGCTCCTAACAAGATTCAAACGTGTGACGTCGCTGCTGTTTTTTATTCCGTGACCACCGTATGGAAGTGAATAGTGCTCAGCACCGAAATCCATCTCGATTGATCCCAATGTAAAAGAGCGCCATTGCACATGGAATTTCTTCTTCTCAAAGTGGGGTCAAAGACCCGTTTCCAAAGTACTTCACCCTGAATAAGCCGATCACCAAACCAGGGGAAAGCGTGCACCAATTGTCTCTCCGGTGGGTATCCGGTGGCAGTGGGAATCGAACCTCGCACTTCCCTCATGCGAGGTGGACGCTCAAACCTCTAGGCCACCGCAGGGTTTTTTTTTCATATTTTATGTTTTATTGAAGCTGTCTTCTCTGTAAAAGTAGTGCCATTTTCTTCCGTAAAATTCTGTTATCTGTCCATGCAGTACCTACCCGCCGCGGTGGCTCAGTGGTTAGGGCGCTCGACTACTGATCCGGAGTTCCCGGGTTCGAACCCGACCGCGGCGGCTGCGTTTTTATGGAGGAAAAACGCTAAGGCGCCCGTGTGCTGTGCGATGTCAGTGCACGTTAAAGATCCCCAGGTGGTCGAAATTATTCCGGAGCCCTCCACTACGGCACCTCTCTCTTCCTTTCTCTTTTCACTCCCTCCTTTACCCTTCCCTTACGGCGCGGTTCAGGTGTCCAACGATATATGAGACAGATACTGCGCCATTTCCTTTCCCCCCAAAACCAATTATTATTATGCAGTACCACATTAATTAGCCCTCAGAGTTCCTTTGTTGTAAACGTAATCCATAACAGCAGAAGTCCTGAGGCTCACGGGCTAAGCTCACCCTTTCATCTAGCCCTTTTTGAACTCACGTTCAGCCGCGCCTATGCATTCTTTGTCGACTAGTGCAAGAAGCGATGTACAAATGTCCAGAGCTGTCGTCTACTCTCAATGAGGCCGAAAAACGTCAGCCAGTGGGATGGCCCGAGAACTCTCAGTTCGCACTTTTGGCATTCGTGAGCGGTCGTGAAGTTTTGCGCATCTCTTCACTCATCTGCTCAAAGTATTGGCGGTCAAACTAGGTCTGGTGCTTTCTCTCTGGGGATCTGTGTTTTCGGTGCGCACTAATAAACAATGAAATATAACCTCCAAGGCGGTTTTCTCTGAATTAGTGAAATACGAAAAACCCAGAAATTGAACAATCCTTCAAAAAAAAATGCCAGCTTTACGTAAAGAAATATAATATAAAAATTGTACAATTGTTATTTAATTTTCGCCCAATATCGTCGTAATTTATGAGACAGGTATGACAAAGCCAGAATGACGTTATTGCATCATACAACTTTTTTCAGCATGGAATGTTCGACGGTGCCACATGAGGATCATTCGCTGCGTCAGGTTGCTTCGCTTTTCTATTCCGGAATGATACGAATTCCTCAAATTTCCCAGCGACAGCACTATGTGCGCAAGACTCTGGGTATAGATATGTGTTTGAACAGAATTACAACCTGAAGCATGCTCCTATGCTTCCGAAAAATTATCGCAAGAACAGGCAGTTGGCCTTATCGACTGACCAAGCCTGCCTTCTGAGATTATTTCAACTGATCATATTGAGATGAGCACAGTGCATTATATGAGGGCCAAAAAAGCCTGCAGCGCTGAGAAAAAAATTTCTGATGGCTTAGCTCTGGTTAAACCTGGAGTGACGCGATAGCTACAGCATGCCCAGTGGAACTTCCTAGTTGAATTGCAAAGTCAGTCTTTAACCGCTCCATTTCGCTGGGCGTTTCTTCTGCATCTTCGTCCCACTTCACACGGCGCATGCTCAAAGCTGTGGCAGCTCGGTTTCGCCAGCGCGCCGCGCCGCCGGCAGTAGCAGCTGCTCCGCACCACGTGGCTGGTCATGTGGGGCCACTGGTACCGTAATGTAGCTATCGCTACAAAATGTCGAGACGCTGCTGCAAAAGTGGAGAAGAATGGACTAGAGGTTCACTGAGAGCTTCTTGGACCCCCAGCTTCGGCGGGGTCATGCAGTGGGCCCCGAAAAGGCTTGCGTGTTAAGTACTGACGATTTAGAGTACTTTGAAAATGCATTTTTTTAAATTATTGTCTAAATTTGTAATAAAAAAAAACATATAGTCGCTGATACCTTCACGCAGCACAGAAAGCAGCTCTTCAATAAACATTTTGCGGGAATGAATTGTGCTTTAATGTGATTAGGAACATTGGTTTCTATATAGTGTAAAAAATGTGACCTTGTCTTTGCTCCAACGCCATGTGCAAATTTTTGTGTGGCAAGTACAGTATCTTTTTTCACTACTTTCTATTCGGGAAGCTAGAGTCTCATTTCATGGGGCTGTTTGAATTACCCGTGCGAAGACATGTGGTTTTGACGTCATGAAGGGGTCGAAACAATTTACGCTATTAATCCGCCGTTTATAAATACCACTAACGAAAAAAAATGCATTCCTTGTGCTCCTTAGTTTCGCTGACTGTTGGCTTTATTCCCTTTAGCCCCTTTATTCCGTTCCCTTGTATGCTCAATAGCGTAACGAGGGCCTCGATTCTGGCTCTCTTGATGCTGTAGTTAGTATAAAGGGTTCTCGCACAGTTTCCACCCTCACCGTTCGATCACTTAAAAACGCGGAACTCGGGTTAATACAGGGCGTACTACATGCGCCGCTATATACGATGCTGGCGCTGGTGAACACTATCGAAGTTCCGTTACACTGCACATAAATGACCCCGAACACAGCAGATTGGACAGCTGTCGCCGTACCTCAGTTGATAGAGCACCAGATACAAAATACGGAGGTCGTGGGTTGGGACCCAACTGGAGGCATGTGGGTGTTTTTTCTTCTGCTCTCTAATCAATTATATTTAAGCGATAAACGGACTACGGTATTCTCTCCTCATTGATCAACACCACAAACTGAAAAAAGAAACATGCCTTATGCTCCTTGGTTTCGGTGATTATTGCCTTGCTTCACGAATGTATTGATGTGGCTACTCGAGCGAATAGCAAACTATTTAAAATAAATTCATGATGGGTTAAGATAAACGACATTAAACTAGATTTTGCGATTGCAAGGTTGTTATATCTCAATATCGTCACGAATATGTCCAACTGCCCAATTTTATTAAACAATACCGAAGCTGAAAGCGCAAAAACGTTTATATCCGTAGGCGCGCATTCCTACGAAAACATCACATGGGATGGGCATGTGAGCTACATTATTAAGCAGTCTTGGGCGACCTGCCTTATGTGCCGCCGCTGCTATAATTTCTCTGCGTTTGTTAACATACTCTTATACAACTCTTTGTTTTCGTCTTTATTAAACTACACGCTTATTGTATGCTCCACATCAACAGCTGGAAAGATTAACAAACTTGCCGTCTTGCAAAAAAGAAATGTTCGCCTCGCCTGCTAAGTCCCAGGTCGTTCCCACAATGGAGACTTTTTGAAAAAAACACAAGGCTGTTCTCATTACAAGCATGTATGATTACAAACTATGCCACCTATAATAATTCTGATGATAAAAATGCTGACGCTATAACTATTCTAGCAATAAACCCTCCGCCTGAATTTCCCTCTCCTCTACAGTCTACATACACAACCTAGAACCCTGGAATGGAACCAAATGCAGAAAAAATTACGGTACATCATGTTAAATTCTCTATTGCGTATGCTGCTCAAAAAAGCATTTAACCGCCGCGGTGGCTAAGTGGTTATTGCGCTCGGCTGCTAACCCAAAAGACGCGGCTCGGTCCCGGTTGCGGCGGTAGAATTTTGATGGAGGCAAAATTCTAGATGACCGGGTACTGTGCAATCTCAGTGCCCGTTAAAGAACCACAGAAGGTCGAAATTTCCGGGGCACATCACTACGGCGTCCCTCATAGCCTGAGTCAACTTAGGATGTTAAACCCCCATAACACACCAAAATACTTAAAGAAATGAATCATTTCTTATCCACAGCACCGGCAAAATATTTTTGCGTATATAGGTTGCAGTTCCTTACTTCTCGCATGATGCAGTTACACTGGCATATATTTCGAATGAGTATTGCTGCTTCCGTAGCCGCACGCAAATGTATCGCCATGTGTGCGGGAAGGGGGTGGGGCGAGGATCTAGAAGCTGTTCTTAGAGCATCTACCTGGCCTCCCCTCATTATATTTTTTGTTGCTCCGGAATACATTTAAACTTCAATTACCGATTACCACAGTCCTACTATGAGCTATTTTTGCGCTAATTCGCATAATTTAAATATTTATTGCCGACTGTACTCGACACGCTGGCATGCGTGCCTGCTTTTGATGTTCCGAAAATTCTGTGTATCCTGCCCGTCATAGTTCGTAATAACCTTTCGCCTATGAAGCTAATATATGAGATGGTACGATGGCCGCTAACCAGAACAAAGCTCCTCTTCTCTGTGTTAGGCAACCAATTAAAAATCGGAGTCAACACTACGTTTGAGAGAAATATACTCGTGCTTGCAACGGGTCCCGCATCTATTGTCGCAAGCGCCATGTGCTGCGCAGTTAATCAGTTTCAAGAAAAGCTTGCTTACGCGACCAGACACAGGGAGAGCAAAGTAACCTGCCATCTGTATTAAACAGTTTTGTTGGCGAAAGGAAATGGCGCACTGTCACATCTCGGCGCACAGCTTAACCGCGCCCTAAGGAAAGGGATAAAGGAGGGATCGACAGAAGAAAGGAAGAAAGAGGTGCCAGAGTGGAGGGCTCCGCAATAATTTAGACCACATGGGGATGTTTAACGTCCACTGAGATTGCACCTGCAGCACACGGGCGACTTTACGTTTCGCCTCCATCGAAACGCGGCCGTCACAGTCGGGTTCGAGCCCAGGTACTCCGGATCAGTTCCCGAGCACTCTAACCACTGCGCCACCAGGATAATGCCCCTGCTTGTTTTTTGGTACCAGTCCATCTAGCTCAATAAATAGAGGATTTTGGGCTTTCATTACCAATCATGCACCGCAAAGCGGCTATCTTCGTTTAACCATACAGTGCACAGGCAGAGACTACATTTAGTTTTACCATAAGCTAAGGTCTCCGTGTTTCGGGTTGCAAACACAGCTGATATTTTAAGCGATGCGCAAGGTGGTAATGAATGCAGAAAGTTGCGTAGGACTACTTAGAAAACTCTGGACACCTTGGCCAGAAATTCCAGACAAAAGCTTCTAGTTGCCTCGGCTGCCAGCACGCGGTGCATAGCTTTGAACATTACGTTGACCTAGTGTGTGCCGTAAGAAAGGAAGGGAATGAATGAGTGGCAGCATAGCAGACGTTCATAGGCATAGGGGCACTAGTTAAGCGCTGTCCCGAATTCCTGATGAGGTCAGGCAGCAAGAATTTGAAATAGAAAAATACTGAACTTCTGTTCATTAAATGATACTGACTGGATCAGCGCATATGCTCTCCCTCTGTAGCCTCAAGCTGTCGGAACGACAGGGGCCTTGACTTCACCTTGTTTAAAAACAACGAAATAAATTACAGGGAGACAGACGCGTGCTGTACATCAGTCTTGTGTCAGAACCGGACACGACACGTGCTCTTTTGCGACAACTGTACTCCCTACATGCTCCACTCTGACCTCCCTTCACTCAATTCCACGCGGCACATCCGGTGCATATGACGTTGCAGTGCGTATTTCGTACATCAATATCGAGTGAATAAAAACAGGCTGACACACTTTACGTGAACCTCTTGCTATGGCACGGACGGTAGACTCTAAAACCGCCTTGGCTTCGCTGTTGGTCGTCTTCCTGGCGGCAGGCGTTGCAGGCAGCGAAACGTATTCATTTTGGCGGGTGAGCGTTACGGCACTGCTTTCTGTGTGTGGCTCTCTCAAGGGGGTACTTCACCGTTGAACGCCAAGTAATTGTCTCCTGTTTCACGCATTAGGCTTAACTTGTCTGGCTATCTTGTTGCAAATGCCAGAAATCGTACACGAGGTGATCCACCTAAAGTGTTCGGCAGTTTTTAAATATAGGATTTTAGAGTTAGACGGGCAATTTTTCGGCATAGCATCGCCAGCGGTGTACCTCATCAAAGTGCATCTGATGCTTGCCTACTAGTGGCGTGGTTAACTAATGTTGGGTAGTTGTTCTCTCGACGCCTTCCACAAAAAACGACACGAGGTCGGGGTTCCAATTTTTAATGATACGCCTAGTATACCCAGGCAGCTACTTAAATTCGTTAATGATGCTGGCTTTAACGCCCAGATGCTTCGGAAAGACACCGTTAGGGAAAAAGCCGGTTAAAAATCGACCACCTATTTTACACGCAAACTGCATACGACGAGCTGTGTGGCCCCGCGCGCAATCTCCAATCGCGTTTATATTCCTGTTGGTACATTGGTTTTGCAGACTAACACTGGACAGCAGTGACTTCAACCCCTCGAACGACGTGTTCACCGTCTATAGTTTCTTTGGTTGGGCCCAGATCTCCATGAATTGTGTAATAGTGTGGGGTGAGCCAGGCACTACCAGGACATGTGTCGGCGGATTATGCTGGGTGCATGAGATGTAGTCTATTGAGGTTTGGAAATGAATTCTGTATCTGCCACCAGGAGACAGCGCCTGAGGTGTCTTATTCCCTATGAGGTGGGGCGAAGTGTCTACGCTAAAGACGCTGAAGCACGAGACGTTCGTTATATGTGGAGGTTAAAAGGGTAAATGCTGGCGCGGTGCATGTCCCCGCTCGGTTGACGATGCCTCGAACTGGAGCATGTGCGCACTAGTCTTCCTCTATTTTATCGTGGCCAGGGTTACAGATGATTAGGCGGAGCTTGGGGAGGAGTGTAGTTCCCATGAGTTGGGTCATGTGCTTGGGAACTGGGCCTCGCTGGTAGTTTTAGCAAGCGCGTTGCAAGTCAATGATCAATTGTGATTCGTAATGCCTAATGGCAGTAGCCACAGCTCTGGGGTTTAGCGCATTAAGGGGTTTAGAGCGGGTTTACGGTCGCCGCTGGGGTTTAGGGTGTTCAAAGGCAATGAAGAAGGTCGAGAAGCGGCGGTCCACTTCTGCCACTGCGTGCGCTGCGCCATGGCCCGGGTATGCTGTGGCGGCCACGTACACAGCACGTGATGCGTGTGCTTTGAATCTAATCACTTGCAGCGCTACCTCGCAATGTTGACTCCCGTTCCTCGCACGTGGTGTATTGCTTAATTTGCCTTCTTTTGAATGGCATCGTCTATATTAACTCTGGTCCTCCGATTAAATATCCTGCTTATAGTACATGCCTGCTGATGAGACTTGGAGCGACCGATGCTTATGCGCCAGAGCCAGGCACCATGACAGTCGATGTTGCTGATATTGGTATTGATAAAATAACGCCTTAATTAACACAAATGCAGGAAGTGTTAGCGGGCGACGTTCCAGACAAAGTCATTTCAAAAGTCGTTTGACGAACGTAATAGACGTTCATTAATCTCAAGTGACATCGCTCGAGTTTGCACCGCCGGAACTGTGCGAAAGGCTAAGCGCTGATATTGATTCTTTAACTTTTGCCGTAGCACAGCTAAGAAAAACCATGACCCAGAAAACAAATTTCAGCGCAGTAACATAATCCTGCACAAGCTCCCTAAAACTGAAAAGAGAATGGCGAGGGTTTTTTGGAAAAGCTGTCAAATCTCATTTCCGAGAAATTGAAGATTAAATCTGAGAACAAAGCGCTGTCATACGATTGGTTTAAAACGCGCTGACAGACCGCGTCCTGTTATTCTGAAAAATTTTAACTACTCATAGAGAATCTCTTTACAAAAAACAATCAGAAATTAAGAAGCCCGCATTACTATATAGCCGAAGACTTCTGCAAAGCTCGCTTACGCCGTACAAACTTTGAGAAGCGCCCCAAGTATTTCTTGACAATAGTTCTAAATGGGGCTGAACTTGAATCACATTCTTATTCACAAAGTTTATTGCGTTTGGATTGCTGATCCTGATTCTCTTGAGTTGACTGTAGGTACACCCTAAGCATATCGCCCCGCAGCCTGTACCCGCTCCTTCCCCCGTCACCCCCCCCCCCCCCCCCCAATAACTTCCAAAATGCAGGCATGAACATAAAACGCTAGAAGTATTACAAAATAATTTCTGACTACTGGTCACTAACTTGTTCGCATCCCCGCATTGTTGGGGGTATCACGGAAAGAATATTTGCTCGGCTCAGAGCTTAGAAATCTGCTTAAAGCCAATCCCCGAAAATTTTGGAGCTGTGTCTTACTAACAGAGTCGGCATGGTCTTTGTGTGTCATCATCAGTAATGACACTACAATTAACCCACTAAAAATGGCTGACGCTTTGAGTGCTAACTTCAAATCTGAATTTACATATCACCCTCATAATGAAGCAACCCCATTGATTGACATTACCATTAGCGGGCACGGTGGACACAAAAAAATGATCGGTCATTAACGCATACCCAATTCGTTTCTGGTAACAAACTTTTCTTACCTAACTACAGACCTATTTCATTAACATCATATTGCAGAACGGTGGTTTGGTCTAGTTGGTTTTCCTTCATTATTATGCCACAGAGCTACAGGACGAAGGCAAGAACATAAAGGGACAGACTAAGATTCATGTAGGATGTTGGAGCGCATAGTCCACAAATATATGATTGAATTTCTGGAACCTAATAACATTTTTTTTCAAATTATTTGTTCGGCTTAGGACACGTCCCACCACTGTAACACAAATTATTTAATTTGCACACGATATTTTCTGCGCCCTAGATATCACTGGCCAGGTGAACGCCGTATTTGTGCATTTTTCTAAGGTTTTCCACATTGTACTACATTCCAGTCACTTATAAAAAGTAACGAGATTTTGAGATATCCTGACTTCGTTAGTTGGATTGCTAGTCTTTTTTCAAACGTGTTGCAATTTGTATCTTAGAAGTCAACTAACTCTTGTTCTGTTGACGTGTCATCGGGCGTCCCTTGAAGTTCGGTGCGTAATCATTCAATATTCTTAATATAACACAAATGAGTTACCTCTCAATATCACCTCACACATACTCCTTTATGCGGTGACTGCTTAATGTACCAGATTATTCACACTACGGCAGATAGCCTGTAACAAAGTCCTTCATTTGCTAGCTTTTTTACCTGGTTTAATACCTGGCGAATGGCACTAAATTTAAGAAAACTGCGGTTATGCCTTTCACTAACAGCGCATTTCCTTTACTGGTTAATTACACTTTCAATGACTGGTCACACTATGGGGATTTACATAAAAGTATCGTGGCGTAATATTTATTTTAACACATTTCCGTCGATACAACTTGTTTTAATTCACATAAAATCGATTAACAAGGTTGAGTACTTGAGATGCGACCTCACTAATGTTTCAACAGAGACTAGGATAATAATGCATAAATAATTCGTCCTGTACTAGATTATGCATCTCCCGTCTGGAAACCTTACCCACCGCGGTGGCTCAGTGGATAGGGCGCCCAGCCACTGATCCGGAGTACCTGCGTTCGAACCCAACCGCGGCGGCCGCATTTCGATGGAGGCGAAACGCTAAGGCGCCCGTGTGCTGTGCGATGTCAGTGCACGTTAAAGATCCCCAGGTGGCCGACATTATTCCGGAGCCCTCCACTACGGCACCACTTTCTTCCTTTCTGCTCTTAGTTCCTTCTTTATCCCTTCATTTACGGTGCGGTTCAGGTTTCCACCGATATGTAAGACAGATACTGCGGCATTTCCTTTCCCCAAAAACTAATTTTCATTTTTTCCAACGATATATGAGACAGATACTGCGCCATTTCCTTTTCAAAAACCAATTATTATTATTAATATTATTAGTTTTTCAATTTCTGGAAGCCTCATATATTCTGTGACATAAAACTCGCTGACAGTATTCAAAGAAAATCAATAAGGTTCATATATCGTCGCTATGGTAAACATTGTTCCCGATCCGGTGCTTTGCCTTCTAAGAGCTTAACGCCTATATCCGTTTACCATAACATCGAGTCAGTGAAGTTCTTCCAATGTATCCTCAGTTTTTCTTACTGTGCATATCATAGTCTATATTTTTCCACATATTCCCCGATCAAGTAGGATTCATCATAACCTTAACATTATTACGCACTTCTCTCGTACTAAAAATTTCAAAATTAAGTTTTTTACGTGCATAATTAAATAATGAAACTTTGATGCCTGGAATAATAACGCCTTTCACCTTAAACTTGTTCCTAATAGAAATAACGCCACATCATTTTCTGTATTTTAGGTGTTTACGATCCACTGCTTCAGTTTATTTCATGTTATTACAATTCTGTTATATTTTGTTATATATTTATAATCATTTCTTTTGCTGTACCGCATTCTATGTCACTTTTGAATTTATTGTTTGTTG
Organism: Amblyomma americanum; assembly: GCF_052857255.1. Classification (NCBI taxonomy): domain Eukaryota; kingdom Metazoa; phylum Arthropoda; class Arachnida; order Ixodida; family Ixodidae; genus Amblyomma; species Amblyomma americanum. Next base: position 83,605,741 of record NC_135503.1, on the reverse strand, counting down.
CTTGTGTAGTAAGTTTATTGCTCGTTTACTCCACTCCTGCATTAGCCCCCTATAGGGCTGCAGTTTGCATAAATAAATGATAATACTAAGAATCCAGTCGACCAGTATTGAGAAAAGCGGATGGAGCATGCAGGTTTTTCTAAAGTTGTAGTTAATTTAATTGGCTGTTCTGACTGTCTACACAAAATATATTTGTGTACCGGATTCTAACCGCTTCTTTTCGGGTTTTACACCGTCGGTGTAGATGGTATGGCAACTCGAAGATAACTTGACTCAAAAAACACTATCAAAGCGTTCTCACAATCATGACGTCTTCAACATGTTTGTTACCCACGTTACTCATACAATACTCATTACTAATTCTCCAAATCACAACGTCATCACGCACAGGTCACTAAGTGATCACCAGGGGCATATAAACCAACGCCGCCTCCGTCTGATGTCAGCGCCATAGAACCGCACATAGGAGCCAGTTAGTGTGCACCGAAATTCCAGCGCACAGAAGCTGAGTATCGACGCCGTCAAGTTGTAGATTTATATGTTGGTTCATACAAGCCAATATAATAAAATTTCTTCGTCAATTCACAGAACTCAACAAGAAGTCTTTCTCTGTAGTAGCGCATTACCTATTATCGAAATCATCTTGAAAGTTTTCATCTACAAACTCGCTTCATTTTAACTTTTAGAAAGCACATTCCGGACGCACGCGTGTCAACTTATAGCAAGCAATTTAAATCTTAATCGATAATCAGTTTGCAATAACTGCATATCTCGCGCCAGCTTCGCATCCAGCTTCTCAGATGTTTACAGACAAAGCACGTAACAGTCGGTTGCAATACCAATTAGAGCAATGCAAACCTGCGGTTGCTACCACTTTTCTGTATTGTAATGCGTTGCTGTTATTTCAACCTTAGAGAATTTTGTGTTGTCCGTATTCACGAACCTAAACATAGCCGTCTCTTTTAGGCACACAGCGCACAGGAGTAGACCACTTTTAGTTTCAACATGCGGCGAGCTGTCACTATCTCACATCGCGGATAGAGCACAATTTTTTTTTTGTGACACGAGACAGAAGGCGGCAGCAAAGGTTTATGTAAATTCAGCAAAATATATCTAACTTTTAGAAACTGTGGACGCCGCAGGGAAGTGTGCATTTTAAAAGTTCAACAACAGTTCTATTATTCCTAAAAAAGTAGTTCAACGCTCCGTTTTGAAGAGAAGCACAAAGACAGACAAAACAGGAAAGCATCCGTTGCTTCACGTCCCTCTGCGTGCTCGTTTGAAAAAAAGTATCGCTGCAATTTTATTTTGGAAACATTGCACAACCAACTGGCCTCGCAATGTATTTTTCCCAGCCAACCCTTAGGTTAACTAGACGTACCTGACAGAGTCAGAACGTGTGCGCTCCCTCTAACCTTAGCGCTGTAGGAGCGGATAGGGCATTCAGTACCGCTAACAAAAATGTCCGAAATAGCCGGTTTCAATTTCGTGCGACGCTAAGGCGCCCGTGTGCTGTGCGATGTCAGTGCTCGTTAAAGATCCCCAGGTAGTCGAAATTATTCCGGAGCCCTCCACTACGGCACCTCTTATTCCTTTCTCCTTTCAATCCCTCCTTTATCTCTTCCTTGACGGCGCAGTTCAGGTGTCCATCGATATATGAGACAGATACTGCGCCATTTCTTTTCCCGCCAAAACCAATTATTATTATTAAATTCGTGCCCACAGGAAAAAAACATGCTATCTCGTTCTTGTTATAGATATGGGACGGAAATGAGCTTTTCGCGACAGTTGTTCGTTCCTGGCGGCGGGGCGACGCAGCCAGCAGAACATATTCAACGAAACGGATTCTCTATGCGCCTCTCCCTAGAGAGCTTACGCAATTTTTAACACGAAACAACGGTCCCCAGTTTTGTTCGTAGTAGGCTTAAGTCGTCTGGCGCTTGATGAAAAGTGTTAAAATTGGTTTCTGCGGCAATGACAGGTTACTGAGATTCTCTTGGGTGCGAGCACCAAGTGAACGCTAGCGTTCTTTAAAAAGAACGCTAGACTTAAAAGTCTCTTCTTGATATATTACACAGCAAAGCGAGAGGTGCTCTAAACTAAATAAAATACTTAGTTATACGCATCCTGTATTGTTTGTTTTCGTGTTACTCACGACGTTTTAATGTCAGAGTACAGTAAAAGAGATCGTGATTCGTAATTCAAAGCCGGAAATGTTACGTCATAGATATGCACTGCCATTCAGTGAAAAAAAATTGGATGGGACACTTAAGCTCTGCCTTAAGGATGTGACGCGGCAGCGTAACGTTTTAATTTATATATTTGCAGAAGGTCATTCTGTATAGACACTGCCCTGCCACTGCCGCATTGCCACTGTCCTGCGATGGTAGGTGCTCCAACTGTGGGCATTGTGCGGCCCGTGTTGCTTCCCGAGCGACCAATTATTAATTTAACCACTACCTGCCACGCTGGACAGCTTGCTCACTATCCTGGGTGCAGGTTGTGAAGGATCCGCAAAGTCGCGCATGTCCAGCATGTCCAGTGAAATTTCAAGTTACGCAATCTTCATCAACTTCCCTATGAGCTGCAGCTATTCTGCTTTTTAATGCGTCTGCTTCTTCTAATGTGTTCGGCCTTTATAAGGAAACTGTGCAAACGGGCGTCCGTAAGGAAGGCTCTGATAACACAGGGCTGTAACGTTTACCTTGTTTCCCTGAAAATAATGCGTTCTCACCATTCAGGTAACATTTTTTAAAGAAACTGGTCCTTCCTAATCAACAATTAAGACTCCTTATCTGGCCAAGTGTTACAACGACGAAACCATGCGATCTGCGTATATCATACTGCGCTTGTATCCGCCTCAACTTGGATATATCATGGATATGAAACGCGTAAAAAATGACGTTAAATGCTGACTCTGCTGCCGTTCCAGAAAATTGCCTCGCCTTCGCGACACTTTAGTGCTAAGCTAGAAGCTGCTCTTGCTCGTCCTTAGCAAGGGAAAGTGAGAAACACGAAACGTTTGAAGAATGACGCTTGTTATTTTGTAGCTCATGTGATCATTTCCTGAGGTCGTACGAATGTAAAGGGTCAGGATTACCGATAACGCTTCAAAAGGTAAACAAACAACACGTGCCTTCCCCGTGCATAATATCTTGTCTTTCAAGCTTTTTTCCTGATTATTGTAATTTTTTCCTGATTTTACATTTTTTTTTGCAGCACCTGCTGCTGCGTTTCTTAGCATTCCTGTCCTTGGTTACACCCACAAGAACGGCTATTTTTATTTTTTAGCTCGACAGCGTAAAAGCTGCTGTTGCGCAGAAAACACGCGGTGCAGAGGTGTCACGAGAATTTGAATCGACGAAGAGGGTCATGACGTCATAGCCATAAAAGGAACTCAGGTAATTCACATAATTGCCCTCGACCACGGAGGAGTTTGATTTAAGGGCAGCGTTAAATTGGTAATAATGTCGCAATTGAATAGACCATGCCGGCGAACAACCGCAAGACGCGGCACTGGTTGCAGTGGTGCCGCCATGCGGTAGCTACAGGAACTACGAGCGCGGCGCCAGATAACGATTTCGCTGCTGCACACCCGCCGCGGTGGCTCAGTTGTTAGAGCGCTCGGCTACTGATCCGGAGTACCCGGGTTCGAACCCGACCGCAGCGGCCGCGTTTCGATGGAGGTGAAACACAAAAACGCCCGTGTGCTGTGCGATGTCAGTGCACATTAAAGATCCCCAGATGGTCGAAATTATTCCGGAGCCGTCCACTACGCCACCTCTTTCTTCCTTTCTCCCCTCAGCCCCTTCTTAATCCCTTCCCTTCATCAGGCCGCCGCGGTGGCTGAGTGGTTACGGCGCTCGGCTGCTGCCCCGAAAGACGCGGGTTCGATCCCGCCCGCGGCGGTTGAATTTCGATGGAGGCGAAATTCTAGAGGCCCGTGTACTGTGTGATGTCAGTGCACGTTAAAGAACCCCAGGTGGTCGAAATTTCCGGAGCCCTTCACTACGGCGTTCCTCATAGCCTGAGTCGGTTTGGGACGTTAAACCCCCATAAACCAAACCAAACCTTCCCTTTATCTCATCCCCTCCAAAGAGACCACCATTGAAATCGGGATCGAAGCCACGTCTTTCGGGTCAGCAGCCGAGCACCATAAACACTGAGCCAGCGGCAGAAGGGGGAACCACCTGCGGATGAAATAGCAATGATAAACCAGAATTGCGTATTTAAAAGAACGTCATCTTAAGCTAGAGGGTGCATACAAATTGAGGCGGAAAATACAAGCGCTGAAGGTAGACAAAGAGAAGTAAGACTGCACAGTAAGTGCTGCGCAGGTGTGCTATACGAGATATCATTGGCCCGCGGAAAATCCTATGTGGGCCAAACAGGGCGGTGCGTAAATGACCGTGCAGCTGAACATGCACGATCGCTAAATGAACTGGGAGGCGCACAGCTTTCACAGCTTTGCGCAGAATGCGTCGTGAGTTTCCGTGTGGCAGAACATGTGCCAGGGGAAAAAAAGATGCATTCACTACAACAAGTGTAAACCACAACTTCAGGAGATAAGGATTCTGGCCAGGAGTAGAGATACGAAGGTACGGGAGGTTATGGAAGCGTTCCAAATAAAACAAAAAAGAGGAAAAGAAAGTGGGAGGGATTCTTGGGGCGCCTTTTCAAGACTGTAATGACAATCTTGAACGGATTGGCTGATGCCTGGTGCTCTTGTTTTCTGCTCATGTCTTGGATTTTATTTACATTTGCTGGCCTTGCAGTGAATAACGTTACATGAAGTTAGCGCTTGTCCCGCGTCGGTCGTACTTCTGTTTGTCCATCTTAAGTGTTTGTGTTTTCAGACTCACAAACAGCCTGCGCGGAATGAAATTCCTTTAAAATCGTCAGGAATCTCTTGTTTTAGCATTTTTTATTAAAAAAGAGTTGAACAATATTTTTCTGTTCACGGTATCATAGACCAAAGCTTTATGCAGTCAAGAAACTGCCGTGGCTTGTATTCACGCAGTGTAATCTTAGGCAGCAAAACTTATAGGAACCCCTAGATTAGCGGCAGTTTCTGCAGTCTATATTTCCTTTCTATCTATATATAACGGTTTTACCAACTTTAAGATAAGAGCAAATGGGCAGGAAGGGCCTTGGAAGGGTGCGTTCCCACATTTTTGCTATTGTAAAAAAATCCTGTTTTAAGGTTAAAGTAACTTTTCATAAAAAAGCTTCTCCGTCAACAATCAAACCTTAAAAACTTCTTATTGAAAAAAGCCTGAAAAGGGCCAAACCATGCTCTTTGTGTTTATCAGGCTTCGTATGTTCTTGCTTTCAGAGTCACCCTTCGTTGAGATAATTGGACTGCAAATATAATACATTGTTTTACGCAAATATGGAACAAGCGTAGCTTCGTGGGCCAGTTGGTGCATGCTTACGATAAAGAAACAACAGCAGAAAATGACGCGTTCGAAAGAATAAGCAGTAGACAGGACTACGCCCCACCGTCGTCCTGCCTGCTGCTTCATCTGAACGCGTCCTTTTCAGCTTTTTGTTTTCCTAATATACACAAGCATACCTATGAAATGAAGAAAGTTATGTTTATATGTTGTTTAGATGACGAAATATATTATCCGGAAGTTTAAAAAGAAAGTAGAAATAAGATATATTTCACGATGCTGTAAAAATAGTTTTCATCTTTTTAAACGTTTTCCACATTTTGTTTGCAATTCCGCACAGGGAAGCCTCAGAACATGTTCCATTATTATGACGCTGTAATAGCTACATATTTTAAGAATCGACCCTTACGTAAGGCTTGGCACGGCTTAAAAATTTGAGCTTTCTGTCACACCCAACAATTCTGAACAAAAGCATTATTGAGCGGGAAACCGGTTTTTAACGCAATTTTCTAATAGAGAGCGGTAGTAGCCGGAGCCGCCATGCAGCACTAACCTTTCCTGTATTGTTCATGTAAATAAATAAAAACAGATTTCACTATAACAATAAAGGCACCTGCAGATCGCCAAACGGCAGTCATGCTTTTTTTTCTACTACCGCTTTTGCTATCGCAAAAGCCTTCCCCATTCGTTTTCTAGGAAGTCTTATCTGTTCGATGCGATCAGTATAAAAAGTTTAAAAATAATTTTGCTGCATATCAGAACAATGAACCACTGGCTTCAATACTTCTGAAACAGTATCCTAAAAATTTTAAAATTTCAACATTTTTTCTCGGAAATCAACGGAGACGAATGTAATGTGTACTATAAATTTTCTCTTTTGGTAACAAGTAGTATATGGTCTTTAGTGTCCCTATACTGCAAATGAGCTCTTTAAGACGCAGTAGTAGACTACTCCGGATTAATTAAGACCACGTGGGGTTCTCAGCCAGTATTAACTTCTCTCTGTATAGGGGACTTTCTCGCAGTTCGTCTCCAACGAAATGTAGTCGGAATTTGATACCGCGACTCTACGAGCACAAAGCGAATTTAAAGTAAGATACATAAACAGATTTTATTAATTTGTGAGTGAAATGAACCAATTGAAGTAGCGCGTGGAAAACTGTTGCATTGAAAAGCATAGGTTTGTAGGCTGCAAAGGTTTGTTCGACTATTTTCACGAACCACGACGCCTGATTTCCTGCACACACAGGGCTCCTTTTATGCAGACCAGGCTGTGTGTGCTACGTAGCACTGACAATGTGGTTCTCTTCATGAAGTGAACAGTTGGACAGCAGTTTCAGTAACGTGCACACACCACACTGCCTTCCACTCTCTCTTTTTAAAGTCGCAGAATGCAGCAACTTATTTTTGCTCCCCGGCAGAGAGAACGCAGCAAACCTTTTGTTTCCAGTGCTTGCTGTCGGGTCGTGCAGCACTGCATATCATTTGACGAGTGTTCCAACTCCCCTGGATGCTTTCTTTCGATTTGCATTTGCGCAGAATGCCCATTGGATCAATCGCCCTTTCAGGAATGGCGGCTTCGGCACAGGCATATTTTACCAGAGTGTAATTTCAGAAAGGGTGACGGGCGGACCGGTCCTAGTAGGCGGGCTCCTCAGCCCACGGCTCCTTGAGCTTCTGCTATCCTGCGGGCCCGCGCAATAAGGCGTTGGTGGTCACTCAGTTTAGAGCTGGACAGGGAAGTTCTCATTGAGATGAAATGGGGTGGGCTGTGGATAGTTGCAAGTGAGGGGGGTTTGTTTGGGGCACTTCTACAAGGAGCGGTATGAAGCAGGTTCAGCACTTTTGCATTACGGACAGCGTACGAAGTATTATGACGGAAAGAAGCTCGGCATGTGGTTCACCCGCTCTATTGCTCTTAAAGCAGGTGCAAGGGCGTCATGCCGAAATCGTCCCCGACCATGGCGAAACTGCACGTCGATTTGGGCGTCGTGACCACAAATGGAAATATTGATATCTGTTGGCCTGAAATGAACCTGGCCGGGAAGCACATGAGCAGTTTTCAGCAGTCTGATTGGAATGCAATGCTTCCGTGGTGTGCATATTAATCTTTCTAGTGGATAGCTTCACCTTGTCTGTTCTTCACACCAAACCAAAGCTGTGATCTAGTTTTTCATGCGCTCTACAGCCGTCAAAGACAAAGAGTGTACTCACTGCAAGCGGTGTGTCGAGCCTCGCGCAAGGGTATCTTTGAAGGGGATGTACGCACTACAACGTATGCTGCATGCAAATAGTATTGAAAGGTTTTGAACATAAATATAACACGAAGGTCGTGTGCCCAAGGTTTGGAAAAAAATTAAAAGCTTTCCTTTTAACTTTCCTCAGCAATCTGCTCTTGAGTGTTTATTTTCAACTGCACCCCATTATATCATGTTATCTATGCCACTTCCAAAATGAACTTTTACAATTTGATCGACACGTATAGAGCCCTAGTATAATAATGGCATCTCTGCCACAGTAATTCCTTATAATAAAAGCGTGCAAAGTAAACAAGTAACGTTTATTAGGCTACGTTAGGCAGACTGTACAGAGAGAACTAAACTTTTTAACCATACAAAGTATAATGCGCCGACTAAACCTTCCAGAGTTTGTCTACAATTTTCCGGGTACTCTCTATATCTGTATTTATTGAAAAGCTTAACCAAATTTTGGCCGAAACAGCGGAGCATGTCCGCATGGACTCAGCCCTTTCATGACAAAAAATTTTGCGTGCTTCGAAGAAATTGTTTCGCACGAAACCAATTCCAGATACCTTTATCAGGAGAAGAAATAAAGATAGCAAGTAAATTTAAGATGCTGGATAGCCACCATTGGAATGATGTTATGTTGAACCACCACATTTATGACTGCACTGGACATTAGAAGGCTAGTTGAACTGCACTTATAAATCACTCGGAGCGACTTGGGTAACATTTACCTTAAAACTCCTTCTGTCACACGCCTTCAACGCCGACCTATGTGGAAACCTGGTCATGAACAATCATTACTATGACAAGATTTTCATTTTTTTGTTCGGTATTTAGAGCTATTAGTAATTTTAAGAGTTTCCTGGTGACTCTTTAAAAGGCTACACGATGTCGATGTCAGCGTCGTATTAGCCAAAAATTCTTCATTTACTTCTAGTCTGAACAGAGCGTAGCACAAGTAGGCCTGGGGCTATGGTGTACATACAGGCAATAGAGTAGCTCTTTTCTAGATTTCATCCCCTTGGCCCTCAAGTGGTACAGTGGTCTGGGCGTGAAATATACAGCCTGGTATATTGGCTGTGCTTTGTATGATGGACTTCGTGCCTAAGTGGTCTTATCAGAGCTAGGAAAGAAGCGCCGTACAGCTAACACTGTAAATTCAAAAACACTTCTGTTGGGCCTAGTTGGTGCATGGTTATAATACAGATGATCGATGTGCGCAAAAAAATAGTTGTTAGTTTTAGTGTTGCGCCAGTCCTTGTGTTTCTTCCGCGTACGTGGTTTGTCTAATGCTTTGCGCACATCGATCATGTGCATTAACACTGTAATTTATTTGTTACTAAGCAGTACATGCTTCTATGTTCAAGTGCAACCTCGCATGGTGCCATAAAAATATTTCACGAAGCAGAATTATTTGTTTCATACCCCCACTGTCGTCAGCAAGTGGGATGTGTCGAGGAATGCTGCGATAATTTTCCAGATACTGGCAAGCATGCCCCATACAGCCACAGTGTACGCTTCTATAGAGGATCCGACACTGCCATGTGCGACCGCACTGAGAACGGAACATGACCTGCCTGAAAAAACGGCAACATACCTCGTCCACTTGAAAGGGCTCAATGGAACTGAAGAGTAAGATCATAATAAAAACATTTAACTTGTCTGCTTTGAAACAGGAGTGTTCGCCTGTAAAATTAAAATATCAGCTGCATCAGAGAATTAGGGCGGATTTGGCGGCGTAGTTGCGTTGTCGCTGCAGCACAGAAGCATAACGGAGGTTTTGGTGACTTCTTAACCAAAAATGTGACGTCAGCTCGTTTTAAATCCACCGATAAAAATGGTCCACGAAACGAACGTCCGCAGGGAAAGCTGCAACTGGGAATTGTGATACTGATAGCAGCCGTAATTAGGGAGCAATGGCAGATATATGACGTGCGGCGGGCGTAACCTGGCTGGTGGTCGTAACAAGGGACGTGATTCATGACACCAATGCTTCGATTCCCTGTGGCTCTCTGTGGTTTTTAAAATGAACTCTTCCTGTGTCCGCCCCTCACTTCCCCGTCCTCAGGTTAAGTATGCCATGGAGGGAAAGCGGAATGCAAGTGCCGTTCTTTTACTCTGACAGCAGTGTAAATGGTACTTGGCGAAAGTGGTACCATGAGAGAAGTCTCCTCACTCGGGAAGTTCCACACACCAGCCATCTGCCCACCGCAAGCCCCTAGCTAGCGGGATAATCAACCCCCCCACCGACACCTTCGATCCCCTTCACCCGGCACTCACCCACCATCACCCTCCGAAAGCGCAGTCCACCACCTATCCACCAAAGTGTTCGAATTGCTAACCCCAAGCAGAAGCACCAGCTGCCACCGATCTGTCTGTTGTTGCCAGGAAGAAAGAAAAGGTAAGTGCAACAGGCCTGCTCACTGGCTCTAGCCGAGCCTCAATCGCTACCACGTGCAGATAGTAGGAGAGTTGAAAGATGGGATAGAAAGACAGGAGAGTAAAGACGAGACAACGCCGATCCCGGAGGTAGTGCAATACCGGGCCAACCGATGGCGGGGGTGAAGCATCCTTCAAAGTCTCCGCCACATTTCCAAAAATAAGTCCAACTGGACCCGTAACACATACTCTACGGGATCCGGACATTCGCAGAGCTGCACCGCCCCACCTACCTGCATTTTTTAGAAGGCCCCGCAGCAGCGGAGCGGAAACGAGACAACTAAATCGAAAACAAAGATGAAGTGGGAAAGCCGGCTGCCCTCCATAATCGCCACCCACCAGTCACTCCTAACCCAACCCCGGACACTATCTCTAACCACCCATTTGAAGTGTTCATTAGAGTAAAGGCATCAGAGTAATAATTAAGGGTAAGCCAAGAAGCTATCGCAGCTTCTCCCACCCACTTTCAATTTTTTTCCGGCCCCGAGACAGGCTACAATGTGTACAAACCTTTCCTATTACGGAAATTCATTTTTGGAGCATCATTTACATTCTAATGTAAGTGCCAGCCTTGCGGGAATTTTTTTTTCTGTGCAGCCTTCTATTACATTGTGTTTCCTAACTAGGAAGATGAGTTGATGCGGTAGCGGCAGCGCTGTCGCTGTGCGTGACTTGCTGGTTGGCTCTGAAACGACCGCCGAGGGACAGATAAACGCCGTTTAGTGCTTGGTGTTTTTAAGGCCACTGAACCACTTTGCGACTGGTGGAGGTTGCATCTGATCCCGTCGTGTAGCTGCCCAGCGGCACTGTAACATCCAAAACGCCAAATGACGTCCCCGTGACGCCCCACTCCCCTCTCCTGTGACGGTTTCGTGCGCCGGCGCGCCTCGACAGCTGGTCCCGGCCGTCTTCAGTGGCAACTGCGACTCTGACATCGAGGACGGGCTGGCTTCCTACGACCGGGTCAGCACGCATAACCACTGGGACGACAACACTAAACTAAAAAACGCCGTGTTTTACCGCGCTGATGTCGCAGACCTCTGATTCCGCAACCATGAAGTGGATGTCGCCACCTGGTAGACGTTCAGAGCTAGCTTCACCCATGTATTTGGCTGTCTTGGAGTGCGCGAGCTACGCGCCTAACAGCGCTTGCGAGAGCGGGCCCAGCAGTGGGCGAGGCATTTACGAACTACACTGGGGACATGGTGTATCTCGGCAACCCTGGGAATGATCAGATGCGAGAGGCCGATATGACAACGAGTATCTTCAAAGAGATCGTTTAGGGTCCCTTTAAATGCTTCTGGCCAAGGAGCCGGATACCAGGGCCTCGGTTATCAGCTTGTGCCCCACGGCAGGCAGATGTCCTGTCTTCTGATGCCTTGGTAACAGGAGGACCGCAGCTCATGCATGGTATTAAGCAGTTTATCCGAGATTAGGTCCTTTAAGTCCACTGGCGCTCATACATGCAGTTACGAACCCCCCCCCCCCCCCCCCCCCCGCTTTCGCCTTCAGAAGACGATCCAAATTCAGATTGCGCAGGCTCTTCCTCAGTAAGCTTTGGCCGTCCCTGCAACGTACGCCTCTGTTCTGTACAGGCCACCGTCCAATCCCATGGGCCTACATTGACATCCCACGGTTGTCAATAGCAACATCCAACGGCGCGCGCTCAGCGAGAGCACTGCTGCTACCGCGTTGAGTCGTTTTTTCGTTACAGCTTTTGAGCATATTTTTGCACATATACGTTGGAAGCATTAGGAAATCACGCTGGTGAAAGCTACGCGACACAAAGACACCTATCCCATGGAGCCAGAGCTGTTAAAGTCAGTAAACCATTAGCTGACTTCAGTCGATAGGAGTGGAGAGGCTAACATCCACATGACTCTCTTTTACAGGCAGTTCCTCACCTACGATTATTCAATAGCCACACCCGATGTTCCCAATAAGGCCACGCTCGTGGTCGACAAAGGTAAGACAAACAGGCATAAAAGCCTTCGTCAGGCGTGGACGGAATCCGTCAAAGCTTCCTACATTATTATATCTGTGACATTATTCGGATAATATATCGATATTTCTGCCATATAATGCTTCATAGGACACGAATTGAAGAAGCTATATTTTTATTGGCGACAATGATGCTACCATCGTTGTTCCAAGTTGCAAAAAGCAAAATTAGGGGATGTTAAGATCCACTCTTAAGGGTTTGACACCATAGCATTAATATCTTCAGGGCGGTCTGGCATTACAGAGTGGAGTGACTAAAATGATAACAACTTAAAACAAAAGCAAGCAACGCAACAAAAACTAAAATTAGAATTTGTTAGGCTCTTAATGGTACAAAGAGAGCTAGTGCATTTTTAAAACGATGACGCTCTTCAATGGCGGCGATAAGTCCGGGAAGGCGGTTCCAATCCTGTGATGTGTGGGATATAAAACTGTAGGAACAGGTATTAGTGCGGCAAGAAAAAATACCAACTTTGTGAGAGCAGTAAAAGCGGGCAGAACGATAGGACACATTAGAGAGTAGTTCATTCCGCAGGTGGGTGTTATGGAAGTATACTTTTGTGAGAAAGGAAGAAGCGAGAATTATAGCGGCGAGAGGAAAGTGACGGTAGACTTAAGGTTTGTTTCATGGTGGAGATACTGGCAGTCCGATTGTAGTTCTGAAGAATGAATCGAGTAGAATTATTATGAACAAGTTCGAGTGAGTTACCCTAGCATAGCTCGGGTCCCATACTTAGGAGGCACACTCAAGTTTTGTGCAGACTAATGTTTTGTAAAGGAGCAATTTTAGGGATACTGGGACAGAAGAAATATTACGTCTCAGATATCCGAGCATTCGATCCGCTTTAGATATTGCATAGTTAGTATGAAGGGACCACGTAAGGTCTGACGTATTATGCACAGCAAAATAGCGGTAAGATGTTACCGACTCAAGAATAGTGTTATTAAGAAGGTGAGCAGCTGGACCAGAGTCTATACTAGATACGCGCAAGACTTTACATTTATTGATATTAAGTGACACGAGCGAGTGACTGCACCAATCCAAAATAGCGTTAAGAACAGTTTGTAACGTAGCATCCTGATGACTAGTAATTTCTCTGAGCACAAAACAGTCATTTGACAATAGATGCATGTTAGAAGTAACGTTCTGGGGTAAGTCCTTAATGTAGATTGAGAAAAGAAGGGGACCCAAAACCGAGCCTTGAGGCACTGCATAGTTTACCGCGCTAGATGATTAATTACGATCGTTACAAGATACAAAGTGAGAACGATAATATATATATATATATATATATATATATATATATATATATATATATATATATATATATATATATATATATATATATATATATATATATATATTAGCAGACATGGTAAAGTAAATGAGGGCTCGTTTGACAAACTTATGAAGGGAGCCAACAGTCATCGAAACTAAGGTGCATAGGGGCATGTTTAGCCTTTTTAATGTTCTGATCAGTGGGATAATAATACATTAATCTATCGCTTAAATATAATTATTTATAAAGCAGCAGAAAAACAACCATGCCCCCGATGGGATCCGAACCCACGACCTCCGAATATCGCGTCCGGTGCTCTACCAACTGAGCTACGGCGACGGCGGTCCAATCTGCTGGTCTCGTGGGTATTTATGTTTATTGGGTGTAAGCGAACCTTGCGAGTGTTCACCAGTGCCTATGGACCTTGGTTTCCATGACTGTTGGCTCCCTTCATAAGTTTGTCGAACGAGCCCCTCATTTCCTTTACCTTGCCTGCTAATAGCTTAACGAGGGTGTTGGTTCTGGCAGTTTTAATGCCATAGGTAGCATAAGAGGGCTCTCGCAAAGTTTCCGCCCTCGCCGTTAGATGACGTTCCACGTCACACTGGCGGTAATGCAGGACGTGCTACGTCCACCGCTATGGACGAGGGTGGCGCTGGTGAACTCTGAAAGTTCCCTTGAGCCCCGGCCAGCTAGTGCGCCTCCGCGCAACCGCTGGAACCTTCTCGGATCCCGGCCACTGTTTAAAGATGGGAAGGACTGAGCAGCGCTAACAGACAGGGCGGTAGAGAACACAAACACATCCACTGTACTTGTATTCTTCTATCCTGTGCTGTCTGTTACGACAGTTCAGTCGTTTCCATAAACATGCACCAAAAAGCCCTGCTAAGACCTCTTAACTCCATTTGGGCTGGTCGGGCTCGAAAACGCTGACCCTGCTGACCGCCACCACTCCCATGCGGTGAGCTTTGAAGCGCGGTGAACTCTGTATCTGTCGGTCTGCAAGCCGTGCGAAATTCTAGCCTCCGTCAGCCAAAGTGCTGGCCTTCACTGGGCTATCCCTCTGGAGAAACCAAGCGGCGGGATATGCCAGTATCGTAATATAGTGATTATATGTATGAATCGATCTTCCCGACTGCCACTTCGGCAAATTTGCCCTCGCTTGCAGTGAGCGACCAAGTCTACCCCGCGACGATGCACTAGCAGGCCTGATGACTGAATCCGCGGCTTCATCAAGAACGGTATCCCTGGCTATGCACTAGAGCAGATATTCGCCGAACTCCGTGCACCTGGCTACACCATTGTGGACGCCCGGCTCATGGGCGACTATGTATTCGCACTCGTGACCTCTGAAGGACGTTAAATGCGCTTACCGTGCGCAACACAGCGGTCCCGTCCTTTCTGGCCTGTCCGTCAAATATATGCCACAGGCAACTCCGTGGGTCATCATGGCGATGCTTATCCAACCCTCAATGCTTGCGTTTGTCCCAAATTTGGCGTCGCTAATCCGCCTGCCTCCCACACTTGCGCTCCTTACTGCCTGAAATGTCACGGACTCCACCTAACTATGGATCGCAATTTTGCCCGCCGCTTCATTCATTTGTCCAAAGCGACAACCTGAAGGGGCGGAACGCAGTTCTGAACCAAAGTACTCCTCGGACATCTGCTGCAGTCGGCCGTGCGCACGCGTACCGCGTCCCAGGACTATCAGCCACTCCTCGGTCTCTTCAGGCCAGCCGGGTGGCTAACGCTCACGCTCTCGGTCATCGTCGTGCCCCTACATTAAAATTTCTGCTTGGACGAGATGGTAGTTCATCTTCATGTAAAGCTGTTTATAGCGCCAAGACAACGATAAGAGACGAAACCTACACAGGCGTTTTCGAGTTTGTGTTTCGTCTCTCTTATCCTTGGTTTTCCTAGCGCTATAAGCTCATCTACGTCTTGCGTCTCCTCACAGAAATTCTTCCGGGTGCTCATGACCGATCAAGTATTCTTGCCCTCAACATCTATAGCCACCTCTCCATATTCGGGAATATTTTGGCAGTATCTTCGTGCTGGCACTAAGTACGCCTGAGCAACGTCTCGTTATGTTGGGAGACATTAACGCCCATCACAACCATGGGGTTATGCCTATGTCAAACCTAAGGGCCTCCGCCTATAACAGGCACTCCAGGGATTTAGGCTCAGGATCTTTAACGGCCCTTCAGCCCCCATTCGCCTTGATAGTAGCGTTACTCACAAAACCTACAGATATCTGACATCGGTGAAATACTACACGCTGGCTGCGTGGACAAACATGGCAGAAACCATAGGTAGTGATCGGCGTGCTTTTCAAACAGCGAGGCATGACGTCAAGGCGCACTGTAAGCGGCTATTGCTGTCGCACACTGCAAAGTAACCCGGGGAAACCCTCAGTGCGTAGCCAACAAAATTCAATTTCTCGTTCTACAACCCACTTCC
This sequence comes from Amblyomma americanum, assembly GCF_052857255.1. Lineage (NCBI taxonomy): Eukaryota > Metazoa > Arthropoda > Arachnida > Ixodida > Ixodidae > Amblyomma > Amblyomma americanum. The sequence goes on along the minus strand of NC_135503.1, from coordinate 83,589,919 downwards.
GGACCCAAAGCAGCTCATATCCTAACAGAAGGCTCTTTTTTAACGAGGAAACTATTCCGCGAGTGCGCTTGCTACGTGTATTTAGCTGAAATCGAATGACGGTGCGTCCCATACTATGAGGACGCTCCTGGACACCTCCAACCAGGTACTACGCAAGGTTGCCCTGGTCACCGGCAGAGGACATGCGCTCACTAAATGTAGCAACTTTCGTTAAATTTAATGCAGGCCAGCATTCCCAGCCGCCTCACTTATGGGGCTTCATATCTGTCCTGAACTCGCACTCAAATTGATCAGTTGGACTGCATTCTTCGAAAAGCATTTAAGTCAGCCCTAGGTACGCAGCTGGACTATCCCACGCTGCGGCGCTGGCTATGGGAGTCAGCACTTTTCAAGAGCTGTTGGAAGCACGCTGGGCAAAGCAAAACGAACGTCTTTCCTTCCCTCAAGCCGGGCGAGTCGCCCTCATACTCCTGGGCATACCCCTGTTGGTTGGTTCCCGGCCGCTACAATTTCTTTCTATTATTATTTTCAGCATCATCATCAGCCTGACTACACCCACTGCAGAGAAAAGGCCTCCCCCAAGTCTCCACAAATAACCCTTCCCTTTCCCACCAGCGCACACACTAAGCCTGCAAACTTTTTAATCACATCCGCCCACCTAACCTTCGGCCATAACCCGCTACGCTTGCCTTTTTTTGGAATCTACTCCTTTACCATCAATGACCAGCGATTACCTTGCCTTCAGATTACATGCCCTGTCCAAGCCCATTTATTCCAGTTAATGTTGACGACTAGGATATCATTAACCCGCGTTTGTTACCTCATCCACTCTGCCCGCCTCCGGTCTCATAACGTTACATCTATCATTTTTCTTTCCATGACCCGTTAGGTTGTCCTTAAATTAAACCTAAACTTTTTCGTTGGCCTCTAGGTTTCCGCCCCGTACGCGAGTACCGGGAAAATACAGCTGTTGTACACGTTTCTCTTGAGTGATATTGCTAAACTCCCATCCATGATCTTAGGGAACCCGCCATATGCTCGCCAGCCCATTCTTACCATTCTAGTTATTTCCCTCTCATGATCTGGGTCAGGTGTAATTACGTGCCCTAAGTAGACGTACTCCTTTACCACTTCCACCATCTCGCTACCCTTTGTGAACTGCTGTTCCCTTGCTAGACTGTTGAACATTATTTCGTTTGATACATGTTAATTTTTCCGCCTTCTGTTTTGCTCTGCCTGCCCAACTCATTGATCATGATTTTCAGTTCACCTCCTTAGTGACTCAGCAAGAAAAAGTAATCAGTGAATCGCAGATTATTTGTGCATTCTCCATTACCTTTTATCCTCAACTGTTCCCAATTCAGGCCTCGGAATACCTCTTGTAAACAGGCGGTGAATATCATTGGAGAGATCGAGTCTCCTTGCCTGTCGGCCTTGATTATTTGATTGCTGACTTTATGGAGGACTCCGGTAGCTCTGCAGATGCTATATATAACTTCCAGTAGTTTGAGATAAGGCTCTTCTACACCTTGATTCCGCAATGTCTTTATGAAATGCTTAGGTCTCCACTGAGCCAAATGTTTTCTCGTAATCAACGAAGGCTAAATATAGGGATTGGTTGTATTCCGCGCATTTCTCTGTCACTTGACTGATAGTGTGAATTTGAACTTTTGTGGAATATATTTTACGAAAGCCTGCCTGATGATTTCGTTGATTAAAGTCTAAGGTTTCTCTGACTCCATTACCGGTTACCTTGGTAAACACCTTATGGGCAACGGACAGTGAGCTGATCGGTCTCTAATTATTCAAGTCCAATTGGCATCTGCATTCTTATGCATTAAGATAATGTTGGAATTCTTCCAAGCTTATGGTATGGTTAAGGTCATAAGGAATATCGTATACAAGGTGGCTAGTATTCATAGCACAATCTCCCCTCCGTCCCTCGATGGATGTGCTTTTACCTGATCCTGACCAGCAGCGTTTCCTTTTTGTATTGCTCCTAAGGCTTTCTTTACTTTCTCGTTCGTTACTGGTGGGATGACGCACTGCTGTGCGCTACTGTCTCTCTGAAAAACGTTCTTATTACATTGCCTACTGTAGATATTTGTGTAGAACCCTTCGGCTACTTAACTATCTTTTCCAGATTGCCAATGGTATTACCCTCCTTGTCTCTTAACGCATATATCTGGTTTTTACCTATGCCCAGATTCCTCTTCACCGCTTTTAGGCTGCCTACTTTCTTTAGAGCGTGCTCGGTTCCCTCTATAATAAACTTCCTTAAGTCGCCTACCTTGTGCTTCTTTTTAACTACGATAGCTCTGCTAGTTCTATCCTGCCAGTAAGAATAGACGCCCTCATGATTTTCGCGTTTATAAATCAGATCTTTCGTCTCTTGATACAGCACACCGTTATCCTCTCAAACCGTCCTACCACCTACTTCTACTGCTCACTCCGTAATGATAGCTGTCAGATTATCGTTCACTGTATGAAGAATAAAACTGACTTCCTCGGTTAAAGCTCAATATCTGTTCTGCAGCGATATTCAGAATTCCTTTATTTCCCTCTTACCGCCAACTCGTTAGCGGGCTCCCTCTTCACTAGCTTCTTCTGTTCCCTCTACAAGTCTAAGCTAATTAGAGACGTTACCTTTCTGTGGTCGCTACCATGCACCTCTCCGAGGACATCCACATCCTGAACGGTACCAGGTTGAGTGCATAGTATGAAATACTTTTCGTTTTTAGGCTCACCATTGGGGTTCTTCCAGGTCAACTTCCTGTTCTCTCATTTGTGGAAAAAGTATTCATGATCCGGAAATCATTTTTGTCCGCGAACTCTGATAATAATTCCGCCCTGCTATTCCTAGAACATATCCCATAGTCGCCTACCGCCTAGTCGGTAGCCTGCGCATTGACGTCACCCATCATTAGATTGTACTGTGATTTTACTTTGTCCATTGCCGATTACACGTTTTTATTGAAGCTTTAAACGGTCTGATATTCATGGCTGGATGTAGGCGCGTACGCCTGCACCACCTTCAGCTTGTACCTCCTATTGAGCCTAATTACGATAGCTGCCACCCTCTCGTTTACGCAATAGATCTCCTCTGCGTTCCCTGCGATATCCTGATTGCTGAGGAAACCCACACCTAGTTCTCGTCTGTCAGCTAATTCGCGATAGCACAATACGTGCCCGTCTTTCAGTACTGTATGCGCCTCACCTGTCCTCCTAACTTCACTAAGCCCTATGAGATCCCATTTATTACCCACTGGTTCATCAAAGAGCACTGCTAGTCTAGCCTCACTAGATAAGTTCTATCGCTAAAAATAGCCAGGTTCAGATTCCAATGGTGGCCTATCCGGAGCCAGAGATTCTCAGCACCCATCGCTGCGTGTCAGGTCTGACAGCCGCCTTGCTCAGTTGCGACGCAGCCGTGGGGGACTGAGGGCCGAGGGTTAGTTGGTTTGTTCATAGAAGGTTGTGCCCAAGTTCTATCCCAGGGTGGCCAAATCCTGTTGTGAGGAGGGTGTGCGTGGTCGGCTCTGGTCACCAAGATTAGGCCGCATCCCCGGCGGAGTATTTTTTTCAAACCCGGTAGATAAATACGCCACACCGGGATTCTAATCCCGGTTCTCTCCACGTCATCGCTGCGTCTTTAACGTGAAAGTATTTTATGCTTAAAAGATTGACGACAATGGAAGATATTTTGGCAGGAGCAGAAAACAAAGAACGAATAAAAACTAATAATAAGCCTATGCGAATCAAAATGTGGTATATTATGAGAAGTTCGATAGACATGAGTGACAACTTTGGTCATGGACCTCTTCTGTAATAGGCGGCATTCTGTAATATTCGTTGACCTATATATATCGATGGAAAGTATGCAAAAGTATTTTTCAACAGTGTTTTTCTTAATAGGCATATATAAATTCTGTACATTACCATGAGCAGCACGAGTCACCGTCACTCCTAAGCATGCATTGTCACCCTGCGTTGGACACAACCGTATTCCGTGCCGGCCTCTCATTACCTATGTAGCAGTAAAGTATGTATGTATGTATGTATGTATGTATGTATGTATGTATGTATGTATGTATGTATGTATGTATGTATGTATGTATGTATGTATGTATGTATGTATGTATGTATGTATGTATGTATGTATGTATGTATGTATGTATGTATGTATGTATGTATGTATGTATGTATGTATGTATGTATGTATGCATGCATGCATGCATGTATGTATGTATGTATGTATGTATGTATGTATGTATGTATGTATGTATGTATGTATGTATGTATGTATGTATGTATGTATGTATGTATGTGTGTGTGTGTGTGCATGCATGCATGTATGTATGTATGTATGTATGTATGTATGTATGTATGTATGTATGTATGTATGTATGTATGTATGTATGTATGTATGTATGTATGTGTTTAACATCCCAAAGAAACTCAGGCTTTGAGGGACGGCGTACTGAAGGCCTCCGGAAATTTCGAACACCTGGGGTTCTTAAACGTACATACACTGACATTGCACAGTACACGGGCCTCTAGGATTTCGCCTCCATCAAAATTCGACCGCCGCGGCTGGGATCGAACCCGCGTGTTTCGGTCAGCGGTCGAGCGCCATAGCCAATGATCCACCGCGATAGCTGTATGTATGTATGTATGTATGTATGTATGTATGTATGTATGTATGTATGTATGTATGTATGTATGTATGTATGTATGTATGTATGTATGTATGTATGTATGTATGTATGTATGTATGTATGTATGTATGTATGTATGTATGTATGTATGTATGTATGTATGTATGTATGTATGTATGTATGTATATTTCTATGTATGTATGTGTGTATGTATGAATGTATGTAGGTTTGCATGAATATATGTATGTAGCTACATACTTGAGTTTGTACGTATGTACCTTTTAGTTCTTTCATTATGTGTGCGGTCACCGGTGGTGGCTAAGTGGCTGCAGTGTTCGGCTGCTGATCGTTCGGATTACTTGAAAACAACATTTTATCTAGTCTGTGTAATCTACAATGCGTTTTTTTATCAGCAACAATACGCATCGCTGTCTTCTTTGTGAATAAACGTATGAATCTCTGTTCAAATAAACTTAGATGGAGTCAGTTCCCGTCCTGTCATGCCTCTCTGAGTGCTCGTCTGAGATAAGGAGAGCGGAATTACTCTTCCCGAAACTAGGCATCACCAACTAGCCCCCCTACGTGTTTCATTATCTGAGTGTGCCCTCGATGCATCCTTATAAGATAGTTCATGTTTCTTGGCGATACCTAACGTTTGTTCTTGTGTTTTTTTTGTGGACCCGTCTGCAAAAAGTGGCCTGCTCATAGTTGGTCGCCAAAGAATGCTCTTCTATAAATCACCGGTTTAAGTCAACACAGCTCTTCAACTCTGCATTCAGCCTACGTGTAGCTCCTGCCTTTTTGCTGTCAATTCAGTGCCGAAACCTCGCCACTTGGGAGAATGTTCATATAATCGTCATTCACTTCATTATTCCCCACGCAATAAACCATTCAGCTATTCACCTCGCAGTATTTTGTGGAGGAGCTGATTGCAGTGCCAGCTTTGGTAATTTCTCTTCTTTTCGTGCTTTAATAACCATGTGGGTACACCAGTTCTTATTAATCAAGGCTATACAATTCTAAGGAAGTTATTACTTTGAGCGACGTTCACAGAGTGCAAAAGATTATGTTTGAGGAAAATTTGAGGAGATTTTGTAAATCACCACTGTCTTTTTTCTTCCAGACTACAGCAATCCGGTCATCATCACGGTATTGTTCACAGACTACCAGACCTGTTTTGTAGGCATACTACCTTTCGGAGATCAAGCAGAGCGTAAGAAACAACAGCGATGCATAATTGCCGTTTCTATCAAGTTTCCTGGAGTTGATTCAGAAAGAAGCTACCAAAATATGGTCGGCAGATATCGAAGTTCACAGGTGTTTGCTGGGTCGATGTAGGCTTTCGGGGCACAAGGTGGAGCTTCCATTCAAGAACAGATTCCGACCAACTTCACGCTACCAACCCAATTCCCCAAGTTGAAAGGCCCTTGAGACTTTCCTGTCTATTCAGTAATTTAAACAGTTATCGAGTGGCCAACGCATGATAGACACATTTGGGAATAATGAGGTGTGGCACTTTACCTCGTAAAGCATACAATAGTAGCTGATAACAGTTCGGTGCACAATCCAAAAGTAAATTATCGTCATGTTCGCAAAGCGTGAAGAATGCCTGGAACGAGAAAAAAGTTAGCGCTCACTTCTCTCACTAACCGCTCATCACATCTCAGCCGCCCAGCCTGCTCTGGCACCACGAGTCTTGTTTGGCTCGTGCTATGTACATCGGCAGTTCACCGTCTCAACCTCTGGCCAGCAAGGGAACGGGAGAGCATTCTCAAAGACGCGTCGCACTTCGCAGAATACTATTATTGCAGTAATGTTAGAGGTCCCGTCCGACGAAATATCTGATGGCTGCATGAAATTCCCAGTGGTTGACGGGTTGTGATGTCGCAATCACATCACGTCGCGTGGGCATTTCAAGCAGTCCACAACAGTTAGCCAGCAAACAAGTGATGATATCACTGCACAATACGCCATTGTTCGACAGGGTCTTAACGTCATCGCCCCACCACTACGTAGTGGCTCTGAAAGAGGACAAGCTATTATGCTGAAATGAAACATAATTTGACTGGACTCGAACCGCTACTCCTTGGGTCGTGAGCGGCACGCGCTACCTCTAGATCATTGAGGAAAGTTCGTTCAGTGTGGCAGTTCGGACTTTTTATGCGACTACCAAATACCGCAGAACAACTCTATAGGATTACATCCTTAGAGCTACATAGACATCCTTAGAGCTACATAGAATACTTCAGAAATTATTTTACACAAATTCTTGCAGCTGGCGCTTTCTTAATAATTAAATTATTTTTCAGGACTTCTAACATAATTTAGCCTTGTTTTTTTTTCTTTTCAGAGTGCATGCTTTGGGTTGAAGTAGAATACTTGGAAAGAATTCCTCAGCGATGCAACGATGCGTTCAAAGATTCGTGCGGCTCTGGATTTCTTCTTTACAGCAAAAAACTCTGCCATTTTTAACGCGGCACTGATCGAAACAAGAGCAAAAACTTCAAGATTATGCCGGCGGGAAACTCTACAATTAGTTCAAAGGAATCTTTACGCAACGAAGGATTTAACAAACGCCTGTTAAGCAGTGTGTGCCTTTCGCGCTGTGTGAATTTATGTACGAGCGTTCCAGCCGCATATATATTGTTCTTTGATAATACTCCGGAATGTTATGTTTTCTTCCCGTCAAGTGTTTGTCAGTTCATCTCCACGGGTTGTTGCAAAGCTACTGATTGCAAGATTTGAAAGAAATGCTTCAGAGTGGACATTCCTTGGCTGCTTACTATCGGCTAGTTGGTTTCCTTCTTTGTTGGTAAAATAGACAACGACTGCAGCTAATGATTGTTTGGCGATTTTTAATCCAAACATATGCTCTCATTTGCCAGCAAAATCAGTGAAAAATTCTATACCTGTATATTCTGCCAACGTTTGAAGCAGAAGGATTCCCAAAAAACGTGAAGAGAAAGGAAAGTACTAGGCATCAAATATCAGGTTAGCGTGATATCAGCACAGTAGCCCACACAGGTAAACATTTGGTCGAATTGGTAGCTGGTCCATGCGCAATGTTATGCCACGTCAAGGCTATGCGTATTGTCTGTATGCATTCCTCGGCTCATGATCTGATAATCCTAATTAGGAGTTTTTTGTAATAAGGGCACATGGGCAAAGAAGCGCAGCGGCACAAGCTAATTTATGGTCTTCACAAGGAGGGAAAAAACAGCCATTCTTTCTTTCTCTTCTTTCTTTCTTTATTTTTTTCTTAGACATTTGTTTAAGAAAGGGCAGAGACTAAAGGCTTGGTATCGCCTGACGAGGCCTCAGCTCCCTTTGCATTACAAAGAGGCAGAAATTATATATATATATACAACAGTTCGGCTGGGCGGCACACAGACGATATCATTGGTCAAAACACAAAGGCATACAATGCATACTACAAGAAACACAAAGATAGATACATCTGTAAAAGGAAAGGGCACTCAACGAAAAGTTGCACTATAAATGTAAAATGGGTACAGCATAAAAATTGTAAGAATCATGAAAAATATGCAACATAATACACTAAATCAAATTTTTCCTCATTTTTTCCCGTTCCTCTTCCCCTTCAAGCAAAGAAGGAAAATATGTCCATGAACAAATATCCGCACATATACGAATAGTACAGGCATCGCAACTAAGAAAAGTGGGAGATGGCAAAGGGAACGTGATTAATTGCAAAAGAGACAAAACATCTATACACTACACTTCAACGGAAAAGATATTAGTGAGAAGAGTAGACAACATCACTGAACAAAAGAGCTCTCTTAGAATTCTTTTTGAAGCCAGGGAACGGTTTATTGTAATTAACGAGAATGTCTCTTCTATTGAGCATCTTGGTAACCTGAAAGGGTAGTGTTGCCGGCCATAGTTTGTTCTAACTATTGACATTCTTATTTTCGGATCTCTGATGTCGTACGTTTCGCCCCGATAAAGCCCTGCTAGAAGCATGGATTCTAGCATCTCGTCCCGAAAACGCCCTGCTAGAAGAAACGGTAGACCAAAAGTGGAGAATACATGCCGCCCTTGCGAAGCCGAGCACCAAGCCAAGGGAAAGCTTTCACCTATGGGAAAAGCGGTGGATATCCGGTGGAAGTGTGTACCGAACCCTGCACGTCCCACTTACGGGGATGATGCCAAAACCACGAGGCCACACTTACAGACCTTTTTCCTTAAGCACGGCATTTATTTTAGCGAAATAATGTTCTATGACCGCACGGCCTTTGTCAAACGTTTAGAGCCCAAGTGGTTTGGTTTGGCCCCATGCTGTGTCGCTAGTTAAGCATCGCCGACATTTCCAAACTCACGAAGGCGAGGTACACAATGGCCCTCAGGGTTTGGTCTTGGTTAGTTTGTTCATCGCTTTCAACAGCTTAATCCAGCGCGAAGGAAAGCGGACACCAAGAAACACGCACCGCCCGAGCTTTGTTGCGTGTTTTCCCGTGTCCTCGTGCCTTCGCTCCGGATTAACCTTTTCGTATGGTCGTGACCCCACAGAAAGTTACGGATTCCGTGAATGCTTCAAGATCCCCTCTGGAAGGCTTAAACACAGAGTTTGGCTGTTTCCTTGTGACAAAGGCTGTACATGAACTGCATGTGCATGGATGTGCTTTTACCTGATCCTGACCAGCAGCGTTTCCTTTTTGTATTGCTCCTAAGGCTTTCTTTACTTTCTCGTTCGTTACTGGTGGGATGACGCACTGCTGTGCGCTACTGTCTCTCTGAAAAACGTTCTTATTACATTGCCTACTGTAGATATTTGTGTAGAACCCTTCGGCTACTTAACTATCTTTTCCAGATTGCCAATGGTATTACCCTCCTTGTCTCTTAACGCATATATCTGGTTTTTACCTATGCCCAGATTCCTCTTCACCGCTTTTAGGCTGCCTACTTTCTTTAGAGCGTGCTCGGTTCCCTCTATAATAAACTTCCTTAAGTCGCCTACCTTGTGCTTCTTTTTAACTACGATAGCTCTGCTAGTTCTATCCTGCCAGTAAGAATAGACGCCCTCATGATTTTCGCGTTTATAAATCAGATCTTTCGTCTCTTGATACAGCACACCGTTATCCTCTCAAACCGTCCTACCACCTACTTCTACTGCTCACTCCGTAATGATAGCTGTCAGATTATCGTTCACTGTATGAAGAATAAAACTGACTTCCTCGGTTAAAGCTCAATATCTGTTCTGCAGCGATATTCAGAATTCCTTTATTTCCCTCTTACCGCCAACTCGTTAGCGGGCTCCCTCTTCACTAGCTTCTTCTGTTCCCTCTACAAGTCTAAGCTAATTAGAGACGTTACCTTTCTGTGGTCGCTACCATGCACCTCTCCGAGGACATCCACATCCTGAACGGTACCAGGTTGAGTGCATAGTATGAAATACTTTTCGTTTTTAGGCTCACCATTGGGGTTCTTCCAGGTCAACTTCCTGTTCTCTCATTTGTGGAAAAAGTATTCATGATCCGGAAATCATTTTTGTCCGCGAACTCTGATAATAATTCCGCCCTGCTATTCCTAGAACATATCCCATAGTCGCCTACCGCCTAGTCGGTAGCCTGCGCATTGACGTCACCCATCATTAGATTGTACTGTGATTTTACTTTGTCCATTGCCGATTACACGTTTTTATTGAAGCTTTAAACGGTCTGATATTCATGGCTGGATGTAGGCGCGTACGCCTGCACCACCTTCAGCTTGTACCTCCTATTGAGCCTAATTACGATAGCTGCCACCCTCTCGTTTACGCAATAGATCTCCTCTGCGTTCCCTGCGATATCCTGATTGCTGAGGAAACCCACACCTAGTTCTCGTCTGTCAGCTAATTCGCGATAGCACAATACGTGCCCGTCTTTCAGTACTGTATGCGCCTCACCTGTCCTCCTAACTTCACTAAGCCCTATGAGATCCCATTTATTACCCACTGGTTCATCAAAGAGCACTGCTAGTCTAGCCTCACTAGATAAGTTCTATCGCTAAAAATAGCCAGGTTCAGATTCCAATGGTGGCCTATCCGGAGCCAGAGATTCTCAGCACCCATCGCTGCGTGTCAGGTCTGACAGCCGCCTTGCTCAGTTGCGACGCAGCCGTGGGGGACTGAGGGCCGAGGGTTAGTTGGTTTGTTCATAGAAGGTTGTGCCCAAGTTCTATCCCAGGGTGGCCAAATCCTGTTGTGAGGAGGGTGTGCGTGGTCGGCTCTGGTCACCAAGATTAGGCCGCATCCCCGGCGGAGTATTTTTTTCAAACCCGGTAGATAAATACGCCACACCGGGATTCTAATCCCGGTTCTCTCCACGTCATCGCTGCGTCTTTAACGTGAAAGTATTTTATGCTTAAAAGATTGACGACAATGGAAGATATTTTGGCAGGAGCAGAAAACAAAGAACGAATAAAAACTAATAATAAGCCTATGCGAATCAAAATGTGGTATATTATGAGAAGTTCGATAGACATGAGTGACAACTTTGGTCATGGACCTCTTCTGTAATAGGCGGCATTCTGTAATATTCGTTGACCTATATATATCGATGGAAAGTATGCAAAAGTATTTTTCAACAGTGTTTTTCTTAATAGGCATATATAAATTCTGTACATTACCATGAGCAGCACGAGTCACCGTCACTCCTAAGCATGCATTGTCACCCTGCGTTGGACACAACCGTATTCCGTGCCGGCCTCTCATTACCTATGTAGCAGTAAAGTATGTATGTATGTATGTATGTATGTATGTATGTATGTATGTATGTATGTATGTATGTATGTATGTATGTATGTATGTATGTATGTATGTATGTATGTATGTATGTATGTATGTATGTATGTATGTATGTATGTATGTATGTATGTATGTATGTATGTATGTATGTATGTATGTATGTATGCATGCATGCATGCATGTATGTATGTATGTATGTATGTATGTATGTATGTATGTATGTATGTATGTATGTATGTATGTATGTATGTATGTATGTATGTGTGTGTGTGTGTGCATGCATGCATGTATGTATGTATGTATGTATGTATGTATGTATGTATGTATGTATGTATGTATGTATGTATGTATGTATGTATGTATGTATGTATGTGTTTAACATCCCAAAGAAACTCAGGCTTTGAGGGACGGCGTACTGAAGGCCTCCGGAAATTTCGAACACCTGGGGTTCTTAAACGTACATACACTGACATTGCACAGTACACGGGCCTCTAGGATTTCGCCTCCATCAAAATTCGACCGCCGCGGCTGGGATCGAACCCGCGTGTTTCGGTCAGCGGTCGAGCGCCATAGCCAATGATCCACCGCGATAGCTGTATGTATGTATGTATGTATGTATGTATGTATGTATGTATGTATGTATGTATGTATGTATGTATGTATGTATGTATGTATGTATGTATGTATGTATGTATGTATGTATGTATGTATGTATGTATGTATGTATGTATGTATGTATGTATGTATGTATGTATGTATGTATGTATGTATGTATGTATATTTCTATGTATGTATGTGTGTATGTATGAATGTATGTAGGTTTGCATGAATATATGTATGTAGCTACATACTTGAGTTTGTACGTATGTACCTTTTAGTTCTTTCATTATGTGTGCGGTCACCGGTGGTGGCTAAGTGGCTGCAGTGTTCGGCTGCTGATCGTTCGGATTACTTGAAAACAACATTTTATCTAGTCTGTGTAATCTACAATGCGTTTTTTTATCAGCAACAATACGCATCGCTGTCTTCTTTGTGAATAAACGTATGAATCTCTGTTCAAATAAACTTAGATGGAGTCAGTTCCCGTCCTGTCATGCCTCTCTGAGTGCTCGTCTGAGATAAGGAGAGCGGAATTACTCTTCCCGAAACTAGGCATCACCAACTAGCCCCCCTACGTGTTTCATTATCTGAGTGTGCCCTCGATGCATCCTTATAAGATAGTTCATGTTTCTTGGCGATACCTAACGTTTGTTCTTGTGTTTTTTTTGTGGACCCGTCTGCAAAAAGTGGCCTGCTCATAGTTGGTCGCCAAAGAATGCTCTTCTATAAATCACCGGTTTAAGTCAACACAGCTCTTCAACTCTGCATTCAGCCTACGTGTAGCTCCTGCCTTTTTGCTGTCAATTCAGTGCCGAAACCTCGCCACTTGGGAGAATGTTCATATAATCGTCATTCACTTCATTATTCCCCACGCAATAAACCATTCAGCTATTCACCTCGCAGTATTTTGTGGAGGAGCTGATTGCAGTGCCAGCTTTGGTAATTTCTCTTCTTTTCGTGCTTTAATAACCATGTGGGTACACCAGTTCTTATTAATCAAGGCTATACAATTCTAAGGAAGTTATTACTTTGAGCGACGTTCACAGAGTGCAAAAGATTATGTTTGAGGAAAATTTGAGGAGATTTTGTAAATCACCACTGTCTTTTTTCTTCCAGACTACAGCAATCCGGTCATCATCACGGTATTGTTCACAGACTACCAGACCTGTTTTGTAGGCATACTACCTTTCGGAGATCAAGCAGAGCGTAAGAAACAACAGCGATGCATAATTGCCGTTTCTATCAAGTTTCCTGGAGTTGATTCAGAAAGAAGCTACCAAAATATGGTCGGCAGATATCGAAGTTCACAGGTGTTTGCTGGGTCGATGTAGGCTTTCGGGGCACAAGGTGGAGCTTCCATTCAAGAACAGATTCCGACCAACTTCACGCTACCAACCCAATTCCCCAAGTTGAAAGGCCCTTGAGACTTTCCTGTCTATTCAGTAATTTAAACAGTTATCGAGTGGCCAACGCATGATAGACACATTTGGGAATAATGAGGTGTGGCACTTTACCTCGTAAAGCATACAATAGTAGCTGATAACAGTTCGGTGCACAATCCAAAAGTAAATTATCGTCATGTTCGCAAAGCGTGAAGAATGCCTGGAACGAGAAAAAAGTTAGCGCTCACTTCTCTCACTAACCGCTCATCACATCTCAGCCGCCCAGCCTGCTCTGGCACCACGAGTCTTGTTTGGCTCGTGCTATGTACATCGGCAGTTCACCGTCTCAACCTCTGGCCAGCAAGGGAACGGGAGAGCATTCTCAAAGACGCGTCGCACTTCGCAGAATACTATTATTGCAGTAATGTTAGAGGTCCCGTCCGACGAAATATCTGATGGCTGCATGAAATTCCCAGTGGTTGACGGGTTGTGATGTCGCAATCACATCACGTCGCGTGGGCATTTCAAGCAGTCCACAACAGTTAGCCAGCAAACAAGTGATGATATCACTGCACAATACGCCATTGTTCGACAGGGTCTTAACGTCATCGCCCCACCACTACGTAGTGGCTCTGAAAGAGGACAAGCTATTATGCTGAAATGAAACATAATTTGACTGGACTCGAACCGCTACTCCTTGGGTCGTGAGCGGCACGCGCTACCTCTAGATCATTGAGGAAAGTTCGTTCAGTGTGGCAGTTCGGACTTTTTATGCGACTACCAAATACCGCAGAACAACTCTATAGGATTACATCCTTAGAGCTACATAGACATCCTTAGAGCTACATAGAATACTTCAGAAATTATTTTACACAAATTCTTGCAGCTGGCGCTTTCTTAATAATTAAATTATTTTTCAGGACTTCTAACATAATTTAGCCTTGTTTTTTTTTCTTTTCAGAGTGCATGCTTTGGGTTGAAGTAGAATACTTGGAAAGAATTCCTCAGCGATGCAACGATGCGTTCAAAGATTCGTGCGGCTCTGGATTTCTTCTTTACAGCAAAAAACTCTGCCATTTTTAACGCGGCACTGATCGAAACAAGAGCAAAAACTTCAAGATTATGCCGGCGGGAAACTCTACAATTAGTTCAAAGGAATCTTTACGCAACGAAGGATTTAACAAACGCCTGTTAAGCAGTGTGTGCCTTTCGCGCTGTGTGAATTTATGTACGAGCGTTCCAGCCGCATATATATTGTTCTTTGATAATACTCCGGAATGTTATGTTTTCTTCCCGTCAAGTGTTTGTCAGTTCATCTCCACGGGTTGTTGCAAAGCTACTGATTGCAAGATTTGAAAGAAATGCTTCAGAGTGGACATTCCTTGGCTGCTTACTATCGGCTAGTTGGTTTCCTTCTTTGTTGGTAAAATAGACAACGACTGCAGCTAATGATTGTTTGGCGATTTTTAATCCAAACATATGCTCTCATTTGCCAGCAAAATCAGTGAAAAATTCTATACCTGTATATTCTGCCAACGTTTGAAGCAGAAGGATTCCCAAAAAACGTGAAGAGAAAGGAAAGTACTAGGCATCAAATATCAGGTTAGCGTGATATCAGCACAGTAGCCCACACAGGTAAACATTTGGTCGAATTGGTAGCTGGTCCATGCGCAATGTTATGCCACGTCAAGGCTATGCGTATTGTCTGTATGCATTCCTCGGCTCATGATCTGATAATCCTAATTAGGAGTTTTTTGTAATAAGGGCACATGGGCAAAGAAGCGCAGCGGCACAAGCTAATTTATGGTCTTCACAAGGAGGGAAAAAACAGCCATTCTTTCTTTCTCTTCTTTCTTTCTTTATTTTTTTCTTAGACATTTGTTTAAGAAAGGGCAGAGACTAAAGGCTTGGTATCGCCTGACGAGGCCTCAGCTCCCTTTGCATTACAAAGAGGCAGAAATTATATATATATATACAACAGTTCGGCTGGGCGGCACACAGACGATATCATTGGTCAAAACACAAAGGCATACAATGCATACTACAAGAAACACAAAGATAGATACATCTGTAAAAGGAAAGGGCACTCAACGAAAAGTTGCACTATAAATGTAAAATGGGTACAGCATAAAAATTGTAAGAATCATGAAAAATATGCAACATAATACACTAAATCAAATTTTTCCTCATTTTTTCCCGTTCCTCTTCCCCTTCAAGCAAAGAAGGAAAATATGTCCATGAACAAATATCCGCACATATACGAATAGTACAGGCATCGCAACTAAGAAAAGTGGGAGATGGCAAAGGGAACGTGATTAATTGCAAAAGAGACAAAACATCTATACACTACACTTCAACGGAAAAGATATTAGTGAGAAGAGTAGACAACATCACTGAACAAAAGAGCTCTCTTAGAATTCTTTTTGAAGCCAGGGAACGGTTTATTGTAATTAACGAGAATGTCTCTTCTATTGAGCATCTTGGTAACCTGAAAGGGTAGTGTTGCCGGCCATAGTTTGTTCTAACTATTGACATTCTTATTTTCGGATCTCTGATGTCGTACGTTTCGCCCCGATAAAGCCCTGCTAGAAGCATGGATTCTAGCATCTCGTCCCGAAAACGCCCTGCTAGAAGAAACGGTAGACCAAAAGTGGAGAATACATGCCGCCCTTGCGAAGCCGAGCACCAAGCCAAGGGAAAGCTTTCACCTATGGGAAAAGCGGTGGATATCCGGTGGAAGTGTGTACCGAACCCTGCACGTCCCACTTACGGGGATGATGCCAAAACCACGAGGCCACACTTACAGACCTTTTTCCTTAAGCACGGCATTTATTTTAGCGAAATAATGTTCTATGACCGCACGGCCTTTGTCAAACGTTTAGAGCCCAAGTGGTTTGGTTTGGCCCCATGCTGTGTCGCTAGTTAAGCATCGCCGACATTTCCAAACTCACGAAGGCGAGGTACACAATGGCCCTCAGGGTTTGGTCTTGGTTAGTTTGTTCATCGCTTTCAACAGCTTAATCCAGCGCGAAGGAAAGCGGACACCAAGAAACACGCACCGCCCGAGCTTTGTTGCGTGTTTTCCCGTGTCCTCGTGCCTTCGCTCCGGATTAACCTTTTCGTATGGTCGTGACCCCACAGAAAGTTACGGATTCCGTGAATGCTTCAAGATCCCCTCTGGAAGGCTTAAACACAGAGTTTGGCTGTTTCCTTGTGACAAAGGCTGTACATGAACTGCATACAAATCCAATAGGAAGCTACATGGAAACCAGTTCCAAACAAGGGAAAAACCACGAGAACAAAAACAATGATAAAAACGTCAGCACAACTAAGTGCTCACTTTGTTTGAAGCCTGTCAGGGCATTCACTTCTCTGGGACGAACAATAAATCCTCCCAAGTTTGATATTGTACAAACAACAAAAGCCCAGTGACGGTAAATGAAGGGAATTTTCAGTACTCTGTGCTGACCAATGAGAGGGTGCATGCCTATTTATTCGTCAACATATTGCAGAGCAGTAAAGCATCTTACTCTATGAGACGTGGAATTACTGTCTTTCTTCAATGACTTCTGTAGAACACCACTGAAGAGTATTGCATCTCTACAGCTGATGAAGCAATGCTCAGAGGTGTCAGTAGCAGCACAAAGTAGCAATTTAGCAAAACCACAAAAATGCCTTTTTTGTTCCAGCCATGTTTAAAAAGGCAATATCTGTGTGTGTAGGTTCTGGATGAAACTCTTTTGAGAAACCGGCAAAGGAATTTACAATGGTACACAAATAGAGGGCTGACCATAGGAATCAAACCTTTTTAGGACGATTGCCGCGACACTAGAAACAAGAAAGCAAAAAAGGAGCCAGATAAAACAAACACACCAATAACCCCTATGAATTAATCCCCATATAAAAAGACGATTAAACACTAATGAAGGCACAATATGAGTCGAAAAACAATAATTAAATTGGCTTCCAAGAATGGCTACCCTGGGTAGGAAATGTCTCGAAAAAGCTCAGAACAGGAAAGAATGCATAGCACATAAATATGGACCATATGAATGCCGCCAGCGCTGACAGGCCGGGAAGGTTATCACGTCTCATAGATTAAAAAAAAAATAAAATCCCAGACTGAGTGCGCATTCTTTCGAAGCGGTGCTTAAAGATTTACCACAAGGAATAATTCGTACGGCACATTAAATTTTAGAGGCGAGGAGTTGGTTATAGGCAGTTATCAGACAAAATACAGAGAGATTATGGAGGGCAGACGCCTGGGCTTTGAGCTGCGCAGCTCGCACGCTTTCTTTCCTATAATGTGCACTGAATTATTGGCGTGTACTGGGAATCCAAGGTGCTTTGGTTCATGTATTTTGCGCGTTATTACTAATGACTAGGAGAATTAAGGCTACAGACTGGCCTCATTACGCACCCCGGCACATAAGGCCGGCCTACGTTTCACAGGAATAAGCTGAATGCAAAACCACAGCTTAGTGGTATCTCGCGACAACACATCAAGCGTGTTGGCCATGCTGTCGCTTCTTAGTTGTGCTGTTTCTGGCGGCGTCCGACGAAGGAAGCACTGGCTGGGTGTTGAGCACAATTCACAGGAAAAACAGATGATTTGAAAATAATCGTTTTTCAAAGCGGACAAGGAACAGGCAGCTGTCCTTAGCTGCGTCCCGCTGAATCACCTATCAATGATGAACAAGAGAGAAAAGTCAAATTTCCATCGATATTGAAGACAAGCGACGCCCTCCAGCGCCTGCCGCCTGCCGTTGTGCAATTAGGGGGAACCACATACTGATTTTCAGGAAGTTAGCAGCGCCAAGTGCTTTCGAAACATCTTAAACACGACAATGTCTTCCAGTACCTTCTGTTTCATAAATTTCAATTTAATTCGTGCCAGAAACAACTATATATACTTTATTGTCCAGTTAAATGCTGAAATAACCCGTTCTATATACATGCTATGCGCTTGAACCTGAAATCGACCGGTCAAACAACGAGCGAACAGGCATTACGCTATCTAAAACCAAAAATCTCTCAAACAAAAAAAAAACTCATCTCGTCCTATGATCTCTTGCACTCTTCTTCACAGGCTTCCATGGTTATGCCGCACTTTCCGAAGAACATAACAATAGGAAAACAGCAGTCATTTTGGTTCAAGTAAAGCTCTTCCGCTATTACATACAGGGTGTTTCACGTAATTACAACCAAGGAATTTAAAAAAAACTGGCCTGCTGTTCCTGGCTAGAAATAACGGCATATTGTTTCCTGTAGTGTGGCGCTCCTCTCAGTATTTTTTAAAATTGCACTTAGTGAATTAGCTAGGATTATTTATGGAAAATTTTTAATATTCACTTTAGGGACACCTGCGTTTCTTTAAGCTGTAGAGGGGGGAGGGGGTTGCGAAACAATTGATTTCGTTGTTGGTACCAATGTATTTACTCATGGTTCTTTTTTCCAGCATTTAAAGAAAACGTGCGAAATATGAACAAAAACCACGTTATTGCACTCTTTCGCTACCGTATTGTAGCACGCGTCCTGGGTGAACGAAGCGTACGCGCTCACCATCTCGAAGGACGCGCGCTGGCGAGATTGATTGAATGAATGAATGAACTTTATTCCCGTCATCATGGGGCCTCCCGGTCTGGGCGCAAGATTTAGGAGGGGGTGCCTCCCAGCCGGACCTCAGCACCGGAGACCGCGGAGAGAGTCTTGTAGTAAGCTGTCTCTGCCTGACGGATGAGGAGCCTTTGCTGATCCAGATCGCAGCATCCGATCAATTTTTTCTAGGTGGCAAGGTCTGGGATGCTTTGTGATTTAGCCCCAGGAGAATCCTGACACTCCCAATTTACGTAATTCTGCGAAGTCATTCTGTGGCATCTACTGCAGAGCTCAGGCTCCCCAGTGTCTTCAACGTGTAGTATAGTGTACGGAAAGAATGCGCCGACCTGAAGCCTCCTCATGGCCCTGCACTCTTTTGGAGTGAGGTACCTATACGGAAGTGAGAGTAGTCTCCTATCCTGGCTAGGTTATTCAGTTATTTCTTTTTACGTTACCAGAGGGCATTTTTTCCCACTTAGGTGCACTTCCAGATCAGCTAGCACGTATAATTCTCGAGCAAGGCTGTAAGCAGCCTCATTAACCAGAATTCCTTCATGAGCAGGAACCCATATGTGGGAGACCTCTCTGCTTGAGGGGTATCTTCTTAATGATTTGGTTTAAGCTCGGCCTAATTTGGCTTAAGAAATTTGGCCAGTATACCTAAGAACATGCACCCGGAGCATGATAAAGAAAGTAGAAGACCGAGCTCAAAAATATAATCAGCAATCTTGCCCAGGTACCGCCGGGGAACATTTTCTTATGTGACGCAGCCTGTGGGTTCAGTTGCGCCTCCGTCCTTGCCGACGTTGATGGGAATGGGGAGAACGTGACTGTAGCATCGATTAACACTAGGAATGCGTTAGTGGCAGAGGAGTTGGCTATTGCCCTAGCGTGCGTCGGTGCCAAAGCCAAGATCATCTTGTCTGATAATAAGGCAGCTCTTCAAACCATTTTTAAGGGGTGGACTCCAGTCTGGCGAGGTTGCTTCCGCACCGTGCCGGCTTCCAGAATGTGCGCGAAATTTTGTGACACTGCTCTACCTTTAAAAATGATGTCCTACAATATTCTTAGAACACAGAAGTCGCCCGCGCATGCATTCGATGAGAAACTCAAATGAGAAATACAGAGATTGATGCAAGAATACAATATGTGTCTACGTACGTAACACTTGACAGTTGTCAAAATGGACTCCGAAACACGCCACAATCTGGCAATACATTAACAAAATATTCCACACAGGGAGCGTTCAAATACAAGGCACGCTTTCGCTTATACTTCCACGTTTGCCTTACATAAGTATGGGACAGGTCTGTTTCCCTCAAGCTTTCGGTAGCACTTTTGATTCTCGTTCACACGCGACTGCAGCTGTTTTTTTTTTACTGTAGCTGGTTTTGATCTTCTTTCTCCTTCTAGTAAGGTTTTTATTTTGAACGTGCTTTCGGCACCGCTTCCTACTTGCAATCCTGTCCGGGTTTCTTCCCAGTCTTCGGATCCTTCTTTTCATGTCGCGAGGGCCTCTGTTGCGAACAAAAGAACGCCAATTCCCTCATCGTGGCTCCACTTTGCGTGTCTTCTTTCTTCATGAGCTGCTTTGATGTGTTTGTGCGTTCACCTCCAGTTCTTCGGTATGGCGTCCTTACTGGAAGGCGCTCGGCTTGCAGGCGATTCAACCTGAACTGTTGCAACCGTTTCCTTTTCGACACTAGCCTTGATGTCATAGTGACACTCGCTTTTCGAACGTGCATTACCAGCTCGGTCTTTTAGTTTTCCTTTTGCTTTCACTACAGTTTTCTCTCGTTTCCACCCCGCAGGGGGGCATCTGCTTCATGCATTTGTTGGTGAGTGGTGACACCACGGGTTCCTGAGCATCCGCAGGGACATCCCTACAGAGGGTGATGGTGAACAGTGCCTCACCACGGACTCGAGCACCCACGCTTAGCCGAGCGCGGCATCGCCGTGTACGGAAGAAAGGAGTTCCTGGTGGTTAAGCCTATGCTGAGTGTTCGAACCTTTAAGGCCCCTCGGCAGAGGCAACACACCACTTTGGCCCCAGCTTCCCGTAGATGGCAACTCCGGCTTGACCCGACTGAGGGAAATCGTCAGTCGGCTTTTCCTATCCTCCCCTTCGTCTTTCACCTTCCTATCGCTTTCTTACAACTCTCCTGTCTCCTCCTCTCTTCTTGGTTTTTCCTTTTCTTGCTGGCGGCTAGGGATAACCTTGTGTGGCTAACTAACCTGGGTTTCGTCATACTGTGTTATGGTTGAGGTGTACAGCTGGCGTTGACAGAAATTGCTTGCAAGTCCCTGTCCCGACCCCTTGCTGAACTCCATGGTGAGGAGCTGGCAACATGGCTGAACAACCCACCTATTCCATGGCTCGTGCCCCTTCACAAAATGATTACCCTCTCAAGAGAGAGAGGTGCGATGCAACCAAAGAATTCTTCCAGAAAACAAATAAAGTCTTTCTGAAATACCACGTGGCCCACCGTCATGAGCATGTAAAACCAGCAAGGAAAATATTTTTTTTTTAATTTTAAAGGACCACTTCATTCATTTGCATTTATTTCAGTCATGTACAATGGCTGAGGAGAAAGGAAAAAAAGCCGCGCACGCGGCTTGACAAAGCTCCCATCTCCCGTAGCGGCTTGGCACGGCGATGACAGGCAGCAGTAAAACAATAACAAGAGAATGCATGAAATAACAAATATGTACAATATCGTCATAAAAGATCACCAGAATAGTCTCGGTACTGTTACACACACGCAAATGATAGTTTAATCACAGCACATGGATACTTAGTTTATTTTACCGTTGGATATGATTCACTGTTTTGTAAGAACATATTTCTGACAGCCTTATATGAAACGGAAAGAATGGATTGATTAGTGAAAGCATTTTTATTAAGGAAAGATGGCAACACATACCTGAGTGTTTGAAAACCGTAATTTGTGCGTGGACAAGGTACATACCAATATTCGTAGTGTCTTGTGTTGTGAACAGCGGTATTTTCCCGTAGATTCGCAAGGTCAGAAAAAAATGTGCTGTCACTATGTACCTGAGATTTGTACTGCTGAATTACACGGTACTGATGAATAACCCTTGCATCCATAATGCGGTATTTTGCAAATAGAGCACTCGTATGTGCTAAGTATGTGGCACCCGCAATTGCTCTGACTGCATTTTTTTGTAATGTCAAAACCTTTTGAATATTAGTTTGCGTCGTTGTACCCCAAACCAAATGACAATATTTAACATGAGAGTTTTAACATGAGAGATATTTAACATGAGAGATATTTAACATGTTCATCCTTCTTCTCTTCCTTCTTCCTTTCTTTGGCTGTGTGCCGTTGCGCAGAAAAAAATTAGTTGCAAGAGCGAAGTACCGTGCTAGGTTCCTGGCATTCTGCATAAAGAAGAGAGTGACGCCCGCAGAAGTGAGTGCCATGTTTAGTGCTGTTTCGCCGTCGTGGGGGTATGTGAAACGCGTTTGCAAACTCTTAACGGCTGAACTGGGGAGACAAGTAAGGTTATACACCGACTGGCTACGCGCGGCATGTTTTGCGCACAACCCGGAATGGATTGCTTCATGAGAGTTTCATCGCCTAAGAAGTGAAGTAGCAAGGTTGACGGAAGGTTGGAAGCTTCAATAAAGACTACCAACTAGCCCAAGAACTAACTCTGTCAAAATATCCTCGTTCATAGTTGCGAACTGTCTGAAACAAGCCTTGGGCCCCACTTTCAAGGTGAACAAACTAGCAAGTGGAAACTAGTTCCTTGAGATCCTCGATAAAGTTAGTTTCGAAATTTTTCCAACATTCTGACATGTCTTGCCATTCATGTCTCTGTAACACCCCATAGGTCTCTAAAGACAGTCCGCGATGTCATCCCGCAAATTGATTTTCTTGATCTCTCCGAGGAGGACATGCTCGAAGGCATCGCCGATCAACATGTCAATAAAGTCCAAAGAATCCAAAGAAGCAAAAAGACAAAGGGATCCCAACGAAGCTGCGTGCACTTACATTCACTTGTTAAAAAATTCCTGCCTCCATTCAAGTGGGGTAACAAAGATTGCAGTGAGATCATAGATTCCCAACCCCAGACACTGTTTAAAATGGCAAACATTTGGACGTGGTTCCTTGAATTAACGAGGCCGTAAATAATGCGCAAAATGTGCTTCCAAAGAACACGCCTCTAAAAACCGCGAAGCAGCATACTGCTGCGCTAACAGTGAAGCTGAGCAGTCAGCCTACATATCAGAATGGCAAACAATTTTTATTAATCTGCACACAACCTTCGCAAATGAGGTGCGACGGGGCGATCCATCACACAGGCATCTGTCACCTGCCCAGACCTCACGTAGTGAGGCTGCAGCAGGGCCATCCTCGCCCCAGGTGGAAGTAGCTAACACTACTGCACTACCTCCAAACCAGGTCATGCTGCCTCTCGAGGCAGCGGGCCTCAAGACCTTTGCCCACGAGGCGAGGTCTCACAAAAAGACCCACGTACAGTCTGCACGATCGTACAGCGCCTCTGAGGAGGTGACGGACACGAGCCGGGGTAGCTCCGTGCCGTCGACGCCACAGGTACGGCGGAACTCCTTTAATGGAAAAAAAAAGTGGCAAACCCTGAATCAAGGGGCGAACCTAAACCTCGTTTCTAAACCAACACACATAAAAGAAGATGGCATTCATTATCATTACCATCATCAGCCTGAAAAAAACCCACTGCATGGCGAAGGCCTCTTCCATGTCTCTCCAATTACCGTGTCCTTTGTCAGCTGCGCCCACCCTATGCCTGTAAACTTCCGGATCTCATCCGCCGACCTAACCTTCTGCCGGCTCCTGCTACGCTTGCCTTCTCTTGGAATCCACTCCGCTGCCTTCGCATCACATGAATTGCCCAAGCCCATTTTTTCCTCTTCATTTCGACTATATTGTCAATAACAGGCGTTTGTTCCCTCACCCACTCTGCCCGCTTCCGGTCTCTTAACGTTACACCTATCATTTTTCTTTCCCTTGCTCTCTGCGTTGTCCTTAACTTAAGCTGAACCTTTTTCGTTACAGTCTACGTTTCTGCCCCGTAGGTGAGTACCAGTAAGATACAGCTGTTGTATACTTTTTTGTTGAAAGATATTTGTAAACTGCTATTCATGATCTGAGAAAACCGGCCATATGCGTCCCACATAATTTTATCCTTCCAGTTATTTCCCTCTCATTATCCGGATCAGCTGTCACTACCTGCGTTTACCACTTCCAGCACCTCGCTTCCATTTGTTAACCGCTGTTCCCTTGCTAGGTTGTTGAACATTACTTTGGTTTTCTGCAGGTTAATTTTTACACCCACCACTCTGCTCTGTTTGTCTAACTCATTGATTATGATTTCCAGTTCATCTCCTGAGTGACTCAGCAAGGCAACGTCATCAGGGAATCGCAGATTATTTAATTATTCTCCATTTTTTCTTATTCCCAACTGTTCCCAATTCAGGCCTCGGAATACCTCCTTTAAACAGGTGGTGAATAGCATTGGCAAGGTCGTGTCTAATTGCCTGACGCCCTTCCTTATTGGAATTTTATTGCTTGCTTTATGAAGAACTATGGTAGCTGTGCAGTGTATATATATATATATATATATATATATATATATATATATATATATATATATATATATATATATATATATATATATATATATATATATATATATATATATATCATTAAATTGACATAAGGCTCATCTACACCCCGATTCCGCATTGCCTGCATGACTGCTGAGGTTTCCACTCAGTAAATTGAATGCTTTTTCGTAATCAATGAAGGTTATGTATAGGGTTTGGTTTTATTCTGCGCATTCCTCTCTCACATCATTGATAGTGTGAATATGATCTATTGTGGAATATCCTTCTGGAAAGCCTGCTCTATCATTTGATTGATTCAAGTCTATGGCTGACCTGACTACCTTAGCGATTACCTTAGTAGACAATTTGTATGCAACGGACGGTAAGCTGATCGATCTGCAATTTTTCAAATCTCTGGCGTCTCCTTTCTTATGAATTAAGAATTGTTTGGTTGCATCGTACCGCTCTCTCTTGAGAGGGCGATCATTTTGTGAAGGGGCATGAGCAATGGAATAGGTGTGTTGTTCAGCTGTGGTGCAAGCCACCCACCATGGTGCCCAGCAAGGAGACGGGACAGGGACTTGCAAGCAAGTTCTGCCTGAGTTAAGGAAGTTTAATAAGGATATAATCGAGCATGCTCTAAAGAAAGAAGTTAGCCTGCAAGCAGTGAGGAGAAAACGGAAAAATCAGGTATATGCGTTACGAGACAAAGAGGGCAATTTCATTAGCAAAATGAATAACGTAGTTAAAGTAGCCGAAGAGTCCTACACAAAATTTTACAGTAGCAAACGTAACGTCAACATAAATATCAGGTAACAGCAGATAAGTTGAAAGACAGAGGCTGGAATTTGCTCGGAAAATTAGCTTCAATGTGTACGCAATGCATTTTGACCTCAGGTGCAGTGGTCGGTTGGAAGAAAAGAGACATTATCTTCAGCCACAGGACAGCTCATCTTAAGGACTCCAAAAGTTGCCGACCGATCAGCTTACTGTGCGTTGCGTACAATGCATTTAGTAAGTTCATAGCTAATAGACTCAGGACTACCTCAGACTTCAATCACTCAAATAATCAGGCAAGCTTTCGTGAAGAATACTCCACAATAGACTATATTCACACTATCAACCAGGTGATGTAAAAATGCGCAGAATATATCCAAACACGTATATTCTCCTAAGTTAAAAAAATAATGTCCCTCAGTCGACACCTCAGCCTTCATGCAGGCACTGCAGAATCAGGGTGTTGAAGACGCTTTCGTAAAAATGCTCGAAGATATCAATAAGTGCTGCACAGCTAGCATAGCTCTGCCTAAAATGAGCAGTATAATTCCAAGAAGCAAGAGTGTAAGGTAGGGAGACAGAATCTCGGCATTGCTATTCACCGCCTGCCCACAGAAGGCATTGGGAGGTCTGGATTGGGAACATTTGGGGATAAAAGCTATAGGAGAATACCTTAGTAATGTGTGATTCGATGACGACATTTCTTTGCTAATTCATTCAAGAGATGAACTACAAAACAATATCAATGAGTTAAACAGGCAGAGCAGTGCGGTGAGTCTAAAAATATTATGCAGAAAAGGTCAAAGTCAAGGTTTTTTGTTGCAGCCAAATACATGGCTGAGGAGGAGAAAAAAACCGCCATTGTGGCTTGACAAAGTTCCCAACCCCTATGTTGCTTCGGTTAGCAGTTAGGTGGCAAGTGGACAATGCACGACAACTACAATGGCGAGCATTCATAGCTCCTTATAATAAAAACTCTAATGCCATTCACAACGAATTACTTACTAAAATCTAAGAAATTAAGCTCTGATATTGACCAAACAGCGAACAATAAAATCATTTCACACAATACACTGAACAAGAATAGCAAAGTAATTTTCAACAGTCGCGCAAGGAAAGAGAAGTACACAATTGCTCGAAAGGTGCTAGAAGTGGTAAGGGAATACGTCTACTTAGGGCAGGTGGTGACCGCAGATCCGAATCAAGGTAGCTAAATAACTTGAAAAACACTAATGAGGTGGGGCACATTTCGCCGCTTATCTCAGATCATGAATGACATCTAACCAATATCCCCCAAGAGAAAAGTATGCAATAGCTGTATCTAACCGGGGTAAACAAAATTTCTGCCTCATTGGTGAATACCTATGAGGCATAAATTTTGTGGCTAATGAAACGTGTTCAACTAATTGAGGCAAGCGCCGCCAGCAAAAGAAAGGAAAATAATAGGTGTACAGCTGAGAGACAGGGAGAGGGCCGAGTTAGTCAGAGAACCAACGCTGGTTAGTGATATTGTTGTTGAAACCAGGAGGAAGAAATGGGCTTGAGCATGGCTTGTAATGCGAAGATAAGGAATAGTCCTTAAAAGCAACGGAATGAATTCCAACAGAATTCAAGCATAGCAGGAGCTCGCAGGAATTTATATGCGCGTAGAAATTAAGAAGTTCGCAATGAATAGGATGGCAACAGCTGGGACTGGACAAGGTTATTACATGCAGTTGGTGCTATAAGGGTAATGATGACTGCGTTGTTCCTTGTGGGTGTCATAGTCGGAGTCACGGTTCGCCTCTGTAGTTACTATCCAAAGTTGTATGATGGCCACTGAACAAAAGCACACACCGCATTCCAACATAGCTCGTTTGTCAAACAATGTAAATTAAATCCTCGAAAGTGTTGTAAAAAAATTAAATTAAATTCTTGCAAGCTATGTAAATAATTCAAATTAAATTCTCGTAAGGTTTGTAAACAATGTATAACTCGGGCAAACTTCTTCCGTCGCAAGAACAATATTGATTTTGCGGCGGAAAGCAGTGCTTACATGATACAGAGAGGGGACACGACGCTGAATATCCATGAGAATTTTTTGCACGCTCGTCGCTTATATACATATGATTCGTACAAGAAACGAAAGGGAAAATACACACATAAAAACACACAAGGTGTAAAAATGGTGGAACATTATGACGTCGCAAGCAGATAATGAACTTCACTCTCGCGAAGTGTCATTAAAGGTATGCTGAGGCATACATCGCTAATTTCACCAATGTTAATGGCTCCAATTTCTCGGGTCCGTTGATCCATGTATGACGAGATGACTTAGGTGTCTCTAAGCTGGGGAAAACATTCATGCTGCCTTGAGTGTGTTGCTAGTTCCCTGGTGATAACGCCCTTAAGAAATTTCTTGCGGTCTTTAAGCCGTTCGTTCAAATGGCGCCCTGTTTTACTGATGTAGGGAACCCCGTAACGGTGTTACTTCGTACACCACATTTTTTACACTATGCCACCGTGGTGGCATGGCGCTCGGCTGCTGACGAGAAAGACGCAGGTTCGATTCCGGCCGTGGCGGTTGTCAGTGCACGTTAATAAAACCCAAGTGGTCGAAATTTACTGAGCCCTTCACTATGGCGTTCTTCAAAGCCTTAGTAATTTTGGGATGTTAAATCCTTTCAAGCAAACATTTTTACACGTTTCACGTGCTTGTTCTGGTGCTTCTTCTGACACTGATATTTTTATGTTCGCTCAGCCTTGACCATGGCACACAGACTCCTTAATTTTACGCCTGCTCACCACCTATCTTCATGAGGTTGTGGGAGTGGAATTGCTGTGAATGTGTGAAATAAGAGCAAACGGCCTCCTTTCTTCTGGCCCTCTGTGAGAAGCGCAACAGTGATAGAAGAAGAAAAAAATGAGCGCCGAAAGAAGCACCAGAACAAGGATGTGAAATGCGTAAAAAAATATAGTCTATGAAATACCACTCTCATGCGGGTGCCTCAAAATTGGTCTAACATGCCGCTGTTTGAACGAACGGCTCCGAGGGCACAATAGATCCCTTAAGGGTGCCATTAGCACTGAACTAGCTACACTCCGTTTTATACATAGCAGGCAACGCTGCCAAAGCTAGCGCGCCTGTACGCGCAGGCTAAGTACGCGGCCAAAAAGTAGTTCGCCCTACAGCGAAAGTGAGCACAAGAATATTTAGTTGCTAGAGATCTTAAGTGCCGTGAATGGCAATTTCCTGGACTTCGCTTTACCTCTTGCCACATTTTCGTCCTTCAACTCATCCAGACTTCGAGAAGTAAGAATGCCTTTAGCGGTCCGATAGACGCCTGGTAAGGCGAATCACCTTTACTCCATCCGCGTCTAAAAAGTAATTCACACACAGTGAAAATTATAGCCGGAAGATCCGAGTACTGGGAGCATTACAGCTTCGACCGTAATATTCAGTGCCACCACTTCGTTTTATACCGTTCTTTGTTTTCATCCAAGCACTCACCGAGGCTTCCAGAAGGACGAAAGATACGTGGCGGAGTAGTATGGTTTCGCAGACGCACTACACCCGCAGCCTTTGCTGCTCCGTTGGCTTCTATGTATGAAACGGAGTGTAAACACTGCTGACCGCATGAATGTGCTCCCAAGATTAGCAACACCGTAGCCATTTCGTCATATATGAACCAGCGGACCCGGGAAATTGAAGAAGCCATCAACATTCGGCAAAAATGGAACCATACCTTCGATAGGATTTCGTGACAGCGAAATTGATTATCTACGTGAGACGTCATAATCCTACACGGCGTTTACACTTTGTGTGTGTTTTTTGTTCTTGTTTATCTTCGCTTTCCTTTTTTGTACAAACGGAATGTATATAACTAAATAGCGTGCAATAAAATCTTATTGTTAGCGTCATTTTCCCGGTCTTCTCTGTGTTGCGTAAGCTCTGTCTTTCACGAAAAAATTAGGCACCAACCGGACCAACTTTTCACCTTGTTTAGCCATATGGCTAGCCTTCTAGCCATATGGCTAGAAGAGACAGGAAAAGGGCATAGCGGTTCAGGGAATAAACGCGTGTTAATGACGTTCTAGTCGTCTTATCGACTTCAATTTAGGAGTACAAAAATATGTGATAGCTTACCTTTGGGAACAAAAACAGCACGCAATTTTTTCGCACTAGTGAAGAAACACATTGTGTCACGGATCTCTCCAGAGAACACTCAGACCGAGAGAATGGACTAGGCGACGGGTGTACCCACACAAACGCACATTTAATACACCCTAAGTGACAGACACACTAGAAGACAAAACTAACAAAACTAAGAAACACAAAGCACACAGACTATAAATACACACGACCCCGGCACACTGCTACCAGCGTCTATACTACTAGGGTTCTACTATTCGTGGTCGGCGTTCGTGCTCAAGGTTGGTTCGGTGCGGCTGCGGCGTTGTATAGATCCCGTAGCCGGCATCGAGGCGGCGTTCGGCGTGCTTGGGCTAGCGTTGCTGGCGGCGTCGGTGGCTGCGTCGTGCAAGCTCCCGGTCTAAGCGCCCGTGGAGGTGATGCCGGTGTTGTTGGCGTTGGGGCACCACCCGGATGGGTGGAAACAGCGCTGGAGACATCCCTGGCCGTAGCAGGTGGTAGCGTCCTCCGTTGACTCCCCGGAACGGGCTCAGGCACGGCAGGATGTCCACGATGCGATGTCGTAGAACGCGAGCTCACCGGAGCAGTAGCTGGCGTCGCTCTCTTCCAGCCAACGTGTCCCTGATCTGCCGAAGCCTCCGCTTCTCTGCTGCCCCCCCCCAAGTGCCTCGTTCTTACTCGCCCTTTTATAGCCTCGGTGTTAGTCCACGTAAGCCTTGTCGTCGTCGTCTTCTCTTCTCCACCAATCATCTCTCTCCACCTCACCGAATGCTTCTTCCTCTTCTTTATTCTTCGATTAATATACTTTGTCTTCTTCACACCTCTTTCCTTTAAAATTTAATTTAGGCTCCATAATATATGTGACAATAGCCCCCTCTCTCAAGAGTTTTTCCATAAAAACTGCTCACGTCACCCTCATCTCCAAGCCATCCAGCCAACCATCTTCTGTGGCGATTGTGAACCCAGCACACCCCACACCGCAGAGGTCCAGCACACACCAAACGCACAACACTAAGACAGCACACCAAATTGCGTTTTCAGAACACTAACACACACCACTGCCACTGTCCGTACAGAGTCCTTAATAAACATGTTCGTGTCCACAACACACTCTCTTGTATAATCACAGAACAACAACAACAACAATATAGATCCCAGAGATACCTAGAGCGGTTCAGTTGGTTCTACTTAAGAAGTCTGCTCTAACCTTGTTTTCTGTCTTCATTGAAATTGGAGTTTATTTGTACCTTATCCCACCCCCACAATGTCAATAGCCATTATTTGAGATGGTAGGTCAACGGCTGGCATCTTGCCCAGAGGTACGGGACCAACTCTTCCCTTCGGAACTGTGCGCTGGCACACATCACATGAGCGAACAAAGTGTTTAACGTCACTCTGAACACCCAGCCAAATGTACTCCTCAGTGATCCTAGACACCGTTTTTTGAACACCCTGACTTCCGGCTATAACGGCGTCATGTCCTAAGCGTAGCACGGTCTCTCGCATATCTCTTGTTAACACCAGCTGTTGGACACGCATCCCTGAACTAAATATGCATTCCCTGTGCAGTAGACCATTTACCGATTGATACTCGAACGACGACCGACTCTTCCTTCTTTTCACTCTTTCCCCGGCTCTTTCGAAGCAGGTCTTCAGGCTCGGGTCTTCTTTTTGCCTAATTGCAATTTCGCCCGGTGTTACGCTCAAGCACATCGCAACAGGAGCAGAGAGCGGACGCTGCGTTGCTCGGGCTGTCGCTTGAGCTCTTGTCTCCACTGCCGACGAGAAACTGACTGCATCCGTCAGAGCTGTCGCTGGCCTTTCCTCCTTTGGATGTTCTTCAACGTCGAGCATCCTCCACTCGGGATCGCGGTCTTCGACACCTCTTGCACCCGTTATGTTCTTCAGGATGAGATCGTAGATGGGTCGGTCTACGCATTTTACCACTACCTGCCCAGTATGATATGGCGTGGACACTACAATCCTTGCTTCAGGTAGGTACCTCACTACGCTATCTACAAGAGTGACAGCCGACGTTTCCCCTGTAAGATCCTCGTCCTCTACCAGGCTTCTACGAACCAAGACTGTGTTGGCTCCGCTGTCTCTAAGCACCAATATAGGACGGTCCCCTATTTGCCCAACCACTACCGGCATTGCTGCTTTCGACTTGGGTGTTCCACTCACTGCCTCATTTTGCAGCGGCGTTTGCTCTCCTTTCAGCTGTGGAATTTCGGATGGCGTGACAAGTTCTACCTTTGAGTCGACAACGCATGCAGCTCGGTCTTGCGTTTTGTATCGGCACTCATCCAGAGTATGACCCCTCCTCTTACAACTTTGACACACAACCTGTGTTTTTTGGGCAGCACTACTAGTCCGACAGTCAGATGCATGGTGCCCCACCTTGCCGCAGAGAAAACACCTTACTGGCGCCTTAGATGCGCTGCCATATGCTCTTGGTTTTGCCGCATGTCTCTAGGGTCTTTTGGGTTTCCTCTTTTGCCTTACTCAAATTCCTTAACCCTTGAGCCTCGAGGAATTTGTCAGCAGTGTCGGCGAGCTGTTCCAACGAACACAACTTTCTTTTCTTCAGGAATAGCGCCAGCTTTGAGCTGCAACACGCTAAAAATTGTTCTGTGACCAGCTTGTCACGCACTCCTTCAACACTCTTTTCTATGTTTGACATATCAAGCCACCTATCAAAATAGTTGGTCACCCAGCAGGAAAACTGCTTCGAGGTTTCCTAATCCTCAGATTTCGCGGTGCGAAATCTCTCACGAAAACCCTCTCCCGTAAGCCTGAATCTTTAGAGGAGTGCCTTTTTGACTTTCTCGTAGTCCGTAATATCAGCAGCAGGCATCCTTCCAAACACATTCAGCGCCTCTCCGACTAAACACATGCTTAATGCCGTGGCCCATTCACTTCGCTCTCAGCTTTGCCCCAAAGCTATCTGTTCGAATCGTTCCAGATATGCATCCAAATCATCTCTCTTGTCATCGAAAGGAGCCATCAGCTTTCTTGGACAAACTCTGGCCGGTCTAGGGGATTCTGTAACCGCTAAGGAACGTTGATCATTGTCTGTGATCTCATATCCTCCCGCGACATGCGCCTGTTTCCACAAAATAAACTCCTTCTCCCGTTCTATCCTTCTTTTCTCCTGTTCTTCTGCCTCGCGGGCTCTTCTAGCTTCTCGCTCTTCTGCCTCGCGAGCTCTTTTCGCCTCGCGCTCTTCTACCTCGCGAGCTCTTTTCGCCTCGCGCTCTAGTGCATCACGAGCTCTTTTCTCTGCTCGCTCTTCCGCCTCGCGAGCTCTTTTCGCCTCGCACTCTTCTGCTTCGCGAGCGTCTGCGCGTGCTTGCGCCCTTTCCTCTTTCTGCCTGTTTGCCTCTTCTTTCTCCTCGTCACAGAGACGCATCACCTCTTCCTTGCTTAACCCTAGCTTGAGCGCCATCTCTAAGGGTTTTGTCAAGTCCATGCTTTCTGCCGTCGAGAGATCGGAAAAATCCGAGACAAAGCAAAAAAGAAAAAGGAAATATATCCTGGCACAGGCTCGCCACTTATCTTTGTCAGAAATCTCTCCGGAGAACACTCAGACCGAAAGAATGGACTAGGCGGCGGGTGTACCCACACAAACGCACATTTAATACAACCTACGTCACACACACACTAGAACACAAAACTAACAAAACTAACAAAAAACACAAATGCTATAAATACACACGACCCGGGCACACTGCTACTAGCGTCTACTACTGGCGTTCTACTATTCGTGGTCGGCGTTCGTGCTCACGGTTGGTTCGGTGCGGCTGCGGCGTTGTATGGATCCCGTAGCCGGCATCGAGGCGGCGTTCGGCGTGATTGGGCTGGCGTTGCTGACGGCGTCGCTGGCTGCGTCGTACAAGCTCCCGGTTCAAGCGCCCGTGGAGGTGATGCCGGTGTTGGCGTTGGGGCACCACAGGGATGGGTGGCAACAGCGCTGGAGACAACCCTGGCCGTAGCAGGTGGTAGCGTCCTCCGTTCACTCCCCAGAACGGGCTCAGGCACGGCAGGATGTCCACGATGCGATGTCGTAGAACGCGAGCTGACCGGAGCAGTAGCCGGCGTCGCTCTCTTCCAACCAAAGTGTCCCTGACCCGCCGGAGCCTCCGCTTCTCTGCTCTTTTCCCCCCTCCCCCAAGTGCCTCGCTCTCACTCGCCCTTTTATAGCCTCGGTGTTAGTCCACGTGAGCATTGTCGTTGTCGTCTTCTCTTCTCCACCAGTAGTCTCTCTCCACCTCACCGAATGCTTCTTCCTCTTCTTTATTCTTCGATTATTATACTTCGTCTTCACACCTCTTTCCTTTAAAATTTAATTTTGGCTCCTTAATAAATGTGACACATTGCTTCCTTCATTTCTGGTGTCTAAAAATCACAACACAACGGATAAGTGTTTTCAGTTACAAGGTGTTTGGTTTGGTTTATGGGGGTTTAACGTCCCAAAGCGACTCAGGCTATGGGAGACGCCGTAGTGAAGGTCTCCAGGAATTTCGACCACCTGGGGTTCTTTAACGTGCACTGACATCGCAAGTTACAAGGTGTCTTTTCTATGTATATATAGTGCGATACTTATACTCCCTCACGTATGGAATATTATCCGTTGTGAATACCTATGTACCTCTGCCTCTTACTTTGAATATTTTGGTTTGTATCCTTACATGTATGCAATGCCTGTTTAATTACACGTCTGATTTGGACCTATTTACAAGCCGTTGGCTAAGGATCCAAACAGTTCTTGTGCCTTTTGTAATTTACGGGGAACCAAATAAACCTTGAACTGAACTGAACTGAAATCCAGGAGGAAGAAATCGGCTTGGGCAGGGCATGTAATGCGATGCCGAGTAATGTCAATATTCAACGAGGACTGGAAGGACTGGGAGGTTGCTGCGGCTTATGAGGAAGAGGTGTTGTCCTGTCTCGTTTGGTAGGACTGGAAGAATGTTTCCTTAATTTGCCTCGGATTGGATTTTTGGATTGTCGTGAGAAGAGTTTTCTGTGCTTTTCATGGCCCTTATTCGGCGCCACTGTTCATTTTAGTCGATGCTACAATGACCACCCGACTAAACCACGCTCTTGCAAATTATCATCTATAGCAGAGGTGAAGCACCTCTGTTGTTTTATGCGACCATTCTTGGCTGCTGGTCTCTTCGAAGTGTGAAGATGAAAAGAACCAAGCGGCTCGACGCAGCGGAAGCCAGAAGCAATGAACAATAGCTTGCGCCCAGTGCGACTCAGTAACATTTACAAATTATTGGAATAAGACAAAAACAGCCCGAATGTGCAAACTGTTGATTGTGTGCGTGGGACCCGAGGACACTGCTGCTGAGCACAGATCGATGATTTCTTTCCTGGAAATTTGTGATCTGCTGTGCATGTGTTTAAGCAGCGATATTTTTATGCAAAATCACGACCTTCTTTTCACTGTCTTCTATAGTCTGTCTTATCAAAAAGATATGAAATAATCTTCTTTCTCGTTGGTCGTACAAGTTCTATAAACATCAGAGCAATACAAAAAAAAGTGTTGGTAAAAGTGTTTATCCAGGCTCTTATTAGACCATAACACAGCTACGACCCATAGAGGAGGTTTCGGTGATATGTTAACACTATTTCGACTAATATTGGCAGCGCACGGCAAAAGCTATGTAGAGCAAAAACGTTTGCAGTATCTGAGTGCTCAGTGTGAATGCTCGTCGCTTCGGTGTCTGTGCATATTTAGACCAAAGTATTCACACCCTCGTCAAGTCTCCAGGGCAGAGGACGTCATTTTAAGCCATGCGGTGCGGTACTAAAGGAATCAAAAATCTCTCAGGTGTCGAAAGATGTGATTAAGAATCACCAAATCATGAAACTAACCCCACAGACAGAAGTGCTCGAGCTATTAAAATAATCTATCAGCGCAAGCTAACCGACATCATGAAGTATAGTATAAATAAAATCACAGCAATTTCTACACAACAGATGTAGCCTGGAAGCGGCCAAGAGAAAAATAGGCATCGGCAAAAATCAGATGTACGCGGTAAGAAACCAACAGGCCAATGTCCATAGCAATATCGAAAAGATCATTAAAATAACAAAAAGTTTTCTTTAATTTAGAGTGTAACCAATGTAATCAGAATGGTAAGGAGTATGAGAAAAGTGCACAGTAATTGGACATCCCGCCAGTAACGATAGCGAAGGTAAACGGCAAAAATCGAAATGAAGGAATAAACTGGTGAGGATCTGGTCACGAAGATTTCTGGGAAAACGGTGCAGAGATAGTGCTAGAAAAAATAGCCGCCCTGCATGCAAAATGCATATACAGCGTACTGCAATCTTCTAATAACGCTTACACTGTCTTAATCTATA
Organism: Amblyomma americanum; assembly: GCF_052857255.1. NCBI lineage: Eukaryota > Metazoa > Arthropoda > Arachnida > Ixodida > Ixodidae > Amblyomma > Amblyomma americanum. The sequence continues at coordinate 83,554,035 of NC_135503.1, read as the reverse complement.
ATAGCTGAAATGTCAAATACTGGAAAAATTACCGACCGGTACGCTTATTATTCGTTTCCTACAAACGTTTTGTTAAGGTGAACGCTGATAGGGACAGGACAAGCTCAGACTTTATTAAATCAAATGAGCACGTAGGCTTTCGTAAAGGCTACAAATTACTCTATGAATCGGGTGATAGAGAAATGTGCAGAATATCATCATCCACTATATATGTTTCCTTGGATTAGGAGGAAACATTTTACTCAGTCGAAAGTTCAGCACTCGTCCAGGCATTAGCGCATCAGGGCCTAGAGGAGCTTTATATAAATATACTGGATGATATCTAATATTACGGCTGCAGAGTCACTACAGTCTACCACACAAACAGCATAAAAATTCTGATAAGGAAGGCTGTCAGGCAAAATCTCTCCAATAATATTTGTCGCCTGTTCGCAGGAAGTATTCAGAGATCTTGATTGGGAACAGTAAGGGGTAAGAGTTGGTGGAGAATACGTTAGCGACCTGCCATTGGCTGATGACATTGCTTTGATAAGCTACTCAGAATGAATTGCAAAGCATGATCAGTAACTTAGACAGGCAAAGCAGAACGGTCGGTCTAAAATTCATTATGCAGAAAATTAAAATTAATGTTCAACAGTCAAAAAACGAGACAGAAATTTACGATTGATGGCAATGCGCTGGAAGTGGTAAGGGAACACTTCTACTTAGGGCAGGTAGCGATCGCAGATCCGGACGACGAGAGTGAAGTAACAGTAAGAGCAAGAATGGGGTGAAGCGCACTTAGCATGTACTCCGTGATCGCGAATGTCAGTTTACGAATATCATTTAGAAGAGAAGTATATAGCAAGCAGCGGCATTTTATCGCTATTCAGCTTTCAGGCAGAAATGTGGAGACTAAAAAAAAGTTAGACTTACACTGAGAACAACGCAGAGAACTACGCAAAGGAAAATTAGATGTGTAACGTTGAAAGACAGAAAGAGAGAAGATAGAGTCTGGTAACAAACGTGGATATATTACATCCTAGTCGAACTTAGGAGGAATAAATTAGCTTGGGCAGGCCATGCAATTTGAATGCAAGAAAACCGTTGGTACTTAAGGGTAACTGAATGGATTCCAAGAGAAGGCAAGCGTAGCAGGGGACGGCAGGAAGCTAGGTGGACCGGCAAGATAAAGAAGTTTGCGGCGATAAGGTTGCCACACCTGGCACAGGACAGAGGTAAGTGGAGAGATGTGGTAGAAGCCTTTATCGAGCAGCGGGAGTAGTCAGGCTGGTGATTATTATTATGGTTTACATAAATGCTGAAGAGATTTTTATATGGTGCTGCACTTCATTTATGAAGCTGGGGCTGTATTTTAAAACACACGGAGTACACAATTTATTCATTACGATCAAATGTAATATTATCAACGCAGATCAAATGTAATATTATCAAGTCTCACACAATGAAGAAGTAACAGTAGATACTTGTGAATGACGCATGGGCTTTGCAACCGAGCATAAGGTCTCTGCGTGCTGGGCGCCCTTCGTCTCGAACCACAACATGTTCGAAGGAAACCGGGCCAGAACCTACGGCTGAAACTATATGGTTCGTATGGCAAAGCAAACGGACTCGCATAAGCGACGAGAACGTGGAACGACGGCAAAAAGTAAGCAAGCATTGAAAATAACGCTAACAAAAAGTGTACAGCCATGTGACGCAGACAACAGATGGCGGGACCTGCACACACCAGTGAAGGCAGGCAACTGGATGCAAGCCAGCTGGACAGCCAACGTGAACAGTACAAGAGCCCCTGCTCGCAGCAGAGAGAGAACGCGAACATAAATATTTTTTTTAAAGTCATGGCTAACCAACCTGCGCTCTGAACTGATGTGAAGCAGATTTTTACTGGCCTTTCAAGCGCGCTTTCAGACTGAAATTTCCAATGACAAGAATACGTAGAGTCGAAAGGAAAATTATGCAGGAGTCATGTGCTTCAAAACAAACAACAGTAACGTTAATTAGCAATCCAATGAATTAGTATTCGTAGAATCGGAAGTAGCATGCATGTTTCTCTGTACTTACAGGCACTTTTGGGGATTGTCTTCATGATGATGATAATTATTGGTTCTTATGGCGCAAGGGCATCTACCCCCAAAGAGCGCCATGACACAAGGTTGTTTCGAAGCCTCAAGGTGGGGCTAAACACCCATTTCCCAAGCAATTCACCCTAAATTAGCCGAGACCAGGCCAGGAGAAAGCTTGTACCTATTGTATCACCGGTGAGTACCCGGCGCCACTGGGGATCAAACCCGCACCTCCCGCATGCGAGCCGGATGCTCAACCACTCGGCCTCCGCTGCGGTCTAGGTATTGCCTTGACTACCTATGCTTAAATATTTTGTAATGCGGGTGTTGATGACTGATCCTTGGGTTGAGCGCCGCCGGTGGTATGGTGTAAACAAAAATAATCAGCAATCGCCGCTCACATGGCTCATACAACACATCTGATTGATGTTGATATCATTAAGTCGTCGTTCTCCTGACATCGTTCTCCTGACATGTATTAAGTCGTCGAACTCAATGTCGTCCAGCACGTTACTAACACAATGCTTCTAATTGATTCTCAGTGTCATGACGTCATCACGCAAAGCACACGTGACTTCGTGACAGGCGTCATCACCAAATGGACATAAAAAGGGGCTTCCGCCTCAAGTCAGTGCCATACAGCCATACGCAGGTTCCAATGACTGCAGCTACAGCAAACACAAGAAGCCCAGCGCCGGCACCACAAAGATTTAGCTGTGCATCCAGGATGAGCAAAACAAATAATACAATAATTCGTTAATTCACTGGAATCACTCACACAACCTTCTCTGTGCTAACACATTACCAAGTATTGTAATCGTCCTAAGGGCTTTCTTCTAAAAACCATAATCATTTCAAATTTTGTTTCCAATTTTGTTTACGCGCAGGTGCGAGTGCCTGCTTCCGATGTTTCGTTAACTTTTTCCAGTGTCTGTTCATTGTCACGATTGCTACATAGTTAATATCCTAAGTATGATCAAAGTCGATGAACGAACGATCGATGCAACCTTGGCTGAGTAACGTAAAAAAATTTTATCTTAACTAATGCTCCGCTGGAAATGAATGCAGCAATCGCCCCAGCTACACGCCCCGCTTTTTCCGGTGGAAGCTCTATACGGTTGTGTTTTACTTCAACGACCAGCAAAGGAAGTTCAAGGCACTACTCAAAGAGCACGTAATGGGCGGTTCCGTACAAAATGTAAGAATATAAATCTATTATTACTACCCCCACCCAGTTCTACATTACGCTTCTCTCTCAGCCATAGAGCATTCTGTGTCGTTGCCCTCATTCAAGAGCGAAAAAATAGGCGTTTTTTTTTGTCACACTGTGCTCTTTTGCAGAGCATGCTCGGTTTAACATACGGCTAGCTGTCAATACTTCACGTTGCGAATAGAGCACAATTTGTTTTCTGTGACATGAAACACGAGGAAGTAAAGAAGGTTAATAGCACGGCAGGAAACTACATTTCACTTTTTATGAACTGTAGACGCTGCATTTCAAGCGTTCAACAACCTTTCTGTTAAAAAGGCACCTAAAAGATTCACCGCGTGTGAGCTCTGTTTTTTGTGCATTCGGACGGAAAGGACCTTAACTTCACCTAACAAAATGGCTGGGTACCGCCCGTTTCTATTTGACGACCACAGGGAGAAAAACTTATAACTCATACTAGCGTTAGAAGATATCGGATTAAAATAATTTTCTGCCACAGTTTCTCGCTTCTAACAAACATTGGTTATTTCCACGGACCGCAGAGAGTGATTAAAACGCATCGAAGTAGTTGCGGTGAACCTCTTCTTTAGATGACAATGACCATAGACTGTAGACTAGCCTTGGCTTGGCTGCTGGTCGTCTTCTTGGAAAAAGGGCTTCCCAGCACGGAGACGTATTCATTTTGGCAGGTGAGCGTCACTGCAATGCTTTCTCTACGCGGCTCTCTCTAGAAAGTACCAATCTGTTAAACTCTAAGCAATAGTTTTCTTTTTCTCCTGGTAGGCCTAACTCCTCTGGCGCTTGTTAAAACGTAGAGTAAACGGTACAGAAAGCGTTTACAGGCTACACTAATTCCTTTGCGTAGGAGTAGAAAGCTAACGATAACTTTCTATTCAAATCTGTTTCTATACGTGATGCCTGCGCTGGAGGTACCCAGCTCTGGATGAAAATAACTCTTTATTCGCATCCTCCACACCTCTTCAACTTTTCGTCGTTCACCATATCTTAGTGGCACTGGCCTGCCCGACATGATGCGTGAGTCAGATCCAAAAATGTTATGACGTCAAGAAAATGCTCTGCCATACAGTTAAATACTATAGACAGTGCAGTCTGAAGCTGCACAGTTCACATGAGTAAGCTTTTTTTACTTTCAATGCTTTCAATAAATTGGTTTTTATAACCTGTTCACACTACATAATGCACACATGCAAATTCAATCCAGTAAAGAAAGCTCTTAAGTCAGAGGACGCAAGTATTTAGGTTATTTTTATGTTAAAAACTCAGTCTTACCTCCAAGGTAACTGCTAAAACTGGCCCTTCTAACTGAAACTTGAAACAGTCCCTATCTATTCAAGCGTTACATGGGTCAAAAGACGCGATGTGCGCATACCATACCCCGCTCATATCTGCCTTCAGTGGGATCTATGACTGATATTAAACACCAAAAACATTAGATTAACTTTTGTCTTTGCACTCGCCGCATTTTTTCTTACTTTCGTGTCATTATTATGCTATGCGCAGCAGCCGGTCCGGCCTGTTTTTATGAAACATATTAAACAGCACTTAGCCTTCACACGAGACTAGCAATTCAAGCCCAATGAAATACGAAGAAATAAAGTCCAAGAGAAAAGCTTGGAGGCTAACGAGAAGAATGTTCCGGTGGGCTGCCTTGCGCTGGCGGAAAGGGAAAAAGTTACGTACATTTGAAAGAAACGATGGAATAAGAGAAAGAAGGCTCGCCAGAGTACGGCTTCCTCTGCAACCGGTAGAGTGTCTTATATGCCATGTCATCAGACGTCACAATCACAACTTATATGGCCGCTTGCAAAGGACGTCATTCTTCGACCACAGGTGAAGGTCAAGGCGTCCATAGCACAGCACAGCACTCCTCTCTCAACTGTGCGCGCAGGACATAATAATAAGCACAGGAACAATAAGAGACTGCTGCACAAGTGGTCTAGAGGCCCGACGGACGTGCGAGTGGCCGCTCTCGAGAAAAACCTTGCACATTCAACATAATAACCACGCCTATGCATGGTCTGCTCCTACACACTACGGAAATGATACATTCGAAAAGAGATCTGCAAGAGCAACTCTGTTTGACTGGTGCATTGCTTTATTGGCAAGACATTCTTTTCAAGCAGCTGCCAGATGAAAAACCGCCTGCTGCTATCAATAATATCATGTTCCAGGTTGCACTGCAGAGCAGCTCTGTACCCTTTCCAATAGAATTAGGATTCATGTGTACATGGCAACATGTGACCACGAAGAGAGGCCGACAGGACGACAATAAGAAGGGCCACTTATGCTCATATGGATTTTTAATTTGTGGCTTGTGGTGTCAATGAAAAGGATTTCATTTATGAGGATAGTCAGGAGCCTGGCCTGCACAGCAGCGACACCGATCGCAATGAAGAACCTTAAGGAGTAGCTTCCACTATGCACGACATCTAACGTCAGTATGTATTGCGCAGTGAAATATATATATATATATATATATATATATATATATATATATATATATATATATATATATATATATATATATATATATATATATATAAAGTTGAAAACGCTTCATTTAGCCTTAGGTTTATTTCGAGTCGACGTTTCGGACAGTGTCTGTCCTTTCTCAAGACTGAGGTTACAGGGGTCTTCTTCCTCTTCTTAAGGAGTTGGCACTGGCACACATGTACAACACATGAACAAAAGAAACAAACGGAGGCAAAGAATACTAGAAAAGATACAGATAGAAAGGGAAAAAGGGGGAACAAATAAAAAAGAAAAACGTGTTGTCCCCCGCCGCCCGCCCAGAAGCCGCGGGGAGCCGACCCCGGACGAGGGAAAAAAAAAGAAAGGAAAACACGGAGCGGGAGGGGATAATGGCTACCCATCAAGGTAACAGAGCGGCGGCGTGTAAGGTGGACAGGAGCAGACGGTGGCGGGATCGCCGTACACGCAAAAGTTAAAGACGCGTGCACTCGCGTGCCCCGACCATAAAGAGTAAACAAATAAACAGAATAAAATGCAGACAGGGCCGGAGCTTCCGTCATCTGGAACCCCTTCGGCAGCCAGAGCCAAGGGCGAATCAGCGGCGCCGTGAGCTTAACTAAACACACGTGCACTGTGCATGAAAACACCCAGACACACAGCAGTAAAACATCCGAGCTCATGCCAGTGTCGTGTGGCGGCTAAATGACAATGGCGTGAGCATTTAAGCGAGTAAGGTGTACAGAAACAGACGGTGGCGGAATTGTCCAACATATATAAATTGGAGATGCTTGCACTCGCGTGACCTGGCCAGAAAAAGTAAACAAATAAACAGAATAAAATGCAGACAGGACAGGAGACTTCCGTCATCTGGAACCATTTCCGCAGCCCGAGTCAAGGTAGAATCAGCGGCGCCGTGAGCTTAACTACACACACGTTCACTGTGCCTGAAAACACCCACAAAAGAAAAAAAAGTGGAAAAAACATCCGAGTTCGGCCAAGTGTGGTGTGGGAGGTAAATGTGAATGGCGTGAGCACTTAGGCAAGGGTTCTTCAATTGCACCCCGTCGTCAAGGTAATCGCACTGGGAAGATAGGGGCAGGATGGGGTAGGGAATGAAGAAATTTGTGTGAGCTTGAAAAAGATGTCGCTGGCAAGAAACGACCGAGGTATGTCAAGCTGGCTCTCGTAATGTCAGCAACGGACGGACAGCCAACAGTACCTACACTTCCAAAGCTGCCATCCTCGTCACTCTAAAACAAGCATCCCGTACTCTCAGGCACATCGATTTAAAAGAATATGTTCCCAAGACGAGGACTTCGTAAAAAATTCCAAACGCATGCGAGAAGTCCTCATTAAGCAACGATACCCCCCCGCCATTGTCGACGATGCCATTGAAAAGGCATCTAAACTCAACCGAGAGCAAATACTGGAGGGATGTCGCTACAACAACGAAACAGACCACCGGGCAAATCTCGTACTTTTCTTCACCAGTAACCCGCCTAACGTAAACAAAATCCTCAGAAAACATTTCAACATCCTCGAACAAAGCGAGCGCCTCACCAAAATTTTCACTGCTCCCCCTCACGTGATCTACAGACGACCAAAAAACATTAAAAATATTCTTGTACACTCAAAAACAAATAACCAGCCGGTTTTGGGGTGCCGGCCCTGTGGAAAAAGTAGATGCCAGGTCTGCAAACAAATACAAACATCAAGCTGTGCAGTAAGCACAGCTTCAGGCTTCAAATGTGAAATTAATGGCAACTTTGATTGTGATTCCTGCAACGTAATATACCTCCTAGAATGCAGTGTGTGCAGTATGCAGTACATTGGACAGACCGTCCACCCTCTACGAATTCGCTTTAATAACCACCGCGCGCATATCTTATCCCTGCCCAACCTTCCCTTGTCAAAACACATTAATGAGCGAAACCACCCATTTGATGCAATTAAGTTAACAGACCTACAGGGTGGGTTCCACAACACCCGGGAAAGAGAACAACGCAAGTCGTACTTCATTTACAAATTTGAAACAATTCCTCACGGCATTAATGAAAGTCCAGGTGTATTGTCCTCCATCCGCCCCTTGCAGGGCCGTTGCTGACATTACGAGAGCCAGCTTGACATACCTCGGTCGTTTCTTGCCAGCGACATCTTTTTCAAGCTCACACAAATTTCTTCATTCCCTACCCCATCCTACCCCTATCTTCCCAGTTCGATTACCTTGACGACGGGGTGCAATTGAAGAACCCTTTCCTAAGAGCTCACGCCATTCACATTTACCTCCCACACCACACTTGGCCGAACTCGGATGTTTTTCCACTTTTTTTCTTTTGTGGGTGTTTTCGGGCACAGTGCACGTGTGTGTAGTTAAGCTCACGGCGCCGCTGATTCTACCTTGACTCGGGCTGCGGAAATGGTTCCAGATGACGGAAGTCTCCTGTCCTGTCTTAATTTTATTCTGTTTATTTGTTTACTTTTTCTGGCCAGGTCACGCGAATGCAAGCATCTCCAATTTATATATGTTGACAATTCCGCCACCATCTGTTTCTGTACACCTTACTCGCTTAAATGCTCCCGCCATTGTCATTTAGCCGCCACACGACACTGGCATGAGCTCGGATGTTTTACTGCTGTGTGTCTGGGTGTTTTCATGCACAGTGCACGTGTGTTTAGTTAAGCTCACGGCGCCGCTGATTCGGCCTTGGCTCTGCCTGCCGAAGGGGTTCCAGATGACGGAAGCTCCGGCCCTGTCTGCATTTTATTCTGTTTATTTGTTTACTCTTTATGGTCGGGGCACGCGAATGCACGCGTCTTTAACTTTTGTGCGTAGGGCGATCCCGCCACCGTCTGCTCCTGTCCACCTTACACGCCGCCGCTCTGTTGCCTTGATGGGTAGCCATTATCCCCTCCCGCTCCGTGTTTTCCTTTCTTTTTTTTTTCCCTCGTCCGGGGTCGGCTCCCCGCGGCTTCGGGGTGGGCGGCGGGGGACAGCACGTTTTTATTTTTTATTTGTTCCCCTTTTTTCCCTTTCTATCTGTATCTTTTCTAGTATTCTTTGCCTCCGTTTGTTTCTTTTGTTCATGTGTCGTACATGTGTGCCAGTGCCAACTCCTTAAGAAGAGGAAGAAGACCCCTGTAACCTCAGTCTTGAGAAAGGACAGGCTCTGTCCGAAACGTCGAATCAAAATAAATCTATGGCTAAATGAAGCGTTTTCAACTTTGAATTTTTGCCCCTAGCAACCAAATACGTTTATCTTTCTATAATATATATATATATATATATATATATATATATATATATATATATATATATATATAATTAAACTGTAAATTTGTTCTTTTGTGGAAGGACCGCATTATTCCGCGAAAAAAAAAAACTTGCGGCCCTTAGCTGAGTGTATACTTTATGTCTTCAGCCGCCAAGTCGTACAGCTGTGCGTGACAGTAGCACGACTTACTGGGGGCGGAGAATCGGCTGCGAATTAAATATTGATATCATATGTTTTTTGATGTGAAGCAGTTTCATTGTGTGTTGGGATTGTTAATGAAGGGCCCCGTATCTTCTTGCGACGCCGATTTACAAAGCTTATTTTTTTGTTTTGCGAGTGCACACTGTCTAAATATCTGCAAAGATGAAAGGGTTATCGGTAAAACAACGAAAGAGTACATACCCAACAATTCTGTACGAAAGCATTTTTGATCGAGAAATCGTTGATGAACGCAATTTTTTTCATATAATGCCAAATTTCACTAGAAAAATTACTATACAAAGCCGCTGATCACTCAACGGCAATCTTGATTTTTTTCTGTTAAAGTTTTTGCTGACGTCGAAACCATTCCCTATTGGCTTTTTATGGCAGTCTTAGCTGTTCGATGAAATGGATGGGAACACTTTAAATGAAAGAGTTTGCTCACATATCAGAAGAATGAGCCATTGACTTCAATATTTCTATAAGAGTACCTTGTTATTTTCCTGTGTTCAGAATTTTTTTCTGATAATGATGGACATGATATTCTTATCATTTTCTAGGTGGTAGAGGCCCTGCCTCATACCGCCGGAATGAATGTCTCCGTTGAAGATCCATCTCTCCTTTGCATGACCGGGAGAAGGACGAAGTTTATCCCGAGGATAAAAACGGCGACATACCTCGCCCACTTGAAAGGGTTGAACGGAACTCAAGAGTAAGATGGGTTTCCAAAATGTACTGCGTTCTTGCTTCCTGCGGCATTAGGCTTGTACATTGTACACAGAACAAAGCTTTAACTAGAGATTCACTGTTATCGACAGAAGTGCTCAAGTTCTACCGTAGAGGCCAGAATTAAAGCTTATAATTGGTTTTTATTAAGCACAGACACACCACTGCCGATAGATGACGTATGTCTTTGAAATTTCTGAGAAGGAGGAAATATTTCATTGTCATTTATTTCACTGCAAAACCCAGTTTCCTTTATTACAGTGATATGGGGATCACTCTGGAGTCATGATACTTCAAACGACTATGTTTTATTGTTGACTTTTCGAGCACTTATGCATACCAAAATGCATGTCTTCTCTCAATTCGAAAAAAATGGCATGCCTGAGATCGTTTGGATTGATTAGCCTTAGCCTGGACGTACCTGTTTTATGATTCATCCCCCCAAAAACCGTATCTTTTTTTTATCCTGAGCCTGTCATGCAATACAAACACCTTCGTTTTAGCATCTGTTTAGTTCATTGTATTCCCCCATAGAAGCTTGCGTTTTTATCCATCTCTCTTGCTTTTTTATCCTATCCATGCGACCAAATGACTCGACGTAAATATGAAGTTCTCATTTAAGAGTTATTTTCCTGGATTCGATTTTTTATGACTGCTCTCTGTCAAAAGAGCTTTTAGTATTTCCTGGCTTGCCGGATTCGAAATCCTACTGCGGTCCTCTAAATCACTCAACTTTCTAGTTTGAAAGCACATGACTTTTTTCATTCGATTGCTGGATGCTTTTAAATCGCTCACTCGTGTCCGAGAACTATGCGGCCTGCAAAACATTTTTTCCGTCATAGTAAGCGTTAAGCGAAGCAGCTGAATAATTTATCCATGGTGTTTATTTGCTCTAGTAAGCGTTTTATTACACAGCGAAAGGCATGGTGACCTTCAAATAATTGTTGAAGCGTTCATTTTTGTGTTATACATGGTTTAGATTCTCCATCACCACAAATTAATAGTTGGCAAACGCAAAATTCCTCATCCAGTCGTATGGCATTGCTAGGGAAACAGCAGGCCTAGACTTCCATGATACGTACTGTTTAAGTAGCTGGTAACGGGTTCGAGCCGAATGAGAAAGAACAGGAACGTGGCTAGGTACTGCACCACGCAGTGTTGCCGCTTACAATCGCTTTAAATTTCACTTCTTTATCTCTTAGGCTATGACTAGTCTTTTAAATACTCAGAAAAGGTTCGATAGAAGAGCAAGAACTAAGAATCCAGAGCACAAACTTAGTTTAGAATTATCTAAGGCGTCTCAATGAAGCAACAAATAAATTCGTGGTTTACAAAGAAATTTATCTAAGAAAATGACACATGTCCAGTGCGTGGTGAATCTGCAAGAACAATGGAACCTATTTTACTCGAAAAAGGCTTTTCCGTTCACATGTTGATACAGGCAAAGTCCGCATCTCTGAAGCCCAATGCTTTGGAGATAACAAAGTTAATGTGAATAATTCTGTGGGAGATATTAGCAAAAAGCGATTAGAAGAATGGTGGTTAAAACGCAAGGCGGCATATAAAGTACGCAAGTTGAGGACTGTAATCGATCAAATGTAAAAATAAATAGATAATATATTTAAAATTGGCGAATTTGTTAACAAAAATGTTAAATTCGAGAGACATCTTAGAGAAATGTGAGTAAATATAAATACCGACCATAATGGACCTTGCCACCAACGCGTTTCAATACTAACGCTTCAATCATCATGCGTACATCCGTTCACGCTCTCTTTCACACACACACGCATATACACACGCACATACACACACATACACACATGCATAGATCCATGGCCCCTGAAGGAAATGTAGATTCTTGGCCACTGGCCGCGGCGATCGTCGCTGTGAAGGCCGCCCAGGCACTGTCCGCTTCTCGAGAACTTCTGGCCTACACGATGGGCTATGACATCACCGAATGCTCGCTCGCTTTGCACACTGACATAATTTTCCTGCTATTCTCTTTTCTCCTTCACCGTTATATCCCTTCATCCCTTTTCGCCAGAGCAGGGTAGTAATAATAATTACCCTCCCTTTCTTTCCTTCTCCTCGTCCTCGTCCACATGTTCTTATTTCGGGGAGGCCGGTCCCTCAAATGCCAGCCATTTCCCTACAATTTAGCAGGTCCCAGAAGCTGTACCGACACGGGGGTGCCCGAAATTCCCCTCATCAGCTGAGATCCGCTAGGGGCGCCGGGGTGAAGGATTGAAAATTTCGCATGTGGCCGGGCGTACTCTCACAGTTGCAAGACGATAGTGACGCACGCACACGCAAACGCGCACGCACAGAGTGACCGCGGCTACATTCAAAGGGGGCTGCAGTTGAAATGCCATCTCGGACGAAGTTCGTGCAAGGAATGCCGTTAAGCAGCGAGAGTGGAGAAAGCGTCCGTGCCTGCCAGTCACGATCTGATACCAATGGCTGATCTCGCCGAATCATTTATCTAAGCCGCAGCATAGTTGAACTGATTCTGTCTTAATAATAAGTATATTTCTCGCAAACGCATTAATTTCTATACTTTTAAGTTCTACGAACCTAGCCAACTTTATACTGCGAATTCAGTACATCATCACTGTGGCTTTTTTATAGCACAAGGACATCTGGGGCGAAAGAGCGCTATGGCACAAGGTATTTTTCTTCTTCTCAAGGTGGGGTCAAAGACTGATTTCCCAAGCATTGTACACTAAAGGAGCGGAGCAACAGGCCAAGGGAAAGCTTGCACCCATTGTATCTGCGATGGATATCCAGCGGCACTGGGGATCGAACCCCACACCCCCCGAACGCGAGGCGGGTACTCATGCCACTAGGCCACTGCTGCGTTATTATTCCGCAACAAATATTCACTTCAAAGCTTCAGTGTTCTGCTAATTTCGACATATGAAAAGACGAGAATATTCGAGACAGATCGTTTAGCCGAGACATCATAAACATGCGTTATTTTTGGTGTTCGCGGGCAAGACAAGGTCTTTTTCACCAAGCGCTGCATGGCGGCCGTAGGAACCGTCTTCTGGGCTGGAGAGTTTTACTTTACAAGATATACGCTGCGCCACAATTTATGTATACATTTTTCTTATTGATACATTAGTGGTTCAGGTCAGGTCTTCTTCTACCGATCTCAACCGATATTAAGGAAATCTGTTACAATGTAATACTGTTCGAAATTTAAACTGATGCTTCAGCCTGAAATATTTTATTATTGTTTCCGTGCCTTTGCCCTTCATGAAGCCCGTGGCGTTCTCCCCAAAACGTTTGGTTGACGCTGTAATATTACTACACACGATGCTGTTATCTTGAAGGCACACTGCTCTACACTAATTGAGAACCCCACTATCCAAAAAAAATTCCATCTGAATAAAGGCAACTGGGCTTCGTTCAAATTCCATCATTAGCAGAATATTTTGATATTGGTGCAACCCTAATCATTTTACAGTGCTGAATGTAGCGCTACAGTACGTGTCACATAGGAACAAAGTGATAAGAAATGATACGATTTAGTTAGATTCGCTAGTTGGGAAGGACAGGGCCTAACGTCTATTTTAATCTATCTTTTTTGCAGGCAATTCGTTACCTACGATTACACAAGGGCTAATCACGACGTTCCCAACAATGCAACCCTAGTGGTAGGAAAAGGTAAACGAAAATACGCAAACCTCTTCTTTAGGAGCTCCCAAAGCACAACAACACCAGAAGTTTCCTTCTCTCTAACGCGTGAAGGAAGGCGAGTTGGTACATCTCATGATATATACTAGCTTCCGCGCCCTTGTGAAACACAAATTTAACCTGTAAATTTCTTGTTAAGAATATTTGCAGGTCACTTTTTATGTGCAACAAGCGAAAATAGTTACCAACAGAAAGGAAATTCTCAGCGGCTACAAGAAATAAATAAGTCTTACAAAAATATAAACGAAACGTAGCACCGAAAATAAAATTTAATAATCATTTGCCAACGAACAAAGACATTGCTCTTAGTGCTCACCGTGAACCTTTATGGTAGAAATGGCTCAAGACAGATCTGCGCAAATGAAAATTGAAAACATCACTGGCAACTCCTGTTTTGATATCTATTAATATGAGCTAATCGTACGTATAGGTAACTGCACAATGTGCCGCCGCAATTCCTCAGCCGGCTTCGTGGAGGCATTGATACCTCAACAAGCGCATAAAAGAGGCGTTCAGAGCGGGTAGAAGCAATGGGCCGCGGCGTAATCCCATTAGTAGTTTACTGCCTAATTGTGTGCCGCTTTTTTATCGACGCCACATGGTATACAGGAATGCCAATTAGCTGGCGAGGAAAGTGATAGTTCGCGTTCAAAATGGCCTAGTCAGTGGCCTTTCCGCGGCTATAAATGCTTCGGCGCTGCGTCTCCTCAAAGACCTACTCGTATATCCGAACATGGACGGTGACGTTGCACTTATGCCCTCGACGGCGTTTCACATTCATTTGTTGCTTTTTAGTAGGTGTGGCCAGTGGTTCACGGAGGGGGTTTTGGCCACACAAGTGACCATGTATCTAATGAAAATTTTGTCAGCCTTTATGTCATATTCTGTCCATGTAGCAGAAAACAATTCATGCATGATTAACGATACCAGATCAGTTCGATACGGAACAGATGCCGTGATATCACCCACACCACTGTGTAGTCTGTAACTCACTACAAAACAATCCGTGTTCTAGTGTTCAAATAAAAGATGCTTGTGCATTCTAAACAGAAAGGACTAAAAAGGAAGTGAACTCTGCTCTAGCGCGCACCCTTATATAAAAGGTTTGGTTTATGAATGTTTAACGTCCCAAAGCGACTCAGGCTATGAGGGACGCCGTAGTGAAGGGCTCCGGAAATTTCGACCACCTGGGGTTCATTAACGTGCACTGACATCGCACAGTACACGAGCCTCTAGAATTTCGCCTCCATCGAAATTCGACCGCCGCGGCCGGGATCGAACCCGCGTCTTTCGGGTCCGCTGCCGAGCACCATAACCACTGAGCCACCGCGGCAGCTCTTATGTAAAAGGGTGTGTGCTAGAGCACACTTTATTCCCTTTCTTACTCGTATAAAGGTGTATTTGGGTATAGAGTGTAGCATTACCACGATATATACGACCCTTTATTGAAAGGCTACTCGGTGTGCCAGTCCCTCTTTACAAAGGCACCACAACTATGATTGCGAGGTTTAACACCCGTCGACAGTCCCCGTAAAAAGTGTTCAAGGAATATATCGTACAAAATGTTCAAAGAATATGTCGAGAGTTGATTTAAATCTCTGTTTGCTCTATGGTTGCAGACTACAACAATCCAGTCACCATCACGGTAGGCTACACAGACTACCAGACGTGCTTTGTCACCGTGTTTCCCTTTGGAGACAACAATCGTAAGAACCGCCGTGATATAATTACCATGTACTCAAAATTATCCACGCTTTTTCGAGAAAGAGGGATGAAAGAAATCATGCTGGACTTGAATTTAATTATCTGGGTCTTCCTTTCAACGCCAGCAGCTCCCTCAGGCGCCAGCTGACTGGCCGGAACCATACGCGTTCGCGCTCCTCTGATGCTTGTTTCAGAGTGAATTTGTTTTGATCCTTGCGCCTATGTCACTTGCATTGCGTGCAACGCGGCAGTCCACTTAGTGCGGCCTTGTGTGTCAGCTACTAGCCCTCCGGCGCTCATAATATTGTCACGTAGTGGTGACGGCAGTCGAAGCAGCGATGAAGACGGACGAAAGGGTCTTCTAAAAGAACTGTTTGTTGGGCTGACTTGCACCCAAAATGGACTCCATCACTCAGAGGCGGCGAAGCGACAAGCGTGCTCGGCGGTCGTCGAACAGAATGCCCGACGCTGTCGGCCGTGCTCAATTTAAAGCTGAAAGCGAACTTTCGAGATAAAGCGTGCAAAGTTACTAGAACATTCCGGAACAACGTAGAATCAGCTCTACCAGGCTGCGATCAATCGATATAAATCTAGTCGCGTCTTGCGTCGCAAAGGAAGCGATACGGTGGTGTGGCGGCAGATTTGAAAAACGAACAAACACTGCAAATATTCGCGGCAATATTTTCGTCTGGCAGCCGCGGAACAAAGAACTCGTTTCGAGACATAGCAGGGCAGACATTTTTGAAATTAAACTGTTGACAGGCATCGGCAGAAATGCGGAAAGAATTCGGACATTGAGAGTGACATGTAGGTCGCTGTAATTCGATATCTATAGAATTTAGACTGGCTGAGGTGACGCGGGCGGTGAGGGTGGCCTATAGGTGACGGTTAAATGTCTCTTTTCCGGAAATATTATCTTCAGAAAAAATAACCTAGAAAAACTTCTATCCAAGGGATAATCTTGTATCTAGTATGTCCCGCCTGTGTTAACGTGCTCCATGAGAGATTGACAGTGTTAGCGTCTGGGGCAGTTTGCGAGTGTCAGTGCCAGTCACGGATGTAAGATAGCCTGAAGCGCCGACTCCGCCAAAAAGAAGAGACCAATTTTGATTCTCCGAAAGTGCACCTCATACGGGGCGCTCAAATTTGGTACTGGCGCTAGCAGAACGCTTCCAGTCCGTAAGTAGGCGGATTTAAAACATTTAAAAGGGAAATGTTGCTGAGATTAAAAGGGGCGTTATATTCCTACTAAGCGATGTTTGAGACACAAGCTCGCACATACGCACTCGTCCAGCTATGATAAGTGTTTAAGCAAAACATGATGGAAATAACACAGATTCGTTGCCTCTTCGGCATTCACCCCTAGGCGCGCTAGTAAGAAGCCTTGGTTTACAAAGCCCTTGGAAAGACTAGCGCGGAAAAGCCGGTGATGACAGCGTACTTTCTTACAAATACAGACAGATGAAAATGAAGCAGAAACCAAAGTTTGTTTTCGTATGATTAATGCGAAGGACAATTACTCTGGTTCCTAAATCCTAAAATCCTAAAGTATCCTCAATCTTAAAATTGTCCTAAAAAAATCAAAGCATGAAAAACGAAATGGTAAAGATAGTGTACTTCTGTAGTTTCTGATAAGAAGTGGTGACATTGCACATGACGGCAATGGCAAGGATGAACGCTTTAATCAATACTTCAGCCCTCTCAACCTCTGGTAAGAAACGATGGGAAGTGCCCGATCCCCCTTACTCAGCAATTCTTGACAACAACATGTTTGAGTGGGAAACCGTTTTTGAGCGAACTTTTACATATAATGTAATATTAGACGTAATCTAAGAGTTCAGATCTCCCTACGGCTGTCTTGTTTTTTTCTATTCTTGTTTTCGCTATCCTCAAAAGCGTTCCCCATTGATCTTTTATGGTTGTCTTAACTGTTCGATGCGATCAATGGAATCATTTTAAAAGACCGATTTTGCTACGTATCAGAATAACGAATTATTAACTTCAATGTTTTTATAAGTCTCGTACAATTCTACAATTTTCAAAAATTTTGCCCGAGAAAGCTGGACTTGTGAGGTTCTATATGCGAAGATAGAAAATGTTTGCATTTCTACATATGGCGATGAGGTGTGGTTGCGAGGATTAAATACCTAAAGACTTGTGCCTGTCACTGCCAGCCGAACAGCCTTTTTCATGTCACTGTAAAATAAGTCGCGCCGTATTACATAGAAGTTGAAATAAATCTTTGAAACAGCATACCCAAAAATTCTGGAGAACTGCATTTTTGAGCAGAAAACCTGTTATGAAAGCAATTTTTTTACATAATGTAAGGCTTCACTATAGTACTGAATATATCCGCAGATCGCCCGGCGGCTGTCTTGCATTTTTATGTTAACGTTCTTGCTATCTTGAAAACCGTCCCTCGTTGGTTTTCTATGTCAGTCTTAACTTTCCGATGCGATTGATGGAAACATTTTAAAAGAAAGATTTTGCCACATATCAGAAGATATGACCATTAGCTTGAATATTTCCATAACAGTGTCTGACCATTTTCAAATTTTCAAAAATTTTGTCTCACAATGTTGGACATTGTACTGCCTTCTCTATCATTGAAAATTTGTCAGCTTGTACGAATCTGCACGTCAGTAACCGTAGCTGATGTCACGTATTATGGACGACTACTTGTATTGGACATGAGTTGCTAGCAAGGTTTTAGAACATATCTTGCTTAATACTGCTGTACAGAATAATAAAACACCTTTCATAAATTCCTCAATTACCCGAATTTATTCATGTCATGGTCGAAGGCTTAGCTCACTGGCTTTCTGTAGACTGTGCTTTTTTGGATATGCAGAAGGTATTCGGCACTGTGCTTTATATTCTGTCAAGTTCGCCACACAGATATCTGCCTTAGTACTCAGCATGCGTTGCTGTAATACATTGCTGTAAAGCTTTCTGTTATTATAGTTATACCAGTAACATAAGCCTTGGCGTCGTGCGTAATTTATCAGATCGTTTTCAAGTTGGCATTAAACGCCCATAAACACGCTGTAACTGCAAAATAGCCGAAGTATTAGTTCCGGTGAAATCACAAAGCTGGAGAATTGTAAGCAATGTAGAAACAAAGGTTTTCTCCGAAGGCACTGCAGAAGATAACGCTACTCAGAATATTGATTTGCACAAAGCGCTCACGTGCTCCCAATCTGCCAGCAGCGAAGCCTATTTAACAGATTATTAACCTAATCTGCATTATACGTTGTCAGCACCCTGTCTTTTTTTTATTGCAACTTGAACACAGCCCCTTGTTACTCATTGCTTTTCAGAGTGCATCTTGTTGGTTGAAGTAGAATTCGTGGACGAAGTTCCGCAGAGGTGCTACGACGCTTTTTTGAACGTCTGTGGCTCTGGATATCCTCTGTACAGCAAGGACCTTTGCGATTTTTAACTTGCTGCATGAAAACTGTGCTACACATATGTAATGTGTTCGTGACCACGAATGCATTGCGAACGTACTTTGACAGCCATGCACCAGAACGCTCGCATAGCCCTGCATTCAATAAACATCACAATGCTGAGCTCTAGTTCACGGCCATCTATATGCGCGCAAGCAGCGTTCGGCCCTTATGTCGAGTGTCTTTTTTCTGCTAGTGAAACTCTTGGTTGTAATGCATCTGATATAATATGAGTTCCTGTTTATTTCCGTTTGTTTCTCGTAAAACTCGTGACTAGTAGACTAAAAGTACTGCTCCCCTCATAACAAGAGAGTGCTTGCTTTCGTCATAGATGTATCTGCAGACGCCAGCTCCACACTGTCATCATTTCGGCACAATGGCCTTCCGTATGGCACAGCCTTGAATGGCTACACCAAGGTAGATGTAAATTGGTAACGCTGCTTGCATAGAAACACATACGTTCAAAACATGGCGGCTTATGGTGCGGGCCCAGTGCTGTCTCCAAAGCGTAAGGCGAACTGAACAATGGCGTCGAAACTAAAAACAAGAACAGGTGACGTCACAACTACGTGCTTTTTGCAGGTAAAAATAAAGCTTCGAACGCCTCGATGTTCTTTTCGACACTCGAGACAAAGGCGATGAGAGAAGGTGCGTCGAGTCTCGACTACAAACGCCATTTTTTGATAGTAGCTTCTGCGTATTTTTCCTTTGTCCTCTTCTAGTGTTTCACGCTGCTTTGCAGTGTTAACGTAGCAACAGCGCCAGCTGTTTGTCTGAAATGCACGACAGATAAATTTAAGTTCTTTATAGCTTCTTGTTCGGAAGATGTTTTTCTGCGCTCAAGTTTGCGAGCAATGCGTTATGACAGAGGGTTGTTCACGTAAACAAAAAAAAATGCAGTTCTTTTAAAAATGTGTGTTCATTCGTTGAAAACCACAACAAAAAGTAAGACTCTGAACAGTCTGAACAGACTTTGAACAATAAGAATGAACTAAACAAACGCACGAGACAAGCTGCGTGTGCAGAGAATAAGCTAGTTGCTTGGTGCGCATAAGTAGCATAATAGCGCTGTAAATTGTGCTGAATTTTCCCATTGAAAAAACGCCTGCCTTTTAGCAGATATGGAGGAGAGTCATAACTTTTGGAGACCGGGTAAAGCATACAGTCAAGCGCTCACACAACGAGAAAGCAAGGGGAGGTGCGTGAAAAGGAGCAAATCCTAAATGTGGCCTTGCCGTCGGAGGACATGTTGAAGCAGCCACATGCTCCTGGAGAGTATACAAGCGCGATTTCAATAAAGCATCTGACCTCCTCGCAGACAGCTCTGTCGCTAACACGAAAAAAGATATAGCACCTGAGGACCTGAAATTTTGTAAAAGGCCTTGACAAGTGACACGCAACACTCTTTTCTCTAATCTTTGATAGTAAATCATTACAAAAGGCCGGTATCCCTTCAACATTAGATCTAGATAACTCAGTGTGCACAAAAACCTTTTCTAATTCCAATTTTGTACGGCCTGTAGCATGTGTGTTGAGTAAACGTTCAAGGAAGGATTCATCTCTCGTTTGCAAAAGATATGGCGATTTATTTCTCATTATCAAAGCGGTCCCTGGTATTTATAGGTATAAAGTTCCTACAGGATGAACAATGACCCCGTCGAACTTAAAATCCATACAAGCACCTTGGACTCCATCTGCAGTCATATTTCCCTGGAACCACCACATTAATCTCACAAGGGCCACCGGGGTGGCTGAGTGATTATGGCGCTGGGCTGCTGGCCGAAGGACGCGGGATCGATCTCCCGGCCGCGGCGGTCGAATTTCGATGGAGGCGAAATTCTAGAGGCCCGTGTACTCTGCAGTGTAAGCGCACGTTAACAAACCCCAGGAGGTCGAAATTTCCGGAACCCTTCACTACGGCGTGCCTCATAGCCTGAGTCGTTTTGGAACGTTAAACACCCATAAATCATAGACCAATAAATAATAAATAGATAATGCTAGCGTTGTACATTTTTGCCAAAATAAAGCACAATACTATGCGCATATTTTTGTTCAACGTTTCATCTTTGTTTATGTTTTCTTTTTTCACTATTATTTTGTGACTAAAATTCATTTTTTAACTCCTCCCCTTGTGTAGTAACCTTGAAAGAGGGCCTCTAAGGGCATTTTAAATGAATAAATGAGAAAATAAATATAAAGAATATGCACCTTTCAAATAACGCCTAAGTGCATTTTGATTGTTGACTTTCTTTACCATGGACACAATTAATTCTTATGCAATACTTCACTCTCTACAACGAACAAAAAACATAATTACTCATACCCACTGCAGGTGTCATGAAATTAACAGAATTCAGTACGGAACACGCGGTTTAGTACAAACTACCAAGCGATCATTCGAAAGAAACTTCTGGCACTTCTCACACAGATGTTAAAGACACCATTCTGGCACCTACAGGCACCCAGTGGCAACGGCATACCGAAGTAGGAAAGCGCTGCAACACCCTAAAGTTGCAATGCAGGGCCAGAGGAGCAAGTTTCACTTTTACACTTTCCCACGGAGCCGCAGATCTTCGTGTGCTGTGCAGTCTTCGTTAAAATCACACTGTCTTTCCGAAGGCAGCAGCGCCAGAACCGTGCGACTGGAACTGTGGCTGATATAGCAAAAAACAAGCGCGCACACGTAGCCGACGAAAACGCAGCACGATGACAGTCCGTTTTTTTTTTCGCTTCCCTGCTTTCGCCACCTTGTTCAGCACCGACACGCTCGAGTTTGAGGTGTTTTTAAAACCGTTCCGCCACACAAACAAGTAGGTGCGAGGGGTACGCAGCTTGAGTAAGGCGGCCAACCTTGCGATATAATCTGGACAACATTGCGTGAATGCAGGGCTTCTTAAGCGCATTACAAAAACAAAAGTTTGCCTTGGCTCTTTTAACCAGTTCTGAATGCGCCGACTGGAAAGGGAGCGGCGCCTTGGAACCTCGTGGTTCAAATGCCCAGCAGACCTTCCCCCTTGCGAACTCGAGCCTGACATCTAGGAATCTCAATGACCCATGCGTGGGAACTTCGTGCGTGATAACAAGCGGCTGAAGAGCATAGGTCTTCAGATTATTTAGGCTGCCGAGATGGCCAAGACACAGATGAAGAGATTATTGAGGCCGAAGAGATAGCCAAGCGAACGTGCCAATGTGTACGCAAGCCGTCCATATTGTTAACAAAATGAGTAACTTCAGCTGCTGGGCGTGCAGTAATCTTTCGCTGAGTGGGCAGGACGACGTGTGTATCACAGTGTAAAATGACGTGCGTGTGACATTTGTGCTGTCTGTCGGAATATGAGAATCGGCGCCCTTTCCAATTAAACTTTGTTGAAAGTCAGCGCTCATTGTGCGTGCTTCTCTCCTTGTGTGTCGTCTACGTTCTGCACTGTTAAAGGGAAGCTGAAGCACTTATCGAAAAAAATGAGTTGTCTACGTCTTTTTATAGCTTTTAGTCCGCTTAAAAAGAATATCTCATTCAAAAATAGTGGGAATAAACGCAAAAAGCTGTTTTTTAGAATAAAACGCGCCCCATCGGCTCAGGGCGCCGAGCGAACGCCGCTCTTGCCCGCGATTGGCCGGGATGTCGTGACGTCATACACAGGGATCTCCGGCCGGTACCGACGGCGTTGCTCCTTAGCGCGTTGCTTCAGCTGGCTTTTAAGGATTACGTTTTGGAAATTATGAATTATTCAAGCCGTGTTAAAAAGTTTGGACTTTCACCATGCATGTTTGAGCCATCAGCAGCTTCAGAAAACGGCGGAACCAAAGACGCCGCGGAGTGGGCGGGCAGCGAAAGTCATGTCGCGACATTTTCACGTATTGGAAATCTCGACTGGATGAATGGATAGATGACAGCTTTTATTTCCACCGGAAATAGAGAACCCTTACTACTCATCGCCCAAGGCACGCACTCCTGGAGGGCGGGGGCCGGAGCCTTCGTGACTAAAGGCTAACAAAGAGATTTTATCTCTTCGCGGCATCAGCCGCTAGGTGGATTGGCGTGTTCCTGCCGAGCTTGTTCTTCGCTGCGCAGCAGGGCTTCCCAGCTTTCTCTGCTATCAATATCTGCGTCGACCCCGGGGTAGTCAGCGCATTCCCTTATTCTCTGCTTCCGGGTAACCGTGGAACCGCCGGATTGTCGGAACCTGGACGAGCGCGCGCAAACCTATTCCGAAATCGTTTAGAACCCAGACTATAAAGATAAAACTGATGCCACCACCGGATAAGAAGCTAAGCAATAGAGAAGCGGCCGCATGGCGGTGCCTGCAAGCCGGGAATATCGTAAACCCAGAATGGGCCTTTCACGTCCTACCAGGGTTGCACGAAAGCCAAATCTGGACTAAATCGTATGTTTTGCGTAGGTGCATGCGCGTGTTTATCTTTTGTGTAGGTGCATGTACAAGTGCCAATAAAAAAATTAAATTGCGCCGAAACGTTGTTGTGTACCGCTGCTGCATAAAAACCTGGCCACCAAATTCTTTCCGGTGACAGTCTGTGTGTGTCATCTCCTGGTCCTGCGTCTTTTTTTCGCTGTTTTTTTTTAATCTTGACCAACTTCTTGTAACGCCACTGAGCATCTATATCAGATCACCGGTACGCTTACACGAGTCACGCGAGGTAAAGCATTTGTTTGTTCATCTATTAATAGTTACTTGCCTAATTACTCCCGAAGGCCTTTTAGAACTACTAAAGAATGCCAAACTGGATAAGTTGTAGTGGGTTGACTGCTGTACTGCAGCGCGAAGAGAAGAGGCAACCGGGAGGAAGCTCCCTTTGCGCTTTCCTTCTCTCGGATGTTCGGGCTACTGTTCAACCATGAAACTTCTGCACTTACCCCCGTGCGTTGTTTTTTTGCGTGCTGAACACGCTTTTGAACAATAATTATGGCTGCGTTTCGGAGCTCACAATGCTGCTCATCAAAACTAGTGCGCTGCGAGATATAGTTGCTGCTGTTGCGCATCGAGATAACCAGCAGAATTACTTGTGGATGATATACATGTATGCGTACCGCGGCTCGACAACATTGCTGTTCTGACTCAAGGACAAATTAGCATGAATTCTGGCGCCATTGTCGATCGTCAGCCACGACCAAGCGCTCATGAATGCAAATGTTTGCTTTGCTCAAGTATACTAGGCTTATATAATCGCTTTTTTGTTCAGTTAGGTGAAGCTGCGTGTGCTGCGCGCTGATGAAAGAGTAGGAGAATTGCTTGTGCTGCCATGAGGTGCAAGCAATCAGGAAAAAGCAAAAAGGCACATAGTGCGTAACAAGCTCAAAAGAGTTCAAGACTTTGTCCTTTAAAGAGAGTGCTGGAAGTGGCCTTAGCTCAGCATGGATGTGAACCAACTGGAAAAGGCAGAGTTTACAAACAGATAAGAAAGTAATATAACGAAAAGAGAAATATTGCTGCACATATTTTGTGCAGGCAGTTTTGGCATGCTGCGTAACACCAGATTGGTTAACGTGGAAGAGGCTGGGGGAGAGAACCGATGAATTCTGCCAAGCTGTGCGCTGAGCTCTATTGGATAGAAGTGCCAGGCCAAAACTGGTTAATATACAGGCTTCAAGCATTACACGGTACACCCGAACGAGAGAAAGTAAACGGCACTGGCAGAAGCTTACGTTGATCTGTGGTTCGCCACAGCACCGGCCTCAGCGAAGCAAGCGCAGCCGGACGGCCGGCAGACTCCGTGAATGGCGTCACTTCCGCCAGTTCTCCCTCGGCCGTCCCCCCACTCGGCACTTCCGGAAGCGACGAGGGCATGCCGGCGGCGGGTTTTTAAGAAGCGATTGCAGCTCTATTTGCGGACAGAATCCGGAAAAATTTACACACATGATTTTTCAAAATCCTTTCTTCCCAACCACAACGTTTCATGCGAATTGAAAAGCGTTTCAGCTCCCTTTAACATCATCATATTTGTTGTACCCCCATAATGCTTTGTCTTGCATTATCCCGGCATTTCTATGCCTTTTTGCCATAAGAAACTGCTCGTGCTTTTCCGTGTACATCTGCTCTGCCTTTACCCATACCCTGAGATATTTTTTTTGCTTTCGGCAAGTCGGGGTATTTCATGGCCCTGCATTGTAGGCACCTGAGTAGTTGTATCGTTGAAAATCATCACACGTAACTTAAACTGAAACCTACAGCGTCTGTTTCGTCTGGACAGCAATTAACCAAACATTGCAAATATTCCACGCTGTCCGCTAACAGTACAGTATCGTCGGCACACATTAAACTCGGTAGTCATTGCTCAACGACCATTCCGCCTAATCTGTACGACAGATTATAACCTAGATTGCTTCCTTGTAACCTTCTTTCCACATTTATCGTATAAAGCATGAACAGCAGCCGGAATAGACGACAACCTTGCCTTAATTATTTGTGTTGCTCGACAGATGTCTTACTTTTAATCACTTCACATGTTAGTTCAACTTTATTTTCTCGGTATATTTCTTGCAGAAAATCAATTACCTCATGCCCGATACCTTCATTTTTAATATGTTCCACAGGAGTTCCCTGTTCACGTTCTCACATGCACCGTTTATGCCCAGGAAGGCTGATTGCACAGGTCTGTTTCCGCCTTAGCTATTTCTATGCATTGGGTAAGCACGAACAGGCTATCATATAAGCGCCTACCCTCTTGAAACCGTTCTGAAGTTCTCCGAATATTCTGTGACATTCTACCCATGACAGCATTTTTAATTTCACCGCCTCCATCTCCAGCCTGTATATAACTGATGTTATCATAATCAGTCGGACGGATTTTATGTTCATCTTTCCTCCTTTTTCTTTATAAATAAAATTTACATTACTCTGTTTCCAGCTGTGCGGAATTTTCTTATTTGTTATGACTGTCTCTAAATCATTTATCAGCGTTTCCTTGCCTCTTTGGTTCAGTTCATTAATCAGCTTGATTGCAATTTCGTCTATCACTGCGGCTGTGCATTGAGGAATATTTGGTACCACCTTTTTTTAGTTAAGAATGGTCAGTTCTAAGCTGTTTTCTATTGTGCTGACTGTTGTTGCTCCCTCATTTGATGAGATTACCCTATCCTTTTTTGTAAGACTCATTTATAACTAATGCAATGTACTTCGCAGCGTCCTCTCCCTCTAAACATTTTCCATCGCCATCTTGAATCTGTTCCTGCTTTTTCTGATTCGATTTACCCAACCAGCTTATACGATTCCAGAGTTTTCTTGACCAAGTTTTAGTTGCATCGCGGACTTCACCCAGCGAGCGATCAAAGGAATGCATTATTTTAGCCCAGACGAGGGCCTGCTCTTGATGTTTCTTTTGTCAATAAGATTCCCATTTTTGGTCTATTTCCTCTTCGGATAATTGCGCCCTCCATGCTTCTCTGTACGTGTTTCCTTGAAGCCAACCGTCGTTGTTCGATGACCTCCCTCATTTCCTTATTGTTGTTGTTGTTGTTAGCCTATCAAAAGATGGCACATACCCACACTGGGGGATCAGCCAAGAATCGGGTGGCTATTCACCTGAACGCAGTTAACAAAAAGGAAAAGCACGTGGCAGCGCAACACCGGTGATTTTTTGGTCATGAACAGAAAAGGGATGAGTGTTTTGATTCCCTTATTCCACCAGCTTCGTGGCTTCCTCTTTCCTCTCCTGCGGTTTACTCCTTTTACTTCTTTTATTTTAGTACAAATGAGTAGTTCTAACTGATTATAGTCCTACTTTTATATGGGGCGTTTCTTTTTCCTGCTCTATGCAGGCTGAAATTAGCGTTATTTGTTCGTCGCTTAATTTTGCGCTTTTTTTACTTCTCTTGCATTTCCCTTTTGATCAGAGCTCCCAACTGTGGATTAATACGATTATGATCACTTCACAGGCTGTGCTTCCCCTCTTCGTCTAATTACATTACTACGAGCTTGCTATAGCTCCCCTGCGACATTAGGCAGTAGTCAATGGTCGTCTGCCTGTTACGGCATTCCAAAGTTATTTGTCCCTCACATTCATTTTCTTCATTTACAACAATTAAGTTGTGGCGCTCACAGAAGTCTACCATTGACTTCCCGTTACAATATGTGTATCCATCCAGATCTTCGATGTGGTCATTCATGCAACCCAGCAGAATAATATCGGCGCCGTCTCCAAATTGCCTCTCCCACGTGAGCATCTCCCGCGTATCCGAAGCGTCCTATAATGGCAGGCGCTGTTAACGCAGCGGAGCTTGAGCAGTACCGAGTACCTCGGAGACTGCGGCCGAGCAACATTCTGAGATCGCTCTCAGAGCACAGGTCCCACTATTTACAGCCTACGTCGATCACATATGACGAGAACGTTCGGCCCAATACTTCGTACGGTGATTACTTGCCGGTGCGGCCTGTTCCTAGTCCCTCTCTTCTGTGTTACCGCTGAGTTCAATCGGTCGCACCTTGCCATTTTGTCCTCGCCGCCTTTCGTCCAGTTGCGGCTCCTCGATCTATCCTCCGCTGCCTGATTACGAAACCTGTTTTTTCACGGCGCCCATCGTACTCGCCTGATTCTGAGGACCCATGGCCTGATCAGTTGTTGGTTCGTCCTCCAGCTTCGGAGAGAAGCGTGACTCTTCCCCCAGCTTCTCACACGCGTCGATATCCATCACCCCAACGCCGCTTTTTCTCGCCTCCGCCAGAAAACTAGCAGCGCCACCGATGGGGGTGAGATACCACAGCCTATACTTATGTTAAAGAACAAAGTGCATGTGCTCGTTGATAGTGTAGCTTGGATGGTTTTCGTTTATACAGAGATACAGCTTCCTTTTTGAATGCAGCTTTTAAGCGTCTCCTCGGAAGGTCAAGTTCACTTTCGATGGGGCAAACATATTCAATTTTATGGTTTGAGTGGCGATGAGTCGCCTACAATTGGAGTTTGTACAGTCAAAGTTTCTTCGGGTGGTGCAGTATTCGGAACGGAAACGGCGGTGCTCGCCAAATCGACGCAATACTACATTCTTGGACTAGACTTTTTTGTAGATGTACGCGGCTAAGGCCGACTGTCACAAGGGTCAGCTCAGAGTCGGCAAATTTCTCACCCCTGGCCTTATTGAGCACTCGTTCGTTGGTGAGTATGCTCTGCGGGTCTCGTGATAACGTCTTGCCTGCTCCAATTGGGTGCATGCTCACCGGTTTCTTGCCTCAATACCACTCTCGACATGTTTGATGTGACAGTGGAGCCGATACACTTCACCTGCATGAAGAAGAATGTCTTTGTTCTTCAAGCCAAGGTTTCCTTCACAAAATATCGCACTGAAACGTGGACAGTGAATTGTTCAACAAACCCTGGAGCCGTATTCCGAGTATGTGTCATTATAACAAGCGTCATAATCTGCTGCAGCCGCCACACCTGATTGGTCTAAACGCCGGAAGCGGATGTCTGTTCGGTTGCGACTGGGAGCGGCGGCAGGACGTGACTGCGTTGCGGCTGCCGCAGCGAAACGTCCAGCGTCACTATTGCTCTTTGTCGAGAAATGACACGCGACCAATGCGACAGAAGAAAATATCAGCCACAAGTTTAGTTTCGTATCACATTCCTCAGTAAACAGGTAATATCAAACCTGCTTTATTTACTCAATGGATTTCAACAAATACAAACAATAGTTCAGGTAATCTTTTTCTGTACATTAAAGGCCGGAGATGTGCTAAAGATGGTAATATTGTACTCAACTACGCATGACTTTGCAGCGACAGAAAAAAGACGACAGCAACAGCTGTCGACCGCCGATGGTAAACAAAAGGAAAATAGTTTGTTCGCGCAAAACGGCGCTTTACATACATCTTGAGGGTAAAAGGGCACAGAGAGCAAAATTTGTGCCATGCACTCACACGCTGCACAATGCGCACTCCGTGTCGTACTGAACCAAGATGCCGTGGCAGATTGCCTTCTGCAACATCGCTGAACTTAAGTTCATGCTATGATCACATGGCTGAGACTGTAATTTATGTTTTTTTTATGCAGGCACTGCAAAAAATGCGAGATGCCGCTGTTGGTTTTTTAAATTTTCTGCTGCAAATAAATAAAATCGATGCGCTAAAAATCATCTCCCGGTGTTTCTCTTCATATATGCGTTGGGAGACTTCGCAGACGTATTTTTCATAGGTTCGCCGTGGTACGAAGCGCACGCATGCCCACATTGACGCCGGAAAGCTAACTTGCAAGCTAATTCGCAGCTCAATGCAAAGCCACACCACCGCGGCTATCGAGAACCGTAAGGAACGCCGAAAAACACCTCTGTCATGTCAAACGCGTCGGTGTAGTAGCGCGTCACTGGCGACTATTCATACGTGCACAAGAGCTGTATGGTTTGTGACATCATTCAACGTACGCAGACGACATAACTCCGCTGATATTGGCGCCATCCGGTTTGAACAAAGAAAACAATTTCTACAACAACGTGGCTTCCGCGATCAGCTAGGGCAGCGTCGCGTAGGCCACGACAACAAACCGTTGCTCGTTAGGCCTAGGAGCTACCAAATCGTCCAACGAAATAAAAAAAACAACCCAAATTTATCGTCCATCCAATGTGGTATAGGCAAGATGAGACGAACCGAAAGCCCCGCACCCAGTTTCTAGCCAGTTTACGTGCCAAAACACGCAGCAACATCGACGAGTTAACTTCGAAGCGAGAGGCTCCGCTTCCAAACACGCCGCCGTACTGGCTGTACTTGCGTCATGTGACCCCGACTCACCAGTATCCGTTGCCTTGGGTATGGACCCCGTAAACAGAACAGTGTCCGAGTTCCCCGAGGGATAGCAGTTACATAGCATGATTGACAACTCGCTCTCCAAGCATGACCACCGTCCTCTGTAGGCCATCATTCTTTGACAGTCCTCCGTGTTTGACTTTTCACAGCCCGGTGGTGCACCTTCCATCCCCTCGTCTCGTACCCTTCAGAGTGTTGACAACTGTGCGTCACATCCGGACCGACAGAATCCCTACCGAGTGTCGGCGTCTGAAAGCAAACCGATCAATGAACAAATGAAGGATATGTTATAGTGAACCAGAATGATTCTAGTGGCGCGACCACCTCCGCCGGCGGGGCCTCGAGCGGTAGAAGATCCACCAGCGCTGCAGTCGACGGCACTTGAAAGCGCGTCGGCTATCAGGCCGTCATGTATCAGCGCGACAGCGCACCCCGATCGTATTTCCTGGCACAAAGCAGCTGAAGCTGCTTTATGCGCAGCATTTTAGAAACCAAAATTAACTAACACCACGAAATAATGAAATACTAGGAAGAAAAGCAAACTATTCCTTTCCTTTTTTTTCCTTGTAGCAGCACGTCGCATATGTGGAGAGATATAGTGGTGCCTCATCCCCTCCGTTTGCGCTGTACAATTATGTAGAATTAGACTGTAATTTACATTTAGAAATGGCCGGAGACTAGTAAGTAATAAAAACCCGAGCTTTTAGAACTGCGTCATGGTATCACGGGTGGTTGCATTGAGGATGCGTACAGCGAAAATGAGGAAACGTTGCTTCATATTGTAACGGTCGTTCAGACGACACAGGCCGAAGGGACACTGGAGGACCAGGATCACAGGAGCAGGCGCCAGAGACAGGCCGAGCTGTCGTGGCCGGGCTCGGAGTTGTTGTTTCAAATAGGATGGCACATACCCACGGTGGGGTATTGGCCAGTGTTTGGTGCAGATCCAAAAAACAATAAGTCATCCAGGTTTATCTCAAGCGGCTCATAACTATAGAGGAATCTGAGAGAAAAAGAAAATCACGAATTCTGATAGATCTTGAGAAAATCGAAACGAAAATCGAGGAAAGAAAGCGGTGTGGGCGAATAACTAAATTTTAAAGAGTTATACAGAAATAAAATAATTTTGAGAGGAAAGTTACGGCAGCGAGAAGTTAACACAGAAATCTCCCGGTTTAGCATTATACTTGTGAAGAAGCTGACACACCTGCCTAATGGCCCACGAGCGATTCCCTCCGAGTTCCTTCCTCGTTACCACCCACCGGCACCCCGCTGGTTGACGATGACGTTGAGTAAGTGCAAAATAAAGGGAGAGCAAATAATACACATGACACTGCTCTCCTCCTGAAAAGCGCATCGTCCTGATACTCAGAAAAGAAACATTAAGGCTTTACTCTAAAACATGTGTAGAGCGCGAGGAGTTGGGGCCACGTGCTCCGAGCGGCCACAGTACGTTTTCAGGCGAGCTACGTGAACAACTTCGGAGGCAGGCGGGCGGCGGGACGCCCGCGTTACTATCGGCAGCACTTAGTAATGGAATTCGTCTATACGGCGAATAACCTCGTACAGGCCAAAGTATCGTTTCAGCAGCTTCTCGGTAAGACCACGGCGTCGAATTGGAGTCGACACCCACACTCGATGACCAGGATTGAACTGAACATCACGGTGGCCTTGGTTGTATCGGCGAGCCTCGACTTGCTGACGGGCTTGGATGCGAAGCCGTGCCACCTGTCGGGCTTCTTCCGCTTCTTCCAATCGGGTTTCTTCCAATCCTGGGTGGTGGAAGTTACGGTCGCACCTCCTGCTGCTGCTGCTGCTGCTGCTGCTGTTCGGCACGGCGCCATGGCGACTATGCTCGCCTCAACGAGAAGGGCACGCTGAAGACCGAGGCACAGGTCAACCCCATCGAGGGCCGGCAGGCGACCATCGCGCTTGTGCTGGATCGCGCATGCCCGTCTTCGACTCCTCGAGCGGCAACACCAGGAGACTCGAGCGTGACGGCGAGTAAGAATGCAGCAACCCCGCATTTCTCTGCCAGTGTTATTATCGTTCGGTGCAAGTGTCAAAGGATTTGCATTGGGATCAATTTGTGGGATTCTCCATGATTACATAATTGCAACAGGTAGGTTGATTTGCTAATTCTGTTAAAATTCTTCGTGCTCTTTTTTCACCAAATTGCTGTCTTTTATGTTACTTTAAATATTCTTCTGTTTTTATTCACAAATTTTACAAAATTCATGCTTGGTGCGGAAAATCGGTCGTAATCTCCTGTGGAAATCTCCTTGTTTATGCCACTACACCTTGGACAATCCCTCCATGTGGGCATGTGCCATGCCTTAAGCGGACGAAGAAGAAGAATCCAGAGGACAAGCTCGGTGGACCAGCAGAGCTGGGGTGGTGCTCTCCCCCAAACGCTTGTCACGCCCGCTCGTGCTGGCCCTGGTGCTAGCGTCCTCAGGCGTGAGTAGACGGGTGTGCAGGAGCACAAGGCAGAGGCGACTTCGTCAGCCATGCTGCCAGCGACGCGCTCTCTGCGGAGGCAATGGAGGAGTTACGAGAAGCGAAGCAAGCAGCCACGGAAAGGGTGCCCAAAGGTGATTCACGGTGGCACGAGTTTCCAGAAACGAAGCAGGCACCCATGGACCGGGTGCCCAAAGGTGATTCACGGTGGCACGAGCACAGCCGGTCTCGAGGGGGGCGCGCGCGCCCTTCCATACGGCCTGCGCTTTCGCCGCGGAAGCAATGCTAGTTTTTCTCCGGCAGTTACGCCGCCCGTTCCGCTAGAGGCGCGACGACCCCACCGCTCGCTCCGCGCCTGCATCTGCGGCGGCGGGTGGCTTTTGCCTGCTTTCGCGCTGCGGTCCGCTGCTTCATGGTGAGCGCAGCACCGAAGTCAAAGAAAACAAAATGCAGATGCTTAAGCTGCGTATCTTCAGCACAGCCAACATGTGCACAGATCCTTCGTCACAACCTTTGCTCGATGCAAACATTTAAAATGAGAAATCACTCCCCCATTCCTCAAAACTATGTCGAGCATTTCTTGTTTTCAATCCAGAAGGAAATACAGTCATCACTTCCTCTCTTATATATCATGGTTCGTGATTAAATGGCAAGTTAATGCTAAGAGGAAGATAATGAAAACTCTGAGAACGAACATTTTGTGCTCGTCCCGTAAAAATGTGCTATATCGGGAAAACATTCTCTACGACGCTTGAGTCGTTGGACTGTTAAAATGCAAGATTGCTGGGAGGTGTATATAGTACTTAATTACGCCGATATCACTTTTCGCAAGTCCCGAATGAACTTACTTTCACCCTCTTATACGTCACAACTCCCTTAAACGGGAGGCCTGTATTGATATCTCAAAAGAATGCTAATTACTAATGTGCGAGCAAGTGCCAAGAAGCATAGTAATGAATTGTTCTCTGCTCGGAGCCAATGCCCCGCGGCCTTTCTGCTTTTGTTGTCAAACAAGAGGCCACCAGATTTCTCTGGAATGTCTGCTGCGTGCCACAGGACCGGAGGATATCGTCAACTACTCGGGACAAAAAGTAGCGGCCGCGGTCCGTCAGCAATTGGTGTGGAGCGCCGTGGTGAAGGATTACGTTCTGCAATAGGAAGTCGGCGACATCGGTTGCGCAACTTGTTGGTAACGCACGCGTGATAGCGTACCGGGTCGCATAGTCGGTCGCGACAGCAATCCAACGGTTGCCGGAGCAGGACGTCGGAAAACGTCCGAGAAGGTCGAGTCCAACGCGGTAGAATGGTTCGAGAGGTACGTCAATAGGCTGTAGAAGGCCAGCAGGCAACGTTGATGGTCTCTTCCTGCGTTGACAGAGGTCGCAGGAGGCAACGTAACGCCGAACAGAGCGGTACAGACCATAGATTTTGCACCGAGTGCTGGAACTTCTACCTGACGACCAAGATTATGGAGGAGGGCATGGGCCAGACGATCTCGTGCGCCGCCCACGGCTGCGACATCCTTGTGGATGACCAGACAGTCATGAAACTGCTGACTGACCCCAAGGTGAAGCTCAAGTACACAGCACCTCCACCAAATTGTCACGGAGTTCTCACGGAGAGACGCTTCAACAGCTGGAGTCGGCAAGAGGAGACGATAATGGCGGCCGATCCGCGATAGCACGATCGCAACCTCATCGTCTTCGCGGACTGGCGCAAGCTGTCCGGAGATAGCGATAGCGATCGGAGATAGCGAAGAGGCACGGGCCGAGGTCGTTGTCTCCAGGATCAGGCGGCTCTACAGGGTGCCGAGACAGGCAGTCGGCGTCTTGATGGAGACGCCCTGACTTGTAATGAACAGTGTAAGAATACTCTTGGAGGCGCAACGTCCAACG
This sequence comes from Amblyomma americanum, assembly GCF_052857255.1. NCBI lineage: Eukaryota > Metazoa > Arthropoda > Arachnida > Ixodida > Ixodidae > Amblyomma > Amblyomma americanum. Next base: position 83,520,112 of record NC_135503.1, on the reverse strand, counting down.
TCCGAGCCGGCCTGTGGGGTCTTTCAGTGAAGACAGCCAACAAAGGGCGTGGTGATCGGTCACTACGGAGAATGGACGGCCAAACAGGTACGGTCGGAACTTAGCTACCCATGCGAGGTCGCTGGGGGGCGCTGTGCTGAAGACCTCCCGTCGTCGCCGCTACAATCCGACAAAAACCCGCCGACGCCATCACCAGAGTTAAAAAACCGCGTTTCTTTAGAAATACCCGTTCTTATCGATGGTCGCAGAGTAAGCGCATTAGTTGATACCGGGGCCGATTATTCGATCTTAAGTGGACAACTGGCGACCATTCTGAAAAAAGTGATTACCCCTTGGCCTGGCGCGCACCTTCGAACTGCCGGCGGTCATCTGGTTACGCCCAAGGGTATGTGCACTGCTCGCGTTCAGATCAGCAAGTCCACGTTCGTCGTCAGCTGCATCGTCCTGGGCGAGTGTTCTCGGGACCTAATCCTCGGCATCGACTTTCTGCGGGAGTATGGAGCAATTATCGATCTGCGCAACCGAATCGTCATGTTTTCCACAGAGCAAGCCGCCGAACTCGACAACTCCTGCCAACGCAGTGCCGCACTTCGCGTTTTCGCCGACAGCGTCACACTTCCGCCCCGTAGCAGTGTTTTGATTGAAGTCGCCTGTGCTGAGTTGCACGACGCTGAAGCAGTCGCCGAGGCTAATCATTCGCTCCTCCTGACTAAAGGCATCTGCACCGCTCGAAGCTTACTAAGAATTCGCGCTGGCCGGTCTGCGATCCTTGTTACAAATTTTTCTCCAGAGCACCGGCACCTTTTCTCTGGAACTGCGATCGCTACCGCTGAAGCTGTTGTGGATGTTCCGATCTGCTTTGCGTTCGCGGCAGCGGCCCCTGACGACCAATCATCGCGCGCCACTGACGACCAATCTGTTCCGAATGTCGACATCAACTGCAACCTCCCCGAAGGAAAGCGCCTGGCCTTAGAGCACTTGCTATTGGAGTATAAACAGTGTTTCGCATCTTCGTCGAAAGTTCGTCAAACGCCCCTAACGCAACACCGGATCATTACGTATGACGACGCTCGCCCTATCCGCCAGCAGCCTTATCGTGTTTCCGCCAAAGAACGGGAAGTAATCCAAAAGCAAGTTCAGGAGATGATTGACGACGGTGTAGTTCAACCTTCCCAAAGCCCGTGGTCTTCGCCTGTTGTCCTTGTTAAAAAGAAGGATGGAACACTTCGATTCTGCGTGGACTACCGTAAATTAAACAATGTGACTAAAAAGGACGTCTACCCGTTGCCCCGCATTGATGACTCACTGGACAGATTACGGCGTGCTAAGTACTTTTCATCCATTGACCTGAAGAGCGGTTATTGGCAAATTGAAGTGGACGAACGGGACCGCGAAAAAACTGCCTTCGTTACACCAGATGGCCTCTATGAATTCAAAGTGCTGCCTTTTGGCTTGTGCTCTGCGCCAGCGACGTTTCAACGGATGATGGACACTGTCCTCACCGGCCTCAAGTGGCAAAGTTGTCTTGTATACCTGGACGACGTTGTCGTTTTTTCAGAAACTTTTGAACAGCATCTCGTGCGCCTGCGAACTGTCCTCAGAGCCCTCCATTCCGCTGACCTTACGCTGAAGCCCCAGAAGTGCCACTTCGGTTACACAGAGCTCAAGTTCCTCGGTCACGTTGTGAGCGCCGACGGAGTTCGACCCGACCCCGACAAGACAGCCGCCGTCGCCAATTTTCCTACTCCGACTGACAAGAAAGCTGTCCAGCGTTTTCTGGGTCTTTGTGCATATTATCGACGGTTTATTGCGGACTTCTCAAAGATTGCAGAGCCGTTGACGCGCCTCACCAGGAGCAACACCTCCTTCGTTTGGACAATAGACCAAGAGACGGCTTTCTCTTCGCTCCGCCAACGCCTTCAGACATCTCCCGTTCTTGCACACTTCGACGAAGAGGCCGACACCGAGATCCACACCGACGCCAGCAATATCGGTCTTGGAGCTGTCCTTGTCCAACACCAAGAGGGCATTGAGAGAGTTATAGCCTATGCTAGCCGTACTCTCTCCCGCGCCGAACGCAATTACTCTACGTCAGAGAAGGAATGCCTTGCTGTCGTGTGGGCCACCATGAAATTTCGCCCTTACCTTTACGGCCGCGCATTCAAAGTCGTAACCGACCACCACTGCCTATGCTGGCTGGCTAATTTGCGAGACCCGTCTGGACGATTGGCCCGCTGGAGTTTACGGCTCCAAGAATTCGACATTACCATCGTATATAAGTCGGGCCGTAAACACGAAGACGCCGACACGCTGTCGCGTGCACCACTCGACTCTTCCGGTCCCGAAATCGACGACGACAGCGGTTTCCTCGGTATACTTAATGCATCGGACATAATAGCCCGGCAGCGGGCTGACACGGACCTCCGACCGCTGATTGACAACCTTGAAGGTCACGCCATGCCTCTACCACGACACTTCGCTCGACGTCTCGGCTCTTTCTGTTTGCGCGAAGGTATCTTATACAAGAAGAACTCGAGAGGCCAAGAAAGAGCTTACCTTCTGGTACTTCCGGTCGATCTTCGCGCCGACATTTTATTGGCATGCCACGACGAGCCCACTTCAGGCCATCTGGGTTTTTCCCGGACGCTCGCCAGGATACGCAACATGTACTACTGGCCCGGACTCTCGGACGATGTCTAAAGGTACGTAAAAAGCTGCCGTGAATGCCAGCGCCGGAAGACGCCACCGCTTAAGCCGGCGGGTTTTCTCAAGCCCGTTACTACACCCCGCTCCCCGTTCGATCAAATAGGAATGGACCTTCTCGGTCCTTTTCCGTTGTCACTCTCAGGAAACAAGTGGATCATAGTCGCTACTGACTATTTGACTCGCTACGCCGAGACCAAGGCGATACCCTGTGTCACAGCTTCAGAGGTCGCCGACTTTTTCATGCAAAACATCGTCTTGCGGCACGGAGCCCCTTCGTGCGTTATTACCGACAGAGGCACAGCGTTTACAGCGCAGCTAATCGACCATATATTTACGTTGAGCTGCACTAGCCATCGCAAGACCACAGCTTATCATCCGCAGAGCAATGGGCTAACCGAACGCTTAAACAAGACCATTGCGGACATGCTGTCAACGTACGTAGACGTTCAGCACAAAACTAGGGATGAGGTGCTACCGTACGTCACATTTGCGTACAACACGGCCCTCCAGGAGACTACACGCTTTACTCCCTTTCGTCTTGTATATGGACGTGAAGTCCAGAGCATGCTTGACGCGATGCTACCATGCCTCGATGACGACCAACTCGCACCCGATGTTCATGAAATTGCCCAACGCGCTGAAGAAGCCCGTCAGCTTGCCCGCGTACACATCGGCCAGCAGCAGGGCACTGATGCGTGCCGTTACAACCTTCGACACCGACAGGTCGACTACAATCCCGGTGAACAAGTTTGGGTGTGGACACCTGTCCGCCTCCAGGGCTTGTCCGAGAAACTACTCTGCCGGTACTTTGGCCCCTATAAAGTGCTACGGCGTATCAGTGATGTTACCTATGAAGTGGTTCCCGACGGTGCCGCGCAACCGAGACGTCGACAGCCCAACAGCTCTGACATTGTGCACGTTGTGCGGCTTAAGCCGTACTATGCCCGATAACGGCTTAGCGGTCCTCCGTTGTGACTCTGTGTGTGCTCCGTTTTCCTCGCGTTCTTCTCTGTTTCCCTTCTGAACCTTAGCGCGCCTACGCTGCTGGCGGCACCACTGCGATGCCCTTCTTTTTCGGAGGGGGGAATAATGCCACCTAGTGTTGCCAGGTGGCGCAAGCTGTCCGCGAAGACGATGAGGTTGCGATCGTGCTATCGCGGATCGGCCGCCATTACCGTCTCCTCTTGCCGACTCCAGCTGTTGAAGCGTCTCTCCGTGAGAACTCCGTGACAATTTTTTGATGAAACGGCGGAAGTACGAGCAGAGGCCGACGAAGCTGCGCACATCCGTAGACGACTGGGGAATAGGGAAGTCCTTGACGGCTTTAACTTTAACAGGATCCGGGCGGACACCAGAAGCGTCGACTAGATGTCCGAGAATGGTGAGTTTGCGGCGACCGAATTGACATTTCAACGAATTGAGCTGTAGCCTGGCTCTACGGAAGACAGAAAGAATGCTCGCCAGTCTTTCGAGGTGCGTGGTAAACGTGGGCGAAAAAACCACAACATCGTCGAGGTAACATAGACATGTGGACCATTTAAAGCCGCGAAGCAAGGAGTCCATCATTCTTTCGAAGGTAGCTGGCGCATTACAGAGACCGAATGGCATAATAACAATTTCGATAAAGATGACCTGGCTCTCCGCAGTGAAAACAGAGCGGTCGTCGGTTAGGTGTACGCCAAACGTCGGCCTTTCGGAGGGGTGCTCGACGATCCTCGAAGTACTGCACCGGTTGCACAGAGGCCCGCGGGGCTTGAGGCGTGGCGTGAATTGGTGGCGGCGAAGCGGGAGCCGGACGCCTTGCAACTTCGGCGTACGTCGGACGGTGGTAGTCCCCAGGCAGAGGTGGTACGTCGACCGCAGGAACAGGGCCCCGGAACGCCTGTTGCACCTCCTCTCGTACAAGAGCGGAGATGGAACCGAGCGTAGGCTGCGACAGGCTACAAAATTTGTGAAGCTCCTCACGCACGATTGTGCGAATAAGTTCCCGCAAATCATCAGGATGCTGTCCGATGGTGGCAAACGATGATGTGACTGCAGCAGCATGCACGGGCCGGTCGTAACTGGCGCAACGCTGTTGCAGGACCTTCTCCATCGTTGTGGCTTCCGAAAGAAATGCAGCAACTGTAGATGTGGGCTGCGCACGAGGCCTGCGAACAGCTGCTCTTTGACGCCTCTCATTAAGTGCTGAAGTTTCTTCTCTTCGGGAATGGCAGGATCAGCTCTCCTGAAGAGCCGCGTCATGTCCTCGACGTACATTTGTACGCTTTCGTTCGGTAGCTGGACGCGGGACTGGATTGCCCGCTCCGCTCTTTCGCGGCGATCCGCGCTGGTGTAGGCCTCCAGCAGGCGACGGCGAAACTCTCGCCAGGAAGTTAGAACTTCCTCACGGTTCTCAAACCACATGCGGGCGCCATCCTCTAGGCTAAAGTAGACGTTTCTTAGTTTCGCAGCGTCGTCCCACTGGTTATAAGCAGCCACACGCTCGAAGTGAAGGAACCAGTCCTCCACGTCTTCGAAAAGGTCCCCGTGGAAGGCCTTGGGAACCCGCGGGGTCTGCAAGGTATAGTTGGCAGGTGTAGCACCGGCGGCTTGCGTGAGAATACCGGTGGCTGGTGTCATGACTGTCGCGAGCGGTCCAAGCTCCGGTGAAAGTCCCTGCAGCCTCCGGCTGAAGCGGTGTACCGGGGTGTCAATCGGCGCAGGGCTGGCGGCACGGCTCCCTGGAGGGGTTTCTTGCATGGGATACTCGTACCCAGCAGGCTCCACCAAATTGTCACGGAGTTCTCACGGAGAGACGCTTCAACAGCTGGAGTCGGCCAGAGGAGACGGTAATGGCGGCCGATCCGCGATAGCACGATCGCAACCTCATCGTCTTCGCGGACAGCTTGCGCCACCTGGCAACACTAGGTGGCATTATTCCCCCCTTCGAAAAAGAAGGGCATCGCAGTGGTGCCGCCAGCAGCGTAGGCGCGCTAAGGTTCAGAAGGGAAACAGAGAAGAACGCGAGGAAAACGGAGCACACACAGAGTCACAACGGAGGGCCGCTAAGCCGTTATCGGGCATAGTACGGCTTAAGCCGCACAACGTGCACAATGTCAGAGCTGTTGGGCTGTCGACGTCTCGGTTGCGCGGCACCGTCGGGAACCACTTCATAGGTAACATCACTGATACGCCGTAGCACTTTATAGGGGCCAAAGTACCGGCAGAGTAGTTTCTCGGACAAGCCCTCGCGGCGGACAGGTGTCCACACCCAAACTTGTTCATAGGGATTGTAGTCGACCTGTCGGTGTCGAAGGTTGTAACGGCGCGCATCAGTGCCCTGCTGCTGGCCGATGTGTACGCGGGCAAGCTGACGGGCTTCTTCAGCGCGTTGGGCAATTTCATGAACATCGGGTGCGAGTTGGTCGTCATCGAGGCATGGTAGCATCGCGTCAAGCATGCTCTGGACTTCACGTCCATATACAAGACGAAAGGGAGTAAAGCGTGTAGTCTCCTGGAGGGCCGTGTTGTACGCAAATGTGACGTACGGTAGCACCTCATCCCAAGTTTTGTGCTGAACGTCTACGTACATTGACAGCATGTCCGCAATGGTCTTGTTTAAGCGTTCGGTTAGCCCATTGCTCTGCGGATGATAAGTTGTGGTCTTGCGATGGCTAGTGCAGCTCAACGTAAATATATGGTCGATTAGCTGCGCTGTAAACGCTGTGCCCCTGTCGGTAATAACGCACGAAGGGGCTCCGTGCCGCAAGACGATGTTTTGCATGAAAAAGTCGGCGACCTCTGAAGCTGTGGCACAGGGTATCGCCTTGGTCTCGGCGTAGCGAGTCAAATAGTCAGTAGCGACTATGATCCACTTGTTTCCTGAGAGTGACAACGGAAAAGGACCGAGAAGGTCCATTCCTATTTGATCGAACGGAGAGCGGGGTGTAGTAACGGGCTTGAGAAAACCCGCCGGCTTAAGCGGTGGCGTCTTCCGGCGCTGGCATTCACGGCAGCTTTTTACGTACCTTTGGACATCGTCCGAGAGTCCGGGCCAGTAGTACATGTTGCGTATCCTGGCGAGCGTCCGGGAAAAACCCAGATGGCCTGAAGTGGGCTGGTCGTGGCATGCCAATAAAATGTCGGCGCGAAGATCGGCCGGAAGTACCAGAAGGTAAGCTCTTTCTTGGCCTCTCGAGTTCTTCTTGTATAAGATACCTTCGCGCAAACAGAAAGAGCCGAGACGTCGAGCGAAGTGTCGTGGTAGAGGCATGGCGTGACCTTCAAGGTTGTCAATCAGCGGTCGGAGGTCCGTGTCAGCCCGCTGCCGGGCTATTATGTCCGATGCATTAAGTATACCGAGGAAACCGCTGTCGGCGTCGATTTCGGGACCGGAAGAGTCGAGTGGTGCACGCGACAGCGTGTCGGCGTCTTCGTGTTTACGGCCCGACTTATATACGATGGTAATGTCGAATTCTTGGAGCCGTAAACTCCAGCGGGCCAATCGTCCAGACGGGTCTCGCAAATTAGCCAGCCAGCATAGGCAGTGGTGGTCGGTTACGACTTTGAATGCGCGGCCGTAAAGGTAAGGGCGAAATTTCATGGTGGCCCACACGACAGCAAGGCATTCCTTCTCTGACGTAGAGTAATTGCGTTCGGCGCGGGAGAGAGTACGGCTAGCACAGGCTATAACTCTCTCAATGCCCTCTTGGTGTTGGACAAGGCCAGCTCCAAGACCGATATTGCTGGCGTCGGTGTGGATCTCGGTGTCGGCCTCTTCGTCGAAGTGGGCAAGAACGGGAGATGTCTGAAGGCGTTGGCGGAGCGAAGAGAAAGCCGTCTCTTGGTCTATTGTCCAAACGAAGGAGGTGTTGCTCCTGGTGAGGCGCGTCAACGGCTCTGCAATCTTTGAGAAGTCCGCAATAAACCGTCGGTCATATGCACAGAGACCCAGAAAACGCTGGACAGCTTTCTTGTCAGTCGGAGTAGGAAAATTGGCGACGGCGGCTGTCTTGTCGGGGTCGGGTCGAACTCCGTCGGCGCTCACAACGTGACCGAGGAACTTGAGCTCTGTGTAACCGAAGTGGTACTTCTGGGGCTTCAGCGTAAGGTCAGCGGAATGGAGGGCTCTGAGGACAGTTCGCAGGCGCACGAGATGCTGTTCAAAAGTTTCTGAAAAAACGACAACGTCGTCCAGGTATACAAGACAACTTTGCCACTTGAGGCCGGTGAGGACAGTGTCCATCATCCGTTGAATCGTCGCTGGCGCAGAGCACAAGCCAAAAGGCAGCACTTTGAATTCATAGAGGCCATATGGTGTAACGAAGGCAGTCTTTTCGCGGTCCCGTTCGTCCACTTCAATTTGCCAATAACCGCTCTTCAGGTCAATGGATGAAAAGTACTTAGCACGCCGTAATCTGTCCAGTGATTCATCAATGCGGGGCAACGGGTAGACGTCCTTTTAAGTCACATTGTTTAATTTACGGTAGTCCACGCAGAATCGAAGTGTTCCATCCTTCTTTTTAACAAGGACAACAGGCGAAGACCACGGGCTTTGGGAAGGTTGAACTACACCGTCGTCAATCATCTCCTGAACTTGCTTTTGGATTACTTCCCGTTCTTTGGCGGAAACACGATAAGGCTGCCGGCGGATAGGGCGAGCGTCGTCATACGTAATGATCCGGTGTTGCGTTAGGGGCGTTTGACGAACTTTCGACGAAGAAGCGAAACACTGTGTATACTCCAATAGCAAGTGCTCTAAGGCCAGGCGCTTTCCTTCGGGGAGGTTGCAGTTGATGTCGACATTCGGAACAGATTGGTCGTCAGTGGCACGCGATGATTGGTCGTCAGGGGCCGCTGCCGCGAACGCAAAGCAGATCGGAACATCCACAACAGCTTCAGCGGTAGCGATCGCAGTTCCAGAGAAAAGGTGCCGGTGCTCTGGAGAAAAATTTGTAACAAGGATCGCAGACCGGCCAGCGCGAATTGTTAGTAAGCTTCGAGCGGCGCAGATGCCTTGAGTCAGGAGGAGCGAATGATTAGCCTCGGCGACTGCTTCAGCGTCGTGCAACTCAGCACAGGCGACTTCAATCAAAACACTGCTACGGGGCGGAAGTGTGACGCTGTCGGCGAAAACGCGAAGTGCGGCACTGCGTTGGCAGGAGTTGTCGAGTTCGGCGGCTTGCTCTGTGGAAAACATGACGATTCGGTTGCGCAGATCGATAATTGCTCCATACTCCCGCAGAAAGTCGATGCCGAGGATTAGGTCCCGAGAACACTCGCCCAGGACGATGCAGCTGACGACGAACGTGGACTTGCTGATCTGAACGCGAGCAGTGCACATACCCTTGGGCGTAACCAGATGACCGCCGGCAGTTCGAAGGTGCGCGCCAGGCCAAGGGGTAATCACTTTTTTCTGAATGGTCGCCAGTTGTCCACTTAAGATCGAATAATCGGCCCAGGTATCAACTAATGCGCTTACTCTGCGACCATCGATAAGAACAGGTATTTCTAAAGAAACGCGGTTTTTTAACTCTGGTGATGGCGTCGGCGGGTTTTTGTCGGATTGTAGCGGCGACGACGGGAGGTCTTCAGCACAGCGCCCCCCAGCGACCTCGCCCCCGAAGGTCGCTGGTTTCAGTTTTCCCGACGAGGACTTGGCGATCGGCCCGGTGCCGCTCGCGAGAAGCCAGGAGGTGTTGGGGAAGAGCGCCTCGGTGAGGGTGAGCGCGACTGCTGCTGCACTCGGGATGGATTGCGCTGGTCCGCAAGGAATTCTTCAATTTCAGGGGGTCGTTCACCTTGACGGGGTCTCGGTGAGTCGGTGCGGAAGCCTTGGATGCCGATGCGTCGGTAATAACAATTTCGATAAAGATGACCTGGCTCTCCGCAGTGAAAACAGAGCGGTCGTCGGTTAGGTGTACGCCAAACGTCGGCCTTTCGGAGGGGTGCTCGACGATCCTCGAAGTAGTGCACCGGTTGCACAGAGGGCCGCGGGGCTTGAGGCGTGGCGTGAATTGGTGGCGGCGAAGCGGGAGCCGGACGCCTTGCAACTTCGGCGTACGTCGGACGGTGGTAGTCCCCAGGCAGAGGTGGTACGTCGACCGCAGGAACAGGGCCCCGGAACGCCTGTTGCACCTCCTCTCGTACAAGAGCGGAGATGGAACCGAGCACAGGCTGCGACGGGCTACAAAATTTGTGAAGCTCCTCACGCACGATTGTGCGAATAAGTTCCCGCAAATCATCAGGATGCTGTCCGATGGTGGCAAACGATGATGTGACTGCAGCAGCATGCACGGGCCGGTCGTAACTGGCGCAACGCTGTTGCAGGACCATCTCCATCGTTGTGGCTTCCGAAAGAAATGCAGCAACTGTAGATGGTGGGCTGCGCACGAGGCCTGCGAACAGCTGCTCTTTGACGCCTCTCATTAAGTGCCGAAGTTTCTTCTCTTCGGGAATGGCAGGATCAGCTCTCCTGAAGAGCCGCGTCATGTCCTCGACGTACATTTGTACGCTTTCGTTCGGTAGCTGGACGCGGGACTGGATTGCCCGCTCCGCTCTTTCGCGGCGATCCGCGCTGGTGTAGGCCTCCAGCAGGCGACGGCGAAACTCTCGCCAGGAAGTTAGAACTTCCTCACGGTTCTCAAACCACGTGCGGGCGCCATCCTCTAGGCTAAAGTAGACGTTTCTTAGTTTCGCGGCGTCGTCCCACTGGTTATAAGCAGCCACACGCTCGAAGTGAAGGAACCAGTCCTCCACGTCTTCGAAAAGGTCCCCGTGGAAGGCCTTGGGAACCCGCGGGGTCTGCAAGGTATAGTGGGCAGGTGTAGCACCGGCAGCTTGCGTGAGAATACCGGTGGCTGGTGTCATGACTGTCGCGAGCGGTCCAAGCTCCGGTGAAAGTCCCTGCAGCCTCCGGCTGAAGCGGTGTACCGGGGTGTCAATCGGCGCAGGGCTGGCGGCACGGCTCCCTGGAGGGGTTTCTTGCATGGGATACTCGTACCCAGCAGGCTCCACCAAATTGTCACGGAGTTCTCACGGAGAGACGCTTCAACAGCTGGAGTCGGCCAGAGGAGACGGTAATGGCGGCCGATCCGCGATGGCACGATCGCAACCTCATCGTCTTCGCGGACAGCTTGCGCCACCTGGCAACACTAGGTGGCAATATCATGGTTCGTGAATAAATGGCAAGTTAATGCTAAGAGGAAGATAATGAAAACTCTGAGAACGAACATTTTGTGCTCGTCCCGTAAAAATGTGCTATATCGGGAAAACATTCTCTACGACGCTTGAGTCGTTGAACTGTTAAAATGCAAGATTGCTGGGACGTGTATATAGTACTTAATTACGCCGATATTACTTTTCGCAAGTCCCGAATGAACTTACTTTCACCCTCTTATACGTCACAACTCCCTTAAACGGGAGGCCTGTATTGATATCTCAAAAGAATGCTAATTACTAATGTGCGAGCATGTGCCAAGAAGCATAGTAATGAATTGTTCTCTGCTCGGAGCCAATGCCCCGCGGCCTTTCTGCTTTTGTTGTCAAACAAGAGGCCACCAGATTTCTCTGGAATGTCTGTAGCCGCGTGCAAGTCTCTCTTCAAGTTCAAAATTGTCGTAAGCGCATTAGGCGTCTAATGTTTCAAGTTCCTGGTCAGCTTTAAATTTTGCAAGGCCCAGACTGACCATCATTCGGACCTCCGTCGACCGAGCACTTGTTTAATCGCTGCGCCGCTTAACTGCATGGTTTCTGTTTGAGGACAAGAGTTAGCCCGATAAACAAATTCTAGTTGGACGCAAGCTTCCTTGTCGTCATTCTGGCCTGACTAACATTAATAGAACATACATACCAAACCAGTACAAGCTGCGTATGCTGCCACAGATATTGACATGTACTGAGTATTGCAATTTCAGAAAGTATGTATGTCCAAAGAGTGACTTCAGCTACCATAAAGAGCGCCATTTTTTGTTCTCCACATATATTCAACCTGCGGCGTGTCCTGAAGCTTCCTAAAATATTTGGTTTAAATATCATTCTAAAAGACATCAGTTTATGGACTTGAATGCCGAATGCCCTTCATTCTCCTAAATTCAGGGGATTTTACTAAAATGTAAGCATTGCAAATGTTCATTTTCTGTTCCTTACATTGTAAGCTAAGCCAGCTGGTATAACGCGCATTGCTGTGAGGTATAGTGGAGCTCCATAAAGTTGCGGAAAACTTCTTTTTGTGGTGCTACTTTGTTTCCTGAATGACGTGAGGAAAGTTCATGCTCACGGGAGGTTTATCGAAAGCGAGGACGAGGCTACAGATAAGCAGGAGAATAATGCAAAGCTGGTAGTCATCGCCTCTCAGATAAGTTTGCTCGCTCGTAAAGGCCGATTTTATTAAGACAGAGCGCCGTTCCTAATTTTGCTTTGCTGGCAGTTAGTGCATGCTTGCAGTTACTGTAAACAAGTGACTTAGTTTTCTCATTGCCATGTGGTGGGATGGGCGGTCGTGAGACGCCGCCAATCTTCAAAATGCCTTTCCAAGAGGAAATCTTGGACGTCGCGTGCTTGCAACGTGCTCTGCTCCAGCAGTCAGGGTTGGGTTCCGTCTATAACCGTTCCTTTCGCGAATGACATGACGCGTTTTCCTGGGTAGCACCATTAATTATTGCTAATGCCGCTGTTGTGCAAACTTAAAGCAGCTGCGCTTGAAATTTCAGTAGCTATATTTGCTCTGCAGAATCCTTTACTTTTTGAAACTTGCCATCCAAGTATTACATGCCGCATATCATTGCACACACTCATAAATAACTTGCCGGAAGACGAACTATAAAAGCTGAAAGCCTTGCTTTATAGCCAAATATAAGGGTAGAACGTGTTGACGTCTGTGCTCGAAGCATACGTTTGATCATACACAGTCGGGCTCAAGGAGTGAGCGCGCAAACATTAATCCGTTGTTTCAGATTTCGCCCATGGGAAAGGGGCTGACTACGCGCTCTTTGTGTAAAGCGTAAGAGGTAAAATATAAAGGATAGACAGTTACCACTGACGCGGGCCGAACTGATAGCGAGCGCGCGTTCTCCTTCGGAGTGAACGGCGGTCGCAGGGGCGCAGCGGTGGGGCAGTGGCGACCCCACCGAGTTGCGGCGGGAGGCGGAAACAGACCCCATTGCGAAGGCCGTAAGAAGAAAAGCGCGCGCTCCCATAGAGACCGGCCGTGGCACGAGTTACCAGAAGCGAAGCAGGCAACCACGGACAGGGTGCCCAATGGTGATACATGGTGGCACGAGTTACGAGAAGCGAAGGAGACAGCCACAGACCGGGTGTCCCAAGGTGATTCATGGTGGCACGAGTTACCAGAAATGGAGCAGGCAGCCACGGACCGTATGCCCAAAGGTGATTCATGGTGGCACGAGTTACCAGAAGCGAAGCAGGCAGCCCTAGACCGGGTGCTCAAAGGTGATTCATGGTGGCACGAGTTACCAGAAGCGAAGAAGGCAGACACGGACCGTGTGCCCAAAGTTGATTCACGGTGGCACGACTTACCAGAATCGAAGCAGGCAGCCACGGACCGAGTGCCCAAAGGTTGTTCATGATGGCACGAGTTACCAGAAGTGAAGCATACAGCCACGGATCGGGTGTTCAAGGTGATTCATGGTGTCTCGAGTTACCAAAAGCGAAGCAGGCAGCCACGGATGGAGTGCCCAAAGATGATTCACGGTGGCACGAGTTACCAGAAGTGAAGGACGCACACACGGACTGGGTGTCCAAAGGTGAATCACGGCGGCACAAGTTACCAGAAGCGAAGCAGGCAGCAACGGACCGGGTGCCCAGAGGTGATTCATGGTGGCACGAGTTACCAGAAGTGAAGCAGGCAGCCACCAGCCGGGTGCCCAAAGGTTACTCACGTTGGCCTGAGATACCAGAAGTGAAGCAGGCAGCCACGGGCTGAGTGTCCTAAGGTGATTCACGGTGGCGGCGATTATGGAGCTGCTGAGGCCCCAGCTGCCAGTAAATGTGCTGCGACTGTGCACCCCACTTAGTGTTCTAATGCCTCTCAGAGCGGCTTCAACTAGGCTACCGGAACCAGGCTGTATTGGTCATCTGCGACAGAATGCAGTGCACAGCGGCTTTATCGAAGCTGCCAGAACCAGAACGGATCTCTCATCATCATCATCGACGGAATGCGGCGGCGGGTTTTCATTCTAGCTCAGTGGAACGATTTTTTCCAGAGCGGGTGTGGTATGAGGACTGCGCCTGGTGCGCCTAACAAAGGGACAGCAATTACCTTTTTTTCTATGACCTTGAAAACTACAGATTGCCAGAATTACGTGATCGTGTGGAACCGCGATCAGAGATGAACAAATAACACACATGGTAATATATATCCACGACTATTATTCAGTGACTACCGCCCTGCAAAACAGCCAGACAAAAAACATTTACGCTCTTTATATTCTGTATCTGGCTGTATTTGGTGTAGTTTATCGTTTTTGTAACAATGTGCAAAAGATTTCGACGAATACGGAAAGCGTTTATAAGACAGTAAAGTTGTATATTAGCTGCAAACAATCACTCCATGATTTTCGCCGACTACAAGATTGTTGACAGCAAGACATGCTCCTCGCGCATCAATATGCTTATTAAAATAAATCTTCAATCTGATTGCGCATTTCCATAAACATTTTTTCACCTGTGTTCTTACGTTCCGACGCCTAACAAAAAAGTGTTCTGCGTACGCCATATATGCACTTCAATTGAAAACGAACCTCTTGTCGAGACAAAAAAAATAATTAGGATGCTACGTGCCAGGATAATGGCACATGCTACAGCAATCTCCGGAAGGAGCATGGTTACACGGGGTGCGAATTAGCTCCTAGTGCAACACATGCGACAGTAGAAAAAGGCAGCCGGGACGATCGCTGTATCTTCGCTTCTTAGGACTCGTTCCCTCTACCGTTTTGTGCTCCTGCATGTGTTACGCGAAGATCAATAATCAGCCTTTAACTATGAGCCAAACAGCTCTAAAGGAAACGTTGTTTAAATCCTTTTGTATGATGTCTGAATCTATTGTCTTTGGCGGCTCCTTTTTATTTCTCCTGCGCGTCGGCATTCGTTGCGATTTTCATCGATTTATGACTATATGCTTCTCGTTTCTTTTTTTGTAGTATATTTAGCAGCTAACCTAGCACTCTGCGTTGTATCACGTGCATGCATGAATTTTTTCTCTGTTGTTTTATTTAATACAAATTTTTTTAGGGTGTCACATATAGGGAGACACGATCTTGCCAGTGCTGTTCACCGCCTGCTTACAGGAGGTGTTCCGAGGCCAGAATTAGAAACAGTTAGGGATAAGAGCTAATGAAAAATACCTAAATAATCTACAATTCGCTGATGACATTGCCTTCCTGAGTCACTCAGGATATGAACTGCAAAGCATGATCAATGAGTTAGACCAGCCGATCAGAACGGTGGGTCTAAATATTAACAAACATAAAAACAAAGTAATGTTCAATAGCCTTGCAAGGGAACAGAAGTTCAAAATTGATAGCAAGGTGCTGTAAGTGTTGAAGGAATATGTCTATACAGGACCGGTAGTGAGCGCTGATGCTGATCATGAGAGGGAAATAACTAGAAGAATAAGAATGGGGAGGAGCGCATATGGCAGGTTCTCTCAGATCATGAATGGCAGTTTACCAATATCGCTCAAGATAAAAGTATACAGCAGCTGTATCTTAACCGGGGAAGAACTTGGAAGCTAACTAAACGGGTTCAGTTGAAGTTAACGACAACACAGCGAGCTATGGAAGGAAATTTTATAGGTGTAATGTTAAGAGGCTGGAAGCGGGCAGAGTGGGTGAGGGAACGAGCGCGGATTAATGACATCCTAGTCGAAATAAACAGGAAGAAATGGGCTTGGGCAGGACATGTAAGGCGAAGGCAAGATCGCCGCTGGTCGTTAAGGGTAACGGAGTGGATTCCAACATAAGACAAGCGTAGCAGGAGACGGCAGAAGGTTAGGTGGGCGGATGAGATTAGGAAGTTTGCAGGCAAAGGGTGGGCGCAGCTGACAAAGGGTAGGGTTAATTGGAGAGACATGGGAGAGGCCTTTGCCCTGCAGGAGGCGAGTCAGGCTGATAATTATTATACGCCATTAAGCCAGAGATTGTATCCACGTTGAGAAATCTGTAAACTAAGCCACTAAAAGTTTCTGGAAAAAATATCATATGAAGTGAGACAAACTCTTTCATATTAACTGCTTTCAGAAATGCTTTGACATCAGTGCAAGCAATTTATACCGGCCACTTAAGGTCACCACAGAGGTAGCTACTTTTGTACAAGAGGTGCATTTGTAATACACATTTTTCAATTTAACCAACCTGTAGACAATGTTCTGCCAGGTACATATACGTCGCCGTCCAGCGTAATCTTACCAAATCTTTTAAAGTAACATCACTCAGAAATAGAAGATTTGCTCTCGCTCAGTCATGATCAGAGAACAATTTCCTCAGCCCTCTGTGTTTGCTAAGCTCAGTCTCTCTTTTGTCCCTGTTGATTGCACCGCTTCCGAAAATGAAAAATATGCACCAAATAGACCTATCCGCAACGCTTCTATATCCAGGTCATCGCCGCACGAATACGAAGGCATAAGACTTATCAAAATACCACTTAGCACGAAGCGGCCAACTCCTCCCAGCCTCTTAGAAACGAAACAGAGTAAACAAAATAATGATGGAGTCACGATACCCTTCGCTGGCGTATCTTTTAAATGCGAAAGCATGATATGTCCCTTTAGCATAAAAGCCGGAGTCCGCCGCCGTCCATGGTACGAAATTTTTCAGTAACGTCGCTATGCTCTCTCATGACGTCAGCAATTGGCCACAAGATAGTGACACCTACAACAAAGAAATAAAATCAAATTGCTTACGGAGGTCCATGGAATTGAACCAAAGACCATGAGATGCGAGCGAGATGACTACGGAAAACTGCGTCTTTTTAACGTAGTATTTATTCCACTGAATTATGTTATATATATGAACTATTTACAAAGCTTTCAGGAAACGCTATGAAAGACACCTAAAAAAGAGAGAGCAACAGAGCACTAGACGGGAAGGAAGGCTGAGAACATCACTAAGGAGGAGTGCCAACCCAGCTTAAAGTCGGTCTAATAATAATAATTGGTTTTTTGGGGAAAGGAAATAGCGCAGTATCTGTCTCATATATCGTTGGACACCTGAACCGCGCCGTCAGGGAAGGGATAAAGGAGGGAGTGAAAGAAGAAAGGAAGAATGAGGTCCCGTAGTGGAGGGCTCCGGAATAATTTCGACCACCTGGGGATCTTTAACGTGCACTGACATCGCACAGCACACGGGCGCCTTAGCGTTTTTCCTCCATAAAAACGCAGCCGCCGCAGTCGGGTTCGAACCCGGGAACTCCGGATCAGTAGTCGAGCGCCCTAAAGTCGGTCTGCTAATACAGTTCCTCAGATGAACAGTCATTTGGCAGAAATGAGATGTAGTCGATAGAACTTATTCAGAGTGACGGTTCATCATTCTAGATTTGGTTTGGATTATGGGGGTTTAAAGTCCAAATTAGACTCAGGCTCTGAGGGACGCCGAAGTAAAGGGC
Source organism: Amblyomma americanum (assembly GCF_052857255.1). Taxonomy (NCBI): domain Eukaryota; kingdom Metazoa; phylum Arthropoda; class Arachnida; order Ixodida; family Ixodidae; genus Amblyomma; species Amblyomma americanum. Next base: position 83,502,805 of record NC_135503.1, on the reverse strand, counting down.
TCCGGAAATTTTTGCCACCTGGGGTTCTTTACCGGCACTGACGCCGCACTGTACACGGACCTCTAGAATTTCGCCTCCATTGAAATCCGACCTCCCCGACCGGGATCCAACGCTGGGTAGTCCAACCAGAAAATATGCGTTGCTTCCTCACGAACAAAACTGAACCTAGTGTATGCGTTTCCTTACGACTGTATGCTAATGACTAGATGTGTTATTAGAAAGGAAGGAGTCTTCAATGACACTTGCAACAGAGCTCACGGTGAGACAATGATTTCCTTTTAAACGCACGTAAACAGTCTTAAGTGCCCTTCGTAATCTGTTTCCTTGCAGTTTAAACACAGCACGCCTTTGCCCATTCCTTTTCAGGGTGCGTACTGGGCGTTCAATTAGAATTCGTGGACCAAGTGCCTCAGCAGTGCTACGACGCTTTCACGAGCGTCTGCGGAGCAGGATTTCCTATTTACAGCAAGGATCTCTGCGATTTTAACGTGCGAAGTTATTAGTGCGGAATACAGGCGCAAAGCGTTCGTGAGCAAGAATGTACTGTCGACAGAACGTTGGCATAGCACTGTACTGCATAAATTGCCCAAACGCGAAATTCTCCTTCGACTGTGTACAGGCTGTTTCACGTAATTTTGAACAATTATTTTGAAAAAAAACGGTGCACAGGAACTACGTCAAAATAACGAACATAATATTTCCCTTCATGTAGCGATCTTCAGAGCAATTTTTAAGTTCAACCTAATTAAATTTTATCTAATACTGATTATGCAGAAATTTCAATAGTCGCTTTAGGATCAGGTGTGTTTTATAAAGCAGTAGGGGGTTGAGAAAACAAATTCATTTTTTTTTGTGTGTGTTTAAGATAAAGCATCTTCTCGATCGTGAATCATTTTTCCGACGTGTAATGAAAGCCCGCGAATTATGAAATAAAAACCACCTATGTGCCAGCGTGTGCTAGTGCTCCCAACCATGTTTGCAACGAACGAAGCGTGCATGCTTGCCATACCTAAGTGAGCGGTCTCCGCTCACTTGTGTACGGTACAAATACAGATACAAATGATACAAATAAAGAAAACTAAGGCGACTTTCAAATACGTGACGTCACTGCTTTTCTTCCCTTTTTTGTTTGGTGAGTACCAAAACAGAAAGCTCCGTCTGAATTGGCTGTCGGTGGCCTGCCTATCACTTATCGCAGGTCACGGCGCGCGCTTTCAATGTTCAGAAAGAATGCACCGACGCACTTTTTTTATTCGAAAAGTGTGTCGTGAGGCATAAGTTGAAAAACGGGGAAGGAATGCGGGAGATGGAAATTTAAAAGAACTTGGGCCTTAAAAGGCGCACTTTCAAGACTATCGACAGCGGTGGCTGCTTACTTCTAGAATATAAGCGCACGCTTTAATCAGTCAGAACACGTTCGTTAGCGCTACAATAGGCTAGCGTAAGAGCACAATCTCTTGATTTTTTTCTTATTTCACGGGGTTTCTTTAAATGATGAAAAAAGACCCCTTTGGGGGTATGTTGCTAAAGAATAGTGCATGGGCTGCTTCGTAACCCCCTCTGCTACATAACTAAATGCACGTGACCCAAAATTTATATGTTCAAAATGTTACATAATTATTCTTACCTCAGTAATAATAAGCGAAATTTTCATTATACTGTGAGGGGCGCCACACGTTGGGGAAACCACATGTCCTTGCTCGTACCTAGCTTTTTATCGCCGCATTTTTTAAATCCTTGGTTCAAGTTAAGTCCTTGGTTGATGTTAGAGAAACTTGGATAATTGCACCATATCAATAATTTGCAGCAGGAGTCTGTTTTCACTATAATTGAAAATATCTGTTACCACGTTTCTTCGTCTATTTACGAATTTTTGTTTTTCTTCGTACATTCAGATTATAGACCAAAGAAAGACAGAAAAACTTGTTTGAAATCAATATTCAGTTGAGTTCTTAAAACTGATTTTAGTGTTATTGAGCACTATCATATTGAATATTGCATCCAACAGCCGATTATTAGTATTATACGAAAATGTGCTTTATTACTAGTCACATTAAAATTAAATGCTTCAACTGGATTCGATTAGGCTTGAATCTAAGCGGATTCCAACCTTTCGTGGAACATTTCCTCCAAAATAATGAAGAAATACTGGTCTTAGATTAGAATAGAAACTGGTTATGTTACGTGTAAGCTCCCTCAATTCGAAATGGCTATTAGCGATTTTCACAAAGCCTACCCTATGCTGCTGCCGAAACGCTAAATGGTCCAAGTCCAATAGAAGCGCACATAACAGCTTTTGTTTGCGGCGTCTCATAAGCGGTTTGTCGGCATATGCAGACATTATTGTCGAACCTTTGCGTAAAATACATCATAAGGGCAGTCTTACACAAATGATTGCATGCTAACGAGGCAGAAGAGCCGCTAGGCCATATCGAATATGCTTTTTGAGATGCTTCGAGATCACGCGAACAGGATATTTCCCCGCTTAGTCGAATGTCTCCTGGAACACGACAGCTCAGTTGTGATCAGGAATTGAGCCTATATATCGAAAAATGTTCGTTACCTGTACTAGAAAGGCCTAAATAAAACACTGCGCTATTATGACGCCACCGATAAAAACCGGAACATTTGAAGCGCGAAGCGTTGTGCTTGATTTTCTGTAATTGGGGGCATGCTCGCACGATGATACCGCTCAAGGGACGAATAATTTTTCCACCTGCCGTCTGTCAGATGACAAGGTGGTACAAGGGTGTCCCACCTGCCAAGGATGGTATACCGAAGAGCCAGCGGCCACCTGTAACCTGCCATGGTTGGAAAGTGGCAAAGTGGAAGCAGGGAAATTCACCTCTCCACTTCTATAGTATGTGTGGCCGTGGATGGCAGCTTACAACGAGGTTCCTACGATAACGCATTGTCATGGTTAATAGTAATTAGGTGTCCTCCAGCATTTATCGAAAGAGCGGTGAGAAGGGATGATATATAATTGTTTTTTTTTTTAATCTCCACCACATACTCTGGCCCTTGAAGCCTTTGAAAGGTGAGGTGCCAGGCACGCGCAGAGATGGAGCGTTCACAGTATTCGGACAGAGCAGACGTGTTGTAAGCTACCGGCCGTTTCGCTCATCGCTCTGCAAGCCGTCGCCAATGTGGGGATGCACCCACCCTACGTTTTAATGACCTTGGATTACCCGGACGGACGCAGCCAGCAGTCGCGCAGTCTCTGCCGTGTTGTTCTCTCCCGTATTACCGGCTATTTGCGGCCGGTGCCCACGATCAAGTGACGACGCTCCTTCCTGCACTGTAAACGCGAATTCGCCAATATGGGACTCAAAAAGGCGTAAGCTGTCTGTCCTCTAGCGCACTCTCTTTTATAAATGGCAGTGCGTTAGAGGACAGCTTACTCACCTCTTACTTCTCTCTGTACAATGTGTGCGGCCCGGCTTGTCAGCCACACCTATCTGCATCTGAACTCCACACGCCCCTTCATGAACCAACCTTCTCGGTCGTCACCTGGCTTAGGCGAGTGCATTCAAATGCGATCCACTCGGCTTGACTTACCCGAGTGCTCGGCGTAGCGCCTTTCCAAGAGCAGAATCCGCCCTTGTGGTTCGTTCCCCTGGAGGCGCACTATGTCCAGGACGTGTCCAGCAAAGTCATTGATAGTTTCTGCGCAAGACGTGCCTCCCAGACGGACTCTACAATCGACTCACCTTGCCAACTCCTGGCTCTACGCTTTAAGACTACCTGAAGGCGGCTGTCGTTGCCTTCTAAGGCATTTCCCTAAGAGGTTAATTGCCTTACAACTCTTCAAATGAGAGAGTGCGGTAATTTTTGTCTCAATTTTTTTCTTTTTGAAAAGAGACTAATCGCTTTGCGTGAGGCTGCCATCGGCGACAAACAAGGCTTAGGTTTTCGTCGACTTTGATAACAAGCGCGATGTTGCCTAGGCTGAGTGCGGGAGCAGTCCTCCGAAACGCCGCCACATCGCATCGACTGAGGCGACCCCTCTTGTTGACGCCTATCGTCTGTGCAAGCAGAACGAATCGATTCTCTAGTAAAGAAATAAATGTTTAGAGCATGGGAGTATAAATAGTATGTGCACCCTTGAAGCCGCCATTTCCGTTTCCGGTTGAGGAAAGTGAGGTTTTAGCTTTTACCACTGTTGCTTAACTCTACACAGTTTATTCGCCATTCAGGTTAGCGTAGGCAATAACACTTCAGTAACTGCTGTGCGCGAAGCAATAGACGTAGTTTCAAGAATAGCATAAACCTAAAGAAAACAGCAATATGACATATTTTCATTTCAAACTAACTCCTTAAAAGTAGAGCAACGTACTTGCAATAACGCTGCACCGAACATAGCAAGTCCTCAGCATCATGTTTAACCATGTCATCCCTTCACGCTAATCTGACGGCTGTTTCTACTTCACGTTCAGAGCCGTTGGCGCATTCACCCAAAGAGGCACCACCGACGAGACTCGTTACGAAGCGCTCCTTCACCCACGGTCAATGTACGCCCACGGCTTGTGTACAGCTTCGGACAAAATTAAAGATAGCGCGCAATTGTCTTAGAATATTTTTCACGCGTTGCCTAATTGAGATCTTAAGCAAACAGTTTGTGCATGCAGGTTGTGGACGCTGAGGCGCTTCCTAGTGGAACAGCGAGGGCGTGATTGCACTTGGAACGGAATAACGTGCTTTGTTTACTTATGAGCGCAGCTGTGCCATGTTCCGCTTCCTAACAGAGAACGCAAATGAGGAGGATCCAAAACCAGTTCAATACTTCGCAGGTCGTAACGTTTGATGCAGCTTATTTCACCCTACTTTATTAGACAAATGCGTAATTTTACAGCAAGAGCCATTAGTTTTGTATGCCGCTCCCGATGCGCTCTGTGACGAACGCACGAGTGAACAAACTATGTATCTTATAAATACGCGCGTTCTCTTTCTCCGGTTCGCAGAAGAGCAAAGCTGGTGCATCTCGTTGGAGGCAGCGCACGTTGATTTTCCTTGACCGCACAGCTCCTCGTCAGTCTGTCTCGAAGGCTTCCCGGAAGTCCAACTCTTCGTCGTTTTCGCACGACATACTGTTGAGCGGGTGCACCGGGATTCCGCGCCTGAGATGAAAGTCCAAAACGATGAGAAAGAAATGTTGATACGAGGCTATTCATTTTGAACAACAAAAGAGATTGCCAGCATTTAAGGAGCGCACGAAGTTTCCCTGCACTCTGAACAGAAAGGAGTAAGAAGGGAGTACGCTGCCCTTTATCGAACGTTTTTAAGAGGGAGTACACTACAGTACATTTTACTCTGTTTTGACCTCCGTATAGGCCTATTTGTGTTTATGTGTACTGTATCCGGTGCCAGAGCATGTGCTACAGGCTAGCAGCCGCCATTAAAAAAACGGCTGTCCAAAAACGTTGAAGATAAGTCACAGTTTGACGTCATTATGCTTACAAATTAATGTAAAAGAGTAGAGCTGTAGAAAAGAGGTAAGCATAAATGCAGAATGAAACAAAAGGGCAAGAAGTAAATCTTGTCCAAGAAGTAAAACTTGTCGGAACAAATATTTCGCTGCAATGTTTTAACTTCATATCCCTGTGGCCAGCCTCTATCGTAGTAGTACCAGGCTACTAGAAAAAAATACTTCTATCTCATTTTTTCTAAGGGCATACGATAGACGCTATATTTGCCATGTACTTCGGGCCATATTCAAGAGCGGTCATCAACCACCTGCGCGGTAGCAAAGTGGTTCTGGCATTCGGCTACTGATCCCAAATTTGAGGGATCGAATACCAACCGCAGCGGACGCATTCCGTGGCGGCCAAAAAATGCATGTGTGCTGTGGACTGCCAGCGTGGTTTAACGAACACCACGCGGTGTAAATTAACCCGCAGGCTTTCACTACAGTGTCTTCATTATCTCACGCTTTCCTTCGGGACAATCTACGATTTCTTTAATCATCTAAAACCGTTTGATTTTAATTCTAGATTCATCTTTCCAACATATTGTTACATTCGTGGAAGAGAACCTTCTCATCAACAGCTATCAGCACTGATTCCGCAAACTCCAGCAAATTACCACGCAATAACTAAGACAATTCATGACCTCCTCTACTGACATAATTGTTTACATGTTAATTTGAAGTCTTTGGCTATGTATCGCACCTTTAATTTTTGAGGGGCATCCAAAAGTAATACCAAAACTAAAAAAGAAGGATAGGTTGGTTCTCAGTAACACCGTCCACAAATGTTTTGCGTGGAAAGATGGATTTATTGCAAAGAAACTCGGAAGTGAAACTGTGAAGCACTGCTTACAATATTATCGGTCAAGTTGGCATCAGTGTAATAAATATGAAAGCAAACGTTAGAGTTTCGTTCAAATAGTATTCAGCATGACCCCAAGTAAGGTTTTAGCTCTGATTGTTTTTATTAGATTTATCGTAGGAATCTCATACAAAATATTATACGCACCGTATGGTCGCACACGACTGCATGAAATGTAAAGATATCAGAGTTCACAAAGATCAAGTAATTCTTAGCTATTACATGTAGCCCATTGGTGCCAAGCAAGGCAGATGAAAATTAACTTGGGAAAGAATTTATATATAACCATTAAAAGAAATTTTTAACCTACGCACGTGAAAAAATGTCACGTACAACACAGACTACATGAATGCAAATACCTACGAATTCTGATTTCGCCTGAACCAGAACTGAACAAACTGGTTTTCTATGCGACATCTAAACCACTTTCTGTGCTGCATTCATTAAAATCATCCCTCAAATCCGCTCCACCGGACGTTAAGTCATTCCCTCTTCTTCACTCATTAGTAGAATGCAGCAAAGTTAGTTGAGTTCCAGCATGTACCCATTACATTGTGCATCCAGAAAACTTTCAGCAAAAAATGGTCATGTTCATAGAGAACGGCATCATTTCCATTCTCAGAGCTTTTTGCACGAAGATCGTATCCCAATAAAACAAAATGATGGCAAAGTTCTACATCTTGAATTTTTTTTTATGTGGGCTAAATCTAGATAAGCACAATAAACATTTTGCAGCGATAGCTACATTACGCTAGCACTTCGAGCCTTCAGCGTCGCAACCCTTGAGCTGCCTGGCCGCAGTTGAGCTCCGAGGTGGCGCCGTGGCTGGTCATGTGGTTGGTAACGTGGTCTAGAGCAGGTGCCGGCGGCGCAGCGCGCCTAGCCGCCGATAGTGAGTCCACGTCCAGGGTGGAAGATGAAGAAGGAACGCCCAGCGAAACGGAGCGGCGAAAAACTGACTTCGCAATTCGACTGAGCGGGTTCCATTCGGCCACCTGTAGCTATCGCGTCACTCCAGGTTTAACCTCAGCTAAACCACGGCCAATTTTTAGACGGCTTAACTCGAGAACAAAAAATGCCGAACAGTCGTGCAAATTCCTATTTCACCGTGACGCAGTAGAATTTTCATTTTTTAAACATTTCTTCCTGGACGGAACCTGTAGGTCACTGATGCTGTCACCTTCACATCATTACATTGTACTCTACGCGGCTTGAGTAATAGAATGGGAATAAGTGGTGTGATCTGAAACTGCCTTTTGATGAAGGGTGTAAATTTGGGCTAGTTGGTTCATCATAGAAAACCGAAGCATCGCAAACAAAACGACACACAAGCGCAAAAACAGTCAGCGCTGGTTTTTCTCTTTGTCTGTAGTCGTATTTTCGGCGCTACTTTCGTTTTCCGTAGCATTTTGTTGCATTCATTGTTTGTATGATTGTCTCGCATTGTTTGCTTTCCTCCAACAAGACTTATTTTGCGGGCCATTTTATCTGTGTTTCCTTTTATGACGCGATGCCTTGTACGCATATTTTAACGCGTGGTCGCTGTCGTCGCTGCTGCTGATGGCGGCTTTAGCGAAAAAAACCCCAGAGAAGCAAAGTCATTAAACCAGGTAGGCCACCTGCTAACACATCACCTGACATTGTGAGGTCATCCCAACCTGGCCACTGGATTGTCAGCAAACTGCCCACCGTGGCAGTTGGCTGTTAAATGAATGATTGGTTCAAAGAAACCTGGATGGTACAAGTCCCGCCGGTGGCTGTGTTTGAAGCCACCACAGGCCGGGGTTGTAACGCATTCTTAAAGGGAAGTTAAATTGGTTTTTTGAGAATTTGAGGTGATTTAAGAATTCGGATGTATGAAGCTGCTGGGTAAAGCGTACCATGCAGTTTTGCGCGGTTCAAGTGTCCGCCGATATGCGAGACAAATACTGTGCCATTTTCTTTCCCAAACAGTCAATTAAATTCATTACAGCAATTTAAACTAGAGATATAATCACCAATTAAAAGCGCTGCAATGTTCTGGCTTCTTCTCACTACCTTAAAGAAGTGCGGGAAGACTCGTGATGACATCACTATTGCTGAAATTTCAAACCTCCGCTGCCTTCGCCTCATGCTTCCCTGCGTCCTTCGATGGCGCGAAACAATGCTTCGTGAGCTTCACCTTTGGTGCCGTAGGTTTTGTATCTCTAAGCTACCATTTCTTCACTGAAAACGTAGCGCCGCCGTACGTGACGTCATCACTGCGGCACCTGCCCATCGCTTCACACTACAGAGAAGCTTGAACGCCGGCGCAGCGTCATTCGGCGATTACGTCACCAATTCAAATTCTAGAGTAAACAGATTTCGCATACTTTACCTGAAAATTTTATCAACTGAACTATTGCGCCAGGACTAGTATCACGATTTACAGCGGTCTATGAATGTAAAGTAGAGGATAACAATACCTCATATACAGGTATTTGCTCAGAAACGCTATTTCGTCATACCCTCAAGGCGGAACTCATGTGTCCCCTCCAGTTTTTTATGGATGCGTTGTCTCCTCCCTGCAAAAGTCTCCTCCGTCCGGCAAACAATATGTTTAAATATGTTTTACAAGCAAATAATTATTCCCATTGTTTTTTAGCCTTTCCTGATAATAAAAGAACACTTAAGGGAAGCAAGACGGATACACTGCTACTCGGGAAGGCTTTCGTCGTATTTTCTGCACAGAAAGATGGCTTTGTTGCTCAGAAAATAGCAACAGGAAATCCCGAAATCCTTCCACTAAAAGCCCCCCCCCCCCCCAAAAAAAAAAAAATAGGCTAGTATGCTATTTCTATGACGCGTTCGCAACGAATATTTCCGACGAATCCCAGGGGCCAGTTAAAAAAGACCGGAAACGGGGCCGCAAACCCGAACTATAGCGCGCAGGCCGAGTCAGCCGCCACGGAGGAAAGGGGAAAGTGTACCCTCCCCGCCCCCGATGAAAAGACTCTCCGCTGCAACACATGTGTCCTCGTATCGTCGCAACGCGCAATTAAAAATAGGCTCCATGGGTGCGAAACAAACTGCGTGAAATTACCGAGGCCAGCCGCAGACTTAAGAACTAACTGCTGATTGCGCTCACGTACGCATACATCGGCGGCGACGACGCGAGAGTACGGCCTTCGGTACCCTTTGTGCTGCGCCGCTTAGTGCACACAAAAGCTTGGAGGGATCCTCAAAAGCATGCGAGCAGAAGTCGCGCTCTAACGTCTTTCATTCAAAATTACATCTGAGTGAAAAGTTGCACGTACATGGTTCGTCAAACGGTGCACTGTGCTGTCGATTTTGAAGATTCTTGACTAACTACGCTTACGTACGATCGCAGATGACCCTTGTGATTGACTCTGTTATGGTAATTGCGATTTCTGCATTAGTGAGTTCCCTCCCGGGAAGCGAAAACGAATCAGGGTACGTTCAACCCACCTGTAGTCTGCGGGCTACCGCACTCTAAACAAGAATAAGCGTATATATGAGTAAAAAGCAAGTAAGCTGCCCTACAGCGCACTCTCTACTAGGGGCTGGTTTGACTGCACAATTTCCACTGTAGATTTCGATCACTAATTATGAGGGATGCGTATTCTTGGCAGCGAAGGTATACTCTCACTACAAAGTGGAGTAACTGGATGCAGTTAGCAATGGGAAGATGCTTTTAAACGCGATACCGGAGGTCCTGAGGTTAGCGCATAAAGGCAATTGAAACCTTAGTTAAACTCTTTGTAACTGCTTGAACTTCGCAAACTTTGAAGAGGGAATTTATTCCCGTTGCCAACAGTATGCATTCCCCTTTTTTTCAGAAAGGCAAATCTACCCCAGTGTTTTGGTGTCATGCCCGGCCCCTTAATGAAAAGACAGCTTACTGCCTTTTTACTCCTTTCGTGTTTAGAGTGTTGCTACGGCTGTCTGCAGTGAATAATCTTTAAAACACAGCAGCTGGTTGAACATTTTTCTCGCCGAAGCGCGTCTGGCGTTTGTAATGTTCAGTGCTGTGCGGTCTTCGTTATTGCTCTGACCGCGGATGAGGGCGGCTTACAGAGAACTTTACAAGAAGCTTACAGTTATGCAAAATGCCCCAACGGAGCGGTTGCAGCCGCTCACGGACCGCAAGCCGTAGAAAAATACGCCCGCTGCACACGACTACCCACAAATACGGGGTACACTCGGGAGGCCGCGGGGGCTTAAAACCTGCTACCGCGCACAGTCACTGGTAAATTGGTTTTTGGGGAAAGGAAATGGCGCAGTATCTGTCTCACACATCGGCGGACACCTGAACCACGCCGTAAGGGAAGGGATAGAGGAGGGAGTGAAAGAAGAAAGGAAGAGAGAGGTGCCGTAGTGGAGGGCACCGGAATAATATCGACCACCTGGGGATCTTTAACGTGCACTGACATCGTACAGCACACGGGCGCCTTGGCGTTTTCGCCTCCATCGAAACGCAGCCGCCGCGGTCGGGTTCTAACCCGGGAACTCCGGATCAGTAGCCGAGCGCTCTAACCACTGAGCCACCGCGGTCACTGCACAACTCAAATTCAACGGCTCTCGACGCCAGATCTCGGTTTTTCAAGTGAGCGGCCCAGTCTAGCTTTCTTTATGCCATACAGCGTGTTCAGAATTATACTTTACTGACTTTTATAAAAAATGTGAAACGCCGTACGCTAATGCCACTTTTGCACGTTGGTAATGCGGCCAGGTGGACACAAATTAGGTATGAATTGTCCACATAAAATCAGTAATTAACTAAAATTTATTAATTAACTTTTGATTGCGGGCAGTTAGCGTGCATGTTTATATTGAGAACTTGGAGGCAGTTGCTTTTGAGGGCTATTCCATTTTGTAAAATTTTACTAACGCTCCTGTGTCCTGAGATAGGCACGTCTAAAATTTCGTCCCATTTCGTCTAATAATGCACGCTTGACAGCGGCTGTCGGCGTAAAGCACCCCCTCGCGTAACGCAGCTGTTGCATATGGCACGCCGCCTTGCGAGAGTATGCAGCGAGCGGCGAGGCGGATGATTTTTCGTTCTGGACCAGCGTTTTCCTTCTCGGCGATCGACACCGATGAACCGCTCTTGAGTCGGTGATAAGGGAGAGCTATTTTTTTAAGCGATTGCATCCACAGCAGGTACGTACAAAGACGCGATACCGCTCGCTGCACGCTCTTGTAAGGCGGAGTGCAATACCCAACAGCTGCGTCATAGAAGGGAGGTGCTTCACGCTGAGAGCCGCCGTCTGGCATGCGTAAATAGACGAACTGGGACGAAATTTTAGACGTGCGCCTCTCAGGACACAGGCGCGTTACTGAAATTGTACAAATTGGAATAGCCCTCAAAAGCAACTGCCTCCAAGTTCCCATTAGAAACATGCACGCTAACTTCAGGCAATTAAAAGTTAATTGACGAAGATAAGTTAATTACTGAATTTACGTGAACAATCATTACCCCAATTTGTGCCCGCCTGGCCGCATTACTAACATGCAATAGCGGCATTAGCGTACGGCGTTTCATGTTTTTTAATCAGTAAAATCTAATTTTGAACACGCTCTGCCCGCCGCGGTGCTCAGTGGTTACGGCGCTCGGCTACTGATCCGGAGTTCCCGGGTTAGAACCCGACCGCGGCGGCTGCGTTTTTGTGGAGGAAAAACGCTAAGGCGTCCGTTTTTGTGCGATGTCAGTGCACGTTAAAGATCACCTGGTGGTCGAAATTATTCCGGAGCCCTCCACTATGGCACCTCTCTTCCTTTCTTCTTTCACTCCCTCCTTTATCCCTTCCCTTACGGCGCGGTTCAGATGTCCAACGATGTATGAGACAGATACTGCGCCATTTCCTTTCACCAAAAACCAATTATTATTATTATTATGAACACGCTCTATATGCCAGCAATTGCGCGTCACTGCTTTACGCGACCGGGCTTCCCTGGCTCAAAGGGTGCGCCGCCCGCACATGAAGTATAGATCGCTGGAAGAGAAATCGCGACTCCTGTATAGTAAAGGCGTGGAAAAACCGCAGATGAGCAGGCTCCAGGACACCGCTGCAGGAACCAGACACAGGGTTTGTAAGCGCCGCCGTAGCTAAGGGACAGGCTCCGGCCAGCGAGGGAATTCTCCGGTCCTGTTGCCCAAATCGCTAGAGCGTTAATGCCAGTTTAGCTGCATTACGCAATATCTATGCTATAGCTTCTCCTTAGAAAACGAGCACTGGAATCATCATCATCATCATCAGTCTGACTACACCCATTGAAGGGCAAATGCTTCTCTCATGTCTCTCCAATTAACCCTGAATTTGCCAGCTGCATCCCCCCTTTGCCTGCAAACTTCTTAATCTCATCCGCCCACCTCACCTCTGCCGCTCCCTGCTACGCTTGCCTTCTCTTGGAAACCACTCCGTTACCCTTAAGGACCAGCGGTTACCTCGTCTTCGCATTGCATGCCCTGCCCAAGGCCATTTCTCCCTCTTGATTTTGACTTGGATGTCATTAACCCGTGTTTGTTCCCTCACCCACTCTGCCCGCTTCCGGTCTCTTAACGTTACACCCTATCAATTTTCTTTCCATAGCTCGCTGCGTTGTCCTTAACTTCAGCTGAACCCTTTTCGTTAGCCTCCACGTTTGTGCCCCGTACGTGAGTACCGGTAAGATACAGCTGTTGTATTGTTTTCTCTTGAGGGATATTGGTAAACTGCCATTCATGATCTGAGATAACCTGCACTCGCATGAAAGACATTAAAATCCGGCCTTGGGTACCGGAGCCTCCCGTACTGCAAGCATGATGACCCGCACTTTGAAACCCTATTTGATGAGACAAATGACAGGGCTTGATGCATGCGTCTAGGGCGGGTTATGGATTATAGGGGTTTAACGTCCCAAAGCAACTAAGGCTTTGAGGGACGCCGTAGCGAACGGCTGCGAAAATTTCAACCACCTTGGGTTGTTTAACTTGCACTGACTAGTACTTCTCAGATATTTTTCAGCAATATCCTGATATATGGTCAAACATTTTAGCCGAAGGACGCTGTCTGCTGAATACGTTCAGCAGCGTGGGTGGGTCCTATGCGATCAGCGCCGTATCTGTACTGCGGCCATTGTTCATAGAAATTTTGCCTAACAGTGCAAATAGGCGCTTGCGGGGAGGGGATACTATCTCTTCAGACTTATAAAGGCATTTTGTTTGAGCTGATATCTTGTATGGAGAAAAAATCTATTCCAGAGCGTGGCGTCATATATGATCCACCACTCGCGTAGTTTCCGTTTCTCGTTGTCTGCTTTGATGAGGACCACAACATGTATGTTTATATTGATTCATGCTATGTTTTATTTAATACTGGCAGTTACGGGGTGTTACTCCTGTCCTCTGTCTCTGTCTAGTTTATTTACAGGCATTATGCCTTGCCCAGCCAATCCATTATGGCGTCGCGCGCCATTTTCTCTTCTGGCAGTGACATTGACGGTGTTTACGATGCGGAGACCTTACCAAGTGTTGAGTCTGAATCAGAGGACGACAGCTAATATTCGGATGAGGAACCACACGCAACAAGTTGCGGCTTCCAAGCCTGACGCACCCGCAACATGGTGAAAGCGCACGGTGAAGCTCAATGGGACAATGTTTTCTCCTTTCACGCCTCACATGTCAAGCCGTGTCCTACCGGCAGATAAAAACGAAGTAGCCTACTTCAAAAAAATTTTAGGCGAATGATTCGTGTTGCTCGCCATGCTACATTTTTCATTTTCATAGTAAATGTATTACATTTATTCAGCCTGAAGCGTCAAAAATAAATTCACTACGGGAGCACGTTTTCTAAAAAAAAAAATCCGACCTTCAAGGTCGGATGCTATATGTTTTCTGTCATTTCCCACCACGACCACCTAGTAGAAAACGAAGGAAATCAGCTACTTACCTCAAAACTCACGGTTTTAGATACCGTTGACAGTTTTCGTTGAAGTGCCCAGCAAAAAAAATATGTTTTTATGTTTCTTTAGTATATACATCCGTGCGAATGAGTTTCGATGTAGCACTTTTTTTTAAGTGTGAAATTTTAAGTTTATTGTCATTGCAGTGAGAAATGAGGGACCCGAGACAAAAAGTGAACATTAATTCACTTGACGGCGCTCGGGCCCCACTACATGGCAAAACAGCGCGGTGTCGTTAGTAACCTTTGGTGCACCTACAATTTTTTAGGCAGTACATCCCAATACATTTACAGACATTTTAGCTCCTAGTACGCATAGTTCAGTCTTTTTGTTGTTGAAGGTAAAGGCACAACATGAATGACAAACGTGATCAGCGAATAATAGCAATTGCACATAGCAACAAACCCTCAAAAAATCCAAGACACAGGAGAATTACACCTTACGAAAAGCAGAAAAATTACATTTGCGAAAGAAAGAATGAATGTATTCTTTTCTTATTTATATTTTCAATATTACTTTAATTTGGCGAAAATAGTTTAACAGAGTGGGCAAACTATGTGCAAGCATTTGCTGGCCAAACGCCGTTCGTACGAAAAGTACCGCCAAGTTATGAGTTGAACGCGAAGGATATGTTCGTGTAAGTGTTGTTAGATTCGCGATCGAAAGCATTGTACCCTCAGAAGTACTTATGTGCTGTTTGTAGCGAACTGCTAAGTTATACGAGCAGAGATAGTATGTTGTTGAATGTCTTTTCTGAATAATATTACCACGTAAAAAATGTGCAGTAAACTGACCTGAGCATGCGACAGCGGTGCGCATTCAGCCTCCACACAGCTCGGTCGGGGCTCTGCAGGTCACGACTGCTCCACAGCCGCTCAGCCACAGCCGAAGCCCTGGGCCTGCACATGAAAACTAAAATGTGGTACGCGTGCTCTCCGTCATTCGTTACAGGAAGAGCGGATAAATAAGCCATTTTATGCTCTAATCTTGAAATCGCTTTCCCCTTGAGGGTGCCCTGCTTCATTGATCGTCGGCATCCACTCTCGTACAGCTCGGTCATCATTGTGCATTCCTTATGACTATCTTCCCTTGGAATATTTGCACTACGGTGGCTTTCCTCACCGCACCTCTACGCGTTCCATTCCAGACAGCGTCTGTTCATGGTCCCCCCTACGTTCAACTCCCGCATCATATACACAGCCCTCCCTCTTCCTTGTTAGCACTGAATTTATCGGACGAAGTACAAATGCGCATACCCTCAACACTTTTATCTATCCAGAAACATCAAGGCCCACTCGAATCTATCACTGCCTCATCGCTTGCTTCTCATCTAGCTTGAAGAAATCCTCCATTTACTGCTCTAATCTGTCAACCTCACGTTCAACTAGTTCGTTCCAGCGCCTCACGAGCACGTTTGGGATTTTCCCTTCTTTTTTGTTGAGCATTTTGGAGTGCTCTCTCTTTCGCTGCCAGAGGCAGAGAGAGCCTGCTCTCTCCATGCAAATATGAAGGCAATGCCTGCTCTTTGCTTAAGCCAAAGATCTTTATCAAGCTCAGCAACAGACCAAACCCGTTCTGTCGCTTTTATGCGCAGCCGCAGAACAAGTGAAAGGTGGGCAACGCAACGTGTATCCTAGCGGGCTCGACAAGAATTGCTTCACGTAACCAGCACTTATGTACACAGGTTAAACTTCTCTCTCCTCCAAAATAACGTACTCTTTGGGACAAAAGTAGCGTCTATGTAGCTGCACCTACATTTTCGTACAAAGCAGAAGTTCCGATGCAGGAAGGAATGATGTGGCTTAATACAGATTTGCGGTTTGTCTTCCGAACAGTTTAAAAACATTTCAGTGGCGCTTGCGCTCTAAATAAACAACGCAGTGAACTTCGCAGGAGGAGAGCTTCTCAGCCAGATAGTGCTGTTGCTATAGCTCAGGCTCACGGCTACATAAAAGCAATTTTTTAGTTAGAGCACAATGATTACGTATAAGCAAACTAGAGGAACATGGAATGTCCTCGTTACGTAGACGACTCTTTCGCCTGGTTATCGCTGCGATTATAATGATCTGGTCACTGCCCTTCTTGAGTGCCTTAGGAACAAAAACTGTGAGCAACATTGTGCCCTACCCGCTCTTCTGATAGTCAATGCATGATAACGTGCGTGTAGCATGATAGAGTAACTTTTATAAATGGGGGTTTCAGCGTTCCTTTTGGCTTCGATTTTGCACAAAATATTGCTACCATTTTAGAAGAACATTGCGAACTAAACGTATTCAGTCTTAAATACGAAGGACAAACGTAATCGCGCTTACCACAAGCTGGAAAGCAGGTTGGTCCGGTCGATGTACTCGCCCCACATGCAAGCTTCTCCACCCAACACAAGGCGCTTCTCCTTGCGGGTGCCTGGGTTACAAGACTCACACTCAGCACCGCAGCAACCTTTTCAAGGGCCAACGGATATAATTCCACATTTTATAAACTACTCCTCGTGCCGAGTTAATGCTTTATTTGCACATAGTTCGAGCTGTTCGACATCATGATGGCGATATCCTAGCAGCGCAGTATTGTGTCTGTAAGGGTCACTATTCTCTACTATTTCGATCTTAAATGAAAAGGAATAGTATGCTGTGGCATGTACAGATTAACGACCTAGAGCTGCGCATAGGCTAAGAGGGACGACGTAGTGGAGGGCTACGCATTACTTTCGACCTCCTGGGGTCCTTAACTCCAAAAGACTTGGAGATGCCAGACTCGCCATCACCATGAATACGATTTAGGGCAAGTAGGGTTCGACGAAATCAGTTTTTAAATGCGATAGCTTTAAAACCTTTACAGGAGAAAAAATTCCGGCCACCACCGCTGTCGTCTGTCATAAATTGACTGATTCTTTGACAGGGTGTGTCTCATCATGAGACCACGTGACAGGGCCGAGAGCTCATCGCTTGACGGCATGTGTGACGTCGTGACACTACGTGACATGGCCGAGTTGACAGGGGTTCCTGTCACGTGAGATGGCCGAGCGTGGTGACGTGCTCGGCGTCGGTTGGGAGGTGTGGTTCGTGATCTGCAGACGTGTCTGCACAGCTTCCTGTATAAGGTTACAATGGAGCCAGAACCAACACCACATGTGTCTAGCGCAGTGAAAATCCCCACGAGCCGTGAGGCCGTCGATTCTAATATGTGGCTGACAGTGAAGTGTGGGCGCCTGCACGGTCTCAGCGTACGCGGAGAGCAGCAAAGACGGAGGACAAGAAGCTGGCCGAACGGACTTCAGAACTAAATGCCACCACATTTTCAACGTACAATGTAATTAAGTGTTCCTTATTTTTTACCCACAGATGACTCCACAGACACTTAACAACCAACGTTAAGCAAGAGTCAGCGCAACAGAAATAAGACCGTGAAGAGCACAAGGTCAGGTGCAGACTAGCAACTGATTTTAATTTTAAAAATATTTATCTATATCTTCACGTCTGCCATTCCATTAACTAAGCGCATGTAAAAACTTCCTTTCTTTTCGATACTTTTTGATGAAGGTATGTATCACTGGTATCCTTATGAAAAAGCCTCAGCAAGCTCACATGCCAACAGGTTGTTACTTCGCCGCAGAACTGTTCACCAGAAAAGGCCGACACGAATTATAACGCGTAATCGAAGGGCATGCGCCCCAGTGCAAAAGTAAATTAGACCTTCCTCCTTTATGTACAGAAAGCTGGTGCATTCTTAGTCGCTGATTCATACATCGGCCCGTTTCGTCGATGTAAACTTTCCCGCAGATCAAGGGGAATTCAATACAAAACACCAACCGAACACCCGGCGATCTGAGCGGCGTGTCGCGACATGCAATCACGCAACGCTCCTTCCTCCGGAAATGAAGCCAACTTGCGTGCCGCACAGAAAACCACGGGCAAACCGTAGCAATCTGCTACATTCTTCCAACTGTAGGACACCCTGTGAATACAAGGTACAACCACCAGTCTGATTTTTCTAGACTGCCAACCTCCTGGGGTGTTATAGCCTTGACCGGCTAGATCGGTGGCCGTCCCCTGTATTCATAGCGCGTCCCACGATCTCAAGAACATGTCCCCAAATGGCGCTACACAAACTCAAGGTTACCCTGTCTGTATGATGAGACCTTCTTTTAGCACCAAGCTCATAAAACGGTAGAATACGGTAAGTTGGCCTAGAACGTTGCGCAGCTGCGCATGTGGTATGAGCAGAGATGGGCATCCTCACAAAGGCGAGCCCTCATGAGGGCATCCCCACCCTCACCTTATGAGGATTTCACTCGGTGCTGTGAGGATGAGGGAGGATGGGCCCAAGAAAATTCATGAGGACGAGGGTGAGGGAGGAAAGACATGCTGAGGTGAGGGCGAGGGAGATAAGACATGATGCGGTGAAGGCGAGGGAGGGAAGACATAATGAGGTGAAAGCGAGGGAGGGAAGATATGATGAGGTGAGGGTGTTGGAGTGCAAGATGCACTGTTTGAGGGCGATGGTTGTGGCCCGAACCGTACTCCGGGCTAACATTTTTGTGTGTGCAGACCGCTATGAATTCCCGTGTTAAAGTGATAGGTCTTGGGGTGAAGGTTCCCGGGGAAGGTGTAGTTTCTGCAGTCTGGAGGTACACGACGCGAAGATGAAAGGCGGGGAGCCACACGCCGTCTCTGTCGCGACAATGTACTACCCCGGTGACAATGTTATGCCGAAAAAAGTGCTCTTTTGATTCAAACACTTGTAATTCAATAACTGTGTGAAGTCATAGGTGATACACCCAGCATAGTGTGCTAACAATGGGGCACTGGCCTGGCGGTGCGGGTGGCCGCAGGTCCGATGGGGGCCGTGGTACTGCAGTCAACTATTTCGTTATCAGCCCCGAGTCTGTCAGTTTATCAGAGTGCAGAATAAAACATGTAGAAATTATGCCTCGTAGCCTTGTTGAATTCTCAAGTTCAAAGCCTTGTTTCCTAGAACGATGTCCGATTTCAGCTCAGTAAGATTTCAAAGAACTGGCTGCGGCGCAAAAAATGCTTCTACGAAATTTCACAGTCAAATTCAAGCCTGTTGGCGTGGAAGTTTTTCATTCACACTGTGAGTAGTTCGGTACAGTTGTACCTTCCTTCCATTTTCTATTTTCGCTGGAACTGCAGTATATAGAAACGGTGCCGCAATGTGCTGGGTCCACCACTGTAGTCTTATCACGGAAATAAAGCGCCCGCTTAACCACCTTGCTCTGAGCCATCGCTCGCTCTGCCTTGCATTGTACTATTGTGCTAAAAAGAAAGGTTGTACTGCTCTCCAAATAACAGGAAAATCTGTTTATTATTGTCGCTGGTGACGCCTGTGGCCACGTAATAGCGCGCCAGATTTTATGAACCAAATTTCGTGCACGAATGATAGAGAATTGACAGTGTGTTTGGATAACGTGTAAACGTGGAAGCAGAAAAAAAACAAATCACTGGCTGTTTAGCTTGGGGTTAACCACGATTCATCGTGCTCTAGCACCATTAGCCCTAGTTTTGCATGGTATGTCTTCAATTTCTATCATTTTGCTTGACCTGAACTGGCTTACTTTGGTTGATATATCGTACAACGTAAGATTGCGCGATATTGCATCATTTCAGACTTGTACTGCCGTAGAATTGGTCATTCTCTACATTCACAGATCCCTGGGAGTCCCGATTCCGCTCCTGGCGCAGAAGTGCAACGGTTAAGCTACGCTCAACTGCCCTGCGATGGCAGGTGCTTCCATCGATGGGGCTTGTGTGACCCATGTTAATCCTGAGGAATCTCTCGCGAGTAATCATTAATTGAACTGCCAAGGTGGCCAGTTTGCTTTCAATCCGGTTGGCACCTTGTGATGACGTCGCAACGTAACGGGACCACGGCGGCCTACGTGCTAGAAGCAGGCTTCGGACAGACAGACAACCGCTTTTCGACTGAGTGGAAGCGCTAGGTCACCAAAATGGCAACCACAGGAATCCTTCACTCCAGACTCGGGGAGTTAGTGATTACCATTAATCAGCCCAAATGCTGCATTTTAACAACCAGCTTGATTTTGAATTGGCCTGAATTTTAAGCGACAGCATAAGAACCCCACTGCAGTGGATAGCCGTGATCGCATTGGGGGAAGACACTAAAGTTATAAAAAACCTCATAGCTGGGGGAGCGGGATCCGAAGTACGCGGTGGCACCAAAAATTCAGTTCCGCTGGCCGCTGTTTCAGACCGCTACGCCATCGCCACAACTTGTATTTAAGCATGATATTTTTTACGTTCAAAAGATATTCTATTTTCATTAACGAACTTATTTGCAAAGAATTTAGGAAAAGCCACGAAACACACCGCAAAAAGACAGAGCAACAGAGCTCACGTTCGAAAAAAGCACGAAGAACTTACGGGGAAAACAAAGGAAGAAACGACGACACAGGCGCAGAACATAAAATATGAACTCGACTCGCCCAACTTTCGGTAAGAGCAACAGAGCACTAAACACGAGGTAAGGCTGAGCACATCACTAAGGGAGAGCGCCACTCCTGTTTAAAGCAGGTCGGATCATACACTTCCCTCAGATGAACAATCAGTTGGGAGAAATCGTAACATCCTACCTTCGCGAAGTGCCAAGCTCTGAAGATATCTTTCAATCTCGTCGTCTTCTTAACGTACTCGCGTTCACGCCTGTTAAACTGCCAGTCTCTCACGCTGTAGTTTAAAAGCGTGGTCTTCATCATCTTCCCCCCGTGTGAGTGGAAGTGTCGTCAGACGAGCAAGCAACAAACCGCATGAATTAGCGGGAGATTAGAAGCAATGAAATTCAGATGACCCATTGGTATCGCAATGTGATCTGGTAATGGTAATTAAGGGACCTACAAACCTTCCTCGTTTCGAGTCTATTCTCTGCTTGGCATTATTGTAATTGTCGTGGTAAATGCTGTTGCATTGTTTTCTAAATATTCTTGGCGTACATTGGTTTTTGTCCATAGACGCAAGAACACGCTGACTCATGTGAGCAGTACATATAGATAAAAATGAAATGTCATAAGTGCAGGGCACATGTATGCATTCAGTGCGTGCCAGAAGTAAAGGCTGAGTGATATATTAGGGCTCAGCTCGTAACTGTCTCGGTTTTCTCTCTCCTATTAGCTCAAATAACGCACGCACACGAGCTCGCGCATGGTTGTGCACCTGTCTTATATGTTTATTACTCAGTAATATCACCAGAATTTGGTGACTACAAAAATAACTGTAGTATTAAAACAACAGCTAGTGATGGTGAGGGTAAGGGAGGGCTGACGATATGAGGGCAAGGGTGAGGGGGGCCAACAAATTTTTCGAAGTGAGAGTGAGGGTGAGAGAGGGCTGGATAACTTAAAAATGAGGGCGACGGTGAGGGAAGGCAATGGATTCAAAATTGATGGTGAGGGAAGAAAAGTAAAAATGAGCGCATTTGCCCACCTCTCGGTATGAGAGACTCGACTGACGTAGTGGACCTGATTACTTTCTACCAATACCGCGCTTTAATGCGATAGCATGAGAGGTCCCGCTCTCGAGAAAAAGGCGGTTTTCTGCCAAAATTACCACTGCCGCGAGGGTTGCGACGTAGTCTTAAGGACTTTTGCCGAAAGAAACAATCTGGTCTATCTGGAATGGAATCCATTTTGGGTCGCAATCCGGAGGCGTTACACATTGTTCACTGAGGAGCGTTCTTTCAGTGAGATTATTTATCGGCCCTTGTGCGACCACCTCAGACAGCAGGTAAGGAAACAAACAATTCCATCTAGTCACAAATTAGCGTCATGAATTAGTCACGAGTATATGTTACTAGTGATGTGTGAAATGTGATGCTGTCGCATTGTGTTCTTAGGTGTAGATCAAGCGTTGTTTAAATTTCGCTACAATCGCACAGCACACGGGCGTGTTTACATGTTGCCTGCATGTCAATTCAGCCGCAGTAGGAAAGAATTATGAGGTGCGCTTAGGTCTACATACGCGCAGAAATTCGAAAACTGTGGGCAATCCGCCATCTGCTCTATCTGCTGGGCCAGTGTCATACAATGCGAAGGAGTTTTCAGTGAACGCAGCATGATGGAGCTACAAATGCAAGTCAAGCACGGGGGAAATTTCCTGGAAACAGAGGAGATTTGCTTCTCGATTGATTGCGATGACTGTAATTAACATGCTCATAATTACTCATTTATGTCCTCAGTACAGATCTCAACTATACGATTTTAGGAACTCTGCATTCACTGGGCGCGCCTTTAGTCAGCTTCTAACGTCGAAGCGTAGTGGCGGAGTGGTGGAGGAAGAGGAAGCCGTTCTGAACGGCTGTGTGTTGAAATGTTTCTAGCTGGAAACAGCGCGTCGGCCGTTGGACTAGTTCTCCCGACACATGAAGTTGCCACGGACTCGTACAAAGTGGTCCTCCCCCGACTACCTGCCGGTAACGTTGTCCTCAACACTGTCTGTCTGCATGCTGACCTTAAGTATCGCCCATACCGTGCTTCCGACTTTTGAGACGCGCTCGAGCATTTTGTTGGACCTCCGGGAGATTCTGTGTATTGGCCAGTACCAAATGAGCCACGTTTGGATGGATACCTACGAGAGCAGTTCCTCAAAACAGAGGCTTATTGACAAAGCAGAGCTCCACGTCAAAGGTCTAAAGTGTATCGTGTTTGACCCGGACACCAAAAACGTGAAGCTTAAGGTTCTTTGTCTCCCACGCTACATGGAGAACCGGAGGATTGTGTAAGCTTTGAAGCCTTTTTGAACAGTGCAAACTATCGAGCGTGACAAGTGGCGGTTCCCCGGAATGGAGCTCATGGAAACAGCGAACCGTGAAATCTCGCTCACGCTTAAGGACGTAGTGTCAGCAAGTACAATTCTTTACACGCTCAACGTCTTCAGGGTACAAGCTTTTGTTGTGATCCCAGGCAGGTCTGCGCTGTGTCTTCGTTGTAGCGGTGTGGGCCATGTACGGCATCAGTGTCGCACGCCTCGATGCACCCAGTGCCCACGCTTTGGGAACAGAGTAGACAACTGTGTTGAGTTATGCTGACAGGTTACGCCAAGGCAACTGTGCACATGAGGATGAAGTTGTGTCAGAGCACATCATGGATCTGTCGGATGTTGTGGAAGCGTCGGGTGAACTGAGTCATGAGCTCTAAACAGAAGATGGACCAAAGGCTTCTGCACCGAATAACGACAAGGGTCTACCTGCAAGTATGGATAAACAAGATTCCCCTTCTCCAGACCCAAAGCCACAGGACCCGGGTCTGCCCGGGTCTGCTATTTTGATTCCTGAGCTTGCTGATCAGGCGCCACCTGTCACCCAACGATCACGAGAGCACAACGCCCCTGCTGCAGAGTCAGTGGAGGCGTTTTAGCCAGTGAATGTGCGACGTGCCTTCTGCGCCGGCGATGCCCCTTCGTCACCGGAGTGCAGCAGTGTGTCACCTGAAGTGTCAGCTTCTAGTGTGTTCGGTGCCCCGTCGGCTGTGATTGTGGTTGCGAGCGACGTGGTCCACTCGGCTTCATGGGCCGAAGCTTTGGCTGTCTCAGAATAGGCGATGGACAACAGTGCACTTTTGAAGCGTCCTGCAGATGATGAGGTGTGTGTCGAAGGCGATGAGCAGTGGCACCTGGTGTGGTGGCATTGGGAAGGGTCACCTCCAAACGAAGGGCAATGTCCGCCCTACAGACCACCGATATTCAGGCCGGCCATCCCAGTACAGGGGATGGCATTAAATAAGACAAACACCAAAAATGGCGGGCGTCACAGCATTTCAGGTTGCTACCCTAAACATTAGTGGTTTGCGTAATCGTGGAAGGCAACATCAGTTACGGCCAAGCTGTCTTTTGAGGAAGAGTCTGAAGCTTCATTCGAGCCTTTTTTTGTCAGAATTCAATGCTATCGGTAGTCACTCGAGAGGCTTATCAGGTTGGTGCATGCTATTCCCGATCAACACACAGGGAATTACTGCCGTGTCGTATAGCACAGATCATGACGGGCGACGTATCTGCTGTGACCTCGTAATTTCGGTTGCGCAGTGGTGAATTGTTTGTGTTTATGGCCCTGTAAAGCAGCGCGATAGAAGGCTATTTTTTCAGTCACTAGTCGACCATTTGTCCTCGGATCGTAAAATCATGCTGTTGTGTGATTTCAATTGTGTTTGTATGGATGAAGGCTGAGCAGTGTTAAGTAAGCGAAATGACCCTAGTACTGCTTTACTTACTGATTTGGCATGCGAATACAACCTGGTGGATGTTCGGCAAGATAAGGGACATAACACTCATTTAACTAATTTTAAGTGCTCTTCTAGTGCTCGGCTTGACAGGATTTACGTTTCAGCCGACATGCTATCCAGCGTTTTTGGTCACGGGGTGCGGTCGATATTCTTCGGTGATCACTGCATGATGCCTCTTCAGATAAGGAGGTATAGTCGGCGCATACTCCATCCTCGATGGGAGCTGTAGAAGATGAATAGCTGCCTGCTCTCAGATGAAATATTCAAAACTGCTGTATCTGCTTGCTTGAAGGACACGTAGTCACGCGGGGATCTCTCAGTTTTGCAAAAATGGGACTTATTTAAACAAGAAACAAAACACTTTGCTATTGAAGGCTCAGAAAAAATCACGCTTTTCAAGAGACATCACCTTAGAGAGCTCGACCGTACTTTGGTTGAGCTACATGAGTTCGAGAGGATTAGCCCAGGTGTCTATGTAGGAGGTATGACTGACGTAAGAGCAGAGCTACAGCAGTTTGAAACTGAAATATACAAAGGGGTCTTGATAAGATCTAGGACCGGTCGGTTTCTGGATGAGCAACCATCTCGTCGCTACTCGGGCCTCGAGTGATGAAAAGCAGACTGCTCTACCTAAAGAAATATCGGAAATTCAGTATAGTGGTTGCTCATACAGCAATGATACTGGTATTAGCGAGGCTTTCTTTGACTATTAGAGAAAGCTGCTTGGCGGTTGTGCGGGCAAAAATGTCACATCAGATAACAGTCACTTATTCAATTGAAGCCTTGCCCCGACTTGACGATGAGCAGCGTGCTGTAGTGGAGGGGCCTATCCCTTTGGACGAAATTAAATCTGCCATTTTTGACCTGACACCTCAAAAATTTCCTGGGCTAGGTGGCATTACTAGCGAGTTCTATAAACCATTTTCCACTTGCCTAGCACCTGTCTTGATGGATTTTTTCCAGGCTTCTTACGATGTTGGTTTTTTGCCCCCAAGTTTCTATTCTAGGCACACTGTATTAATTCCAAAAAGCACAGATTCCAATCGGTTGAAAACAGTTGAGAGATATCGCCAATCGCCCTCTGTAATGTAGAATACAATCTTTTTGCAAAGGTTCTCTGCGATCGTCTGCAGCTAGTTGTCGCTCACTTAATAGGCACGCATCAGGTCTGGTGTATCAGAGGCCGCAGCACCCCAAATCTCCTGGGCTAGATGGCATTACTACCGAGTTCTATAAAACATTTTCCACTTGCCTAGAACCTGTCTTGAAGGATGTTTTCCAGGCTTCTTACGATGTTGGTTTTTGCCCACCCCCCTTCAATTCTAGGCATACTATATTAATTCCAAAAAGCACCGATTCAAATCGGTTGAAAACAATTTAGGGATATCGTCCAATTTCCCTCTGTAATGTAGATTACAAACTTTTTGTAAAGGTTCCTTGCAATCGTCTGCAGCTAGTCGTCGCTCACCTAATAGGCACGCACCAGGTCGGCGGTATCAGAGGCCGCAGCATCCAAACCCATATTAATTTTTGCACGTTCATTAGCGGAGACAGTATCAGATGTGATCGGACAAGTAGCTCTAATTCAGATTGACCTTGCCAAGGACTTTGATAGAGTTCGTCACAATCTCTTGTTTGCGGTCTTAGAGCATGCAAATGTTGGAGATTTTTTGTTCAGGAGCACAAGACTGTGCTATAGAAAGTCCTGTACAAGGCTAATTGTTAACCAAGAGCTAACCAAACATATTCCATTGAAATTATCTGTTTTCCAAGACAGTCCGTTATTGCCTTTGTTGTTTTCCCTATAACTTGAACCCCTTTGCCTCGGTATTAATAACTGCACATCTATCAGTGGTTTCTCCCTGGCGCAGTGGTTTTAGCCAATGCCGATGATGACACCCTCTTTTGTTCTGACAAAAAGAGTGTGCGTGAGGCATTGCATTTGACTCAAAAGTTTTGCAAGGCATCAGCGCCGGCTCATAATCTAGATAAATTCAAGAGGTTTTTGTTAGGGCATTGGGTACAACGCCAAGTCATTATGGTGGCATAAGCTGGGATTGTGGGACCCTTCACTATATAGGGGTTCCTCTTCACCGAACTCGCAACAGTGGCGCCCACTGGGATTCACAGATAGTCTCCATAAGGCGACAAACCCAGTCTTGGATGAGTAGGGAACTGTCAGTGTTTGCTCGGGCGCAAGTCTGCAACATTTTTTTATTTTCAAACCTTGCCTATGTGTTGCAGGTTCTCCACTGTGCGAGGAAGAAAGTGCTGGTGATGCTCAGAATATTTGCTACATTCGTATGGCGTTCCCAGTGGGAAACCATGCGTCGCGTAACCTATTTCTTTCTCTAGAGTCTGGTGGAACCGGCCTTGTTCACTTATTCGTACATCAGCTTGTTTCGCGTTTTTTTTTCTTTTTCAAATCTTGAAACTACCTTTATTTAGTAGCTGTACTTATTAGGCGTCTCAGTGCTCCTTTGCATTTCCTATTCGCACCGACGGGGCACACTCGCTCGGGGCTCTTATGGGGATTCCTTAAGGAAGTTTCTGACGCCTTCAATTTCCTCACTGTGCGCTTTTCTTAAGACTATCTGTATAGCCTCTCCAGAAGGCAGATCACTCAGGCACTTACAGAGTATTTGTTTCCTGTACCGTCGTATCGGCAACATTTTCTGGAATTCCTTGACACCAGTGCTTTAAAACGAGCTAGGAGAATCTGCATTTCTTCAGCCTCAAAAACATTCTTCTTTAAACTGCACACATCCACGCTGCCTGTGAAGGCATGACTTAAAGCTAAGGAGATGC
The DNA here is from genome assembly GCF_052857255.1 of Amblyomma americanum. Lineage (NCBI taxonomy): Eukaryota > Metazoa > Arthropoda > Arachnida > Ixodida > Ixodidae > Amblyomma > Amblyomma americanum. The sequence continues at coordinate 83,475,505 of NC_135503.1, read as the reverse complement.
TTGCGCCATGGACGGTGAACTGCCGCCAGTGCAATACACCAGAGACAATTGGCCATTGTTTTATTCTGTGCATTGATGCTCTATGCTTCTGGGGCATTTTACAACGAACAATTAAGAAAGACGTTGACATCACACCATACAGTATACGTTTTTCGACTGTGGAGAAAAACTGTGTTGTGCCATATGGTGTATTTATGTTGCTGGGACTATTTAGTCTCTGCAAGAGCCGCATGCTGGACCGCCACGCCCAGTCGCCACGGTCGTCGAAATATTTGTTTCGGGAAGAATGCGCTTTTGTGCGGGGAGTATATGCTGCCCTGAGAGAGCCGCCCAGCTGGCTACCCTATCTGGATGCATGTGTGTGTCTCCCAGACTTTTGATGTTTGGAAGGAGGGGTCATGCAGGGGTATGGTAGCCTGGTGTTTTGTGGCGTAAGCGTGCTTAGCCTTTTCTTTTCGGCACTATCTTCATGCAAAAAAGAAGTGTGGTGGCGGAGTGGCAGCGTCCCCGTCTCTCACGCCGGCAGCCCGCTTTCGATTCGCGCCTAGACCCGAGTTTTCTTTTTTATTATTTTAATTATCATATAAGTGCGCACACTTCAGTGGAGAGCCTCTGTCTACAACTTCCGGCCACGCCGCCCATGAGCCAAGAAAGGCGTTCGCCGTAATAAATCCCGCGTACTTGGGCTCATACGAGCGATGACCCCGCGGTTATAGGCGTACGGTCAGCATGGAAACAAAGAATAGCGCCGAATTAATTGTACATGGCATCGGAGAGCGCAGCACCTCACCGGGGAATGCCCTGGGGTCACAGTCGTAGTAGTGAGTCCAGTCCTTGAGGTGCTCGTAGTGATCGACGTACCAGCAGCTGGACACCACAATCTCGTATCCACGGCGGGCTATGGAGGCGGCATATTCGGGCCAGTCGCTCGAGTGGCCGAAGGCTCGCTGCTTCCAAATCTGCACCACTGTGGCCTTGGGAGACGCCTGCAAACGCGGTACAAATGTCAAGTACGGGGTGGCAGCAGAGTGGGGAATCATTTCAAGTATAGTGTGTTCTGGTCAGCTCTCGATCCCTAGTAACAAAGTGCATCGCACCGCCTTTGTAGCTTACCTGTGTCTTATGAATATTGTTATATTCTAATAAAGGCTCCTGTTTACTGGGTAGAGTGAACATGTAGTCTAAAGCGAGTGTCATCAATCTACAAACACGTTGTATACTTTCCTGGCATAGAGGGCTCCGTTTACTCTCGGTGGTTTTCTTACAAGACAGGTCGCCTTTGAATGCGACGGAAATAAAATGGTTTCCGTTGTATATGCTCTGCGTTCTTGTCGCCTACAGCTATCGCCGCTATCTGTGAGGTAGGGGCACTGTCGACTGCGGTTAGATAGTACCATATTAGGTTAACAGATGCGAGCAAATTTTGAGATTTTATCGCGCCAGCTACGACTGCGCTGAAGACTCAGTAGATGCAGAAGTCATGCGCAGGTTATGCAGGTGTGTTTTAGCTTTTGCATATTTTTATTTTAAAACCTAGGAGAGATACGTAGGTGCGGCTTGACCAAGTTGATTGTAGAGAAAGGCGGAAATCAGGTCTGTGATAGAGTACAATGATTAGACCAGTAACCAAAATGAACTTGTGAACTTTATTTTTTAAGGAAAATAATTTATTTAGAAATTGAAGGTCTTCAGCATCGAAGGCGATCACAGGTCTTAAACTTCCTTACTCGGCAACGTGATTCAAAATACCGAACACCAAAAATAAGCATTCGAAACATCGCTGAGAGCGCTTTCCGACATTGTATATATTTAAAACGGCGTCGCTGCAAGTGGTATCGCCGCAAAAATCTAGTTCCTTTAAACCGTTAAATACTGAAACGGCGTCTGTATTTCATGCCTAAAAAAATTCCGACGACGTTGTATTAAAAATATGCAATGCGAGGAAGCCAACTGAACAAGCTTTCAAATGCGCGTATTTTTGGCGTTCAACATTTTGAACCAAACTGAAGATAGAGAATATTTAAAAACGCCTCAACCTTGATGTTCACGGCCTTCAATTCTGCCATATGATATTTCCCCGTAAGTAAAAAATATTAAAGTATTTACACTCTCCGGTACATGAATTCCACCTTGCTGTACCTCTTACCTGCGCATACCGCGCAGACTTATCTCCCGGAAGTTTTAGTGTGTAAGCACTAATTCGATGTGTGCCAACCCCGGGCAAAGTGTACATGTCCGCCGCAGACCTAGTGCAAGGTCTCCGTCTCGCGGCACTGCCCGCTCATCGTTGTCTTCTACGTTGCAGAAATCCGTGCTTTTGCACTGATTCCAACGTAGTAAACATTGTTCGTAATTTTTAAAATAGAAATTTGTAAACAGTAAAAAATTGCCGCTTATGTGCTGAACAACTAGTCTGTTCCAATAGAATAGGAAAACCCGAAGCAATCACACCATCATATGACAGGAAAGGTAAGTATGCCGAAACGTGAGGGAAAAGACTTTTAGGAGAGGCTAGAAGGAGCATTAAAAAAGCCAGCGGTGGCAGCCATGGGTACCTACAATGCCTATGGCCGGTACGGAACACGGAGTAGGTGCAAATCTGTCGGAGAAAACAAAGTGTACCTTCAATAGCGCAGTCGATAGGAAATCCTCCAAGCGGTCCACGGCGATCAGAATGGTGCGACGAATGTTCTCTAAGACAAGGCCACAGAGAGTAGCTATGCTGGAGATGCGACTTTTGCGTTTACAGATTTTTATTTTAAAGCCTCGGGGAGATACGTCGGTGCGGTTTGACTAGGCGAATTGTACAGCTAGGCAAACATTATATCTGTGATAGAGCGCAATGATTAGACAAGTATTTAACAAAAATGAAGTTATCAACTTTAATATTTTATTGTAAGTAAAATAGAATAGAAACAGCATAGAGGTCGAAATACAAAGCCAGAAAAACAGGGAGTTGTGAAAAAAAACAAATGACTCAACGTGGCCAGATACAAAGTAAGAGAACATGAAAGGAAATCACTATATAGGAGCTATTCTTTTCCTGAGCGAACGATATATGTGGTAACCAAAACACAAGAAGGCAGGCTACGTAATCAGTGTGTTGTAAGATTGGCTCAGTGTGTGGGTCCAAAGCGAAATAGAGGTGCTGCTTGCGCCGCTCCAAAAGTGCCGATCATAATGCCTAGCACACTATGGGTTTCAGGCCAGACAGCTAGCCTAGCTAGGAAGGGTCATAGTTATCACTAAAAGAGCTGCTTGTGGACTCGGAATATTAACACACTTTGAAACGGTCGACATCACCAAAGCGGTTAGACGCAGAGATCGAAAAAAAGATGGTCCACCCAGTCGCGTGCGCGGCGGTGCAGTCTTATGGCGACAGAAAGGCCAAAGTTTAATGTTTCAGGAGGACCGTAATCACTCAGGATGTTAAACAAGATGGCCGCAGGGAGTACGTATTGGAGACTAAAAAATAAAGAGGTCATCAGCGAAGGGTAAGGGACGAAGAATGTATAACATTCTTTTTTTCATAAATATACAGCATGGACGAAACGAATCAAGCATATCGAGAACCATCATTGATTGAATAGTTCGGGAAAGTTGCAGCAAAACCACAAAGAAAAAGAAATGAATTAGGTGGGGTGTTCTTTGAAATCGGTGGACAGATCGGCAGATCTTGGTTATACTTGAGAACGTTTACCCGTTATCAGAGCGCAGCTGCAGATAAGTGCGGCTCAGTGCCCCGACTATAGCAATATAATAATGAATTCCTGTACAAAGAACACCTGATACATTTAGGTAACATGCATAAAGGACAGATCACAATAGATTACAATAAATATGGACAATAATAAAATTACATAAATACGGCGGGCAGCACAATCTGTTCTTAGTAAATAAGAAAACTGCCATGGTGAATTCTTGAGGATTCTCGTAGGCGATGAAATATTTGAATGGACATTCTTATGTCAAAGACAAAAAAGAAGCTACACAATACGCACATTAGTGGCAAAAAGGTCAAGTGATTCGGTAGTTATCGAGGTCGTAACTACTTTCTATTTGTACTTGAGGCGTCTTTATAGCAAATGCGAAAATCGACATCTTCACTCAATGAGCCGAAATGTATATAACGAAAAAAAGCAGCTATAGCAGCACGTGTCCCAGTGGCAACGTGATGGCCAAAACACTATAACTAAAAGAGGTTAACATATAATGGTGACGAAAATCGAGAAATGACAGGACTCTCTTGAAAACAAAGCAAAACAACTACGCTGGCGGAATGCCCAAATTAAGGGTGCAAGCAGGAGGCCCCGCAATGTGTCGTGAGGAGACAGGCCGGCAAAGAAAATACAACGCGAAAAGTCTGCCCGAAAGAACGTGAGATTTATAGCCAGAAAAATTTAATGCCTTGATTTTCATCCGGAAAAAAGCTTTGAATAATGGATAGATATAACAATTGCTATAGAAGAACAAGGGCTTCCTGAGAATAATCTAGAACCATGGAAGCGCTACGCCAAGAAGAGGCAAGCAGTCCAAATTACTGTTTCATGCGCAGACGTTCGCAGACGAGAACACGAAGAATTGAACTATATCAGAAACAGCCTAAGTGTCCAAAAGCACCAACGAGGCCGTACTTACCGCCTAAAGTGAGAACAAAGAAACAAGTTTAAGTTAGCTTGTGCCAAGCATTACTACAGCGCGTTCTACGGATATTCAATTATTGAATTATTGTAGGGATCTGCTGTAAACAAATGAGCATATGTTTTAACTGTTGCATGAAAAAACTTAAGAAACGTACATTTGCCCATTTTAGGCATTTTTTGCAAAACGATTTGAACGTGGTTCCTTTATTGAGGCTCAAATCGAGCTCGCGAGATTTGAAAATTGTCGCTTGTCTCTGCGCTATCGTCTACGGGTATTAGCCCGCTGAAACACACTTCACTGGAAGGACCTCAGTTACAAGAAACGGTAAAGAATAAATTGGCCACAAACCCCAATGATGGTGCAGCAACAACCGGCAGCACTTCATCTTGCTAGAATCAGCGCGCCATAAAACAGCCAAAGTTAAAAAATGCACGCATCAAAACTGTACAGAAAGTGGCTAGGTGACAGAACAGCATGGGGGCCAAAAGCACGGCGAAGAAACAGCACACAGAAAAAACAGTATGCGTCAAAATAGCACTCTGCAAAAACAGCATGCTCAGAAAATGGCAAACTAAAAAGGTTCGCGTGTTGGAAGTGCACAGCGCATAATGCTAGTGTTGCGGTACTCCGTTACGAGCCTCTAACAAGGACGGTATAGCGGAATTAACAAACACCTTTACTAAGAAAGGGCAAGAAAACGTTGCGTGCAATCGTGCAATTATAAATGTTCTCAGCAAGAAACCAGCCTATTGACGCCCTTGTTGGTCTCAATCTTAGACATTTTAGGCTGTGTATGCATGAAAACAGAGAACTAATAAGATTTTCGGCAGCTTCTTCCAGAATATGCCACCTTGTAGCGAAGGCGCCCGGTCTTCGAGTGTTAAAAATTCACAGGGACCTGAAATATCCCGTGTTACGTCACTCCCGGCATGGTGGCACCACTTCTCTCTCGCCAATGAGAATGCTGCCGCCTGGAGACGTGACTTTCCGCCAGCCAATAGAAGTACTACAGTCCCAGGACGTCACTTTCCTCCAGCCAATGGGCAAATTTTATGGCCGACGAAGCATTTCGGCCCCATGAGTCTTCTAATACTATAGGAATAATAATGTGCACAAAGCGCGGTGATCTCCCTTCAAATATTTCACAAACTTGACGATCATTGTTACGCCAGTCCACAGAGAGACCACTTTGCGCATCCATCCAATGTTGTTCGCGCTGTAATGACCTGCCAAGATATGGGCTGCATTATGTTACCGCGTGAAAACACAGCTCACTTTTGGACCCAAACTCAGCTCTTCACGTCCGCGTCGACAGGTCGTCAATCAGTAAGGTCTCTAACATTGCTAACTTAGCTGTTCTTAACAGGATACGGATCCGGGCCTGCTGCTTAACTAGTCCATTTGTAAACAGGACAGCAGAATTCGCAGAAAATAATGGACGATGTGGACGGGACGATGGTGTATGCCTAGTTTTCAGAATCGAATTCTTTCCATACCAAAACGCTGATATAGAAATGACTGAGGATAAAAAACATCACGGAGCTGAAGCAAAAGTAGAGAAAAAACGCGTATTCCTGTTGAATGCCTTAAAAGTTGTTTTTTCGCTACATTCATTAAAAAGGTAATTACGATTAGGGATACTCTAGGCAGTACTCTTCCTCGTAACCTGATGAGGTCGTACAGTGAATTACATGTACAGAACAGGACATCACTTCATGTTATAGGCTCGCAAAACCATCCAGCAACGGTCCACCGTTCTATCCTGTGCTGTTTTGAGGCATGCTGTTTTTTACGTGTTCTGTTTTTTCACTGGGCGGTGTTTTTTGGCGCGCAGTTCTATTACACGCGGGCTGTTTTGTCAGCGTGATGTTTTGTCGCTCTACCGCATTTTTTTCTGCTGTTATTATGCATACATTTTTTCCGGCTGGCCGATTTGTTCTCCCCTAGAATTATGATGCAGCAGCATAAAATGGACAAGGTTTGACAGCAAGAAATCACCAGGGTTAGGCTGTGAAACAAAGAAGGCGTCGTAGTGACCCTGTAACAATCTAAGTAAACCTGCTTGTAACAGAACCGTTGCTGTTACCGATGTCCTATTTATTCCTTATGGCTTTGGCAACCAGGCTTCTGCACTTCAAGCTTGTTTGAGAGGGTTTACTATGTGACTCCGGAGCGCGTAGCCACGTGGTTGTTTTTAATCCACTGCAATTCATTTAACTGAACAGAAGCCTTCACGCCAAATTTACTTTGATGAAAGGAACATCAATCTGCATTCCTTAACATTCTTTACATTGTTACATGGAACATTCCTTGGTTTTGTTAGCGATGAGAGGTTACTAAGTTTACGTTTCGGAATTTGCAAAGCAGGGTAATTAAAAATGCTTACATGCTCCAGAGAAGTGAGTAAACTCCTGCACCAGTGAAATCTTAGTAAATGCGTTGTCGTTCTTTAAAGCTTAGAACAATTCATCTGACATATCGCGTACATAAGGCAAGGAGAATTAGAAGAGAAAAACAAAACTCCCGATGTAGCCTGACGTTAAAAGCGGCAAAGGAGAATTCCCATTAGGACAACTAGCGTCAAAAAACAATCAAGCAGTAATAAAAGCCATTAGAAATTTTATACAACAAAGGGAATACCACGCATCTAGTGGCTGAGCAACGATTATGCGCCGGGGGTACTTACTAACTGCGTCTCAAAGCAGTACATGGCCAAATTTTATTACCATGATCTTTATAAATTTAGAGAGATTCTCAGTTCATTACTGAGACTTTCAACGAATCGCAGCAGTGACTCCTTGATTGCTAGTCACCAACTCTGAATATGTTTATTCCACCTTCATTAAACTTGACATCGCGGGTTCTATATAGTATAAAGTTCCGTATTATTCAGGGAATACAGCTGCTTACATGTTTTAGTCCCGCTCAGAAGCGAAGGAGTGCTGAGGTGTCAGGGAAGACGACTCTATAGTAACCATAATTATCTTCCTGCCTAATTTGAAGGCTGGCTTAATCGTTCCAGTCCAAAGTTCCGCATTATTCCGAAGATACGACTTGAATGCAGTAGGCCTGTTCAAAAGGAAAGTAGTGCCGTGGTGTCAAGGAAGACGACTGTATAGTAATTATAACTATCTTTCTGCCTGATTTTAAGCCTGGAATTTATTAAGAGCCTAAAGTTCCGGGTTATTCGGAGGATACAACGACTTCCATGTAGTAGACTCGTGCAAGAAGGAAGGAGGGCCTTGGTGTCAGGAAAGATGATTGTATTGTAATCATAATTATCTTTGTGTGATATTAAGGCTGCCTTTTTTTTGATAGGCTTTTGCAGTAGAGTTTTCGTAAGGAAAAAGAATATGTCTTCATTAACCTTCATCTGATGACAGATACACTAGTACTGTTTTCCTTTCACGACTAGGAATTGAGGCGCTCCTACGTAATGTGTGCTATATTAAGTTCCTTCCATCCAGCAACGATGTGCCGGTTACTACCTTTACGCCATTGTCGATGGGATCTTGCCAGATCATGACCTTCACTCCAGTCGTGGCCATGCCCTTAAGTGTGCGTCTCACGTAGTATTGCTCCACCTCGCTCGTCGACTTGAGGCGCTGCTGCGCCTGGAACTGTCGTATCTCGGGACTGGACCTCCTGCAAGAAGCAGTGCAGAGTGGATAAATAGACCCTGATCAGAAAATCGGTGGTTTGAAATTCCTCAGCGTATGCTCAGCCAACTGCCTGGAGCCACAAGAAAGCGCTGACTTTGTACCGTGTGCGCCGTATTTAAAGATGGAGCCAATAATCTCTTCATGAAAGCACTGCGAAGATTTCTGCCATCTCCCAACAAATTCATTGAGTCTGGGAAAAAAAGAATGTAGATTTTTCACTGCACCTTGGAAAGAATAGACAGCAGCAGCTGTACGAGTACTGCTTCTTTCCATTCTCTGAAGAGTTTGTTCACTCATGAGCAAAACCACACCCGCACAATGTTCACAACGCCCCGTCTCTGGCCAGGGGAGACCTTCTGAGGCTCCAGGCGAGACACACAATAGAGCGCTCACAATGTTTTCTAAATGACGCTCGTGTCACGTCCAATTTTGAATCGCTTTTTAATTGAACTGTTGTGTGTTTCCCAAAGGTGGTTTTTGCCACATAGTGGCAAGACCAATGCCGCTTCACATGAAGAAAGTCGCCTACACAGAGGTGATTGCATAAAGCTCTCAACAGTGCCAGTCAACGTTAAGGAATTGTTGTTAGGAAGTCTCAGCAATACGTTGTTGCCACTGCGTTCTCAGAGTATACTGGCGTCAGGCTATGGACCTGAGGTCTTGCGTGTCGCTACAGCCACAGAAGAAAAGACTTTTCATGGTTAGCTGTTCCCACCTTTATACTCAGAAAACGAGACGGCACCTCCGACCGCAACGATGGTCAATTGGTTTGAGCATCCGCCTCGCATGCGGGATGTGGGAGCTTCGAAACCCAGTGCTGTCAGGTACCCACCGGTGATACGATGGGTAAAAGCTCTCCTATGGCCTGGTGCTAGGCTTCTCGGTAGTGATATGCTTAGAGTAAAGAGAAACACCTTGAGTAAAGAGAAACACGTTGTACCATGGCCCTCTTTCCCAAAGATGCCCTCGCGGTATTACAAACCTATCTACAACATAAAGTACCCCCGCATCAAAACACATCTAATCTGCATAACAATACTCCCGCTGCGAAGTTGCATTCGCCTGGAAGATTTAGGCGGAAGATATTTGCAATACAACATCGCCTTCGCATGTCCCTTTCATGTTCGTGACACACTTCGCGACATATTGTCTTATATGGATCACTTGAAAGCATTTCCCGCTTGTTAGTTTACACATAGGACCCACAGCTCGCATGCCTTTTTCAGTGCTGCATAGACATCTTGTATCCATATTAAGCGAAAGCAAAAGGCATTTAACGAAAGCCAGGGAACGCCGTGCAAGAAAAAATGCTTGAATTAATGAGATACCGACCGAAAACACCGAAAGGCCGAAAGGTGAAAACGTGGGCTTCTGTCAGGACTTGCAACGTTGAGTGACGGCATTAGATGGTACGTTAGCGCCCCAAGGGAGACGCGAATGCAAATTTAGGGAGCTGCCGCGGTGGCTGACTGGTTATGGCGCTCGGCTGCTGGCCCGAATGACGCGGGTTCGATCCCGGCCGCGGCGGTCAAATTTCGATGGAGGCGAAATTCTAGAGGCACGTGTGCTGTGCGATGTCAGTGCACGTTAAAGAACACCAGGTGGTCGAAATTTCTGGAGCCCTTCACTACGGCGTCTCTCATAGCCTGAGTCGCTTTGGGACGTTAAACCCCCTTGAAACGAAACGAAAACGAAGCAAATTTAGGGGGGCCTACAGATTGCCAAGTGTGCGGATTGGAAAGCGGCAATTTGCTGGGATAGCCACCTTGATCAATACAGGGGCAACTGAACATGAATGAGAAGGGCCTTTTGGCGGGTAGCCTGCGTAATAAGCCTGATGCTCGCGGTGATGACTAAGCTATATCAATTTATCCACAGTTTCATGCCAGGGCCAAAGCACACTCCTACCTTCTGCTACGTACCAACAATCGTAGTAAACTTCGTCCATGCCGAGGTGGACGTAGGGGTCCTTGAACACTTGCCCCACATGGGCCAGGAGACTCGACACCAGGCTGTAGGTGAGGTTCTTGGAAGGGTCGAGCATTTCAAAGGCCGCGTGATCACCTAGGCTAGCGCTGCCCCGAGTTCCGTCGCCGTAGCAGGGAGTCAGCGCGTCTGCGTGAGCGGAACACAAAAGAAGTAAAGAAATGAAATCAAATAGTGGCATTACTTGATGCTAGACATCATCCCATGGTGCATTAGCCACTTGTGAACAAATCTGTTGATGCCGCCCAGTCCCTTGCTGTGTCACATCTACGTCGCTTTGTCACTTGTTTGAGTAGGGGTAGGTTCAGTTCCCGCTACGAAAATAGTGGCCAATTTAGGCTACCGGCACTTTTGATCAGTGAAAGCTTTGGCAAGATAACAAACAGAGGTTTGGAAGATTCATGACTGGAAAGCGCAAAAACAGACAGGAACTACGCTAGAAAATATCACTAGCACCTAACATACTTAAAGCAAACCTACAGCGCACACGCACGAGGGACACAGTAAAAGTAAACGCTACAAGCGCCACTACGCCCACTAACGACCTAAATATTTCTTCAGAACAGCGACGTCTAACATGTGCACAATGATCGTGTGAAAAATAGCACTTTCCTCAACCTCCGCCTTGAGGCCTACGATGAGCTGCAGATTATTTGGCCAGGTTGGAGGGAGATGGTAAAGGAAAAGAAAGGCGAAGAGGCTTTCACAAACACGGCTAACGCCTTGTTGAAAGGATTGAAAAGTGGGTAAAACAGGGGAGAAAAAAATTCACAGTAATAATCGTCTGTTTAATAAGTGTGATCCCCTGGAAGACCTTAGCGTGCACTGGTCTCCCTGCGTAAGAGGCATTTTTCGTCCACCGGAATACTGCCGACGCTTCCAGGTTCAATCTCGTCCCCCCCACCCAGCCCTTCAGAAATTGGGTGCCGATCATCGCAGAAACAGAGCCACCGCGAAAATTTTCAGATATAATAAGCGCTGTATCTCCTCTAGATGCATAGGTACTGAAGCATTAGTGACGCATGGGTGCTCATTTTTTCTCCCTATCAATATGAAAACCCATGAAACTTTCACGTGCCGGCTGAAAACGGTAGACATAGACAACACCGCTTCAGATACATAAAAGACCTCCGGAGTGAGGGCCTTTGTCACCCATTTTTCGGTTAGCAAAGTTCGATTTTGCGAAGCCCTGAAGGTCCGCTGGCTTAAATCTGCTAGCAGTCAGCAGCTGCAGATATCTGCCAACGTTCTCGCCTTTCGCCACCTGCTGACGAAAGACATGATCCTTAATATCAGCCGCTCTGTACGTTGACCAAATGTTATCTCTACCCTGACATTTGTCCCACGACGCTTAGAGCATTGTGTACCCCTCCGTACTATTAAATTATGGTCATGCCCGGAAGTGAGGTTTGTCAACACCGCAGTGCTAATTTACTGCTCCTATTATGTTTGTATAATCCAGAAACTACAACGCTCTTCATCCTCCCATTCTGCGGATTTCCCCTGAGACCGAACGCGCAGCCTATCCGCACCATAGCTGAGGGGACTAGCCATTAAACACCCACCGGGAAATGCGCGGCCCAGCGCTTGCGTGTGCCCAGGCGTGTCGATCTCCGGGATGACTCGGATGCCTCTTAGCCGGGCGTACGCTATCACACCACGAACGTCCTCGTTAGAGTACACATGGTGCTCGGAGTACGCGCCCCTCTAGGGAAAGCAAAGAAGGAGAGAGCACCATAAGTATCATCGACAAGCATGCACGCTAGCAGGGCTCAGAGCCCTTGCAAACTGAAGCAACGACAGTACACTGAATGGCGCAGAATATAAAGAATGATTTTATATTGTGAAATGGTGTTTACTACATTATGTACGGCATTACTTCAGTGTGGCCCTTGTGTTGTATTATTTTGCACACATGGTTTCAGCGGGTGTATTGCTGATAATTTTCGATCGCTCGCACAGCCTGCTTGCAATCAGCGGGGTGGAGGCGATGAAGTGCTGTAAACTCTGAAGTCTCCAGGTGCGCATGTACAAGAGCTTGAGACATATGCTTACAAAAGTTTCCTACACCACGTATTACCTAAAGTGAACTGGAAGAACGTGAACTGAAAAGTAAGTTAATGTTGTGATTTTACGTACGTGCGTAAGTATTCGTACGGAAGTGAATGTGCTTGCGTTCGTGTGTGTTTGCAAGTGGGCAGCTGACAGTTTATGAGTCAATATGCTTGTAAATAAGCAAGTGTCTACGCTAGGTGCAGGCTAGACATCTGGCTTCACCTGGGTAAGGTTTGGGAAGGCCTCCATGTCGAAAGGCCACGACTGGTCATCCACCAAATGCCAGTGCAGAACGTTTAACTTGTTGTAAGCCATGGCGTCCTGCACGGAAAAACACCAGAATGAAGTCTCTGTTACCACGGAGACGTAGTGGATACAAAGGCTTCATATTGATCCAGGATTGCTGTAGTCCTCATGAAATCTGTCTAGCGCTTATGAAGTCTAAAATAATGGAATGCAATCTCCATTCCATGGCTTTTGACGCACAGGTCGTCATTGAAATTACCTATGAATCAAGAAAAGAGATCTAAGCACGGATATGATGTTAAAACTTGGTGTAGCCAACGCAGAATTTGTGTACAACATTCTTGGAGAAAAATATTGAATATTAGAACACTTTAGGCTACTGTTATGAAAATATTCAAGGAAAGCGTATATTCTTCCTGTGCGTAGCAAAACATTTCTTTTTAAGTTTTTCCATCGGCCGCAGCGAACAGTTAAGAGAGACAAAAAAAATGGGGAGTCTCTGATGTAGCAAAAACGCTAAGAGCAAAACAACTCAAAGCTGCTGACAATAGATCTGCGAATATATTGATTGTTTTAGTGAAATCTTACAATGTATGAAAATTTGCGTTCATGAACTCTTTCCCATTGAAAAATGCATTTGGCGAGAATTGTTGGGTATGCTCTGCTTTCTCAGTCGCCAAGAAAAAACAATACCGATAAAGGTTTCATGTTTTTTCTTCCATCTATCCATCAACAGCCCAAAAAAATTGCCCGCGGCACTATGGGGATGATCACCTCTACACGACAGCCCAATCTCTATACTGACAGGCTTCGTGCCGGCCTTATGGTATCCATCCTTCACATTGCTGTCAACATGATATGCAGCAATCGTAAACTGCTACGATCTCATAGATGTCACTCTTAGCAAGAGTGACATCTATGATGGCGATAACTATTAGGGAAGAAAAATGTCCTTGGCTCTCTTCTAGACGATACAGGTAGAGCAGCCGGCATTCACAGCCCCGCTTCATTCTCTTTTTCCTCTAGCTTCCCGTGTTGGTCACCGCCATAATGTACCCCTTGACTAGTGGGAGATCGTGGCAGTTTCCGCTGTGTTTTTATGGAGGCAAAACACTAAGGCGCTCGTGTGCTGTGCCATGTCATTGCACGTTAAAGGTCCTCAGGTGGTCGAAATTATTCCGGAGCCCTCCACTACGGCACCTCTCTCTTCCTTTCTTCTTTCACTCCCTTCTTCACCCTTTCTTTACGGCACGGGTCAGGTGTCCAACGATATATGAGACAGATAATGCGCAATTCTCTTTCCCCAAAAACCAAATTAAAAAATAGATGTCACTCTAACCATGCCTCAGATACTCACGGACAACCACAGGATAACAAAGCAATGCAGATTGCAAATTGTCGCTCTCGAAGCTGTTCCTCTAAAACCACGGCAATCCGTTGAACGCTGGAGTGTGGCCACCTGCTCTCGAGAACTCACCAGGGTCTGCTTGATGATCGCCACTGGGAGGAAGTGCCGGGCCGTGTCCACCAGAATGCCACGGTACGTGAAACGAGGGAAGTCGTGCACCTCGCCGCAATTCACCACGGACTGCGCTCGCGAAACATTTAGGCGCGTGTCACTATTGGGCAGAAGCAAGTGCTCTTATGTATATTCCGGCACAATTACGCCTGCACCTGAAAGCATTGCTGGTCAAGGATGTGATAGGAAGGGTAGGGGCGACAGTAGAAGACCGGTTGAAGAAAAGCAGGCATTTTTTTAGTGATTACTAGGACCTTTTTGGTAAACTTTGTGAAGCACAACCATTCGCGTGAATGTACGCGCCCTTGAAATGAAACATCTATATATCAGAATATTAGATACAAGACTTAATTTGTCGCCATATTTGCAACAAGCCTGTAGTAGACTTGTGCCACATGCTTGTTTGTGTGAGAATATTTGAGAGCATTTTTTAATGCCAAACAATTCTACCTGAATGCGAATAACTTTATTCGTTCAATTTTTGTGCGGTTGTAGTCTTCTTGGCTGGTGGACGAGTCATATTCTTTGAGCGTTAAGGAATTCCTTCGCACAAACACACCCTTGCTAAGCTGCGGATCGAATGACCGAACATGCTTCAATGCTCCATTTCTGAGAAACAATATAGCGGAAAAAGCCGGGCAATCAATGAGTGTCAGACTTAATGGAAAGGAAGTACAAAACAGCACAGAACTGCACAGCAGAGAAGTGCAGAACGCAGTGGCGGAACATCTGAGTGCGCAAGCACTCATACGCTCGCCAACACCGACCAAGAATATTGCCACCGTACGTTACTCCAAGTTACTCCGGTAAGCTCAAGTAGTAACTCTGACAAGTGCGGGTAAGTTCGAAGAAGCGCCGCGCCAGCTACGCGAGAGGTTGCTTGGAAAAGGCAGCATAAATACTACAATCCCTAATGGTAGCTGTTTAGAAACAGCCAACTGCCAGTGCTGTGGCGCATCTCTAAACCGCGGCGCCACTACGCTAGAAGTGGTATGAGGACTCGCCGCCAGCTATGAATGATAAGAGCGACCATTTCCACATCTATGGGCATTAACACCACCAAAGGTATCGCGTCATACCCTTAAGGCGGAGCTTAAGTGCCCCACCCAATAGAGGAATGCATACCTGCTTTCACACATCTGCGTTAAACCGCCCTAAATTCTTAATCAACCTGGTTACAACATCAATACGCTTAAGCTATTCACTCTTCAATAAGGCTTCAAACCTGTAAGGGGAAAGAATAGAAAGTACAGAGAGGCATTCTTAATCCACAAATTTAATATCTCGCATCCAGTCGGGACAAATATATCCAGGGGAAATTTAGAATATCTCGGGCACAGTCATGGACCGAAGTTTGCCGGACGCAGGTTCGCAGAAAAAAATAAATCTGCGTTGCCTCGCTAGCCAATCAGATCGTATCATTCTATCAAATGCAACACGAATGTCTCCTCACGCTTAATGATTTTTGTTGAGCTATTGTGCCTAACTGCTCAGCTACAGCTTTTTTCCGAGAATCCGCATCCCGCAATATTTTGTCCATAACTGCACGTTCTGGAACTGGGGTAATTCTTTCAAAAGGTCTTTCACATGATTAGAAGAAGAAAATTCATTATACCGGTTTTTCTAGCACTTCTTATCGCCGCTTTATTGTTTCTTTCACGCTACCCTTGCACCTCGTCGTAGAACACAAACGGGAAAAAGAATAAGGGCAGTCAATTGGATTGATTCGTTCTTTCCATCGCCAGTCCATTCCAACTCTGAGTTCATTGTCTTTCACTCGTCATAGTACTCCAATTCTTATTTTATTGCAACTCGACTACGAAACTACGCGAAATATTTCACAATGATAGATTTCAGTGAGCCCTTTCGCCACTACTGGCGCAGTGGCGCAGCGGTTTAAGCAATGCGCCACTGTACTGGCAGGTGGCTGTTCAAAACAACTACCAATTGGACTTGTAAGACCCAGGTTGCTCTTACCGAGCAATGCAATAAGTAACACCTTCCTCAAGCCTAATTTTGGTTCAAATAGAACTTGGAGGTTCTCTGTATATCGCCATTAGGCCTTTTGTTCGCTCAGTCGTTTTCTGAGTTATTTTCATTTTAATGTGATAACATTTCGGTTGTCGTCTTGCTCACATCACCGTATTTCTCCCTAATAAAACTTCCTAGTTGCTTGAAAGGGTTGTAATATTATCAGCAGCGTCATATTTAACAATCAGATTATAGAGAGATGCAGCTTAAGAACGCAGCTGCTTTCGCCTTCAAAGCATTGCGTCAGCAGATTATCATTGCTATTGTGACAAAGAGGGAGTGGCAGATGAAAGAAGATAATTGGATCCCTCTTTGGGTGGGGGAGACACCCCTCTCTTCATTGAGGCTCCACTACCTGCATTGTCGTGCTAGCAGGGCCATAAGAATCGATTTATGCCAATGGCTGGAAGGGGTCCTTTGACAGTGAAAAGCCGCTGCGTTCACGAATTGTATCCAACTATAGCACGTTCGATTATCTTGAGTCGTATTATCTATCATGTGGGTTATACAAACCTGATCCACTCTCCTACCATGAATCACCCACTAAACCCCACTGATCCACCTAAATCCACCGGGTAATTTCCTCTAATTGTCACTAACACACCTCAGTGCATTTTTTGATATTGGCCTACTTCCAAATTTGATAGGTACTTTGAGGTTTCTTGGGTTGAGCCAACTTCAAAACGTTATCTCATTTATTTAGGAATGTGGTTAAGAATCCCTGAGGTTTTCGCTGACTTATTATTCGTCTGGCGTCTCCCATCTCTCCCCTGCGGTAGGAGAAGTAGCGGGCGACGTTTGGCAGGTTGCAGGTGAGGAGAGTGAAATCTGCTTAAACACTGCGTGCCACGATTCCCAGTGGAGGCTTCACTCAGACACCTAAACCACCCGACAGTGTTCGCCTTCGAGGCCCTCGTAATGCTGTAGCATAAAAAGATGCACCCGCATTGCCGGTCAGATAAGCGTCTGGTGATATTTTCATGAAATGAATCCCCGAGCTATATATCGCGACCCGCTGTGCCTCCTGCATATGGATTTGCCGATACAGCGACCGATGTGGTGCTCTATCGTGGATTCAAAGCACTCCTTCAGATCACCCTTATATTCGCTCGCGTTCCTTTCTTGTGCACTGCTGAGGTAGCCTACACGGAGACCGCATGTTCTGCTGCAATGACTACACGTTAACGCATATTGATGACGTCGAGTATTGGAGGAGGTGTAAACGAATTTTAAATCGCTTTTTGAATGCTTTGCCTTCACTGGCTCTACCCATTGCACTTCTTAGAGCGATATAGCGATATCCTTTGTCCAGAGCAGCCTGCCTATAGAGGCCACTAAACCGTTCGTGTTGTCATATAGATACTACTTATTCGCGTTGAGGCATTCTAGGCCAAGCTCATTAGCACAGAAAATACTTGTAAGGAGGGGGATCAGGTGTAAAATCTTCTCTGCTCCTTATTGCCCATCGCGCAGTACCTTTATATCAGATGGGATAGCATGGCTAAGCACGGAATATCAGGCAGTAGAACTAGTGACGGCGGGCACTTTAGGTTACGTGCTGTGAATGCACAGCATCATTTGGCCAAAATGCCTTATACAGTAAGGGCCTTACCCATAAAGCCCTTTGACTTAAGGGAATTGGACTGAAAGGCCTGTACCAGGAAGGGTGCACTTGGGTGCACCCTTCAGCCAGACCTTCAGCCAAATTAAGGCCTGTCAGGTGTACACACGCGGCAGGTTGCCAACAACCCGGTGGGCAACCTGTTTTGTAGCAGGTGGATCGTCTGCCACAAAGCCAGCTTCAGGGACGTATGCCCGAAATCCGTAAAGCACGGCTAGTATTGCTACTGCAGTAAAAGATGCAGCGGAAACCCTAAAAATCAGTTTTTATAATCCCTCAAGAGGTTAAGAAAACCAGCTAGCTTTCACTACACTGTCGCATATAACAAGTGACTTCGATGCCTGCGCAACAGCATTATAAAGAGTGCCAGCATGGATGTAGGAAAGGCACTCACGTAACGCTGGTAGAGCCGCGCCTGCACCATTTGGCTGAACGTCTCCAGGCCTACGCAAGAAAACAACAAAAATTGAACAGGTGTTAGCTACGCTTTCTTTCAGTTCCCAGTTGCCATAACACATGCGAGACACAAAATGAGGCTTTCCGGATTTTTTTTTTGGAGTGCTGAGAACTAAGTGATAATGGCAATATGTCTTTTCTTTTCCAGAAAGAGTAATTTCATGTTTTCTTCACTCTCATTCATCCTGTTCCTGAGATTCATCCCTTACTCTATTGTTGAAAAAGAATTTTAAATATGTGCATGGACAGAAATGGTATTCGCCTTGAAGAATAGAAAATAGAAAGATCAGAAGAAATAGTAGTTCACTCGCCTTTGAATGCTGGACTGTAGCAATAACCACACCTTACGAACAGATGGCGCATGCTTGCAAGCAACTGATGCCGTGCCAAGCTCCGCAGCAGCCGCGCCTTATAACGGAGTCTTCATTCCGCGAACACATCGCAGATTGGGCAGGTGTGACTAAGTTAACAGTATGC
Organism: Amblyomma americanum; assembly: GCF_052857255.1. Classification (NCBI taxonomy): domain Eukaryota; kingdom Metazoa; phylum Arthropoda; class Arachnida; order Ixodida; family Ixodidae; genus Amblyomma; species Amblyomma americanum. The sequence continues at coordinate 83,456,808 of NC_135503.1, read as the reverse complement.
GGGGAACGCCCCCAAATGCCTACTTGTAATCCTGCTGGTGTTGGCGGGACTAAAAAAAGTACTTCCGCCCCCTGCCTGCTCGTCTTCTATTCTTTCCTCATCGTATTTCTGGCCACGGTGCCCGTCGAACAATTTTCTTCGCTGCCTCCTCGAAACCATCAGTTAATGTAGCAGCGCTCGCTTCCATGATAGTTTTGAAGAGAAATAGAAATTATCGCCCAAAACTACATTCTCAGTAAATTCCATTCAATCTGAACGTTCCTGTCGGTTTCATTACGCGAAAAGCCTACAATGTTCTAGGATATTATGTTTTAATCTCAAGTATAAAAGAAATAATTTCAAATTAGGCGCCTAAGCAGTCGAAAATGTAGCGTATAAAATCTGACTGCCACTTCATTTCCGCTCTCGAAAATCGCAGTTTTGTCTCGGCACTATCGACAGGGAACGAGCATTCATGGAGCAGATTGAAATATTTTTATTTCCGCGGTGTATTAGGGCACCACCATGTCCAACGCTATACATGCCGAGTGAAACCCAAATGCGCGATTTGCGTACCAGGCCTATTAAGGCACTGCACACATTTTTTTTATGAAAGCAGCTTGGGAAAAACTGATAACAGAACTGCAATTTATTCATCGATTTTGATTAATAAATTTTGCCGGTGAACATACTACTGCTGGGTGCTCATCACGTCATTGTCACGTGGTGTGAATTAAAATCAGCCGTCAACTTTTCCGTATCTCAAACAGGATAGCACTTTACTTGGGTTCTGGATTTAACACTTTGCAAATACTAGTTTTGCAATAGAAGCGTCACAGCTGAACTCTCAGAAAGGGCTCCCCTGGTGCTTCTGACAGGCTACTTTCGATCACCAAAGCGGTCTATAGAGATAAACGGTTAAGTTTTTTTGACCAGCATCGTGGCAAGCACTACTTTTCGTTCTTATTTTAGAGTTTCATTATAAGCCCCCGAAATACAGCAAAAAAGTCTACGAAATTTCCATCGATCCGCGACGATATACCTTTAACACTAAATACTTTCCTGTCGAGATACTTTTAGGAAAATGCAGCGTCATCAAATGCGACGGTTTTCTATAATGATGATGCCGAGTCTGGTGGCACAAGAATTTTTTTAATAACTATACGACACAGTACCAAAAGGGTTTACACTCTCACTGTGAACAAACAAGGAGATCGCTATTTCCAGGCGCGCTCACCTCGTAGTGCTCCCCAAACTGTCTCCGACGTCAAATATGCGTAGCCGCGATCTGGTATCTTCAGCACATCTGCAAGTAAAGCCGATACAGTGGAATCTATTGGAAATATTTCATGCTTTCTATATTAAATTTCAGGGGAAACACAAAGGCCTAAACTTTTGTGTCGCTGCAAGCACACCAGCATTTCTCCCCAACAAATGGAGATGGAAGAATTTCAAGTATTGCTGCTTAGTGCAATGGCAGTTTGCCTAAGGCATTTTTATTAGATTGTGTGCATCAGTAATACTGAGATACATTATTACTAAAATGGTGCAAATATAAACTTCTGCGGTGAAAAAGTGTTCGCAACAACGTCAACATGGCTGTCAAATGTTACTTATGTCCACGACGGCCACAATGCCAACGCAGCTAGCGGAGTTGCCGTATTCCAAAACAATCTTTATAGGTCTAATCTTATCTTTTATTGACCCTTCTCCCCCCCCCCCCCTTCAACGTAAGGGACGTAACAGGAAGTGTCTACCAAAATTTAGTTTCCATGATGTGCAGAAGCACCACCCAACACAGTGGTGCACTGGGACAAGTAGCGCTTCATGCGTACTTTTAAATCTACTCATCAACCTTTCTGCAAGACCGGTTGGCTGAGTACCGTCCGGCACTACATTCCAATGAGTCTCCTTAGAGGTACTTTTCAGTACATGAACGTAAAAGAAAGTATTCCACAGCGTTGGCATTTCTACAACTAAACCACTTTCTAAAGCACATATAAAAAAATACCATTAAACGCAGTAATGCTAAAAGAAGCCTAATTATTTATCACTAAGCGATAAAATCGTAACATCTGCCTGGCATGCTTTCGCTGTTTACGCCGATAACTGCGTGGAAATGCACCAAACAATCAGGATTTAAACAGTCTGCCGGGTAAGGCCGACGTCTTTTGGGGGCTCTTAGAACTTATTGAAATTGGCCTCCGTCACTATATTACCGCGTTGAAGTTGAAAGTTTATTTGTCATTCCAAAAGAAGTTACGAGACAATAGAACGAGAGGTCCAAACGTACTAGGCCGCAGGTCTGACCTCGCATGAAAAAAACCTCAACACAGATCTAATCAGAAAACAGAAGCTAAAAAGAAGATCAGTCTGCATGAGTTATATTGAGAAACAACACAGACAATGAAAAACAAAGTACCTAGTGCAAAGTGCAAAACGAAGAGAGCACATAGAGAAAACTGCGCTTTTAAGGCAGATAGTGCAAGAAAATGAGGTACATGCACCCCCGCCACTTGCTGTTCTCGCGAGCACAGACTGCAATTTAGGTCAAGACGGTTTCTAAGACTCAGATTCTTGAGGCTAGGCGAGAGCGTCATTCACTTCCGAGCGGTGATTGCGGACTACTTTTTTTTGGACTTCACATCACAAATTTCGATACAGTAGTTGATGCTGTATTAAAAATCCATTTTGTCACCAATAAATACGCCAATTACCTGCCAAATGAAGGCGAACGCAGCCAAAAAGATTCGAAGCCAATTTTCAGCAGTAGCCAAAGCTGGATAAAGTTGTAAACAATGTCTTTTTATGAGTGGACGTTCCCATCTCTCAGTGTGAAAAGGATAGCGATACCATACGGAAGTAGTGTTGGAGGCATAGTCAAGGGTCACCGCTGACCACCACATTTTTCGAGGCGTATCCATATTCCCCGGCGTTCAACATCTTTTAAGGAATGTAAAGTTTGCCACTATAGCGTATGAATGCGACTGTAGCGCGTCTCATTTCCTAGCATATCTCGCAAAGCTGTCAACCTACTGTTTTCATGTAGCGCATCAAGTCTCGCGGAGCGGTAACCGCTCGCCCACTTCAGGCGCCTGAGGAGTCCAGCTGCCCCCATCTTGAGCGCATGCAGTCTGCTTTGTTATCCGGCTGAGGGGCTATTGCATAGCCACCACACTGAGGAGAAGGGGCACCTCCTATACAGCTTCCATTCGCCGCGGAAGTCGACTTCCCTTTCTCGATCTACCTCCGTCTGGCGCATCGATGCGACGCGCTTTCCTAGCGCACTATAATCGTTTACTTAATGCGATGCGCTACTGAATGCGATGCGCTAGAAAGTTGATGCGATGAGCCAGTTGTCGCATTCATGTAAGGACGGATGACGTAGCACCAACTGCAAAGGCGCATTCTCACGCCAGAATCCTTTCCCACTCACAGCTCTCGTTGGCCTTGGGTGGCGGGTACCCGCAGTTGGCGCCACTGTGTAGCCGCACCACCACGTGCAAACGGCTCAGCATAGTGGCGGGCGCATCGCGGTCCTCGTCATCGCCGGAAGAGGCGGTCGACGATAGCAGCGTCAGCTTCCGGTAGCGGGCGATGGCACGCGTCACCACGTCGCAGTCGGTGTTTGACGTGATCCGGAAGTGGCGGGAGTCCAGTACGCGAGTCTGTGTCAGCGACACGTTGAGGCGTCTCGGCGCTGGCCACAGCGGGGGAAGCTTGTCCAAGCTCATCTGAGCAGCACCGCAGTGAGGGAAAGTGGAAGGAAAAGATATATAGCTCCATAAAGCTCGTTCTAATCAGGGCGACCACGGAATACACAGGAGTACACTATAGTGCAGCTTTAACATCGGAACTTGAACAAGCACTCATAGGTGAATAAAAAAATATGTTGCTACTCGTAAATAGTCAACAGGGCTGGCTCAGCAGCGGAGACAATAGAAACATTTTTAATTCTAAATTACTAAATACTGAATTTGTTTTGCTGTTAGATGTATGGCATACCAGTAATTCATGGTTCTACACCATACGGACGAATATAGTAGAGAGAACCTCAACACCATCGGGGATATCATCTTGCAGATGCTATATGGCCAGAAGAAAGCCAGTCATTAGCACTTCGTGAACTGCCTCGGTATGCAACGCGGACTCATGCATAAAGTAGAAAACTTCTCAGTCCTCTTAACAATTTCGTATTGACAAATGCCGAATGGTGGGGGTGAGGGGAGTAGACAGCGGCGCATAAAACTAGTTCATAAGGGCAGCCGTTTCGTTTTTCATTTCATTGTTTCCAGCTTACCAATTGTTTTGAATCTAGCTAGCTGCGGTGCGCGCAACGCTCGATGTTGGACAACCTTGCACCACTGGACCAGATCACCTATATTTTTCACTCGTAAACGCACGTTTCCTTGTATCTCATAAACGATGGCGAAGCAGCAACTAGTGCCGCAGAAAACGACGAAATGGACGGGGTGGGTAGCAAACTTAAGAGCTCGAACATTGGGCGTCTCTGATTACAAGCGAAATTAGACCGAAAGTGTTGGCTTTAAAGTTTTGTGCTCATGCTCATCTGGTTTATGAGTTAGTGTGGCTCACAAGTGAATTTGTCTAGCAAGTAAACATTTAGTTCAGAGCGCAGAACTTGCGGCCAAGCGTAGCATTTTTCACCGCGCAATACACCTCTTGACTACTCTACACAGTGCTTAGGCACGCGGCCTCGATTCATGGGAAAGGCGCCGTGGCAAGATAGGCCGTAATGAATTCTCAAGCGCAAGCCCATTGCTCAACGTCAGTGCCATGTAATTATGGCTGATATGCACTTTTTGATACAAATTTCCCTGTTGGTAACGCCAGCTTGATATGTTGGTTTTGATAAATGAAGTGCTTTTCTATTATTCTTCTTACTCTGTTCCATTCGCTACAGCCTAAACAAAAAGAATAGAAACGCGGTAAGCTGTACTTAAGCGCACTCCCTTTTATGAAGAGGAATGCGCTAAAGGACTTGACCCTTTCTACTCCCATATAGCCGTACTCCTGTTAAGAGAGTAGCCATCATGCCTGATCTGCACTGGCATTAGCAGGGAGAGAGCGCCCAGTAACTTGCGACATACCACGGCAATAAGATGAACAAGTATATTTCTCTCTTCGAAAAGCGGCGGCCTTCCCGGGCGAGTTAAGGCAGCAGTGTGCGTCGCCTACTTCTTTCTAGACCTGCGTATCCCGCCGTGATTTCTAGTTCTAGAAACATCTCACCTGGAGGTCGCCGATATTCTGCAGTCCGATCCGGTCTTCGACGTCCGTGTAGTCGCCCTGCATGCACAGTGGAAATGAGTAGGGTGCGTGCTTGGTGACGACTGCTTTTGCGAAAATATACCGCATAGCGCTTTGCGCGAAGTTTCAGTTTCAGTTTCAGTTTATTTCCCCACACATGTGCATCATATTAACAAACGACATGTGGTAACACTGACCACGCCGGCCATAATCATATAAAATTTAGAGATCACTGCGGCTGGCCGCATTGGAAAAATGCGAAAGCATTGAGGCCTTCTCGACACTGGGCGGCTTTCAAATTTGGCGCCATGGTTGTTTTCTCGTTCACTTGATTTATTGGTTATCGATTAACTCTGATTATACCCTCGTTTCATCCCGGCAACCATTTCGAGTTTCCAAATTTTCCGCCACACTTCTTTCCCGCCCACTCGCTATTATACCTTTCCAGTCTATTTTCCCGTCCATTACCTTTTGCTTCTCATTAATTTCGTAATTGCCTCTAATTTACCTTTTTTTTCTATCTCTTGGATACGTATCGATCACTTATTATGCTCACGTGGTTGCCCATTTCCATTGTTCAAACTTAGCGCCGATACGGGGTACCCGAGTTCGAACCCGACCGCGGCGACCGCGTTCCTATGGAGGCGAAGCGCTAAAGCGCCCGTGTTCTGTGCGCTCTGAGTGCACGTTAAATATCCCCAGGTGGTCTAAATTATCCTGGAGAGCTCGATCCACTACGGCACCTCTTTCTTCCTTTATTCTCTAAGTCCATCCTTTGTATCTTCCCTTGCGGCGAGGTTCAGGTGTCCGCCGATGTGCGAGACAAATACTGCGCCATTTCCTTTCCCCGAAAACCAATTTAATTAATTTGAGTACGGCACCTCTTTCTTCCTTTCTTCTCTTAGTCCATCCTTTATATCTTCCCTTGCGGCGCTTTCAGGTGTCCGCCGATGTGTGAGGCAGATACTGCGCCATGTCCTTTCCCCAAAAACCAATTTTCAATTTAACTTAGCACCACACTTTGGCTAATGAATGAATGAATGAATGAATGAATTGAACTTTATTCCCGTCATCATGGGGCCTCACGGTCGGGGCGCAGCAATTAGAAGGGGGTGCCTCCCGGCCGGCTTTCAGCACCGGAGACCGCGGAGAGAGACTTGTAGTAAGCTGTCTCCGCCTGGTGGATGAGGAGTCTTTGCCGATCCGGGTCGTGGCTCCGGATCAGCTCCTCCCAGGTGGCAAGGTCTGGGATGCTTTGTGATTTAGCCTCAGGAGAATCCTGACACTCCCAAATTAAGTGATTTTGCGAAGTCATTTCGTGGCAGCTACTCCAAAGCTCAGGCTTCCCAGTGTCTTCATCGTGTAGTATAGAGTACGGAAAGGATCTCCCAGTGTCTTCATCGTGTAGTATAGAGTACGGAAAGAATCTGTTGACCAGAAGCCTCGTCCAGGCCCTGCTGTCCTTTGGAGTAAGTTACCTATCCGGAAGTGAGTGTGTTTTCCTATCCAGTCTAGGTGTTTCGGTTATTTCTTTATACGTTATGAGAGGGTCTTTATTCCCAACCAGGGGCACTTCCAGAGCAGCTCGGATATATAATTCTAGAGCAATGCTGTGAGCAGCCTCAATCCCCGAATGCCCTCATGAGCAGGTACCCATATGAGGGAGACCCTTCTGTTTGAGGTGTATCTTCTTAGTAATTTGGCGGCTTGACTGGAGACCACTCCCTTACAAAAGTTGTGAACAGCTGCCTTATTGTCAGACAAGATGATCTTGGCTCTGGTACTCACGCACGCTAGGGCAATAGCAGCCTCCTCTGCCACTAACTCATTCCTACTGTTAATCGATGCTAGAGTCACTTTCTCCCCATTTCCATCAACGGCGGTAATGACGGAGGCGCCATCGGACCCGCAGGCTGCGTCGCATAAGGTAAGTTACCCGGCGGGTCCCGGGCAAGATTGTTCATTATTGTTCTAGCTCTATGTCTTATCCTTTCTTTATCATGCTTCGGGGGCATGTTCTTCGGCATATTGGCAATTTTGATATGCTTTCGTATGTTTAAGGGGATTAGCTGCCGGTTCTTCAAATTTGGCGCAAAGCTCTAGCTCCGCCTATTTCAGTCGTTTTCAAATTTCGTGGCACTTTTGCTCTAACCCCGCCCACTTCTTGGACCTTTTTGGCTCTAATAATTAACTGTTCATTTGATTTCGAAACTTTTTTGGGGAGCAGCATCCTCACATCATCCTCTTTTGATTACAGCCACTCGTTTGACGCTACCTCTTCTGTGTTGTTCATAACTGCTGCCGACAAAATTTGCGGACACGATCCCCGCCGACATAGGCTAGTAAAGCTTTCACATTAATAATCGGCTACTATATGCATCATTTCGACCTATGGGAGCAAGGACGACGGCAAAGTATACCCTGGCACCAATCGTCACCCCTAACCAGTATGCAAACGTGTAACGCATGGTGGGTATACGAAAATGGAACCACGGGAAGGTCGTAACCTCTAGATGAAAACTACAGAACGAATACTTCGCTAGCTTGAGCTGTCCTGACGAACGTTATCGAAACTTTTGGAAACGCTCACTCCGTGACTGGCCGGAAGTACAGGGCAATGCGATTCACCATGAAATGTTTGCCCAATTGAACGTACACCCAGCCAAATCTTTAACTCGAGTGTTTTTTGCATCCCTAATTGCACCTTGTAAAAGGCTTCTCTAGGCTTAACCTCTGGCATATTCATGCTGTAATTTGACGCGCGTGGTGGCATTTAGTGCCCGACTTTTTTTTCACATTGCTTTTGAGTGTAGTAATTGCTTGACTAAATCAGAAATAGTATCTTTACTGTCTGTGGCTATGGAGAGCCAAAACAAGGGGAATACCTAGCAATTGTTCCGGAGGTGCAATTGCGCTTACTCCGGGTAAACAACTTGTCTAGGATGGGAGTAGTAGTAGTTTACCCAGAAGAGGAATCGGGATAAACAAGAACCATTGCTGCGTGTGCTGCTTGTTATGGCCTTTCGTAGCTACAGACGATGCGTATTCCTGATAATTTTGATCCATTCACGCAAGTACTCAACTGAAGCGCCAACGGTTCAGCCGAGAGACGCCTTTTACAAGGTGTAATTAGCAGTGCAAAAATCAAGCCAGTTGAAGATTTTGCTCGGCGTTGGCCTACTATCATATATGCAGTAGTACCGCCGTTCTCGAGCGATCACATGTCGTAAAGTTTTCCACTCGAGTGTAATTTTTTTACCAGTCCTGCGCTCGTTATAATGCACGAACACCCTCAATACTCTTCGAGGTATGTACTAACACTGCTTCCTTTTCGCAACCTTTCACACTCTCCATCCCTTCTCACTCAGCACGATTTAAGAGTTTCTGAAGCGCAAGACTTTCCCAGAAAGCAACGTACATCCCCATGTGCGCCTCAAAAGGATGGAATGTCCTAGTTCCAGTACAACATTTATCAAATGTTTCTACACCGAGAGGCAGGACGTATAAACACAAGCAAAATGGCACTACTCCCACTAAGGACCTACAAATATTGTTTTGGTAGTGTTAAGCAGCAACAAAAACAAATCATAGCATTTTGGTCCAAGAAAGGTAACGGGGTATAAGGCTTTGGGCCCAATACTTTTCAACAAGAAATAAAAATATACTGCTAACTCCCTTTTCTCTCTCCCTCACACCACAAGCTGCGGGGAGAGAAGGTTTTGCTCATGCACACGTCATTTTGAAAGATCAGTAAGTGATTTCGAGTGCGGAGCAATGGGAAGGAATGCTTTCCAGTGACCGTCAGGACGTCCAACTTGGGCTAATTCCGGCGAGCACAGCTGGCAGCGGCATCCGGCAGAGCCCTGAACTTGGGGCAGACGACCATCGCTAAGAAGATGGAAGACGCCATCTGTCTCCGCCAAATTCCTCACCTACTCTCTAGAGCTCAATAAACGTTTTCCTTCCTTCCTTCCTTCCTTCCTTCCTTCCTTCCTTCCTTCCTTCCTTCCTTCCTTCCTTCCTTCCTTCCTTCCTTCCTTCCTTCCTTCCTTCCTTCCTTCCTTCCTTCCTTCCTTCCTTCCTTCCTTCCTTCCTTCCTTCCTTCCTTCCTTCCTTCGAGGAGCCGAAGGAAGCGGTTACCCCGCATCACTCTCGGCGCATGCATTTCTCGCGTGCGGGTCATCGGCTCCATGCTGTAGGCAGGCGATGGCGGTCTGCCTGTTCATCGCGCCACCGGAAGCGGCGGTCACCAACGTGCCCGTCTTCGAGCATTTTACCTGTTGCCGCCCAACTTCAACATTGTGCGACCGTCCCTGCAGGCATCTCCGACTAACGGCAGTCCACGCAGTGCCGCTGTCTTGCAGAGGTGCAGTAATGGCCTCCCGTCGTTCGCCCGGCTTCCCCGCTGGACGGTAGCCACCTTGCGCACCCTTATTCGCACGCAAGCCCCAGCACGCGGCAGCTCTTGCTCTCATCACTGGGCGGTCGTGGACGTCGTAGCTACGCATTCACGGCAGGTTTCCCGCGCACCTCGGCGTGTCTACGCCATTTCTTTTGGAACTGATGCCGCGCGGAGCATCGCAAGTCATTTGCGCAGCTACAGCCCTACTGACATAGCAGCGTGTTGTTGGTGCAGCGTGTGGTTGGCAGCAGCTTGGCCGTCCACTGCGGTCATAGGCGGGAGGAACCTTCGGAGACCCACCACCTCGTGCTGCGAGTGCCCATGGATTAGCCCGCTCAACCTTCTTCGCCATCGCTCAGCCGTCCTGTCTCAGCGGTATCGTTTGCATGTGTTGTGTTCGCGTTGCTATAGTGACCCCCCCCCCCCCCCCCCCGCCACCGAATTACGTGTGCCTTGATCTCGCCTTCCACCCCTGACTGTGCCGCACGCGAGGTCTGCTGCACCATGAGTGCGCCGCGCCACAACTCCTACCTCAAGACGTCCCTCCTTCCCGTCTGGCTCTAAGCAGTATTACCGCTACTCTTAGTCAGAAAAAAAATCAAACTCACAGCATCGTTGCGAGTGTGTAACGCCCATGTATAAGCGTTCGCTGAGCTGTGAGAAGGCGCAGGACAGAAGGCTGCGCTGAATTTATGGTTGCACCTGTTGCAGCCTTCTATATCTTCCCTGGGTTTCCGAAGGCAACGTCAAGGTATCTTGGTTTAGACATTTTTTTTATTTCCGCCGAGTAGAACTAAGATTATTTTTTTTGTTTTGATAACGTGTCGCTGAAGCTTGCTCCGAAGCTAGCTCATGCGAGTCTCTAAGAGAGAAGGGGGTTTAACTTCGTTAACATCCGCGACCTGAACCCGCGTATCTGCAGCGTACGCCCACATTGTTTTGTTTTTTTTTTTTTTTGGGGGGGGGGGGGCATCGAAGTTGCTCTTTACATGCGTTTACTTTTTCGTGTGCATATATGCCTTTGTAGCCCTTAGAATGTTTGCTTAAGGTCCATCAACTTTCAGCCTGTATTATGTTTTTCTTGCTTCATTTTTCATATTTCTCGGAGCTAAAGAAAAAAGTGGTCATCATTATATATGCTGATGCCGTAGGGCTGTGTACATTGCGTATTAAACGGTGCATACATATTCGTCTGCTGTTTGTAGTGATTTAAATGTGAAGAGCACAGCGAATATACACCTGAAGTGACTTCTGTTTGGCGCTGCTATTTGCTGTTATATGAGCACGATCAGGCGACTTTTTTAATTCATATTTCCTGTGTGTAAAGTGCTAGGACATTTCATGCAAACAGGTAAGTGCAGGACGGCCGAGTAAGCACGCATTCACGCGAGTGGAAAGGTGTATTAAACGACCTGTAACCTAAATATGCGCCTGAAATTTGGAACATACGTGCGCTTAGACGCCTGAATGCTACATGAAAAAGGAGGAATAATTTTTTTTTACCAGAGCCGAGAAATCAAACATTACCTTTTGGGGCTTTCCCTGGAATGCGCAACATTTTGGACACTGCAAGTTGTGGGGACGTTTTTTGGATGTGTTCGGAAAAAATGAGCACCTCTTTGGGAGATTCCAAATGTCCCGAACGGTTATTTTTGGGAGATTTTGAGCAGCTTTTGTGTTTGTTGGGTTCATTGCGTCTTTTCTTCACAACCTAAAGTCAGAGGCTTGGCTTCTCACCACCGTATAAAACCCCCCTCCTTAATGCACAGTAAGCCCAGGCTCCACAGGCTTTGCTTTTCCACTGCCCGGCCAACCTAGCAACGGCGTCAGCTGTTTCTAACGAGACATTTTCTAACCTTAGCCACATTCCAAGCGCCATGTGAGCTCAATACTTTCATTTCTACGGGTGCTTAATAGAATTACCTTGTCTCGCCGCAGCTCGAATTTGCTAGAACATACTTCGGTTTAGATTCGGTGTCTTTGCTTTGCATAGAGCAACACTGCAGGAACGCAGCCGTCATTTTCAAATAGGAACAAAAGAAAGAAAAAACGTGGTCACGCACCACAAACTTTCTGCGTGTGAGCAGCAACACCACGAAGAATGCGGCCAGTATCTGCAGCGCCTTCCAGACGTCCCTGGCATAGCGCCTGGGCAGCCATCGCAGGAGCAGCCGCGGGGGACGCTGGGTCAAGTTCACCGCGGCCGCCACCAGGTAGCGCAAGGGGCGGCAGCGAGGCGCTGTCCGGTGATCAGCCTTGCTCACACTGCACGCAGTTAGCAGAAGGGCATGCAGAAGAAGAGGTGTTAACTCGACAGCGTTAAAGACCATGTTCACCAGATACTCCGGTGACGCGTTGTTGGCGTAGGAGCAAATAGTGAAAAATCACGTGAATGGCTCTGGCAGCTTTTCCCCATAGAGCAAGCTAGGAGACAAATGGGCCACTTAAGTAACGTGACCTTGCGGCGTCATCACAACCTGCCTACCGGATAGTGAGCAAATTTCCAACCGTCTCAGGTGAGAGTTAAATTAATGATCAGTCGCTCGGGAAGAGCAACCTGTGTCGCACAAGATCTCCTGCTGGGAGCACCTGGCATCTCAGGGCAGAGGCGCATCGCTTAACCGCTGCATCACTGCGCCATGAGGGGCATGAGGGCTACCAGGGATCTATGAATGTAAAGTAGAGAATGAACTTCTGCATATTTGCAAAGTAACCCATTAGGCTATCGCGTCATACCCCTAAGACGGAGCTTAAGTGTCCGCTTCAATTTTTTCAATAAGTTCTAGTTCTTAACGCTTGCTGCTTGCAGCAGGGAGTTTAAGCGCAGAGAGGTGGGTGGCGCTTCCCCTACGCGGTGTCGTGGCGGTGCTGTCGGGAATGCTTGATCGAAAGGAGAAAGAATATCACTGAATCAAAGATTAAAAAGGAAAGTAAATGTGTTAAAGGAGAATATTACTGCACTTCTCATGTGAAGTACTTTACACGAATAATGCCAAGTTTCAGTCATACATCGAAGGTATGACGGATTATCTTCTGAACCAGGCACCCGTGCCAGTAGCCGAAACATCATTCTTTTTACTCAGCTGGTAGGCATACAGCTTTGTTTCTCATTTCCGTGTTATGCTATGAGCGGCTACCATGGTACTAGTTAGAACCACCCGACCTGAAAATATTCATATCGCGGCATTAGCAAGCACTGTATTTCTGCCGCAACATTAAAGCAGTAAGCTGTCAAGCATTATTACCATAATCGCTGCCCTTACGTTTATCAAAAAAGCGTAAAGCGAGGCAGATCCGCTGCTCTCACTCTTAGGTTAGAGCAATATTCCTGTTTATCATCAGCCGTTGTACGTACCGTCTTTTTTGACGTCATCCAAGTGGCAACTACCTCTATCTCCCGCTGCTCTAAGGTCAAAATTCGATGCATCAGAGTGTCACCTTGGCACATGTTTCGTAAGGACTTATCCCCATTTATACTACTGGTTCGCTTTCGATCGATGGTCGTCGCCTTCGATGCCATATCCTGCCTGCAGCGCTGATGACTAGGTATCGACGCGGACGCGGACGCACGTAGCTGTAGGCTCTAATGCACGAGAGTGGATTCAAGAAAAGTTATAATGGACAAATGTTTGCGGGATGTGGAACGGAGGAAAAAATATATACATATCTGCGTTGTCTTGCTATCCAGTAAGATGGTATTATTCTAGTGTACGGATTAAGCACGTCTCCTCGGGCTTCTATGCATTTCACTGACCTGCTGCGCCTAACGACGCCGCAATATTTTTTTTTCGTGAATACTAATTCCCCGATGTTTTGTCCGTGACTGGACGTCAGCCCGGCGCTTACGAGCGATTTGGCTTTAAGAGCCATCATGTTAACCTGCCATTTGCCGTAGCCCGCCTCTCTATGATTTCCAGACATATTTCTCGGTTTAATTTTTTTTTTTTGAAACCGCTTCTATTCTTGTAAGGAGCGATACTGAAATGCCGACTTGGTCAGCAGTAACTTGTTTTGTGTTCAGCGTATGTCAGTGCAGCCTCTAAAACGCAGGCTACGCGTTTCAGCTGCGACAGAAAACCCGTGTAACACAGCTTCTGTTATGAAAGAAGTTTTTGATAACCCACCAGGTGCATTCCGCTAAGACCAAGAACCTGCTACGAATTGTGCAGCATTTCTTACTCCTAACTTGCTAAAGTGGTTATCCAAGACTACGCCGTAAGCACGCAGCCCGTCTGAGCTGGAACAGCTGTAGTTTAAATTAAGCCCGACAGGCACTAGATGTACCTCGAAGCCGTGAGCAAATAACGCGTCCACGCCATGCAAACTCGAATCTCACCAGGAAGGACTGGCGAGCGGTAGCCACGATGACCCTCGGTCTTCCATGCCTTGGTCGAACACGCCGTTAGGTACCTGTGCGTGACTGCGACAGGCAGAGGTGGGGGGCAGGAGGCAGGTTCTTCACAGTTGAATCAGCGAACGGCGTTGCCGGATCAGGGCGGGAATTCGCTCCCCAGCAGGTGCAGCGAACGGATGCGCGAGGTTTACGCAGCAGCTGCGCTTCACTTCTTCCTCGATCAGTTCCGCCGCCTAGCGGCTAAATGCTTTACCCATTTTTTTATTTGAAGCTTACTGTTGCCGCGTCGTCCTCACCAGCAGCGTCGTCGGCAGTGTGCAGCTTTGCGTATGTGTTATAATGGAGGTGCCGACTTCCGTTGGTCGTGATCGGCGCTTTGAAAAAATTCCGCTTTAATTTACAAAGCACCAGGATTATAACACACAGGATTGCGAAAAGTACCGAAGTGTGGTGCCGTGCAAATGCACGTGGATCGGCCGAGGTTAGCATTTTTGTCGAAAAGGTTTAGTGACCACATTAATTATGAACTTCGCAGCTGCCGCGGTCTCTTAGCGGCTACGGCGCTTGGCTGCTGGCCCGAAAGACGCTGGTTCGATCCCGGCCGCGGGGGTTGAATTTCGGTGGAGGCGAAATTCTAGAGGCCCGTGTACTGTGCGATGTCAGTGCAGGTTAAAGAACCCCACGTGGTCGAAATCTCCTGAGCCCTTCACTACGGCGTCACTCATAGCCTGAGTCGCTTTGGGACGTTACACCCCGATAAACTAAACTAACTAATTATGAACTTCTTTGGTGGAATCCCTATTTTAGGACTCCACTGGTCGAACATCCTGTGAAGTTCGCGGCTTACGAACTTGTGCTGGCTTGGAAATGTGAGCGAGGTAAAGGGCAAGAGGCAGATCGGTTACAATGTTTGCCTTTATCGTTTCTTCGAAGCTCGTCCTCGCGGTAGTTTTTAAAGCAATCTTTAAACTGCAATTTGCAATTGGAAGGCTAACGCCTTCTAATTCGCCAGGGCACATGTGAAGAGCGTAATAAATTCGCAGCGTCCCCGATGTGCGGGCGCTCGCCGTCCGCCGAAGGCGACGCGTATCTTACGCCGCCGATGCAGAGCTCCTGACATATTGTCACGTGACCAACGCGTGGGCGTAGGTCCTGGACGTAAAATGGCATTTGTTTTGAGGAAAAAATTCAAGATGAGAGATAAGCTCTCCCTTCCTGCCTTAAATTTACGACGCGATAGCTTTACTGAGTTAGTATACATATAGGCTGAACTCTACTTGACATTCATAGTCCCTGGGAGCCCTGATACCATTCTTGGCGCAGTGTTGCAGCAGTTAAGCGATGGACCTCTGCACCGAGATGGCAGCGCCTGCAGCCGGTGGGGCTTGTGAGACCAGATTGTGCTTCCCGAGCAACCTCTCGTGACCAATCATTAATTTAACTGCCACCTGCCGAGGCGCGTAGTTTGCTCACAATCCGCTGGCCACGTTATGATGGCGCCGCAAGGCCACTAGACCTAGGTGGCCTACCTGCCTCCTAGGTTATTTATCGTCTGATTTTTCGTGGAATTTTCGCTCAAGGTTGATGACGCCGACGCCAGAACTTCCGCGACATGAGCTCCTTAACGCTTTCGCGTTAAAAAAAAAAAAAGAAGGCGTCGTAACTGCCTCTCTTCTCTATAGACCGACACCTCTACCGCGCCTGCTGCTGACTATTTGTCCTTTGCGACTGGCAAGTGTGAATGGACCTTTAGGGTGCATGTCTGTGGAGATGCGATCTATGCATCAACAGGTACAAGGGATGGAAATACTGTTAGAAACATGAATTTATAGACAAATAAGCGCGCACGTGTACAAGAGCAAAAGGCGGCGGTGGTGGCACAGTGGTTAGGGCTCTCGTATACTGAGCCGGACCACCAGGGTTCGATCCCGACCGCGACGGCCACGTTTCAATGGAGGCGAAACGCAAAGGCGCCTGTGTGCAGTGCGATGTCAGGGCAGGTTAAACACCCTCAGGTGGTCGAATTTATTCCGGAGCCCTCCATTACGGCACCTGTTTCGTCATTTCTTCTATCGGTCCCTTCTTTATGGCTTCCTTTAGGGACTTGTGGGATTGGTCCACTGTGATACAACGGGAGACGCTGGCGGAAAAACGAGAAGAGAAGATTGGTTCACGTTCGGAATCAAATAAGCCTTACGCAGTAGACCTCCCGGGCCTTCAGGCAGGCTTAATTGTAATAACTGGTACAAAGAATGAATATCTTTAGCATATGCAAAAAAGTATTTCTCATCCGCATGCAGATACACTTTGATGTCACTCTGAACGGTTATCTCCGGCATGAGTATGTCAAAAAGTAAAGGCAACAGGAACAATCCCTGAGGCACATCTCTAGTTCGGTAAAAGGTGTCGGAAGGAAAATATTTGTCGTAAGAGAACGAACGATTATCTTTTAAGAACTCCTGGACCCATGCAAAAATGTAAAAAGGCGCTTATATTTTGCGCTCGTCTACTGAGCCGGAGTACCCGGGTTCGATCCGGCCGCGGCGGCCACGTTTCGATGGAGGCGAAACACAAAGGCGCCCGTGTGCTGTGCGATGTCAGTGCACGCCAAAGATCCCCAGGTTGTCTAACTCACTCTGGAGCCCTCCACTAGGCACCTCTTTCTTCATTTCTTCTTTCGCTACTTCTTTTACCCCTTTCCTTACGGTGCGGTTCGCGTGTTCACCGAGATAAGTGAGACAGTTGCTGCGTCATTTCCTTCCTCAAAAAACAATTTTCATTTTTTTTCATTTCGTCAGGCTTATTCAGGAGTATTGAATGCTCTACGTCGTCACATGCACTAGCGATATCAACAGTGACTAAAGCCGGGACCTCTTTCATCTCCATTGAATCTCTAATTCTGATTTGTAAGTCTACATGAGCTTTCCAGATCTAGCACCCTCAAAGAAATACAATTTAGCAGCTCTGAAGGCTTGTGATGCCATAAAATGATTTTTAATGCCGCAGTGAACTATGCGTTCAATAAGTGTTGCGAAATTTGACAAGAAGAAAAAGGGCCGAATATTATAGATATCAAAACCCTTCTTGGGATCTCTAAGCAGTAAGATTGTTTTCGCAATTTTCCCGTCAAAAAAGTGCAAAGCTGTCTCGCACGTCTCGCCCAACAGTCGATTGTTCTGAATCGGTGGATGAGTTATCAGTACGCAAAATATCACAGGTATATTCTTGCACAAGAGTTTTCAACATACCGATAGACACTAAAGAAAATAGTTCAGAGTGTTGAACCTTTATGAAGTCTGAGCACGGAATGGGTAGGACTAACGGAATCACCTTTCGCGGTTGAATGCGCAGTGCATCGCCTTGCGCTATTTGATCTAATTTATTATTTCCTTCCTAGGACGGTAACGCCCATGGCTCTGTTATATGAGGACCCGGCGAACAATGGTGGCGTTTCGAGTAACTCTACAATGCTTTCCGATTATTTCTGGTGGATAGATAAGAGCTCAAATTCGCATTGTACTCCGCCTTAGCTCTATCAATAGTCCTTTTCGACTAAAACCGAGAAAAAATTGTAAGTATATATATATATATATATATATATATATATATATATATATATATATATATATATATATATATATATATACATATAAAGTAATATGATGATTACAGTACATATATTTTTCCAACTTATGATAAAATACTACTATATAATGCGCTGCTTGCTTCGCATAATAGTTATGGCTTTTGGATATGGGGTAGAACAACTGAATCAAATCTTCACAGTATTTTCACCATGCAGAAAAGGGCTTTACGCATTATTGCCAATGCATTTTAAACTGAACATAATGACCCTCTCTTTGAGATATATAAAGTAAAAAAATCGAGATATTTACACCAATCGACTCCTGCGTGAATTCTAAACGTACCCGCTTACAGTGCACGCTGCTCTGAAAAGTAGGAGATTAAAACACACAGGGCAGTTTACAGTAATCAAATGCTTGAGGACAATTTACCGCGGTTATTAAAGTTCATTAACGGAACTGCCATCAATATGGAACATCTGAGCCCCTCACATTTTAAGACTTTCTTCAGTTATGGAGTGTGTTGTAACAGTTCTTTTCCATCTAATCTCCTGCGTATATCTGTATGATTGTTTTTCCGGGACAGGTGACCTGCGTATGTTGTTTCGTATGTTGTGCTTCTTCGCGCTGCCAGGTGTAAAGGGGGTCGAGGGCCTCTCAAGCTCCACTGGAGCAGCGTTTATCTCGGCCTCCTCTGTTATGTAAAATGAAAATCTATGAAAGAAAGAAGGAAAGAAAGAAAGCAAGAAAGAAGGAAAGAAGCAAAGAAACAAAGAAAGAAGGAAAGAAAGAAGGAGAGAAAGGAAGAAAGAAAGGAAGAAAAATGAAAGAAGCAAAGAAACAAAGAAAGAAGGAAAGAAAGAAAGAAAGGAAGAAAGGAAGAAAGAAAGAAAAAAGAAAGAAAGTTGGAAGGAAAGAAGGAAGGAAAGAAAGAAAGGAAGAAGGAAGGAAGGAAAGAAAGACAAAGTCAGGAAGAAAAGAAAAGACCCGGCATTTCATCTACTGCCTTGCTGCTCAAGTTAACTCAATGACTAACCGAGAATCAGCATGCATGTAAGTTATGCCTGAACTGTTGCAGCAAGCGCACGCCACTTGGTGTCATCCAGGTTTAAGGAAACTGCCCACATACATCTGCACGGAAACTCCGAATAAAGTGATGAGAATTTATATTGCCAAAAATAGTCTCTGTGTTAGAGCGGAATATATTGCGTAAACAGTTCATCCTGCTGAAACCTGCGGGAAAGTACGGACATTAGCATTGAGCACACGGTGGAATTGCATGTATGAACAGCTAGAAGCTGAAAATCTGGTCGTAGAAGTTGGTAAGACACATCCGCCCAATGGAATGTTTGACGAAATTAATATTATCAAGTCAGCATCCTAGCCACAATTGCGTCGGCTAGGTTTACCCAAAAAGTTTCTGGAAAAGATAATGGATTTGGTGAAAGCCAAGTTTATTCAAGTAAAATTTTGTCTGGGATGACTTATGAAGTAAAGTTCTGTAAATCGTAAAAAGAAGATGCAGTCGGACGGCAATTCTACTGTAGTACTATAAACCCCGTCATGATTACTGTAAAAGCAGAGAGCCTGTAACAGCGTCCTTTAACACATCGGTTTAGTGCGGATGTTAGGAGAAACATTCTTGCTTTCAGTGTTTCAGTGGGCTGAATTCGACAAAGAGGAGGAAGCACGACGCTTCTGGGAACGACTCACCATCACCCAAGGCACAACCATTAGCTTGGCACCAATTCACCTTCTTTGGGCTCTCCTCACTGAACTGTGGCCAATACCCCGTTGTCGGCATGTGTCATGTCCTTAAGGCAACATCTCGATGTCCGAACAGCAAACGGTAGAGAGGCTGGTATCCCCAGCACCATTTATCGGAACATTCGAAGACGTAGGAGGTGTCTGGGCAGTGTCACCACTGGACACTAGGGGAAGGAAGAACATGTTGGTGGTTCAGGACGATCAACGCCTGGAGACGCTGACTAGAGCTAAACTGAGATGAAAAAAAGCCTCGTTAAAGATGGTCAACATGCCATCCACAACGCCCGCAAGGGCCTTCTCAACAGGTGAAACAACACACATAAGACATTGTTAACACCGCCTCTATATCAGAACCAGATGTCCTAGCAAAGCCTGCATAAGAATGCGTTTTCCTATCTCAAGTCCAGCTTCCTTGGGCAAATATTTTGAGAAATGGAAAATTGTAGGATACTCTTATAGAAATATTGAAGGTAATGGTCCATTATAGTGATGTGCAGCAAAATCGTTTTCTTAAAGTGTTTTAGCGATCGCATCGGACAGTTAAAACTGCCAAATAAAACCAATGGGGAACGCTTTTGACTCTAGCGAGAACGTGAACAGAAAATATACAGGACTGCCGTAGGGTGATCTGCGGATATATTGACTGTTATAGTGAAATCTTACATTATTTGAAAAAATTGCGTTCATAAACGGTTGCCTGCTCAAAAAAAAAGGCCGCCACCGTCTGGAAGACGTTGAAGCAATGAGCGTTAGCTTCATTGGCCATGCGTAAAACGAGTTTTTCCGCGTCCAGTGGGGCCAGTGAAGAAAACCCCAAGCGGTTCGGAAAAGTAACACAACTTGTACACCTAGCGGAGCGATCGCCACCTAGCACCATCTATCAGAGAAATTATGATGCACGTCTACCCGCTTTCGAGTTACACCCCTTCAAGATACGTCCCAAACGGAACTTGCTTCTTTGGGGGGTCAAGGGGGACCTTGAATTTGGCTTGCGGTGCGTTATGGAAAGCTTCAATTAGTAATTGCACGTATACAATGTTTACCTATTATATAGTTGTGGTTCTATTTCTATACAACAACAGATAGGGTTTTATTTAACTACCAAATTCGGTACCCAACTCTCCCCGGATGGGTGCCCTTGTTGCAGGAATATATATAGCAGAACAAATGTGTACATATGTTTGTATAGCGATCCCGTAACGAGACAGTTTTCCTACCTGTTATAGGATATTTTTAGAGGGGCGTGAGGGAGATAGTGATGGGAGGGCACAACGAATTTTATTGGCCTCCATCTTGGAGTCAGGAAACCGAAACTATGCCGCCATTACGTCCCCGGACGTCAAGCTCATATAGCTGCACCTCTATTCACCATATTGGACCTTGACGTCATCATTGGCACGGGGCAGGTGGTTGTTTCTACAATGCTATTGTAGATGGCGCTACAAGTCTCAATGCGAGATGTGGTGTTTTCAAGTTGCTACCCCAGATGGCGCTGTGATCTCAGGGTGGTAGATTTTAAGCGGGTAGAAGTAACCAAGCGAAGGTTATCTGATTGGTGGCTAAAATCAAGAGAAGAGTAAAATTTCATAAGTCATGGCTAGGTGGCTTGAGCCACCGCCCGATTTAAAGGGTTCAGCCGTATCCATTCATCCTGTACAAGACCCCACGAAATCTCTAAACGTGATGAGTAAGAGCTAACGCTTTTAAAATGCTTTTGTCCAGAATTGTTGGATATGAATAGCCGATAGGCTTAAGCTCTGGAGTGTCCTCTGTTTTGTCCTGAGTGCTCTGTTCATCGGAACGTTTTGTACAGCCAGCATCATCAGTCGGAGGCTCGCCACGAGAGTCTGCAAGTAGCCACTTCAGACACGCAAAGGTCTGGGAAATGGTTTTCCCCACAAAGTCGGCAACGCGTCGCCAATGTGCATGCTTTGCTGCTGTGATAAAAGCGCCAGCAATTCCTGTACTACAAATGTCGAGGATGAAGAGGATCGACGCGGTACGCTGTTTGCCATATTTTAAGCTCAAACGGGCACTGAAAATATTTTAAGCTCAAAGGGGCACCTGGAAAGATTGCAGGGAGAGTCCGGAAGAGGCGAGATATAGGACAAGAACAAAGGCAGCAGTCAGACAGCGGTCAGGCAGCAGTGGCCTCTTGTAGTTAAGGTATAAATAGCATAGGAATAGTAAGTAAGTAGGCGTAGTATTTATAAGTTAGTAGTCAAGACATAAGAAGCGTCGCTTGCTATCACCATCACTTATTCGCCTCGTGCCACTGACGAAAGTAGGTTTGACGGCGCTGCAGCCCAGCGCTCTCAGACGCGACACCATGCTCCCGCTGTGTTTAGATATTTATTCAGCATCATGTATTTTTTTCTTGTTCCTTTTTAGCATGTCGGAGCCTTCTGGTCATCTCAATTTAAACATCTTCCTTTTGTCTCCAATATAATTTCAGCTCACCTGCATCATTTACAACCATGAAAGTGGATAAGCAAGATTGTATACATACAAATTTAAAAATTATTTGTATTATAGCATCAAGCGGAATATAACGCACGCCTCCTTGTAGAGGCAGCACATTAATTGTGTCCACCTCAACCTCTTTACACTGCAGAGCCGAGACGTCATAGCCATTGAGGCATCGCGTGGTGTGACAGTTTAAAATGCACCGAATCAGTTGTCCCTGTCTGCTATTTCACATCAACGCTGATCCAGTCATAGCAACCGGGAGTAAGGCCAGTCGACAGTTCCTGTATTGTTGGTGAGCGGAAGCAGCAGCTGGCGATAACTCGGACAAAGTACTTTCTTTCTACTCCGTATCTTTTGAGATTATTATATTAAATAAGAGTCAATGAACTTCACGATCGCGCGCACTCCTAACAACACTGTCCTGACGTGGTGAGCGACTGGCGCATAATATGGAAGACTCAAAAGCATACATGAACATTGGTCTCCATTACCTTCCTCAGAAAGTGTAAACGTAGAATCCTGTATGTCTAGTGATAGTCGAAGCATCAATAATATTGGTTTAGGCACAGCCAAATACAATGCAATTGAGACTTTCCTAAGTCAGACTCACGTTGACATAAGCACGTTCGCTATTTGCTGCCAAGACAGCACCTGCTATCAGCTTCGTTCGTCGGAGCTCCAGCAGATTGCCACGTAATTTTACAGAAAAGATCTATATCGGACCAGTCAGTTCTTTATCCGGTCAGTTATTCGCGCCTTGCTGGATCGCTATTTTTTATAATAATCAAACTTAAAATGATTAAAAACAAAGTAGCCTGATTTTTAATGAGAAAAAATTATTGGCAGCTAGCAAAACTCAGAATCAGCCAAGGAAAACTAAAAGCGGAAAGAACATCCAGATTTCACTAATTTTCTTAGCAGATTTTTTTAATACATATACAGCCACTGGACCAGTCCTTTACGCTAGGCTTAGGCTTGCGCAGTCGCCGAGTTGTACTTATCTGCTAAAAAGAGCCTACAACCGGGGTAGTCCCGCGCCCATCCACCCAAATCTCTGCAAACAAGCTCCACAAGGGTGTTTTAAAACTCAGCCTCATTTAAAATCGACGGCTCTCAGCACGCAGCCAATTTAGGCCCTAATTAATTTAACATTTAAGAGCGTTAGGGCCTTCTACTTACGTTTTTCAAGGACTCGTCTGTCAGCAGTGAAGCTCAAATTGAGCAAAACAGCAACCACGTAACCACAGTATATCAGACAGCAACAGTGGGCGCGTAGCGCCACAGTTGATACGCACACTTTCGATCCGTCATGTATGTGCCAGTATAGCAGCCATCGAAGGTAAACTTTTTTCATTACTACACCATTAATCATTAATCATTACTATTTATTCATTACTATTATGTTTAATTTCTTATGTATGCTTAGTGACTAGTTTAACATGTAAAAGTTGTGCTTTGTTTTTTCTTTTTACCTTTTATACACTTGTACGAGAGCCGTATCAGTATGTGCGCCAATTTGTAAGGGGGCAGGACCCAATCAAGCCGCTGTCACGACATTTAGTCTTGTCTCCTTCTCTCAAGAAGGGAAAATAAAAGAATTGAATCGTTCGTCATCACTCCTTCGCCCATTGATGACCAGAGGCAATAAATCTCGTCAATAAAATTTGCATAAAATTTGCGGGCCACCACTTTTACGCAGAATGTTCGAGTGATGTCATATGACTTAGCATGTTCCTCGGTATAAAATTACTAATTGAGATGAAGCCCAAAATATGTGTGGGTTTCACAGCGACGACCTTTACGCCCCCAAACCAAGCATTCCGAGGACCTTCAGACGGCCATTACGGCCGAACCTTTTTTCGCAGGGGGTTCCAGATGGTGCCAAATGATTCCTCGTGTTGTGATACACACGTTTATAAAACGTAATAACTGAAATAACCAGGAAATATGCCCAATATAGCAAAGCTGGCTGAAAATCGCAATAGTAGTGCAAAATCCATGAGGTAGATGGCGCTGCATGCGTCTTTTAGGTTAAACAACAGAGAGAGCTCTGTGCAAAACAGGGATGCTGACGAAATGGGCACTGGGAACATACAGGATTTTTAAGCAGGAAATTGGTAAAGAAAATATTTATTATAAATATAGGGGAACCTCTGTGCTATTTGAGGCCAGGACGGGACATTCGCGGACTAAGACATATAGAGTCAGGTACCACGAGATAGACACGTGTGCGTTGCGTGCGGAAAGGAGGAGGAAACGGCTGAACCCTTGATACTTTTATGCAAAGGGCTTTACCCTACAGTGGAAAGCAGCGGGGCTGATTTATTCAAAGTAATGGGGTTTAAGGACAGCAAAGGAAAAGTAGATTTTAGGCGGGCGAAGAAAGCAAACGAAGGTTATCTAATTGGTGGCTAAAATCAAGGCAGGAGTAAAAATTCACAAGTCATGGCTAGGTGGCTTGAAGCACCGCCAGATTTAGAGGGATTTAAAGGGATGGATGGATGGATGGATGGATGGATGGATGGATGGATGGATGGATGGATGGATGGATGGATGGATGGACGGACGGACGGACGGACGGACGGACGGACGGACGGACGGACGGACGGACGGATGGATGGATGGATGGATGGGTGGATGGATGGATGGATGGATGGATGGATGGATGGATGGATGGATGGATGGATGGATGGATGAACGGACGGATGGACGGATGGATGCATGGATGGATGGATGGACGAATGGATGGATGGATGGATGGATGGATGGATGGATGGATGGATGGATGGATGGATGGATGGATGGATGGATGGAAGGATGGATGGATGGATGGATGGATGGATGGATGGATGGATGGATGGATGGATGGATGGATGGATGGATGGATGGATAAGGATCCATTTCGTTTGGTTGGATCCATCCATCCATCCATCCAGGGATGTTGCCAAAAAGGAAACATTCACGGATGTCTGGATTTCGTCTTCCCCACGTTTGCTGAGCATACCGATGTAAAACCTTGAAGCTCCCGTAGCTGACACTCTTAAGTCGAACACTCAGGCAGTGTTCGCGGAGAATTTTTGGATTTAGTTACCTCGACCACCTGTCTTGATGTAGACTGCGTGACTTATATTTTGAAAGTTTATCATTTCTTTAACTTGAGAATATTTGTTCATACTTCGTGTCCTTGTTCATTTTTTCATTGCAACTTTCTTGTTCCTTTTTTGTGTTGCCAGTCGTGTTCTCTGCGGCGCCCTTTGTGATTGATCCCCAGAAGGTGAAATAAATTCATAAAGACAAGAGGCCGGTTTCTCTTGCATTTAAGACAGGAAATAAGCTATAAACATGCGTTAGCTTCCTTATGCTACTACTAGTTTAAATGAATCAACAGAAACCTCAAGAATTTTTTTTGAAGCGATGTTTATTGCCTCTGGGCATAAAAACTATGAAGTGAGAGATGAGCAAGATGCTTAAATAAATGAAAACTTTTGAGCTGATCTGATGAAATCAAGAAGTCAACGATGATATGGACCTCTCTTGGTATAACTTGTTCCGCGACAGGACACCACACCTCTAATCGAAGTCGCAACTTTCGAGCAACTTTGTCGTGGTTTTGCGTTTCCTGCTGCTTTTCCTCTGTGTAATCTCGCGTACATCACGAAGAACGAGCATTTACCGTCGTGTTGCCCCGGGTACCATTTGCTTAATGTGTGTGCATTCAGGTATGTGTTGCTGTTGCCTTCGTAACATGGCGCATACCCACGACGGGGGATTGGCCAGGGCTCAGTGGGGAGACCCCATAGAATAGGGTAAACTGGTTACAAGCTATTGATTGTTCCTTGGGTGGAATACTTTTAATTTTTGAAATGCCTTTATACTTTTACTTTTTTAACAGACTGGCAGATATGTGCCAGTCTGTAGCCGCCTCCAAATTGCTTCTTCCTTTTTGCTGAGCTTGCGATCAGCTTCCGGGTATACCTTCCGGGTTGATTGAAGGAGGAGGAAAGCTTTATTAAAAATAAGGGAGTTGTGCAAGCTCATTGGTGGGGTCCTCATTCCAGGGCTCCACTGGTTCGAGCTGTCCTGCGGACCTGTTGTATGAGGGCCTGTTGGTCCTCCAGTTTTCGCTCGTCAGCAGGACCTCGCACCGCTCCAAAGACGTGTTCAGAGGAACAACCAGTGCTTGCCGGCGACGTGGCGTCATCGTGAATATGAAAGAGTCAAATACATAGGTTCAAAAGGTAAAAATTAAGAATTTTTTGGTTCCTTAATAATGGTGGCGCCATCTAGAAGCAGCAGAAAACTTCCTGTGGGCCATATCAAAAATGAAAAATGAGACGGAACAATCTTCTCATCAAAGGCCTCCCCGAAGAAGAACAGAAGGATTCTGCCGATTCGGAACGCATTGTAAACGATTTCTTCTCCACCCGGCTCTAAATAATTGTCATCGACATTGAGTGTGCACATAGGACAGCGCCGCTACGGCGTTCGTCGTCCATAAACTGTTGAATTTCTGAACATTAAAACAAGAACAGAGGCTGTGCGCAATGCTTACAAACTGAAGGACTTGCAGCGCAGGACTAGAGCGCAGGCATAACTTCACCAGCGAAAGAACGGGACACCAGGAGTGCCAAGGTTAACCGCAACGAAAAGGAACGTTTCAGCATACGCTTCAACAAATTGCATATGAGAAGACATGTCCTTATGTATGATGCAGCTACTAGCAGCGTAGTCGATATCGGCCAATCCAAGCCAAGCAAAGCTGAAGCCGGTCAAGCTTCGGCCACAACCAGCCAAAGTTTCACTGAGCCAAACAAAGATCAACCTGAACAATATCCAAAATGACGTTCCCCACAAAGCCACAGCAAGCACTTGGACTCAAATAATATCTCGGTTCTCTTGGCAAACTGTCGCAGCATACTAACCAAATTTCAGGGCAACCCCGACCCGTATACTCGGAAGCGCAACCTCCTCTGCACGGGTAATACCACGGGGGAGGGTTACCGCACACGGAAGGATTAGAACACGTGTGCGGCGCCGGAGGTGTTCCTTTCTTGTTAAAAGGAGTGTGGTGTCATCCAGAGTGAGGACTCGAGGCAAACACGAGGTTGGGGTCGAAAGGCGGGCCGCAGAATCTGCGCGGCTTTGTGCGCTCAGGAGGTCACGCGGGACCCACTCAATACGGATTTGCTGCGGGGTGCGTGCCGCTAGACGATGGATGTCTTGGCAGATTTCTGGGGTGCGACTGACTCGTCGCAGTAGGCGTGTGACGTGAAGGGCGTCGGTGTGAATGACAATGCGGGCCGTGGTTAGCATGGGAACGGCGGCCACAGAGGAAAGTGCCTCTTGAACCGCCAGAATCTCCGCACAGAAGGAGGAAGGAGGTTCTGCCGTTGTTTCGCAGGCCTGGATGCTTGCGTCAACGTACATAACGATGAAGCCATGCGGCAGATTGGCGTCTTGCTGTGTATTTCGGTCGCGAAACGACGATGCCGCGCAGGTAGATGATGGCCGACGTAGATCAGTTGGCTTGTT
The DNA here is from genome assembly GCF_052857255.1 of Amblyomma americanum. Lineage (NCBI taxonomy): Eukaryota > Metazoa > Arthropoda > Arachnida > Ixodida > Ixodidae > Amblyomma > Amblyomma americanum. The sequence goes on along the minus strand of NC_135503.1, from coordinate 83,429,450 downwards.
GTCGCTTAGCTGCACAAAACGACAAGGAGGAAGAACTGGCGGAGGCGGCTGTAAAATGTAGTGCGATGAAGCATATGCCCTGAGTGAACACGTTGTGTGTGAAAGGATTGACTTTAGGCGGCGACCATCCCGTCGTTGCGGCCCCTCCTCATCCAGTGTATTCAGCTGCGCATTTCAATGGAGCGCCACGATCGGGGTAATGCGGGGAAGGCAAGTGATGACCCTCATTGCCTCTCGATTAATGGCTTCTAGACGATCCCCTTGATCCCTCGTCCAATGCTGGAATTGGGCTTGGTAAACGAGGCGCGGTTGCACAACCGCCCGCACCAACTGTCGTCCAACATGAGAGCGGGCTCCGCCTGTTGTAGAAGCAATGCGCCTAATCAGCCCCAACGCCTGAATTGCTTGCTTTTCAGCACGACAAAGCCAAACAGTACCTGTTCCTGACTCGTGTATTGTCAAGCTTAAGATTTTTGCGGTCGAACTTTCTTGAATTGGAGCTCCGGATAGATGGAGACGAATTGGTGTTGCAGCCAGTTTACGACGCTCCCAGCGGTTGGCGACTGACACGAAGGTGGTTTTGCTTACTGAATGCTGCTGACCAATTGAAAAAGCAAAAGTCGACGTAATATCTATGGCTGGTTGTAGACCTGCTGCTTGAGTCATCAGGTAGTTGTGAGTGCTCCACACCGTTATATCGTCAGCATACAATAAGAACATAATCTCAGAGGCATCATGTAAGCGCCAAGCAAGGGGGATAAAAGCAATATTAAATAACGTTGGCGATAACACCGATCCCTGGGGAACGCCGCGAAGAGGCACAAATGATCCCGGCCTCACCACCGAGGCGCATGGCAAAGTGTCGGCCTTTAAGGAAAGATTTAACAAAAGTTTGGAATATAACAGGGAAATGCAGCATGTCAAGTGATTCCAGGATGGCAGCATGACTGATATTATCGTACGCCTTATCAACGTCCATGGCCAGTACGGTACATACATTGTGGCTGCGAGTTGAGGCCAGCATTGCTGACGCCGAGACAGCCAGTCCATCTCCTGTACCTACGGACGTACGAAAGCCAATTTGGGCGGGATGGTAGAAACTATAGTGCCCAAGCCACTACAACAGTCGTGTGGCAAGCATTTTTTATGTTGGCGTAAGCGATATAGGCCGGAAATTTCCGAGGTCTGTCAGCGGCTTCCCGGCATTGGTATGGGGATCACAATAGCTGATTTCCAGGCTTCTGTTACGACGCCTTCTATCCATACCTTGTTAATGGTGGCGAGGAGTTGAGGCAGTACAGAGGAACTTAAGTTCTTGTAAATCTCGTACGGAATGGAGTCCGGACCGGGCGCAGTCTTCCGACGGGCCTCGTCTATTGCTGCAAGCAACTCGGGCATTGAAAATGGGCTTGCAATTCCCTCGGTGTCGGCTGTAGATGGGAGCTTATCGACATTAGCTGGAATGGCAGCCAAGGGGGCTCCTATGACCCTCGGAGGCAACACATCATACTTGGGGAAAAACTTCCGCGCTGCCTCTCTGGCGAAATAATGCGGAGCTAAGTTAGCTGCGAAGCAGGCTGTGGCCGCTGCGTCAGGACGACGGGAACCATGTTCCATTCCACGAAACGTTCGTCAGAGAGCAGCATTCGATGACTTTGTCGAGAACTGCTCACACCACGCATGCCACTGCCGTCGCGAGATATTGCGTTCATATCAGCGAGCCTTGGCAGTAAGGTAATTCAGCCTTGTCCGTGCTACAACTTAAAATTACACACAATTAAAATTACATTACAACTTAAAATTGGTGGTTATTCTGTGATAAACTAAAAAAAATTGTAGACGCATGCGTTCCAAAGCTAACAATATCAAACCGCATAAACGATCTCTGGTTCACTAACGATTGCAAAAGGTATTTAAGCAGAAAGAAGAGAGCATACAGAAGGGCTTCGAGAGCCAATGCACCACTCGACTGGCATAAATTCAACGAACTCACTACGCTTACTTCCACCAAACTGAGAGAAGCGAAACAAAAATATTATAACGATACACCTCCAAATCTCTTAAATGATCCCAAACAATTTTGCCGCACTGTCAATCCTAAAATCAATGTTACGCCAGCATTCACTGCAGCAGACAGCTGACCCTCACCATTAGACAAGTGTGCCGAAATCTTCAGTAAGTCTTTTAGAGGCATATTCACAAATGAACTCCCGTTTGATAACTTACCGCCTCTTTCTCCACCAGTCATCCGGTTTCAATTCGCACTTGTAACTATCACAACAGATGGCGCTGCCCGCGCCATCGACAAAATGAAACTAAAGAAAGCCCCAGGATCCAATGAGATCAGTACCAAAATATTAAACATGCTACGAATCTCCGGCTTTGCTCACACTGAAATTTCAACAATCTCTAGGTACAGGACTGCTTCCGGATGACTGAAAACAAGCAGACTTCATCCCTCCATATACATAAACCAGGCACCAACACCGATCCACATGACACTAGGCCTATCTCGCTTACCTGTACTTGCTGCAGACTGCTAGAGCATATCTTGTTTTCCCAAATCATGAACCATTCGAGCCTAAATAACTTACTTCTCGAGAACTAACATGGATTTCGACGAAGTCGATCATGCCAGTCTCAACTTTTTCAATTTTTAACTGATCTTCGTCAAAGCCTGCATATGTCGCATTTCAGTGAAACCATTTTCATCGACTTTTCAAAAGCTTCTGACCATGTTGCTCACAAACGCTTACTACTAAGAACCCGTAATTTACAGTTAGACGATAAAACAACTTCATGGATAAAGCTGTTTCTAACCGATCGTTACCAGTCGGTAAAAATTGGGACCTTTATTTCGAAACCCACTCGCGTACCATCCGGAGTCCCACAGGGCTCAATATTCGGGCTCTTGCTTTTTTTAGTTAATATAAACGGCATAGGATCACTGATACGGTTTTTCGCAGATGACTGCGCAATTTACAGACTACCACTCCGACAGATGTCCTAGCACTTCAGTCTGGCTTAGCAGGACTAACGAAATGGTGTTAATCATGGCCGTTAAACATTAATGTAAAACTAAACATGTAAGATTGTCATGTGTAACAGAAACGTCCCAAACTAATTACAGATTAAATAATAACGGAATTGATTCTTTGTCAAGCATAAAATATCTAGGAGTATTTCTGAGTCATAACCTGACCTGGCAAGCTCACATGGAATTCATGACAAAGCTTTTCAAATTTCAAAATTTGCTCTTTTGAAACGCCGTTTACCCCTCACGAACACTGAAAGAAGACAGAGCGCTTACAACACGCTGATCAGACCATCACTTGAATACGCCTCTATTATATGGCATCCTTCTAACGAGATTCTTAAAAATGCTCTGGAAGCAGTGCAAAAAAAAAACAGCCAGATTCATACTGTCATCTTACATCACCAAAGCGTATCAGCACTGACGCACACCCTGACACTCCAACTTCTTGTTACTCGTAGAAAGTTTGCTCGGTTGTTATTCTTTCGCACGTTATACCATTGCGACCAGCCAGTCTGCCAAAACCATATCTTTCCTGCGCCCCATTAATCAGCTCGTCTGGATCATGCGCATAAAGTCCGCCCTATCTTTAATCGCACAATAAATATCAGAAGTACCCGCTAGTATTGGCCATAAATGAATGGAACACACTGCCGTCCAGCATAATTAGCCATATCAAATCATCGTGTTTTCAAGCAGCTTTGCTAACACTGTTGAACACAGAATATGTGTCATACAGTCTTTGACTCCTGTGTATGTTATGAATACCATTACATTTTGCCGGTACCCTTTTGCTTTGCTTATGTTCTGTTGCCTCTTTGCTATGCTGAATAATGTCTGAGCTTGGTTTGTGTACCAACGTGTTTTCACATTTCCTGACTCTTCTCTTTATGCTGAAATTTTAACTCAACTTTGCCTTCTGTACATTTTTCATCATTTCTTATCGGTTGCTGCTTCTTTGATATATTCCGCCTTATGTAATGCCCAGTTCTGGACATTTAGGTTAAGCAAATAAATAAAAATAAATAACATCTGTCTCCGTCTGTCGCCATTATCTTCTGAAATTTTTTTTGCGATAGCACTTATAGTGACTATTCCCAGGATTAAGCCGCTGTGTGCTTGCCTGCTTGTCTGTCTGCCTGTTCGTCTTTTTCTCTGAAGCCGGTTTTCTGGCAGGCTGCTCACCTGCCCACCGGGTGGTGCGCAACCTGCCCAGGTATGTGTGTATATACACCTTCAATATCCCCAGCGTGTCAGGCAGCAGCTCATTTAATCATGAGACCCAGATGGGGAAGAGCAACCCGGATCGCAACCCAAACCAAGCAACCTAAGTCCCACCGATGGCAGCACCTGCTAGAGCAGGGCAGTGGCGCATCGCTTTACCGCTGCACCACTGCGCCAGGAGCGGTAGGAAGACTCCCAGAAATCTATGAATGGAGATATTGACCAATTCCACATATATTGACATTAACCAATTATCGCTATCCGAACAATTGCGATCCGTGAAGACTGGATCTGAACACCGCAACCGAAAGGCAAATCTAACTCCTAGCGCACTTAAGTCACATTTTGCCTAAATATGCAGTTCGGCCATCATTTTTTTTTCTTCCTTTAGCTTTTAATTTACCTGTCAGGCAGATATATCGATGGACCTTTGTTAGCGAAACTGTTTCAGTGGTTTTGTTTCGAGGTGGTTGTGCATTGGTCAACAGCATAGAAGCTTGCAACTCTTCCGCGGTCCACATCACTGACACAGGTGTCGCTGGAACCCATAAACACCCCAATTTTCACCGCATAACACCACCATTTTTGATGCTCTGGTTCGCAGGAACAACCAGTGCTTGCCGGCGACGCGACGCCATCGTGAATATAGTGGTCCTGGTTAGCCGGTCGACCCTGACGTCATGGGGCACTTCAGTGCTGCTCCCGACCGAGGCCGAAACTGCCCGTATAAAGACATAATTATTCGCATTGTTTTCAGCTCATTTTACATAATAATAGGCTCACAGGCATCTTTAAGGAAAGAATAACGAGCGCACGAAAACTTCTGAGTGTGCTGGTGTGAAACGCGCTCGAGCACCGGCTGCCTGGGGACAACCTGCGGAGAGTTCTTGAATAGCCCGATTCACTAGCTCGTTCCGTGCAATGGCCTCTACCTGACTATGAGATCAGCAGATCGTTGTTATTGCCTGTGGTTAACCACATGCAAATACAATGTTTCGTCATACTCAGCAGCCTGGCTACATCCACTGCAACGCAAAGCACTCTCCCATATCTCTCCAATTAACACTGTTCTTTGCCAGCTGCGGCCCCCGAATCCCCGCAAACTTCTTAATCTCATCCCTCCCTCCCCCCCCCCCCCCCCCCCCTAAATTTCTGCCGTCCCTGGCCACGCTTGTCTCCTCATGGAATCCACTCAGTTACCCTTAAGGACCAGCGGTTATCTTGCCTTCGCATTGCATGCCCTGCCCAAGCCCATTTCTTAGTTACCCGCCAGGAGCAGCCGTTATCTTGCTTTCGCATTACATTCCCTGCGCAAGCGCATTTCTTCCTCTTGATTTCAGCTCTCATGTCATTAAGCCAAGTTTATTCCCTCATGCACTCCACCTGCTTCCGTTTTCTTAGCATTACACCTATCATTTTTCTTTCCATCGCTCGCTGCGTTGTCCTTAAGCTGAAACCTTTTTAGTTAGCCTCCACGTTTCTGCCCCATAGGTAAGTACCGGTAAGATACAACTGGTGTATACTTTTAAATAGAGAGATATTGGTAAAGTGCTATTCATGATTTGAGGGAGCCTGCCATATGCGCTCCAACCCATTCTTCTTATTCTGGTTATTTCCCTCTCATGATCGCGGTCAGCAGTCACAACGTGCCTTAAGTAGACGTATTCGCTTACCACTTCCAGCGTCTCGCAACCAATTGTGAACTGTTATCTTGCTACGATATTCAATAATACTTTGGTTTTTGCGCATGTTAAATTCTGATTTGCCTGCCTAACTCATTGAGCATGCTTTGCCGATCATCTCCTGAGTGACTTAACAAGGCAATGTCATAATCGAATCGCAGATAAATTAGGTATCCTGCATTAACTCTTATCCCCAACTGTTCCCATATAAGGCCTCGGAATACCTCGTGTAAACACAGTCTATAGCATTGACGAGATCGTTTCTCTCTGCCTGACATCGTTATTGGAGACTTATTGCTGACTTTATGGAGGACTATGATAGCTGTGCAGTCGTTATAGATATTTTCCAGTACTTTCACATACGGCTCTTCTGCACCCTGAAACCGCAATGTCTGCATTGCTTCTGAGGTTTCCACTGAGTGAAGTGCTCTCTCGTAATCAATGACGGCAATGTATAGGGGTTGGTTGTACCCTCCGCAATTTTCTATCACCTGATTTATAGCATGATTATGGCCATTGTGGAGTATCCTTTCCCCTATTGCACGGCTACTAAGGCTTCCTTATTCCCTCTTTCCTAACGTTCTGATTACGTTTTCTGATCAATACTGCCAATGACATTTCCCTCTCTCTTAACGCATACATCTGGTTTTTACCTACGCAAGTTTCCTCTTCACCACTTATACCATTCGTCACGCGTTCAGGTCGGCTGTCTACTTCCGCACAATAGGACATGTGTGCACTTTTTTTTTCATTCATAATTTCGCTTCATGTTAAAAAATATTACTTCCGACAGCAAACAAAGCATGAGTCTTGATGTATACCGCCAGAATATCGCATACACGCGGCAAACATGTTGTAGCAAAGGAACACCTTCATAAACGTTAACCACAAAAGCTGCAATGTCTTTTTTAGATAATCTGCAAACGCACAGTAATGACCACTTTGTAACAAAGCGCACCATCATCACCACTCACAGATTGGTGTGGAGGCAACAAAAGACATAGCAGCCACCTACAACTTTCTTTTCTTAATACACTCTGGATGCAGTTCTGGCTGTTCACACATCATCAATGGAAAACAGTTTTACATTACTCGCTAATTTCATTGCTGCCAATACTGCGTTTCATTCCTGCATGCCTTAAGCTGCAGAGAAAAGCCGGAGTCCATTTTTACTCGATGCGCAAAAAAACTGAAGAAAAAACATGAAAAGCGTCATTAAAGATATCTTTCCTAATGCATTGCATGTGACTGATTTAACAATTAAGGAGTATGTGCGTACCTATGAAATGTGTGTGCGCATTTCGTCTTTTGGCTTAGGGTACATACGCGAGCCGGATGCGCAGCGGAATGCGTCCACAAAACTCTGCAGCCCCCGTAGCTCTTCGTTGCAGTCAAATGCATTTTCCAGCCGGCTTTGAGCGTGGCAGTCGCTTATGAAGAAGGCGAAGTACAATTCAGAAGAGCGTGTTGTCGGGCAAGTTGGCTTTGCATGATATAGAAGTTAGCGCAAAACTTAGACGAAGACAGAGAAGAAACACACAAGACGACAGACGAGCGCTACTACCAACTGTTTGGTAGTAGCGCTCGGTAGTAGCGTTTGGTAGTAGTTGGTAGTAGCGCTCGTCTGTCATCTTGTGTGTTTCTTCTCTGTCTTCGTCTAAGGTTTGCGCTAACTTCTTCTATATCATGAAGAAGGCGGCTTCGTGTGGATACCCCAAGGCAATGTGGGGTGCTCGATGATTGCTCCCCTGATAGGCTTGAAGCGCGTACAGAAGACTATCTCGACCGATCTTTTTATTGTACGAGCACCTTTCCTCACCGTCACTTGGCAAGATAGTTTGATTGACGCAAATGCTTGTCAGGTTCAGCTCGTCGATTCTTAGATCGCTGTTGATGTTTCGCAGAATTTCTTTCAGAAATGCCGCACCTAATCCATCGTAATTCGCGGCCGGGAAAGCGTCCGTATGATAGAACGGTTGGCGCGCCACCAGCATCACCACGGTGGGGCTATTGAGGATGCTGTCGTAAGCAAACGGTTTGCTATGAAATGAATAGAGTAACCTCATTGACTCAAAGTAGGCGTAACTTCCGATGAGCTCAGCGTTGGCCCTTCTTCCGGAGATCCAGTGTTCCAGGATGGTCCGGTACCCGCTCTGGCGGTTCCCATACAGACGCGCGAGATGCTCTCCGGACAAGTACTCGGCTCTCGGCCACAAAATGATTTTAATCTCTCGAAGCTTTCGAGCTACCCGCTCGGTTACTTGGCCGGGCAACCGTGATTCCTCGTAAGCGACCGGAGCGGCTTC